>NC_132802.1:33864508-34510508 GCF_048594095.1 Paramormyrops kingsleyae
CCCATGAGTGTCACCTGGTGCAGGGGCCACATTGAGGTCTGCAGAAACTGGGACTGACGCAGAGTTTGGTCCAAGAGCAGGAAAACGCCTATAAAAAGATGTTGGCATGTCACCTGTTATGTGGGTTTCTTCTGCACATTGTGAAGAGTCGCTGTTGCTGAAAAAATCTGTCACACCTCAAGAGTCCCCTGCAATTAGACTTTGCAAATCCTAACAAGCAGGTTGCAGCTGTAATAGCAGTGGAAAGGCAAAAAAGGGGATAACAGGAGATAAAAAAAGGGTATAACAGAGGAGGTAAATATTAACCTGTGTTGTTTGTGGAATAAAGTTTGCAGACAGTTTAATCACCGTTCCCTTTAAATCCATCCAAGACTGGACTGTAGGGTCCCTGCAGGCAATCCTTTTAAGAAAATACTGCAACGCTTAGGTGTTAATACTCGTTCTGGTACACATTAGGTACTGATCAAAGGAGAGCGATGAAAAGTGACTTGGATCGTGGATTAAAGAATGGCACATATTAGTAGAGAACCGTTGGGGATGTATAATAGCATGTTTATGGAGAAAGTGCTGGCAAAGTGTCACGGTCTATGTTTCTCTGTGCTTTGTGTCTCCAGTTTAAGCCTTTGTAGTTTTTGCCTCCATCACCACAAGGATCAGAATAGCACACATCTGTCGCTTCGTGTGCTTGTAATATTCACCATGCAGTAATATGCTGCCTCCACTATAATTACCAGCATACTGACCAAAAACGTTTTCTGGCATAGAAATACAGTTCTGAAAGTAATTAATGCGCTGTAGAAATCAGTCCAAAATCCAGTTCTCTTATGTGAATCAGCAGATTTATTGCAGGCAATATATCATAGGGTAAGATTAATGAGAGTATCTGGGTTGTGACAGTAATGTTTTTCCATTTTTAAGTATTTACAATAAAATTTAATAAGATGCATCAGTGCTTTGCAAAAGTGCCATAAGCATTAATATTGATCTCTAAGAAGTGACAGTAAACAATTAAGACAACTTCAGAACGTATAGGTTCATAATAAATTTAATCTGATCCATGATATAATTACAATTCTAGCTTGTCTCTCTTTCCTGCTGTACATTTGATCAGTAGCTTTTTTTCTTGTGTGTGGTATCATTCTTCCATCCATGTGCTGTCCGTTTATGCTGGTCACGGTTGCTTATCTCAGGCAGCACAGAGCACAAGGCCGAGGTAACACCACAGACAGGATGCCAGTGCATAACGGGGCTGTTTTTAAAATTCAGTTCGTTCAGGTCTTCTGTCTTGCATGAGAGAACATTTGAAGAAACCAAGGACTTCAGATGAAAAGACAAGCTGGAATGATGACTGTAACAAGGAGAATCCAGCTGACTCTAAGCAATCCTGACCACAAATCTCAACGCCTTCACTAACAAACCTCTCGTTTTTTTTTTGCCAGGAGGTGTTATATTTTACAAGTGTGTAAATATTCATTCTATTTTGACCCCTGCAAAGCTGAGGTGGAGATTCGACATGTAATAAATTGTGAGAGTGCACAGTAGATCACAAACCACGATAGGATGCACTGAGGTCTCTGGCTGGGACATCACTTCTACACAACAAAGGCCAAACACAGGAGCTACGCTGACACTGAAACTGAGATAAAGGGTATTTTAGCCTTTGTTTTAATGTGAATTTTGTAGTTACTGTAATTTTCACACTGTTTTCTTCAAAGCTGAATATAGCTGCATGAAGAGAAAAATAGAGCCTAAGAGACCTAATTTCAGAGTTTTGATAAATGATGCGATTGGTGTGTTTTGCCTTTGTAGGCCAGACTGGTGTAAGTGTGTGCAATTAAACAGACATAAATCACCCATGTTGCTCTCTTCTCTCTCTGTGGTGATGACACTAACATAAATGTCCATTACGCCCCTGGGCCTTCAGCTGTGATTGATACCATCATACCACCGTAATTAGATGCAGTTTCATTTGGGTCTATATACTTTTTGTGTTCTAATTTCTATTGTCATTCGATGGGGCTGTATGGCTATTCCATGTCTCTTCATATGTATTTGTAAAATATTTGTAAATTTGTAAAATCACATGTTAAATTAACCGTCAAGGACGTGATAAAGAAGACGACAAAATATACTATCTGTAACCTTGTATGTCTGGCTGTAGGAAGTGGTGGGATGGCGTGTGAGTGTAAGACACGGTGGGAAAGCGTCTGGGAGTAGCACGCAGTGGGAAAGCGTCTGGGAGTAGGACGCAGTGGGAAAGCGTCTGGGAGTAGGACGCAGTGGGAAGGCGTCTGAGAGTAGGACGCAGTGGGAAGGCGTCTGGGAGTAGGACGCAGTGGGAAAGCATCTGGGAGTAGGACGCAGTGGGAAGGCGTCTGAGAGTAGGACGCAGTGGGAAGGCGTCTGAGAGTAGGACGCAGTGGGAAGGCATCTGGGAGTAGGAAGCAGTGGGAAGGGGTCAGAGAGTAGGACGCAGTGGGAAGGCGTCTGAGAGTAGGACACAGTGGGAAGGCGTCTGAGAGTAGGACACAGTGGGAAGGCGTCTGGTAGTAGGACATGGTGGGAAGGTATCTAGGAGTAGGATGAGGTAGGAAGGTGTCTGGGAGTAGGACATGGTGGGAAGGCATTTTGGAGTAGGAAGTGCTGGGAAGGCATCTGGGATTAGGAAGCGCTGGAAAGGTGTGTGGGAATAGGAAGCTACCTCCATTTTGCAGTGGGAGGGCGGTCCCCCCTTGGTAGATTTTTTTGAATGGGATATTGTCTGTAGTTTTTTTGTTTGTGTGTTGGGTCACGACCTCCAGTTTTGAAACCCCTGAACTAGAGGACAGAGGATAGTGTTGGGGGTCAGTCTTGATGCTGTAAAGCAACAAAGGAAAAATCCAAATGAAATTTTTCTATGCATCCAACTTTCAACCACTTATCCAGTATAAGGTCGGTGGGGGGGGCATGACGCCAATCTCAGGAGTACAGGGCACCGAGAGGGGAGCATCCATGGCGGTCATTTGAGTATTTGCATTCTATTTTTCCAAACATTAAAACATTTTTTGTTTTGGAGAGGATCTAATAAACATTACAGTTACTTGGAGTTTGTGATCAGCAGCAATGGGTGTTTACATTTACTGTATTTTGTCAAATTGTCCTTTGCCACCATGAGGAGAAGAATTGTCCTGTCCTTCTGCATCTTGTGATCCTCAGCACAGAGAAGCAAGGCCAAAACTGACTCGCGCCAAGCAGAACAAACACTGAATGGGCACAAAAGCATGCGGCCACCGTAGGTTCCCACGGCCTCCCTCGAGAAGTGTGGGGGTACGGGAACTGGTGGGCGGGGGAGGGGGGCTTATCCTCTACAGTAGTACAACAGTCGTGTATTTGTTGAGATTGAATTTGTTGCTCAGTGGGGCCACACCATTAGAGAGAGCAATAAGAGTCAGCACGGGTGGCAGATACATATCCCAACACAACATGGAGTCTTCCAGCAGGTGTGTGTGTGTGGGGGGGGGGGGGGGGGGGGTAAATAGAGCGAGAGAAAACGCTATGCTTGCCGCGTGTATAATCAAATGCGCTAGGGCCAATTTGGGGGGAGCGCTGGAGCACAGCACTGACAACAAGCCCCACTTTGTTTGTGGTGGCAGTAAGCTTGCTGGGTCCTCATGTCATGATACTGCAAACAGCACACCTCCCTCTCTCGATTGAATCCTGAATATGGATACTGCTGTTATTCTGAAATGTTGGCTGCCAAAACTTTGGTAGTTTGGTACTCCTGGTGGTATTCCAGAATTTGGTGTTCCTGGTGATGAAATGTTAACTGGCAGAGAGTGTGGGATGAAGGTGCATGTTGATTCCACACGCAGTCGAGAATAAATCCACTATCCAGAGGGTCACTTGGAAGTTCCACTGGAAGCTTGAACAATAGCAATAGCAAGGTAAAAAGGTCCTCATGTCATAAACAGGAGGATTTTCTTACAAAAGACAAAGTCTACATGGAGCCGGAAAGGGTCATGTGAATGCCACAAAATCCCATCGCAGAAGAATCCAGCTGGATAAAAAGGAGAACATTCTTTCCAGGGGCTCTCAGCTTTTCCTCCACCAAAAACTGGAAAGAAAACGGGGAGGGGGGAGGTTGTGAGGTCAAATGCAAGAGGTCAGACAAAAAGGCTGAGTGTAACCAAGGTAGTCCTTAAAGGGAAGGTCTTAGCAAGAAGGTAAAATGAAAAGATGGAGGGATCCAGTTGAAATGAGTGCATTAGGGACCCTAAATATTCCTGAATGTAACCAAGGTGGCCCTTATAGGGAGGGTCTTAGAAAGCATTGAAGAAGAAAATATGGAGGAATCCAGTTTAAATGAGCACATTAGGGACCACTAATATTCGTGAATGTAACCAAGGTTGAGGTCCATGTGTGTCAAATGTGACCTCAGTGAACATCCCTGGAAACACAACCAGGCTTTATCTATAACAGCGGAACTTATTGCTCCACTTATTCTTCACATCCAGTCATCATCCCTGAGGCCAAACGGTAAAGAGATTGTGGCATGTTTGTCCCATTTGACAGTGGAGTCTGACAGGTCCTCCGACTTAGGACAGGCATCCAGGGTGTGCACCCTTGGGGGGGGGGTGGGCGGGCAGGAAGGAGCAGTTGACCCTGCCACTGCCTTTGGGGGCAGCTGCTCTTCTGGTAAAGCAGCTGAAAGCCAAAAGGGCTTTTGATGCAAAGGCAATACAATGGGACTGGCTTTAAAGTCAATATGGCTACAGAACGGATTAAGTCTGGCATGTAGAAGCAT
Source organism: Paramormyrops kingsleyae (assembly GCF_048594095.1). Taxonomy (NCBI): domain Eukaryota; kingdom Metazoa; phylum Chordata; class Actinopteri; order Osteoglossiformes; family Mormyridae; genus Paramormyrops; species Paramormyrops kingsleyae. The sequence goes on from NC_132802.1 coordinate 33,869,292, forward strand.
AACATGGTGCTAAGTCACGACCCTCATCAGCACACACCCACAGCCCAGCAGCTCCCAGTGCTGCTCGGTCCAAGACCCCAAACGCTTGAGGACCGGCAATTTCCAGGGACACTCAGAGCCACAAATTAAGATTTCTTTTTCCCAGGGGAACAGGCTGTACAAGAACTGGTCCGACTCTGGGATGCACAGACAAGAGGGAGAAAAAGATAAAAGAACAAAAAAAAAAACAAACCTGAAATACAAAACACAGCGAGAAAGTGCTTCATTTCTTGCTTTTTGGACTGACCCATTTGAGTTAAAAGTGAGGCTGCTCATAATACCTCTCATATATAAAACCAGGCAAGAGTCCATTTCTAAGGTCCATACATGTAGAATGAGAATGTGACTGGGGTTACATTATGTGTATATACAGTGTACAACAGCAAACCTCCTCACATTCTCTAATATCTTCCCCCCCTATCTTCAACCCATAACGGTCTGCTAGCCTGAACAATAATATGAGAAGTCTATTCATTACCACATTCTAAACACAGTACTGTGCTGTACAGTTTCATGTCAAATTACTTTGTCATTTCCAATCTAGGCATTTTTAACTTTTAAAGCATGCCCCCATATGTATAAAGTAACTACTATATGCACTGAGAGCACTATGTTTTGGATTCATTATTAAAAATGCAAAATTAACGCACTGAAATGTTTAAAACTTACTGCAAGAAATATGAGATTAGATGGTCACAAAGACAGCTGCATTTAAGTGAAGCTGGTTATCGAGACAAATATGTGCATTGTACCCAAGCTAAGACTTTTAACATTAAAGATATAATATACACTTGCACTAAGAAATATTATGTATCTCTAATATTTATATATTATATGATTTTATGTGATCTAAATCATTTTCGGTATTGTCTTTGGCTTACGCAGCGTCTGCGAGTTTATGCGATCTTTCAGCAAGCTCCAAAAATATCCCCGATTAAATGTTCATGGCCAACTGGCGAATAACCAAGACCATGAATGTCAAATTCGCCGATCTGGAGGGGCGACTGTGCATCTAAGTGAACTAATCATATTAGGTTAACTATGCAATGTATGGTTCATTAACTCCAGTCATTTGTGTATGAATTTTCAGGGTTGGGGCACGTTTCTGTCAGAAGCTACACTGTTTTGATTGCAGAAAAAAGCTGAATTTGTCATTTCTGTCTGTCCCTAAGTTTTAAGGAAACATTCTTGTCAAAATAAAGTGAGAGAACAACAGGTAAGTTTGGTCTTCACCTCTCTGTTTTTTAAAATATGTCGTAGGTTCAGAAAAAGGTTAAGAGTACCAGTATATGTGTTATTATATACACAGAGTGCCAGGACTCCCAGTGAGGAGTGAGAGGAACTGGAGGGACCTTGGAATAGTGCCACTGGTCAGTCAGATGGAGAGGAAACAGCTGCGGTGTTTAGGGTGTCACATAAGGACACCACCGGGTCAACAGGGGTCACAGGGAAGACTCAGGACAGCCTGGAGGGATGATACCCTGTACCTCCCAGTAGGCTTGGAAATACCTGGACATCCCCTCGGCCTGACCTGTTTAGTGTGCAGATACCACCAGGAGATACAGTATGAAGATGGATTGATGGATGTCATTATCCAGTGAAGCTGTATAACTGATAAAAAAAAATATATAAAATATAAAAGTTTTCAAAAGCTTGACTGGAGCCCATTTTCCTGTCGAGCCCTTTGAAAAAATGCAGTCTGTGTTTTATGTCTTGCGTTTTACATTCACGCATATCACTGTGTTCTGCTACCTATACAAACTAATATGCAGTTATATATGCTGAAGGACTCAACAACACACACTAATTAATACCAAGTGACAGACGAGAATGGCCACCCACACACACACACACACATACACACGCAAATAAACACAGCAACACCCCAGGCGCCCGAGCAAAAGGCCCACATGCTTCTGCTGGAGGGTGGAGTGCTAACAAGTGTTTAGCATCTGACAAAACACAATGTTGACAAAGTCCCCCCTGCTGCTGTTGCCCTCGCTCTCCTATGAATGACTTGCTGTTCAGCAGCCCCTCTCTCCCTGCCCCTCCCAGTGCACCGCGGCCCGAATGCCGTCAGGCGCCCAGTGCACAGACACGCCGGCCCCGGCAGCTCCGGGTGACAGAGCGTGCCTATATACCGCTAACAGGGAGTACAATGGCCCAGCGTCTGCTGGGTGGCTGCGGAGCGGTTGTGTTGTGGGGTGAGCAGTTAACTTCTCAGTGGGAGAGCAAGACCCTGAGCAACCCACTCCATGCTGCTGCCCGTCCACTGAGCAGTGTTTCCACCATGCTGTGTTCATTCATCCAAAAGTGTAAAGCACTTTACATATTGTGTGGCGGCTTTGTGAACCATGGTGACTTCTGATCTTCTTCCTGATTTTTTTTTTTTATGAATTTTCTGTGTGTGTTTCCTCAAAGGTCCACAGTGATTGAAAAAAAAAAAAAACAATAGAGTATTTAAGAGTCTTTTGAACAGATGTGTACTTCTGACCACCGTGTGGCCAGGGAAATTTTGTGTGGAACAGAAACTTCCAGAAGTCTCACTGTGGTGGGGGGATGGGGTTGGGAGCTTTGAGGAAACATCCGGGTTCGACACCCCTGCTCAGCTGGGGAGTGATGGTGCAGAAAGTTACCTTTTCAATGCCTCTCCCATGGCCTTTACATTAAGATGGGAGGGCCCCATGGCCCTATGCTCTGGGGACTATTCAGTGGAGGATTGTCCTCCCTCCCTCCCTCGCGCAGAGGAAGTGTTCCTCCCTTCTCAGTATTCGCTGCCTTACCATGGGTGACTCTTTCTCCCCAATTATATGGCGGACATAAAGGACGAGCTGCCCCCATTGCTCCCCGTTGACACAAGGACGCGGAGAGAATGGTGGGTATTATCATCGTTTTGCTCTAAGAATGTTGTTCATTCATTCATGCTTTTGATGGTGGAGACAACCTGCATAAAGCCTCTTTAGAGTTCAGCTGCTCGGTGATGGCCATCTACAATTAAAACGAGAGTGGCGTCCCACAGAATGGCTGGAACATGCGTACGCTTCGGGGCCGGGCTTGTCGAACGTGGCTGTGGCCGAAGTGGCGTCCCTGGAGGTGACAGGGCTGTGACTTCCTGCCTCTCCCTCACAGCATGTCAAACCCAGTAGGTCACAGTTAAGAGGCGGACGGACAGAAGACACAAAGAATAAAAAAGGAACATGAACAGGGTGTGGAGATGAAGCCACAGGGTGAGGCCTGACCTGGGGGCAGGAGCTTTCTGATTTGGCAATTCTTCTTCAAAGAATGATCCAGGAAACCACAATCCCTAATGAGAAGGTCTGTCAGTAATGAATGGTCTTGGAAGAAGTTATCTGCATCCATGCAGTACTGGTTCCTCTAGTTAAGTGCATTGAAACAGAACTTCTTTCTCTAATGTTTCATAAAAATATTTATTTCAGCTCTTGGAACAGAAAATGTTGTTGTCTGTATAACAGTATTTTATTTTGTTGCATTTTTATTCTGTTTACTAAGACATGTAACACATATCTTATCACGTATGTTATATAGTTATTTTCCATGGATACAGCAAATTTGTTTTGTAGCAGCCTAGGATTTGAAATTTGAACATTTCCGCCACTAGTACCTTGAGTCCAGGTTCTCTCATCCAAGTACCCCAAGTACTGTTACAGCACCTCTAACAGAGTGAGACCAAATCTTTTCATGGAGATCTGAGATGGCGAATATGAAAGGGTTAAAAAGACATATGGAGAAACTTTGACCATTTAACTGCTTCAGTGATACTGAAAGCAGAATTTACAGGCTGAACTGCTGGAATACTGTAAAACATTGAGATGGCGCTTGGCTGCCACTCGATATGCTGATTCGGTTAAAAATGAAAAGCGGACGGGTAGAGGCCATTTGGATGCAGGCAGCGATGCAGCCCAATGCTATCAGCTGCGGACATGCAGGCCCCGAGAACCCGGCGTCCGTCTCCGTGGGGCTCGGCGACGGCCGTCACGTGGCTGTTGGTGACAGTCAACAAAGAGAACTGCTTGCGTAAGCCTCAAACTGGAGTGCAGGAGATATGAAAACAGCCTCAGAGTGGGGTATGCAAAGAAAGGGTGAGGTGAAGATAGCAGGAATGTATGAGGAGTTCTTGAATACTGAGCAGAGCCTGTCAATTCAGAAGGCCACGCAATCTTATACCCGGTGAAATGAGGAATTATACAACAAGAGAGACGTTTGACGGTAATGTTGACCCCTGTAGGTTGGGGGCGACTGAGTGGCACAAACCTTATCATCCTTATCAAACTCTTATCAAACTCTATTTCCAGACTGTGAGGGGTGGGTGTGTGTATGGGGGGGTGGGTGGCACCATTGCCTGACACCTCTGGGACCAGGGTTCTAGGAACCACCCAGACTCAATGTTTATGGAGTTTGCAAGTTCTCCCCGTGTGATTGCGGTTTCCCCCCACAGTGCAAAAGATTGCTGAGGTTAATTGGAGTTACAAAATTAACAGTAGGTGTTGATGCCCCATCGTGGGTTATTCCCTGTCTTGCACCCTAGCTTCCAAGATTTCTAGACACCTGTGACCCATTAATGGGGTGGAGCAGGTACAGAAAAAGGATGGATTTTAGGGGTATCTTGCTCCTTCAAGCCCCACACCCTAGGATGATTTTCTACATTGACCTTAGGCCCACCTTTCTGTACACCCAATCTCCTCAATTATTACTGCAAATTTATGCCTCTGAAATGAGAACCATTGATAACGATGCAGCTATCAACAAAGCTTCAGCGTTGTGTGGTGATTTAGGACGACACCTCTTAGGATTTAGTGCCGATCGTCCGGAACAATACAGGAAAAACATCTGGAATAGAGAAAGAGAAGAAGGAGGGGAAAGAGAAGGAGATTTCACCTTTGGACAGTCTCCACCCGTTTATGCTGCTGCTGTTGCTGAGGAGGAGGGAGGGGCCCCGACTGAGAGAGAGAGGACAGGGGCACAGTGCAGAGAGAGCAAGAGAGTGAGTGAGGCAGAACACGGCTGTGTGAAAAGCTGCCTCTGCGAGCTCTGAATCTGCTCTTTCAATGACCCGTAAGTCTTGAGTAAAGGACTCAGAGTGGAGACCCTCCAGTAGAACGCGACAGTTAAGGAGACAAGGAGTCACACGTGTGTGGGGAGATCTGCTGCGTCTGCTCCTCAGAGGTTGTGCCCATCTAACGTCCCGTGGAGGGAGCGGCGTTGGTGTCCTTAAGCGGACCTCCTTGGGAACTGCAATGGCACCTGGCAGCAAGATCCGGGGCGACTGCTGAGGACCGTGGGAATAAGCGCAGAGGTGAGGAAAGCCGAATGGCTCTGCTCCTGCCACTCAGTGTGAGCGGTTTGTTTATTGCTGCTGCCGCCACACTGTCTTTCTGTACATGCAGACTGAGCAACAAAGGTGCCACAATGCAAATGTATTAACGTTTATGTGTGACGGGCCTTTTCTGACAAGTCAACCCTCGTTCATTGAGTAAAAAATTTGCTATGATATATTGTATAGAAAAAGACAGTTTACATTAGTACTGTTCTCTGCAAGAATAGGTTACTTTAGATATAGATTTTTAGAAATAGCATAAAGTATATTTATTCATAGATTTACTATTCATGCAATGTCAAACAGTAGTCTACTATACTATACTATACCATACTATACTATACTATACTATACTATACTGTGCTCCTGCTGAATCTGGAGCAATATCTTTTTCATAATAGTGCTATTTCACTGTAGCATGTCCCTGTCCAATGGGTCAGGTCTCTCCATTCCATCAAGTTTTCACTAAGAGCACCCACACAAAACGCAGGTTACACGGCCTTTTGCAGGAAGCTCAGGAATGCTTCTCCGAGGAACCGTGAACACGGGCCTCTCCAAGTTACTGAAACTGCATGTTTTCTGGGAAATATTTAGCACAACCAGCACAGTACAAGTCTAAAATATTGACTATTCAGTTGCCGGATGGGGGAAGAAGAAGGAAGGAGAGCGAGAGACGCGAAGCAGAATTTTTGGACTTCTAATAAACAGGTGTCGTCATGACAATGTGACTGAAGGAACTTGAAAGATGAAGGGAAACACACAAGGTTCTAACACACAGGGCATGTATTATACCTCTGAACATAAAGACTTTAGGTTGGAAAAGCAGGTCAAGTGCCATGAGAGTAGAGTAAGCAGTAAACGTGGATCAGCACCTGGAGCTGGTGTAGCCAGAGTGGGCCTCCATCGCTCTTCACTAGCCTACCTGATGTTTCTCAAGAGCTCCATTGCCTTTGTTATGAGTAGCCACAGTGGATTAAATTTAACAAGGACGAAAGCACAGGTGACGGCCCCGTATCCATGTGTGTGCGTGTGTGTGGGTATGTATGGGTGTGCATTCTGAGTGACGGTGATTGTGAGGGCCTCACCTACAGTAGTAATGGCGTTCACTGTACAGATATATGCTAACATCTCACTTAAAACTAAAATCTAATGATTCACATGGACTTTTTGCCACACCAGGCCACATTAACTTCAACTCCAGCTTTGTCAGGAATAAAACTCATATTTAAAAAAATTGCAATTAGACCATGGAGAAGAAATAAATGCAGTCTTGTTGAAAGCCTCCACCATCTTCATAAGTAGCCTACCTGATTTTACGCACTTTGAATGGGAGCCTTTTTGATGTAAAGCAGGGTGATAAACCTCCCTGACAGCTCTGGATTACAGTGGCACAGATTTATAATCCTGAAAAGCGGTGACAGAGCACTGGAGGTACCTCTGGCAGGCGGAATCTGCACCATGCCTGCTCCTGTGCTTGTCTCGGATGCATTCAGGAGTTGCTTTATTTTTCTCCATCTTCGGTGAGCTCCTTGTCGTCCGTCAGGGCAGCAGGAGGGGGTGCAGCTCTGTAATTGCGCATTGATTCGGAACTCCTGGGGGCCGTTCGCTTTGCTGTCACCCAGCTACCTCAGGGCTGCGCACAAGTTGGTGGTGGAAGGAGGGGCTTTGTTACTTTGGACTGGGTGCTGGATGCCAGAATGGAAATGAAATTGCTGAGGCCTTTCAGTGCAATGGCAGAAAACAATATCCCCCTCACCCCCCTGGCCCCCATCCCTAGAGGCAAGATTCCATGGTTTAGCAGGAAGGGATTTTGCTTCTTCTCTGTGTGCTTCCGAGATAACGAGACATGCCTTGACATTATTGTCGGCTTTTTTTCTGTTAAGCCATGTTACTAACCAGCTGACCTGACGGACAGGGTCGTGGGTTTGAACATGAGGCTGTCACGCATTTATCACAAATCAGCATGGTTACAGGTTCAAGTCCCCATGCAGCCATACACCAGGCATGTATGAAATTGGCTTCAGGATGCAGAGGATAGTTGGTAGTTGCCTGAATACAGCAGGCACTGGTGCAGATGTAGCCTCTAATCATTGTTGTCGTGCTTAGGAGGTTCTTTCCATGTTCTACAAGAGTCTGAGTGCGTATTATGAGCCTGAGATCTTCTGCAGTGAGCCAGCGTGGAACGCTTCACTTCACACAAACCTACCCAGGCGGTCCCTGGCTTACGACTGTCCAACTTACGGACAATTGGTACTTACGAACAGACTGCCATAAATCCTGGCAGTACTGTATGTATCATTATTGTTCCGACTTACCTACAAATTCAACTTAAAGACAGACTTAGGTAACAGATCTCGTTTGTAACCTGGGGACTGCCTATAGTTTGTCAGTAGCATGTGCGCATCAGAAAGTAATTAAACTACATGTTTTCCTAATCATCTTTAATGTGCTATCTGCAGATGCACTGCTGCTGCGGTGCATTACAGGACAAGCAGACAGGTCTGAGTTAAATCACTGAACCGGCCCCCACTCCCCGGTCATCGCAGCGCATAAACATTCCCCTCCATTCCTGAAGCGGTTCAGGAGGACTGGGGTGGCGCCGTTCATTAGCATATCCTGGCTTTTGTTGGCACTAGCCCATCACTGCTCTCCAGATGCTCTGGATGTCTGTGGTGGTCCTCTTCCCCCCCCCCCCCCGCCACCGGCAGCCAGCCCCATGCTTCCTTCAGGTCCACCCCCAGCTTTGTAACTCCCAGCCAAGGCCAATGAGGCAGCGCTTGGGACAGGCACTCTGCATAATGCATCGAGCCCAGCATGGAGACGGCTTTCAGCGGATGGAGGGGCTTATCCCGAAAAGCCTGTTAATTGCATCACTCCCAGGAGCAACTATGTTCATTTCTAATTCATTTTTTTCCTCCCCGAAGACAAAACCCCCACACAGTAGTTTGAGTGGCTGAGTGCTTAGTGTAGTCAATTTCCCAGTGGCTGTGAGGGGTAACATATAACTGTTTGGATGTGAACCCTTTGTTCCATATGTGTGCACGCCTCTTTCTCGGATGGTGTGAGCGTGCTGCCTGCAGGAGCACTATATATATTTTTAAGAGACAGTTGTAAGAAGTATTGATGTGTTTTGCTGCTATGTAATTTATGGCTATGCTTAATTTTGTCCCTGGAATATTAACTTCACTTTCGCTGTTTTTGCCTAAGAATCATATTACCGTTATGCATTATACTTCTTAGCCTAAAAGGTTATAGAGCCCAAGGTTATATACTCTAAAACTGTGAGGAATGATGTGGTAGTTGTGACCGGGCAACGAATGGTGACGTAAAGGGGGACGGCTGAGCTGGGGTTAGCAACGACGATGGGGGGAGTTACGTAAAGAGCGTCCGATCTCGATGGCAGCCATTTCAATGTGGAGTGTTATAACAATTAGCAGTGCCGTCTTTTTAGGGGAGTGTTCTGGAATAGAGAATTAAGTACCCATATCTGTTATTGTCACGCACTTCCTGCCACCTGCTGTATCCATCAGGAATGTCTCCCAGGAAGGCCTTCAGAGGCCAGAACACGGAGGGAACTTTATGTGTGTGTGTGTGTGTGTGTGTCAGGGCACACACTCCCGCTATGGAAAGTTATTCATTATCCGTGCTTTAGAGGAAAGAATTGCAGGTATGCCCTTCTTTATGTACCGATAATGATTTTGGACCTGGTTTGTGTTGGACTCTCTATTGAGATGCACCAATGGAGTGCTGACTTGTGCCTGTATGGGCAAACAGAGAGAGCTTTTGTGTGTCTCGTTCCCAGCTACTGGTGTCTGCACTCATTAAATGTGGAGCAAAGAAGGACTTGGCAGCGGGTGGGGGGGGGGGCAATAAATGGCCGTCTCAGCTTGAGAGGAAGGGGTGTTTGTGGACTTGCAGGATTGATTGCTTGTCAATGGAATGTGACTGCCGATTGGATTACAAGGTCTTCAGACCGTGGTGGGGAGGGGGGGCACTTGACAGATTACCTGGAGATGTGTCAAGGCAGGCCCAAATGTTCTGCTTAGTTCTAGCGTGGAGCCAGATTGTTCTGTCATCTATGGCGGCCAAATCCTAGAATGCCTTGATTTATTCTCGCTGTTTCAAAGGGGGTGTGGCTCTCCTCATGGCCACGCTGAATAAATGTGTCGCTGCCCACAGTCTGGCTTTTGTTTGATTATTTATTTAAATTAGTTCCATTTAACTATTTGCTTTCATCTAATGTAGTTCCCCAACATGAAAAAAATTAAAACAGAGTTAGAAATTTCAGGCAGCTGACTTAAACATAAAGAAGAGTGTTAATGGGATACGGTATATGCCTGGTCATAGACCAGCAATCTTACAAATCTGCAGATTTGTACCCTCATGCAGATCCCCAAACCCATGTAGTGAAGCAGAATAAAGCTTAATGTCTCCACTTTTGTTGCTAAAATATTCCAGACACCCGAAGCAGCTCATACTTTGCTATTTAACACTAAAACAGAGAAAAAAGTTTTTAAAAAGGAGTTTTAACACGAGGGTCATGGTATTGTGTGCGCAGCCAGAGTATGGGACCCGTGACGCCCTGCTTGTCAGTTAAACGTATCCTTTTCCCCTCATGGGGGGAGCATCAATGCCCTGAGGGGGGCGCGGCCTGCTGGGTGACTGCTGCTGAGTGCTGCCTGTCAAGATGAGATATCATCCAGCCCCGGCTGGGAGACAGACTCCACCAAATGACCCCCAGTTATCGGCTTATCTGACACACCTGTGAAGAAAAAGGTGAGGAATGGGTTAAAACAGTAATCCCACCCCTAGCCACTGCTACTAGGTCATGAGGGGGGGAGCTTTAAAAAGTGAGGGAGCGGAGAGGCGAGTATTGGGAGGGAATAATGCAGAGAGACAAATTACTGCAATGCACCTTACAGATTTGGTGTGTTGTAAAAGTGATGAGTCAGAAACGACTTAATAACACAGGGTTCCAAAGGAGAGCGGCCTTCCACCTGCCTTCGGCCCTTTTTTAAAGTTGGTGCAGCTAAACTGTGGCTTGTGAAAGAAAAATAGAATAAATAAATCTGAAAAATGATGAAGAAGATTAAAGAGGTAAAGCTTTACTAAAACAAGTATTTCTATTATGTTTAATCCATTTATTTCTTTTCCATCTGTAAAAATAATCTATCCTATTAGCATTTAAATGATTATGTAGCAATGAGTTAATATCAACACACAAGGATCAGTAAAAGAAAGAACAATCACTTTCATTTTTAAGTTTGGCTTCTCCTGGCATTGAAAGTGTTAAGCATGCTTTGTCCAGTGCTTTCATGAATTAACTAGTATGCATCAGCTGGCCAAGAGACTACTGGCAAGCAGCTTTCTGCAGCAGCAGCTTTCTGAGACGTGCCTACTGGGTTAGATGGGCAGAAAAGGATTAAATATGACATGTAAGAGTGTGACTGCAGTGTGAAAGGACTCATGCAGTCCATCTCACAGATGGGTCAATCTAAGAGGAATCAGCAAAAGTGGAAAGCCATTAGCTGAAAGGCAGATAAACTGCAATTTAATAGGATATACAGTGTCAGTCCTCACCAATGGAGTCTTGTCTTTGTTTACAGGTAGCATCTGGGCTACCAATCTTCCTGTATTAGCCTTAAGGGAGTTGAAATTAATGTATATAGGGAATAGGTGTCGCCACCAATCACGTAGCTAGACGTCTCCCAGAGTTTGGCGTCTGGAGAGCGGATGGCCTGGAGGAGGAATGACCCAGTGACACAGAGGCCAGACGAACCAGACAAGACCGGACAAAAAAACAAATGGCGAGAAAGACAGAAAACAATGTGTCGACTTTTCATGTAGGTGGTAGGCAGGAAGGCATTCTGTAGGTCACGACGGGGAAGGGGGGGGGGCATGCTAAAGGGGCGGGGATATGGCACAGAGGCTGAACAATAAAAGACATTTCAAACTTCTTCCCTGTGAACCCAAAGAATTCCTGCGCAGATATCAAAGGTTCCATGATGGCCAATCATTATCTCATGTGTTGCACACATGTGTTTAGGCATGTATGTTCTGCTCAGAGCCTTATGCCCAGAAACCTCGTTCTCTTAAGCTTTAATATGACTTAAATTGACATCATTGTCTCTGCGTCAGGGACCGCTGATGTAGACGGCAGTGCTTTTTTTTTGGGTACAGTGGTGTTAATAAAAGTTTCTTTGAAAGGACATATTCTCATTCAGAAGGCTGAAAGCAGCACGGAGGGAGGTCTGTGCAGGAGCAATTAGCGGTAACTTTGCTTGTAAATCAGCCTGATGCCAATGATACACTAGAAGTCTTTTGTGGTTCACCGCCATCAGCAGAAACATGAAAATCCCGCTCTGTTTCCCTTTCCTGGCTTGTATAAGCTGGGAATTAGCGTGATGTGGTCGGCGAGCAGCTGGAGAAGGCCTCTCTGCAGTGCCATGAGCCAGGAGGCTGTGCTTTACTCAGCAGAGCCATCTCCTACAGTAGCTGTGGGTGCATCGTCACACAGCTGATCTTGCCTGGTGACCCAGTAACCCTAACTCACCATCGTGCCCGTGTGTGGTAGCGGAAATCATGCTATATTGTGGGATGCTTTCACATCATGCTAAGTTCATCTGACTGTATCTTTTTATTATGATGACAGTAAATATTGGTCGGTGTTTATTAGAGACCATGTTTGTTCCATCTGTTCTATGTTTATTATATTGGTTATGCCTCAGCTGCTGCCTACCCAACAGCAGGTATCAGGGTTAGGGTTATTTGTCCTGAGCTATTAAAACCATCATTGCCATCTGCATTGACAGGCAATCGTCCGCCCTTGTAATCTACACACCACCTCCTCCCGTGTCCAAATACAATATAGCAGGATTAATTCCAGATTCCAGCACTCTGGAATGTGAACCTCACTTTCGGAATCGCTGACACGGGCAGATTGTTGTCTCTGTGACACACTGAGGAGTATTCTGCCCAAGCTGCTGTTCTCCCACCTCTTGGCAGCGGAGGCCGCGTGTTTGAGGGCCCCTATGTCAGCACGCCTCCAGACGTATTCCTGCTTGTGTTTCCTGCCCCACGTATCATTCAATATGCATCCTGGAAGAGCAGAGCATGCCAACTGAGCATCTGCTAGTTTGTTTGGTCAACCTTGACCTTCCACTGTTCCTTCCTTGATCTGTGATGAGAAATTCTACAGAAATCCACAAGTATTAATACAACTTAGCAAACCAATTACCCTAAAATGAGAATTTCATGCCGAAATTTATGAATATCCCCAATATTTTCTTGACCAGGTGGCACTGAACGGAATAGAAAATGAAAGCAGCAGTGTTCCAAAGTAGCCCTCTCGTCCCTGCTATGAAGAAATTTCTTCTAGGTCATGCCGGGATATCATTCCCATCTTGGCGCATCACTCACAGAGATCTCATTGAAGAAGCCTCCCTGGGGTGTCCTCTCAGAAGCCCCGTTCCCCTCCACTGGAAATGCCAGCATCCTGTTCCTGAGTGTCTTAGGTCTCCCTGACAGTTATTTGTGTCATGTCCGGAGCTGCTGCATGAGCCGGACCAGAGGGAGGCCGCTTTGCTGAGTGAGATAGCATGTGTGCTCCCTGCCAGCGAGGGGGCTGGCCGTTGAGAAGACACCGATATGTTTTCAAATAAGTAAATGTTTAGATGACATATTTATATATATATATAAATATATAGCAAGAAGTGGATTTTTCCTTTAATGGGTGTAAACAGACAAAGAGAAATGGGGAAAAGAATGAGGCTGACGAAGACTGAGAACAAGAGACACTCTTGATCAGACAAAAGCTGCAAAGTTCCGGAACTTTATCTTCACAAAAGCTTCAGACTGTTCAGAATGTTGTTTTTTCAAAATATTTCAATAATTCTCCTGTGTTGTTTCAGACATAGCTATTTCTATTTCAGTAATCTCTTATTAGTCCCGCTTCCACATCAGCTTCCCGTCTCCCGCTCTGAAGTGTTTACAGCCCTTTTCAGGCACTGAGAGTTGTGCACGACTTGTGGAGTGAAATTACATTCGCGCTCTCGTGCGTGAACTGTAGCTACTAAAGGTCAACGGTCAACTAATGCATTTGGAGCCTGAACAAAAATGGGCTAGTGTTTAAATGGAGTGTTTTACAGAGACAGCACTCAGCAGGACCATGGTGCATTTGCAAGCCATTTGCAAGCTGATTTTGCAAGCCACTGCACAGTGTGTGTGTGTGTGTGTGTGTGAGAGAGAGTGTGAGTGTGTGTATGTGTGCATGTGGGTCTGCATAGATCACATTTGGGGACCAAACTGTCCCCAAAGTGTGGTAAAACTTGCAACTTTTTTACTTTTGGGGACATTTTTCACGCCTCTATTTGGATAACCCCAATTTTATAAAAATCTGTGACTGCAATCAAAAACCTAAAAATGCCCAAAGTCTTGTATTTTGTTTGGTTAAGTATGGTTAAGGTTAGGGCTGGGTAGGGACTAAGGTTGTCATAGTTGGGATTACTGTTATGTCCATAGAAATGATTCGAAAGTCCCAATAAAGATATCAATACGTGGACTGTGTGTGTGTATGTGTGTCTGTGTGTGGCTTTCTGTGTGCTTGTCTGCCAGGTGTGTGTGCAGTTTAAACTAGCTGTGGTTCTATATACAGGCTGCACAGGTTCTGTCCACACATAGACAGTGTCCTGGGGGTACTCAGCTCCAGGTTCAGCACATCTGTTTGGGCAAGTCCCATCAGGGGTCGGCAGATGTGCCCACACCTGGTTGTTGCCATGGTGAGGATGTCTGAACATGGGAATCCAGCTTTCCCACCGCAGGACAGTGCATCGCGGTGATTCTAGTCTGTTCCCCACCTCACCATTCAGAACTCTCTGGCCAGTTTACAGCAGTAAGTTCATAGTGTTGTAGAGACAGCTGTTCGTGCCCTGAACTGCGGTGATTTCCAGCATGGTGTTTCCCAGTAATAAATCACATATAAAATATCAATCTTGAATACCAACTGAAAAGTTTAGTCAAAGGTACTGGAGTCTTTTAAAGGCGATTCATTTTGTGAAAAGTTCTTTAATTAAACAGCTCTGTGGAGGGTATGGGGCGGTGCTCACTGGCTGGTAATTCTCCTTTACACTTTTCACTGATCATACTTCACTGTCTCAGACCAACAGACAGCTTCAATTCATCTCCGAATAAGGGGATTTCTGACGGGACCACGGCAGCCGTAGGAACGCTCTTATCCCAGCATGCACCTGAAGTGTTGTGGGAAGATTTATGGCTCTCACAGACCCTGTGCTGTTCGTTTGATACGAATGTGAAACGATTAAGGAAACCATATAATCTGCTTTTATGGGTCTGGGGCTTTGAGCTTTGCGTGTGTTGTGGCGTGTTTGTGTGCGCACAGTTTTCGCCAGAGGGAACAGGGTAGCTGTGTCGAAATCCCCTCATCACAGTATGTGCCAGGGGCCTGGAAGGCTGACTCTTGGGGTCGTGCGCGTGTCTTTGGGCTGCCCAACTGAGAGTTTCGCTGTACCTGTGTAGACAGGAACCGACCTTCAGAATCAGGAGTGCTTAAGACAGCAGAGTTTCCGTCACCTTCTGAGGGGACGGCATCACGAGCCCTAGATTCCTGGGGCCGGCCTGCAGTCACGACAGCCTGAGCTGCTGGCGAATGCCTCTGCTGTGCAGACGGCAGCACAAGAATGCACAGCGCGCAGTTGGGTGGGGTGAGGAGCAGGGGCTGGTGAATGTATGGATGCCGTCGGTGGCTGCTCAGCTCTGCAGGTCGAAACGTCCCTTCAGCGAAAGCCTTGCAGATCTGGAAGGTGCCTGAGAAACGCTACTGTGCCACACACTTTGCACAATACATGCGTTACTAGTGCACCATCAAGCTCATTGAGTTACCAGACACGTCAAAATGAAAATGAAAACGTGAACAAAAAGATTGGCTAAATGATGAGGAAGCCAAACCCGACTGGCTCTTCCCGCTGGCATGTTTATCCGCATGAGTGCCTGGTTTTTCAATTAGTGCTGAAGGTGGCAGCTTGGCGGGCATGGTGGGGGGGCAGAGTGTTTATCAGCACGCTTAAGCATGGCCTCTGCACCTCGCTGGCCTAATCACATCAGCAACGCGGGATTGGGGGGCCTCGTTCTCGGGGCCAAGAGCCAGCCTCGACGGGGGGTGGGCGATACCAGCATCACAATGAGACTGTGTCTCCAGCCCACTCAGGTAAAACCATCTCCTCTTCCACTTATTCCCCTCAAGAGTCTCTGAAATTGGATTTATAAATTAATAAACTGCATGCAATATTTATGAGTGCCCAGTGACTGCCAAAAGCAAAGAGACACAGCCTTTGCGTTGCACAACACGCATTAATGTATAGAAAATGTCCAGCGCCATTTTGTGTGAATGTGTCTCCACAAGCCCCACCCATTTTTTCCCATTTCCACACAGCCCTTAATCTGCTTCCACGCCGCTAAACAATGACCATCTGATCAGACCTCGTTAGGGGCCATTCAGCGCAGCCCCACACAAGCTGCACCTACCCAGCCGTCTGGAATGAGCCGCGTGAGAGTGCGTGTGACCCAGGAGAAAGGGGAGAGCAAGAGGAACACTGAATCTACAAGGTGCATTCAAGTTCTAAGGTCTCCTAACTTTTTTCTGAGAAAGTACGTACCCCAGAAAGCTGAAACTGCTGCTCTCAACATAGTCACCCTCTAAACTTACACATTTTCCCAGAATGTTCACACCACGATTGCATGGCCATGGCGAACACTTCTTTAGGGGTCTAGTTTCTCCACTGGAAAATCGCTGATGCAAGAGCGGCATGACTGGACAATGTACGACCAGAGAGAGTGTCCTTCAGTGTTGGAAAAAGCCAAAAACTGCTAGGTGAGAGATCAGGTGAGTAGGGAGCATGAGGAGCCTCTTCAAAGTTGTTGTCGAGAAGAAACCTGTGAACAATGGCCACATGGTGAGCAGGAGCATTGTCTTTAAGGAAGAGCACACATGCAGCCTTTTTCGCACATTTTTCTTGCGATGCTGGAAAGAAATACTTCTTCAAAACATCTTCGTACATACAAACAGTGATTTTCCAGTGGACGCAACAGACCCCTAAAGAAATGTCCTGAGCAGCTGTCAATTGTGGCGTAAATGTTGTGAGAAATGTGTGTTGTAACTATGTTGAGAGCAGCAGTTTCATCTTTCTCAGAAAAAAATAGGAAGCCTTAGAATTTGAATGCACCTTGTAGTGCATTTTGAACACATTTTATTTTGGCTCTTACCTTCTCAGTTTGTGGATAATGGTGTGAGATGTTTAAATGTTAACCTCCCCACACACACACATCAGGCCAGGTCAGGTGACAAATCCATGTGATCCAGACAGGGCTGAAGACAACGTCAATCTTCTGCCATGTTTGAAGGTGTGCTGATCCAGTGGCAGTGACCCTGTACCTGAGAATAGGGTGGAGATCGGAGGAGGGGCAGGGGGTGTCACTTTCCACCCAACACATCAAACATATCTCTCATTTAGAGAAAGCAGATCCCGAGGAACCCCTTGGGGGTGGGGGGCAGGAGAGATGAAATCTCTGAACCTTAAATCCCTGGGGGGGTGGGCTGCAGGGTCACCAGAGGAGAGGAGGTAGGACAAAATTATTTTGAGTTGCTTTTTATTTTATTAAAGGTGAAGAAGCACTGGACAAAGTGACAGTAGATCATTAATTTGAAAAGGAAAGATAGAAAATGGAGGAAAAAAAACAACAAAAAAAACTACAATGACAGAATCATTAGGTGTTTTCTGCAGCATGTACGTGTAGACTGTGAGGGTGCACACTGAATATTGGAGCCAAATACTAATCTCTATCTGGCATAGGTATATTTTAACACATTTAAAGGTAATTATCACATTAATATCAAAGAAGGGCAGTTCTGGCTTCGGTTTAAGTAGAAAAAAAGCAAAATCAAGAGGCCTAAACAAGTCTGCTGTATACTGAGCTGTCCAGCACTGGCTGTGATCACGCAGCACTGCTGAGGAGGCCAGTGACCTCAGCCCACGCTGCCTTTGATCTATTTATGTATATGCAAAAGAAGTAATAAAAAGCATCAAGCTGCTGCCAGACCCCGATTTATGACAGACTTTGCCTGCTGGAGTTACAGGCCCTTATCAGATCAGTACCACCCCTCTCTCAGGCCCAGAGGGCTTGGTCGATTCAATTAGTGTGTGAGATGAAATTAGACATCATAGCTGATGTAATGGCTACCAAGCCATCAGGACTAACGATCTTCCCCCTGGTGGAATGTATTTTATGCCATATTTTAGTCTCTCTGACCGTCATGGATAATAGCCAGTGTTTCACTACCGGCCTGCCCTGTAATTAAGTTAATGCTCATGTCAGATTTTATAATCTGAACAGGGGCTTTCAGTCTTGGCCCACTTGCCTTTGACCACCGATTGACTTGCTGTAAATGTTGTATGTGGTGCACACATGTACTCGTAAAGCTTGTGACAGTCGAGCCCACTCTGGCCACCTTCCACATCTCTTCACCGGGGGCCTGCAGTAAATGGCGTCTCTTTCAGAAAGGACTGCTCTGTTTTGATCTGCTTTATCTTGCATCTTCTGCGTGCTTCCTAGCCGTAAGGGTGCAGTGTTCTTGGGCTGGCGGGTGAATTCCTCCGTCTTGTTTTGAATCCAGCGTGGTGGGCTGTCATCGGCCAGACAGCTCTGTATGCTGAAAGGTGAAGGGCCGGGGGGCGGGGTGGGGGGGGGGGGCAGTCGGCGTGTGGCGAGCTGAGAAGATACTGCTACGTGGCAGAAGAACGCTGACCTCTGACCTCTGGTCATCACACACAGTAGCGTTCAGAATCCACAGGGAGCTGGGGGGTAGTGTGGTATCTGAAGTGCACAGACAGACATTGTGTATAACAGCTGACATTGTAAAGCACTGTAAAGCACAGTAAAGTTGCAAAAAATGTGTGAAGTTAGTTTCAAAGTAGGTTTCTTAATTTTTGTTGTTCATTTTTAAACTACAATATATTCATAGTATACATAAACAATATTCTGTATATTATGTAATAGTTGATGCTGTGGTGTTTTATTTTCAGTTTATAAAGGCCTAAATATACTGTACACGGTTTGAATGTATTTCGTATTAAGATGTGATTTATTTTTTTGTATATATTTTCCGTATCCCGAAGAAGTCCAGCACCTTAAAGATTACTATTTGGTTGCCATGGAATTACTGAAGGGTCAAAAAGTCGCCTCTCTAAGCGTTCAGTGGGAGAGAGTGACCCCCTCGGCCTGCCCTCCCGAACTCGTGTGCCCTTTTTGTCTGTGGGGCCAGACCAGCCGGCCTGCTGTGCTTCTGCCAGGACACTGTTAACAGCCTGGGAAGCAGGAAGCACGGCTCAGGGTGGCATCATATGTCGTGTCCACTGTGTAGGTCCTGCGGCTGAGTCCCTCCTGCCTCGAGTATGACACAGACAGACGCTCTCATGCACCCACATGCAAACTCTGCACCTGGTGAAAAAACATCAGCAGAGCTCACGCTCATAAAAATGCGCACAATCTAGGCTACAGCGTGCCCAGAATCTGGGGCTGCAGGGCCATTGTTGCTGGGCAAATCATTAATGGCTGCTACAAGACACGTCACTGCTGCTATAAAAATTCCTGTCCTGAATATAAATATAAGGATATAAAATTCCTTAAACCTCTTCATATCATTTTCATTTCTGCTTTTCTCTCTCACATTCCCATTTTCAGCCCCCCCATCACCAAGAGCTGCCAATCTGCTGATCAGCCGTCCCATTCAAACCTGCAAAATCCCAGCACCTCCCCCAAGCTCTGCTCCCCCCGCAGAGGGAGGGATTAAGTATCCTGCCCAGGGAGGGGACATTGCCCTCCCTCGCTCCCTCCTTCCCTCCCTCCCTCCCTCGCTCACCCTGTGATCCTGAATTGAAGCTATTACTGCAGGCTCATTTCATTCGCTGACACACACGCTGCACCAGCTTCATGCCACTTGTTGGGGAGCCGTTTCCCCAAGTAATGCTAAGTGCAGGCAGCTGACCCGGGACTTATATAAGCCCTCCGGAGAGCCTTCAACTTCCAGCAAACTGACTTGTGGATACTCCCCACTTCTACCTGTACTTTCTTTTCTTTTTTTTCTTCCTCACGGTCAGGTGTGCACCAGCTGGAATTGGACCTCTTTTTCTGTTTTTTTTTGGCTGCAGACCGGACCTGCTCTTACTCTGCTCGGCTTGTGTGTGTGTGTGTGTGTGTGTTTGCTTGTACCGCGTCGGAGGGGAGCGGCTGGCCTGACTCCGCATGGCGGTGCCACTCCTGTCCGCTGCTCTGTGCTCCCTGCGCAGACTGAGGTAAGCCCCCTCGGGTGCCCAGCCTGCCCCCACACTGGGGCTCTGCACTCATACTCTGATTCACTGTTTCTATGTGTTCAGTTCATCAATGATTCAAGA
Source organism: Paramormyrops kingsleyae (assembly GCF_048594095.1). NCBI lineage: Eukaryota > Metazoa > Chordata > Actinopteri > Osteoglossiformes > Mormyridae > Paramormyrops > Paramormyrops kingsleyae. The sequence continues at coordinate 33,889,128 of NC_132802.1, forward strand.
AAAGACCAAAAGCCACTAATTGCTAACAGCCCATGGCTCACTTTGGTTTTGTAAACCACTTCATATAAGAGTGCTCTCTTTGAAAATGCCTCCTCTCCTCTTTTATTCTCTCCATCACAGGAGGCTTTGTCTATTGGGCTAAGGCCAGAGTAACCCTCATTCTCAGAACAATCTTTTTTTTCTTATGTATAGCAGCCTTATGTGTCAGCATCATCATCCTCTGTGATGTGTTTCTTTTATTAACACAGCTTCTGTTCACCAGTCTTGAAATTCTGCAAGTTTATTGTTATTTAAATGCATTTGATTAGATTTCTTTAAGAGTTTGCCCCAAAGGAAATGCTGTTTTTGTACTGCCAGTATTGCTGTTCCTTTCCACATTAAATCAATCTATTGAGGAAGCATTCCATGTATTGTTTAAATTAATCTGTTTACAATAAGTGCTTTTTATGCAAAAAAAAAAAAAATCTGTTTGGTCCTAGACTTTCAACTTGATTGGTCTGTTATTTTGTGAATGAATGAAAGTCTGATTTTGATTTCAGCTTATGGACAGAAGCTGAAATATTTTTTTAATTGTCCCTAATTATCTTATTTTATAGATTCAGTTACACAAATTGTGGTATAGCTTTTTTTTCCCAGCTCATGACAGAATTCAAAGTTTTAAAGTTGTTTTTTCTTTTACAAACAAGTCTAATTATCAGTGTTGTTGACACCAGTTAAACCCTTGATGTATTGAGATATTTAAGCAGAAGTAATCAGGGAAAAGCACGGTGGCAGATGTGCTTCTACTCGTCTTCAGGGTGGAGTGGAAGACTGGACTCTTCCTATTGTATGATAATCTATGCGCAGTGCCTGGGCCCGCTACCACACCAGCTCACTGAGCCTCGTATGTGATGTGCCGTCGCGTTAGCACAACTGCATGTGTGCATGTGCTGTAGGCCGTGTGCCTTTGTCCTACAACTTGCCAGGCACTGACACTCGTGCCTCTTCTGTTGCACAGCTCATTACCTGCACTGCACGTAAGCGGTGTATGATATGACATTTGCCGCAGAACTCGTGCTTGACGTGCCGGGATGATGTAGCTGCGGTCCAAGAGGTTAGTCATGAGGAAGAATGCTGCCTTCCAGTGATCGTGGCCCTCCAGGGGTGGGAAAAATCCATGGCAGGACCTTCTGCCAATCACCGGTCGAAAATATGAGCACGTCGCTGCTCCCTTCAGCGCTCATGTAATTCCACATATTTTTACTGACTCCTCGGCTGTTTCCATCGCTAATTGTCCTCCGCCCTGAGGCTGGGCAGTGTGATTCATGTGGTATCTTGGTGATTGCTGATGGGAGGGGCAGCTGAATATTTCACCAAGGCTGGCTCCAGGATGAAAGTCCCCGGTGGACATCACAGCCGCCATGCAGCAGTTGCCAGTCCATCCCCCGTCTTACTGACACAGGGAAAATCTGCGCATTTCCTCCCTCCTTCTTCTCCTGAGAAGCCTCGCCTCCTTCCTCAGATGCCAAGGACGCTGAATCTATCACACTCCTGGCAAACATTCCAGCTGCAATGTACTGTGGGATTGGAACAGGACCGGTGTACTTCGAAACTGCGGTGGGCTGTTTCAGTGGAGACAAACTGCCATTAGCTAGCCAATCTGGGTACAGCTGAAGTTTTGCTGACCCATGATGCCACGAATTCAGGCCTCACGCCTTCCCGCTGTCACTTTGGTTTAGGACAGAGCTAAAACCAATCATGATAACAAGATCTAATAGGGAAGCGCTGTTTTTAGAGGTTTGGGTAGCACAGAGCAGCTCTGATGATGTAGGATGTCATCAGTGAGGACAATCCCTTCTCTTTCCTTATTCACTGTGGCCCGCATGGTCCGTGTCGACCCACACGGGACACTGGTGAAAGAGTTTACGTGACACAAGGTATCCTGGGAGAGCCCGTCAAGCTGGAATGTTAACGTCCGCAGAGCAAGTCCCTCTCCCTATCTGTCTCTGTGTCCATCAGCTCATACTCTTGACCACAGAAGGTGTAGATCTGTTTATTTATGATTTGGTCTTAGCTGAAGCTGAAACTGGGACCGTACTGAACAAGGTGCTGATTGAGCTCAAGCCTTAGCATTATGTTAATGCTGCTGAGGTCAAAGTGTCCTCCTGTAAATACAGCCCAGGAGCAGAGAAACCAGCTAAGTTTAGTGGTAGGGCCTCGTTCCCTGACCTGAAGATCACAATCATGGTGCCTAACCCTGAGTCCTCCTGTGCTCTCATCCTGCTTGGGTTTATCAGCATCGAGAATCAACTGAGAGAAAAGAAGGAGAGAGAGAAAGAGGGAGAGAGATTTAATGGTGGTGGGTGTGCCAGGCATCCAGCCTCTGTGTCCCTCTCAATGAGTGCATTGTCCCCGAAGTATTGGAAGCTGAGGTATCTGCATCAATGACATGGTGAGGTGTGCAGCGCTAATCCTGAATATCCGTGATCTTCCTGCCCACCTCCTAAGAATGTGCCGTATCACTAACATAGTGGCCTGGCCATTAAAAAAGACGTAATGAAAGGGCGAATTAAGGAAGGGTTGGCTCACATATGTGGGAGCCCTTATCAGGGCCGAAGATGCCGAGGTGACTCTGACATGCTGCTTTTACACGTCTGGATGCTCTGCTATGGAGGAAGGCATTAGCGCATGGCATACGGGCATCGCGGCCACCTGCCTTTTAAGATGGTGTGGCCCGCCTGTGCGGCTCGGGCCTGTGCTCTGCTCTTCTATGCTGCCAGTGAAGTGCCGCTCTTGTTTATTTTTAGGTCCCCACCCCACTGGTGAAGATTCCCCCTCCCTTCCAGAGCTGAAAGACACAGCCGCCGAGAGCCGGGGAGACCCAGCGCTGAGGGACACAAACACTAACAGAGCTAGTCAGACTCCTCCTTGACGACCACATGACAGCATCCAACATGACAGCGATGAAGTCAGCCGTGACCTTGATGTCCACCTCCCTACTCGTCATCATCGTCCTGGCTGCTCAGGCTTCATCCAAAGAACTTCCTAAGACTGGCAGGTCCTCTTCCTCAAGCCTTTCCTCTCCCTCCTCCCCCCGCATGAAGCTTTCGTATAAAGGTAAGCATCTCCCTCATCCATACTAACTAATCTGTCAGGCTCCATATATGTGTGCTCAACTGTCATTATATATATTAATTAGATGAATAACATATGACACTAATTAAGCTGATTGTTCCATCCTTCAGCGGTAATAATGCAAAGTGCTGATTGGTTGGGCTGCAGACCCAAGCATTTCCAGCAGTAACTTGTTCTATTTTACTCAGACCAGCTTTACTTTGTGAAAAACTTCGACACCAAGAGTGAGCCTGAATCACGTCTTGTTCTTCTTGTCTGCCTTCTCAGTAGAAAAAGTAACAGACTAGTGCTTTGTTTGAGAAAGCAGAACTTACACCGAAGAAAAACCCAAAGGAGGAAAAATATTAAATGAAATATTTTTCTTTGCTAATCACAGCCAGATTTTTAACCCCTAACAATATTCTAAGTGAAGATTTTATTACCCTATATTCAAAACCATGTTATTTATATGAATTGGGTCAATGTTGACTTTGTACACATTTTTGTCAATAGCTAGCAACTGTGAACAGGATTGGATGGTTTATGCTATACATTAATACTTATAGTACACTTAGTACTGTGCAAAACTCTTAGGCAGTCAATGGAAATGTTTCAAGCTATTTATCTGGGTAGTAAGTGTATATTTGCTCAGTACAGAAAACACAATTTAACATTAGAACATATGCAAATTAAAAGTAACAGAAAAACTAACAGGAATTTCTTCTTTTCTCCAAAATGTTGCTGATATTTTGTTGGCTAGATGAACACTGCTTCATTTCCCAAACCTCTCCTCAGGGGCACCGTAGCCATTCCATTTATATGTTAAATTTCACCACCAGCTCATTTAGTTAATTAAATTAATTTGTTAAATAACTCAATGAGGTATTAATTAGCCAAACAAGGTAGGGTAGTAGTGGTCATGTCAGAAATACATTGGTGTATCGGATGGTTGCTGGAAACACTGAGGTGGCTTTAGGTTAGCTTTCGAAATGGCTAAGCGAACACATATTGACAGACATCATAGTTTTACACCAGCATGAAGATCATTTAAACGTTGTTTCTTTGACTGCCTAAAACGATACATTTTTGCACATACATGTATAATGTAATTCTAATTATATAACATATGTTTGCAGTAGAATGGCATGGTGGCTCAGTAGTAGTGTATCCTCCTGAGACCCCACCCATTCATTTATGTCCATTGTAGTGGTCATTTTGTTTTTGCATCTATCTTTTCACTGATGTAAGGAAACATATTTATTCCTGTTGTACACTAAAGAGGATATGCTGTGAAATTAAAAACAAAAATAAATTAGATCTAAAATAAACTAAAATAAACACATATTGACAGACATCATAGTTTTACACCAGCATGAAGAATATTTAAACGTTGTTTCTTTGACTGCCTAAAACGATACATTTTTGCACATACATGTATAATGTAATTCTAATTATATAACATATGTTTGCAGTAGAACGGCATGGTGGCTCAGTAGTAGTGTATCCTCCTGAGATCCCACCCATTCATTTATGTCCATTGTAGTGGACATTTTGTTTTTGCATCTATCTTTTCACTGATGTAAGGAAACATATTTATTCCTGTTGTACACTGTGAAATTAAAAACAAAAATAAATTTGAAAAAAGATGTCTTATTTCCTCCAAAGACATAGAAAATCACAATTAACCTAAAACTGAAGGACACTTTTTTCCTTGGGTCTCAGGAGGATATAGTCCCTCTTTCACTGTGTGGAGTTCGCATGTTATTCCTGTTGCACGGAATTTTTCTCCCACAGTCCCAAGATATGCAGTTGGGTTAATTGGTATCTATTTTTCCTGTAGTGTGTGAGTGTGTGCATGTTCATGCCCTGTGATTGGCTCTGATCCCATCCAGGGTGTAGCCCTGCCCTTACACTGTGCTGCTTAGCATAGACTCAGTGTCCTGTTGATTTTATCCAAAGAATCTTGACATTTAAACATTTTTTTCAGCTAAATATTTATTTAAAGAGTTTTTAACGGATTGGAACCCACCTCAGGGATGATCTGGTACCTACTCAGAAATCAGAGGTCCATTTCTGCAACAACCAGCTTCCTGCAGTCTGCTTTCATCCATAATTTTGGAGCAATCATTCTTCAAACTTTGCTATTAATTTTTTCTTTTTGAATCCTTAATTTTAAACCCATGACAAACCAATTTACAGTATACGTGGTTTTCCCGTGTCATATTAACGTAAATTGGAAGTACTGTATATTACAATGTTAATGCTATGCAGAAATCACTTTTATAATCAATTATTTATAAAAATCAATTATTCATCAAATAAGCCACATTTGGATTTCTCTTTAAGTAAGAATTGCACCTGAGACTTAGGCACACAATTCAGATTGTCATCAGCATGCCTGCCCACGTTACTGCTTTAGTTTTTAATTACGGTTTGACTCACTTACATTACCCATTGTTTGGCTTTTGCTTGTGTTTTTAGACTAACCCTGGACCCCGAACCTAAACACATATAACTCAACCATCCCCAGTTCCACCCCCCCAACCCCGCCCCTTCTCAGTGCCCTCTGATTAGAACATCTGTTGCCCTGGAAGGCCCCAGGATTCCCCTGTATCCAGGGCAACTGTGCAGGGCAGCAGTAATACCCCAGTGGGGAGGATATGAGCGGAAGAGCACAGAGCTGCATTGAAAATCATACTTTCTTTCTCTTACTGCGATAGGATTGGCCAGTTCCTTTGTGCCCCCCAGTCCTGTCGGCCGCTACGCGCTGGTTGTCAAGCGACCATGAAGGGGTCGATTATTCATGTGACTGAGGCGCACAGCACTAACAACATGGAGACAAAAACTTTGACTTTAAAGAAAAGAGCTCAGCGGGACGCCACTGGCCATGTTATTACATTCTGTCCTCCCTACAGCGGGGCTGACATCACAGGGAATCTCCCCCAGTGTCCCTCCGGCTCTGACGTAACCGCGCGTCCCGTCCTCCTGCGCATTGAGGAGGCTGAATCTGCAAAGCAGCTGCGGCTTTTCTCAGCGTTGGGAGAGTTTTGGGATCCTTGGACGTGGCGGCCTGTTCTGAGACCCTTTGTGATTTGTCTAGCAGTGATAAGGCTTAGTAATGAACACAGTGCCCCCATTGACCTTCTCTGTCACTTCAGTCCCAGTATGCTGTATGAACTGCGGTTTATGGATTGTATGAGAGAAATTTGAAGGTGCAGTAGTATATTATGGTACTTAGCCTGAATTGCAGTGAAATATACCGTTATATAAATAGCCAAGACTGTAAATTCATATTAATGGAAGCATAAAGAATTGCTACTGAGTGCAGTAAATAGAGATTGTGATTTATTTTAGCGAGCGAAGCACTCGGATACTTTCCCAGGCAATGATGTCAGGGCAGTGTGTGCATGTGCGTGTCCCATGGTGTGCCCTAACGTGGCTCGGTGCCCCCGCAGACCTGCTGACCTTCCACGGTGTGCGGCGCTATGAGCTGGAGCGCTCCTGCTGCTACAGCAGCCTGCTGCTGGACGAGGAGCGTGGCCGGCTCTTCGTGGGCGGCAAGAACTTCCTCCTCTCCCTTAGCTTGGACAACATCGGCAAGCAGGAGCAAAAGGTAAGTCGGCCCGTTACCCCCCCCCCCCAACAGACACACACACACACACACACACAGAAACATACACCTGTCCGCTCCCCCCATGTACTGGGCTTCTGCACATTTCCTTCATAGTGGGTATGGTATAGCTCACACCTACGGCATGCTGTAAAATGCACCATTCATCTTGAATGCGATTAGCATTGTTTCCATGCTGCAGCAGGCAGGAAGCTGTAATAAAGCATATTACCCATGCTTGCCATGCTTGTTTTAGTGGAGATTTGGTGTTGTCTATATAATGCAGCTTAATTATAATATATATACGTAATGATGGAATTAGTACAATCTGCACATACAGTGCGGTCTGAGACGACCTTTGTACTATTCTTTTCAAATTAAATATGAAATTGTACTTTACAAATTATATGATCAGCATAACAATTGGAGTAGTGGAATTGTTGAAAAAATTTACATGAATTTCAGAAATTCTTAGTATTTCATACAGCCGCTTTTGCTTTAATGACAGGATGACAGGGAGCTGGTAATGACTCCAGAAGCCTGATGTTCCAAAGCACATCTTGTGATGTTACTGAATGCTTGACTTTATCTGTCTTCAAGTGCCTCCCATAAATATTCGATGAGACTGAGGTCATTGCTGCCCTAAATCTCAAATTTGGTCTCATCAGTACATAGGACTTTTTTTCCAGTGGCCTGCTGTGAAATGCTGGTATGTCTTAGTCCATGCCAAAACTTAATTTATTTCCTCGGTTAAATGAAAGAAATTCCAGTTTTCAATGTGATCTCAGATTCTGGGACCCCACTGTCCATTATTATCTTCTAAGTCACCTTCTGTCACTTTTTCACGAAGACTGTGAAATCTGATTTGTTTGCTGGGAGACTGGTGACTTACAGATGACAGTCCCTTGTTGTAGACGTGTATTGTGGGGTGGGACCTGTTTTTGGCAGCTCTTCAGGTATCTGACCCTCATGTCCTCTCGAAATGTGTGAAATATATTCCCACATCAGCTAGAGCAAGATGTACTAAGGCTATACAAGAATGCACCTCAAATCACAGCAAAATGGGTTGTGTTTTGAAATTGTAAAATGCAGTTTCACTGTTCTGTTGTAAATTTTCTGCTTTAATGTTTATGGGCTGAGCAAAGAACTGGTTTGTTGAGCATGTTTTGGGAAATGAGAGATGGGGGGAGGGGTTTCAGTGGCCAATGACCTTTTTTGCAACCTGTTGCTGCGATCCTGAGCCCCCGCGTCACGCTGGCTATTTGTCAAGGTGCAGCCTGTTCTTCCCATTGGCTGAGTCACACTGGAACTTTTATTTGCATTTTGCTGCGTAAGTGTGACAAGGATGTATGCAACATGATTCATATCATTTACATTTATGTTTACTTTTAGCCTTTATCTTTTAGCCTTTATGATTTGCAAGTCTACTTGCCAAATATGTATGTTTTTCTGATGTCAGCCTGATATAGGATCTTAAGTTAATAATTATTTTTGCAATAATGCATTTTATTCTTCACCTATTGCTCATGGTGATATAGCTAAGTCAGGTTATGCAGTTTAACTTCTTACTGTTCACTCATTTTCCGTCCGAAATCAACTGTTATGTTAGGAATTAACCAGATAGTCTTATCAGAGGATAATAACAAATCAAGCTTAGATGTTAGATTGCACAAAGAAAAGGTTTTTAACTAGGCACTAATTTAAGGTTAAACCGGAATTGTACCATTGAGCATCCATGAATTTACCACACATTTGCTTGCATTCTCGAAACAGTGAGGTGGACAGGAGAAGATCAGAGGCATGTTTATATACAAATATGAATGGCCCCTTTCTTTGGCCCCAATCCCCTCTAACACCCCCCACCGTACTGGTACACTGCTAACAGCAGAAGATTAACAGCGTTGACTGACATTCCTTTCTGGGAGAGTCGGCTGCCTTAGGGTTTGGGGGGTGAAGCAGAATGGGTTGAATGTTTATTAAGGCCTGTTCTGGGTGAGCAAGGTGTGGTGAGAGTGGCCATGTAGATACCTTAGCGCGGGGTTACCAGCTCCCATGTAGATACCTTAGCGCGGGTTACCAGCTCCCATGTAGATACCTTAGAGCGGGGTTACAAGCTCCCATGTAGATACCTTAGAGCGGGGTTACCAGCTCCCATGTACAGTAGATACCTTAGTGCGGGTTACCAGGTCCCATGTAGATATCTTAGTGCGGGGTTACCAGGTCCCATGTAGGTACCTTAGCGCGGGTTACCAGGTACCAGAGGTTAACTTGTATAACTGGTAAAGTTATGGAGGCTATAATCAAAGAGAAAATGGTAGATTACCTGGACTCAAATAACATTTTGAGGGATAGCCAGCATGGATTTAGGAGAGGTAGATCCTGTTTAACAAATCTGTTGGAGTTTTTTGAGGAAGCTACTCAGGAAGTTGATGATAAGAAGGCCTATGATGTCATCTATTTAGATTTCCAAAAGGCTTTTGATGTTGTTCCCCACAAGAGGCTCTCACTTAAACTCAAAGCGACAGGTATTTTAGGAACTGTAGCGACTTGGATTGATAACTGGTTAACGGATAGGAAGCAGCGAGTAGTTATAAGAGGCTCGATGTCACAGTGGGCCTGCGTTCATAGTGGGGTACCGCAGGGTTCAATTTTAGGACCACTTTTGTTCCTTATTTACATAAATGATATAGACACCAATATATACAGTAAACTGGTGAAATTTGCAGATGACACCAAGGTGGGTGGTGTAGCAGATACTGAACTAGCGGCTCAGCAGCTACAGCGGGATCTTAATTTAATTAGTGACTGGGCTGACACCTGGCAGATGAAATTTAACATAGACAAATGTAAGGTACTCCATGTAGGGAGCAGAAATATAAAGTACAGGTATTTTATGGGACCTACTGAAATAAAGGTAGCTGATTATGAGAAAGACCTTGGTGTGTATGTTGATGCTTCCATGTCTCATTCTCGCCAGTGCGGGGAAGCAATAAAAAAGGCCAATAGGATGTTGGGGTATATCTCCAGGTGTGTGGAGTTTAAGTCAAGGGAGGTAATGCTAAGATTATACAATTCCTTGGTGAGACTTCACCTAGAATATTGTGTACAGGTTTGGTCACCATATCTTAAAAAGGACATAGCGGCCTTAGAAAAGGTGCAGCGTAGGGCCATAAGAATGATTCCTGGTCTTAGAGGAATGTCATACGAGGAAAGGTTATTTGAGCTAAATCTGTTCAGCCTCAAGCAAAGGAGACTGAGGGGGGACATGATCCAGGTCTATAAGATTCTAACAGGTTTGGATGCTGTTCAACCGAATAGTTACTTCAGCATTAGTTCAAATACAAGAACTCGTGGCCATAGGTGGAAATTAGCGGGAGAACATTTCAAACTGGATTTAAGGAAGCACTTCTTTACACAGCGTGTAGTCAGAGTATGGAATAGTCTTCCTGATAACGTAGTGCAAGCTGAATCCTTGGGTTCCTTTAAATCAGAGCTAGATAAGATTTTAACAACTCTGAGCTATTAGTTAAGTTCTCCCCAAGTGAGCTCGATGGGCCGAATGGCCTCCTCTCGTTTGTATATTTCTTATGTTCTTATGTTCTTATGTAGATACCTTAGTGCGGGGTTACCAGGTCCCATGTAGGTACCTTAGCGCGGGGTTACCAGCTCCCATGTAGATACCTTAGCGCGGGGTTACCAGCTCCCATGTAGATACCTTAGCGCGGGGTTACCAGCTCCCATGTAGATACCTTAGCGCGGGGTTACCAGCTCCCATGTAGATACCTTAGCGCGGGGTTACCAGCTCCCATGTAGATACCTTAGTGCGGGTTACCAGCTCCCATGTAGATACCTTAGTGCGGGTTACCAGCTCCCATGTAGATACCTTAGCGCGGGGTTACCAGCTCCCATGTAGATACCTTAGTGCGGGTTACCAGCTCCCATGTAGATACCTTAGTGCGGGTTACCAGCTCCCATGTAGATACCTTAGCGCGGGGTTACCAGCTCCCATGTAGATACCTTAGTGCGGGTTACCAGCTCCCATGTAGATACCTTAGTGCGGGTTACCAGCTCCCATGTAGATACCTTAGCGCGGGGTTACAAGCTCCCATGTAGATACCTTAGTGCGGGTTACCAGGTCCCATGTAGATACCTTAGTGCGGGGTTACCAGGTCCCATGTAGGTACCTTAGTGCGGGTTACCAGCTCCCATGTAGATACCTTAGCGCGGGGTTACCAGCTCCCATGTAGATACCTTAGTGCGGGGTTACCAGGTCCCATGTAGATACCTTAGTGCGGGGTTACCAGGTCCCATGTAGGTACCTTAGCGCGGGGTTACCAGCTCCCATGTAGATACCTTAGCGCGGGGTTACCAGCTCCCATGTAGATACCTTAGCGCGGGGTTACCAGCTCCCATGTAGATACCTTAGCGCGGGGTTACCAGCTCCCATGTAGATACCTTAGCGCGGGGTTACCAGCTCCCATGTAGATACCTTAGCGCGGGGTTACCAGCTCCCATGTAGATACCTTAGCGCGGGGTTACCAGCTCCCATGTAGGTACCTTAGCGCGGGGTTACCAGCTCCCATGTAGATACCTTAGCGCGGGGTTACCTGCTCCCATGTAGATACCTTAGTGCGGGTTACCAGCTCCCATGTAGATACCTTAGCGCGGGGTTACCAGCTCCCATGTAGATACCTTAGCGCGGGGTTACCAGCTCCCATGTAGATACCTTAGCGTGGGGTTACCAGCTCCCATGTAGATACCTTAGAGCGGGGTTACAAGCTCCCATGTAGATACCTTAGTGCGGGGTTACCAGCTCCCATGTAGATACCTTAGTGCGGGGTTACCAGCTCCCATGTAGATACCTTAGTGCGGGGTTACCAGCTCCCATGTAGATACCTTAGCGCGGGGTTACCTGCTCCCATGTAGATACCTTAGTGCGGGTTACCAGCTCCCATGTAGATACCTTAGCGCGGGGTTACCAGCTCCCATGTAGATACCTTAGCGTGGGGTTACCAGCTCCCATGTAGATACCTTAGTGCGGGGTTACCAGCTCCCATGTAGATACCTTAGTGCGGGGTTACCAGCTCCCATGTAGATACCTTAGTGCCGGGTTACCAGCTCCCAGGTAGATACCTTAGAGCGGGGTTACCAGCTCCCATGTAGATACCTTAGAGCGGGGTTACCAGCTCCCATGTAGATACCTTAGTGTGGGGTTACCAGCTCCCATGTAGATACCTTAGAGCGGGGTTACCAGCTCCCATGTAGATACCTTAGTGCGGGGTTACCAGCTCCCATGTAGATACCTTAGAGCGGGGTTACCAGCTCCCATGTAGATACCTTAGAGCGGGGTTACCAGCTCCCATGTAGATACCTTAGTGTGGGGTTACCAGCTCCCATGTAGATACCTTAGTGCGGGGTTACCAGCTCCCATGTAGATACCTTAGAGCGGGGTTACCAGCTCCCATGTAGATACCTTAGAGCGGGGTTACCAGCTCCCATGTAGATACCTTAGTGTGGGGTTACCAGGTCCCTTGTAGATACCTTTGAGCGGGGTTACCAGCTCCCATGTAGATACCTTAGAGCGGGGTTACCAGCTCCCATGTAGATACCTTAGAGCGGGGTTACCAGCTCCCATGTAGATACCTTAGTGCGGGGTTACCAGGTCCCTTCAGACTCTCATGGAAGAAAACTTATGACAAATCTGTGTAATTACATTATATCTGAATTAGCTACATCAACAGTGATGGGTAGTTTGCAAACCATACAGACTGTTTACAAGATAATAAAACCCACATGTAAATGCATGTGGGTGAGTATGAGTGGATCAGCAGCTGTTTAAAAATACTTGACCCACAACTTGATACAAATTATTAACTGCCAAAATAAATCTCCAAAACCCTTAAAATGGCAACCTGTTCATAGTAATATCCAGAATAATGAATAAGTAAAGTCTTGTACTATTCGTCAGTTCTTTAAATGTTGATTGTTTATGTATTTTCCTGCATCAATTAGTTAATATATTCAAATTTTGAAAATTATTATGGTATCCTTCCCCTTCATATGGCAGCCAGGTTAGATTTTTTTAAATATATATTTTCTTTCCTGCATTCCTTCTTATTCTTCCTGGTGAGTCACTGTGACAAATTATTTTTTTGGCAGTAGGTCGTTGGAGTGTTGGTTTTAGTTCAATTGGTTTTGATTTATAACAGGCATGAAATGTGATTGGTGGCTTGTTCCCAGTCATTTATATTGTTTTTATTAGAGGTAGTGTTGCCTCTGAAAGTTTTATGGGTTTACTGTGGCACGTGAAGATTCCTCTGCTCCTCAGCAGTATGTCGGACAATATGTCCCTACAGCTTGGCAAGTCTGATCCTGTGAGGTCAAGGCCCATGTCATTCCTCTGCCCTGCACTTCCTGCAGATCTTTCAGCTTCTTTTCACCTCCTTGCAGATCTACTGGCCAGCCCCGGTGGACTGGAGAGAGGAGTGCAACTGGGCAGGGAAGGATATTAACGTGAGTACCTACCTGCAGATTTAGGACCCAGACTTTGTGCCGACGTGCTTGACCATGCAGCTCCCTGTTCTTTTATTGAGCACCTGCCTGTCACTGTCTGAAAGCAGCCAAAATGAGTAGCTGTAGGCTAACCCTCCTGGATGTACACAACCTACTCCTGATTCATATCAGCAGGTCTTTCCCTCCCCTCTTGTTCGAGTGCATCTGGGCACAGCCAGGACTAGAGCTGAGTTCCCCACGTCCCTAGCTGTTGTCCTGCCTTGCACCATACTGACGGTTTCCAGGGCCAAAAAGACCACCCACTCAGAGTTGAGTGCCTTTGATTTTGAGGATACGGCCCCTCCCAGGTAGCTGAGTGACTGGTGGGTTTTAACTCTCTGTGTGCAACCATGTATGTCCAGGGGGCGGACTGGAATCAGGGATAGGGGGAACGGTCTGAGAGACGACGCACACACACACACACACACACACCAGTTCCTCATCAACCAGGCTGTACAGCTGGGGAAGGCACACAACGGCCTCCATTCATCATGAAGCTCTGCTTCCTGTTTCACCTGAGAATCTGTATCATATGTATGTAGGCATGGTGGGGCTCACACAGTATCGTACATCTGGACTGAAAGGTTTCAGAGGTTTTGAGGGCTGGGACTCCTCCGCAGGATGTTACTCCAAGCCAGCTGCAGTAACAGAAAGGAACTGTTGTTTTTTGAGCTGCCCCTCTTCGTATGAGACTGTATCCCAGCATGAGATCATAACTGTCAGTTTGTAAGTTACGATCTGTTTGTTTTCACATATACAGACACAATTGAAACATTATCACTTTCAGTTTCCTGGGCCTCTGCTGTGGTTTGTTTGGCCTTTCTACGTTATAAAGCCAAGAAGAGCATAGAGTGGCAGTTTCAATGGCAAATCGTTGTCTGAATCTGCTGCCAAAGATGAATGCTGCTGCCAATGACCGTGTTCCCACTGCCTCACCTCTAGTCATAAGATCCAGCAGCTCTGGAACCCGATACAGGCTTTTAGTCACCTCTTGTGGGACACGGCCCCAGTGGACAGCAGTAGTCAGTCAGAGAGCCTAGTGTGCTCTTATATCAGAATCAATTAGCTGCTCCCACATGGACATTAAGGCTCATTAGAGGCTGACCAGGGGTCGCATGGCGCAGATGTTCTCCTAAAGACTCAGAGCCCCAACCAGAGCGAAAAAATTCCACTGGAAGTCTCACAGCCTAGGTGGCACCACCGGCACCGTGACTAAGCTGACCTCCAAGAGTCTCAGATGGTCTCTGGAGGAGGTGACAGCTTGGTCCCCCCCGCTGTACAGCGACAAAAGCCTCCCTCTTGTGGTAACCTGATCAGGTTATTTTATAGCGTGCTCTGAAAAGACTGGGCATGTCTAATTCCTGCCGGAGCCTCTTGTGTACAGAGTGACAGGTCCCCTGAGTGCGCTGTGCCAGCGAGGCCTTGGAGAGCTGGTCCGGTGGGATGTGTCATGGGATGTGTTGTGGGATGTGTCGTGCTTTGGCTGTGTGGTATCATGCTGCCAGGGCCTTCCTGTCCAGGGTTCGATTTTGGGTTTGATAGGTGGCACAGAGCTGCCCAGTGCTGCGTGTCCACCCTCCCCCCCCCCGCCGGCACACAGACAGGGCCCCCTCCTGACCTAGCTGCCCCCCCCACATCCCTGGTCAGTGATATACAGCCTTGACACACACCAGGGCATAACAGTGCCCTCCCACAACAGGTAGAACCTTACAGTTCATGTTTATATGACAAAAACTCCTCTGTAAGTCCTGCAGAAGTGTCTCCAAAATTTCTTATTACAATTATACCCCTATATCCATCTGCACATGTTTATACCTCTTTATTTCTGTGCAGAAAACTAATGTACACACATCCTGTATGGCCTTGTCCATACAGAATGGGCCACAGCCTTGGCCAGCTGACTGTGAGGTCCAGGAGCCTCTTCAAAATGTTTCCTTTAACACCCCCTTCATACACACACACACACACACACACACACACAGAAGCAGAAGCCCCTTCCTCTACAGAGTGAAATGACCCATCTCTTGACCATAATTGCTGCATTCATTGGCGTGCCAAAGGGCTGGGCCACCTATAAATTGCATTGTGCTGTGGTGTGTTGCAGTGAAACAGGCGATACAACCCATAATGTCTGTGTCCCACCACGCCTTACAGTCACACTCAATCCAACAAGTCAGGCTTTATTTCCCAATAAGTTAATTTTATGTCTTACAAAATTGGACAGGGAAATTTGTTAGATGCAGTAGCTGTATTTTCAAACAAAAGACTAAAGAAGATCAAATAACATGATAATGATGATTATTATTGTTGTTTATGCACTTATTATATGATTATACATTATTTTTAACATATAAAGGAAGAATAGGAAATCCTGAGGCTTGGACTTTAGACATCATTCTGCCCTTAGTGTGTGGGAACAGAGTACATTCACATGTAAATTACAAGGGATAACTATATCAATAGCGTAAATGAAAACCAAGCTTCTTTGTGTGGGAGAGTGGAGACCTAAGGGTACTGTAGTGGAATTTATACTGTGACAAAGGCAGGATGAACATCCAGAGTGTGTGTGTGTCTCTATACAGAGTTTATATGCTTTAGTGGAATGAAAACCTGCAGCCCGCAAATGCCAGCACTAAAGACCTAGGATCTACTGTGAGGGGCAATATAATGAGGTGTTTGGACTGCTGGGAAGGTACTATGTATGCAAACCCGAGTCAATGCGATGCAGAAGGAACTATTATCAATGTGACACATTTAGATTATGGAAATGCTATTCTGTGAGCTAACTAGAATTAGAAGATGATACACTGTTAGCTGATTAGACTGTGAGGGATATGGCTTAAGCAGTTATCTTGAGGTAGGACTCACTGAGTTATGGTTTAAGGCTGATGAAATTCTGACTTTTTTCAAAGCCTTCATTAATAAATATCTGGACTCAGTACCAGTCGAAGCCCAAGTGGAGCTGTAGGCAAGCTTCACTGCCACCCCACCAGCCAGTTTCACTTAGTCTTGGTCTACATGCTCCTCACACCAGGTGGGTGGCTTTGGTGCTGGTGGTTTGCTAAGCTGACGACCCCTCAGAAGACAGCACCGTAGGTGGCCACCTCTATTGCCCAATGGGTTGACAGACCCTGTCTGAACTAGTAAAGAAATGTTTCTGCAAGGAGGTACTGTTGAGACACAGTACAGTTAGCACTGGTTCACCTCTGAATAAGGCCAACATCCCCAGAACCACAGCCTGCATGTGGTCTTTCAGAGAGCATTAAATTAATGGCATAATACAAATCCACCCATCCATCTCACCCCCTTGGAAGACCCTTGGCATTGTTACAGGCACAATCATTGAAAAGGCACAGGGAAAAAGACTGATCTTTGACACATGGCTTTGAGCAGTGCCTCACTTTACGAGCCCTTTTGTCGTCTCCTCCTTCTGCTTACCTCCTTTGTTGAAGCTAATGCTTCAAAGGGGTCTGATTCTGACAGCAGCTTCATTCTGTTTAACCCTCCCATGCCCCTTCTCTAAATGAAAGTCAGAATGCCAACACAACAGAGACCCTTCATAGGGTCAAGGGGAGGTGGGCAGCGGGTGCCCCCCCCTCCCGAACAAACATGGTCAGTTTGTCAATGGCTTAATTGGCATGTAGATGAATCCTCCCATTAGCTTTCAAAGAGGCGTGCTGCGTGGGGTCCTTTGTTCTCAGGTTAAGCTTTGTGTGTCTGAGGTAATGAGGTGGAACCTACAGTGGCCAGGAGTGGCCGGTGACACCAAAAGAGACAACAGAGGGTGCGGTCCGGAAAAACAACAGCGGGACTTCCGAGGGGGCCTGCAGGGACTACCCAGGGGAGCCGTAATTTAGCCTGTCACAAAGGACTAATTTACTGCCTACAGGAACAGCTGGGCAGTCAGACACACGTTTTGAATGATCGTTATCCATGGACAGGAGCAGGAATTGGACAGATGGACAAACAGACAGACAGACAAGCCAATGTATTCGAAGGGTACATGTGAGCCTTTTTGAGCTCGCTGTCCAGGGGTCTTGACACTCCCCACTCCACAGATACCTTGCAGAGTGAAACTCGATCCACTTCAGACAGATGCTAGCATGTAGTAGCTGGTTTCTCTGGTAATTCCAGACGCTATAACAAATTATCCTCTTCAGTGGGGTGGGGGTTTAGTGCAGGAGTTTGGCAGAGCATTATAATTACAGTATAAGAGCTGGTAACAGTTGGTGGAAGCTGAGCCCCACCTCTGTAACATCTTCGTACTGTTGGTATCTTGAGGAGAAAGAGTAGGGGCATGTTTACTCTGTGTTCATTATGTCTAGACAATGGCTCCTCTTGCTTACATCATTTGTGTGACTTTTTGTCATGCCCTTTCTATCAATCTTTAACATAAATGTCATTGTGCCAGTGGTGCCCACTCCCATGTTTGAGGAGTGGAATATGTACAGGTGAGTCAGAAACTGTTTGCACCAGTATGTGAAATCATGCTCTTTTATCTTCTTCAGAAGATACTGTGCTCTATACTGGACAACACTTGCTAAAAATATCCCATGAGTGTCTGCAGTACTGGTTATTCTTTAAGTCGGAATTTCAGAGGAAGTTAAGCATCTTGTTCTCAGTGTTGACAAAGTTGGGAGTGTTTTGTGTTGCCATGGTATTTCACAGGGATTTTGCTTGTAACCCTCCCTCCGTGCCCCAGAAAAAAACCCATTTGCCCCTGCTGTGGGGATGTATACATTTCCATAAATATCTACTGACTCATGATAAGTCCCATGTGCTGCTGTGCTTGTGCCTCGCAGGTGGACTGTGTGAACTATGTGAAGCTTCTACATCACTACAATCGTACACACCTCTATGCCTGCGGCACTGGTGCCTTCCATCCCACCTGCGCCTTCGTGGAGGTCGGGCAGAAGATGGAGGTGAGTGACTGCTCCACTCCTCAAGCTGTACCTAATTTTGCCACCCTGCTAGCCACTTGTCATCCGTGTCATCTGATTTTTGTGATGTCAGGAACAGAATCGATGTGCCTGATGATTTGGAGAAAGTCTGTCTCAATTGAAGGGATTTCATTTTTGCACAAAACTACATAGATCATCATAATCACTTAACAATATTTCTCCCTGAAGTATTTCTTTTTGAAGCCCAAATTATGACCACCCAAGGCTGACTTTGACTTCCATGGTTCACACACTGGCACAGTGGCTTAGTGGGTCATACTGTATCCAGAATTGGCAATGAACACACTAAAGGGACGACGTTCATTGAACTCTGGTGAGAGTGAACAACACACACACTAGAAGCAGCAATAATAGGCAAAAAATTTACGTTCATATTGTGATATGATATTCGATGTATAATGATGTCCCAGATTAGTGTCTTGAAAAATTATTATTTGATGATCTTGATTTTCTCATGTGTTCCTTGTCTTGATCAGTGTTGATGTGCTCCAGTGCTCTGGTAGTGATACTAATGATTTGTTTATATCAATAAAGTAGACTCCAAAATCTTTCTAATGGTAGGTGATGCTAGTGATATTTTAACTGGGTTCAGAGCATTTCATAAAAAAAATTGGAAGACATGAATGTCAGCTTATCTGCGTCAAATGAACGTTGTGCAAGTCCTTGTTACGTGTGCACTTACACAATATTGTGAGTTCTCCCTGTGTTTATTCAGGTTTCCACTAACAGCCCAGAAACATGCAGTTAGGCTAATTTGTGTCTTTAAATGACCCATAGGGTGTGATTGTGTGCCCTGCAATGAACTGGTATAACATCTAGGGTGTCCCCTTTCTCATGGCCTGTGTTTACACCTTAATTCTGTAATGATGAGTGGTTTTGCAAAATGAACAGATGGTCACAAACATAAGCTCTGTGTTCTGACGCACTTTATAGATATCGGCACTGATTCAACAGACTAAGAGAATTTCTTTTTCTCAGAGTATTAAAAAAGTTGAAAATAAAAGTTTTGTTTTCATGAATGCTCCCATTTAAACATATATTATAAGTAGATGAAAGAAGTACATCAATAGAAGAGGTTGCCTAAAGCTTCGTACAGCCAGTCCCTGCTGAAATACTTCATTGTGCTTTTAGATAATTGATAAACTCAATCACTCAGCTTAGCTGTGTTGAGCATGTTGTGTTTTGGGCTAAATGCTCCATCCTTTTTTTACACCATTTCTATAAACTCTTTTCTTCCTCTTGCTTCCTCGTCATCCCAGGAAGTTGTCTTTAGGATAAACCCATCCTTGATGGAGGACGGGAAAGGCAAGAGTCCCTACGATCACCGGCATGCTGCAGCCTCTGTCATGATAGGTAAGACTGGTCTGTCAGATTGAAATTTAGTCAAGTGCTTCCCCTAGTGGGCATTTGTGGTAACTACACTGTCTTCAATTAAACTCATCAACATCATCCCGCTTCCCAGGAGAAGAGCTGTATTCAGGGGTGGCTACTGACCTGATGGGCCGAGATTTCACCATATTCCGGAGTCTTGGCCGGCGTCCATCCATCCGCACTGAGCAGCATGACTCCCGCTGGCTTAATGGTGATTGTGTATTTTTTTTCTTATTATTGATGTTGTTTTTCTGTTAGGTAGTCAACTTATTTACACTGATTTATGAATGCTTTGAAAAGTTTCTGCCAAAGAATAAGTAAATAAAATTGTAAAATAGAATGTAAATAGCATTTGAGCCTTCAGTGTTAGGACTAAATACCCTAATGTAGAAGATAGTAAATTCTGAGAGTTAGGCTCTTGTTAGATTGTTGCTACTCTATAGATAGGCCTGTAGTTTCTGTTCTTTGAAAGAATAATGTTAACATTGTTATCTGCAGGAATATATCCGATCCAATCATTTTGCCTCTTGTTGTCTGTTTGTCCCAGAACCAAAGTTTATTTCTTCATTCTGGGTGCCGGAGAGTGAGAATCCAGATGATGATAAGATCTTCTTCTTCTTTCGGGAAACGGCAGTGGAGGCACAGGGCTTGGGCAAGGCCACTTACTCCCGGATAGGCCAACTCTGTAGGGTGAGTGGCCGCATACACACTGGGCTGATCATAATATGCTTTACATCGGTAGGTACAGAGAAAAACAAACACAATGTGTCATGGACCAGATGTAGACCATAGTATGACTTCTTCTGTAGAACGACATGGGGGGCCAGCGCAGTCTGGTGAATAAGTGGACGACATTCCTGAAGACCAGACTTGTCTGCTCGGTGCCAGGGTCTGACGGCAGCGATACCTACTTCGATGAACTTCGTAAGTCACAGCCAGAGCCAATCAGTGACGACTGAGACATACCATAACCATCTTGGGCTTGTTGGCTCCACTGAGCATAAGGCCCTGGTTTTTCCACACTTTGTGGTATAAACAAGAGCCTTGTAAACAAAAAGAGAAGTCTGCTGGCTTGTTTTCCTGTTTTGGCCATTGACCTATGACCTGTGACCTGTTTCCCCTTCAGGAGATGTGTTTCTACTGCAGACCAGGGACAGGAAGAATCCACTGGTCTACACTGTTTTCTCAACTTCCAGGTCAGAGGTCACAGGAATGTGATGAAGTGCAGCGACATAAGTAGGAGAGCAGGCCTTTGTGTGCATTACCTCTGTTTATGTTTTCTAGCACATTGGTTTAGTATGGCCTGCTAGGTGTTTCATTAAAGTGCTATATACATATACCTGTGCCTGGATGTGCCTGGGTGGCTCTATTCTAAATGTATATCACCCTATGCATTGAAATCACATGCTTGTGCTACATAACGTTTTGCAGTAGCGTCTTCAAGGGCTCTGCGGTTTGCCTCTACACCATGAATGACATCCGAAGGGCTTTCCTGGGACCCTTTGCCCACAAAGAAGGTCCCAACTATCAGTGGATACCCTACCAAGGAAAAGTGCCCTACCCACGGCCTGGCATGGTAAGGACATTCACCACGAAAATACCAACAACATTTGTGAATTTTTAGCTGTGAAAGTACAGTACATAGTTAAAGTTTGAGTCAAATTATGAAGATCATTCACTTCTTTGCAATGCAGTAATTCTTGGCCTAGGGTTTGAAAGCAGTATAAAGTTGTTTTGTCGTGGTGTCTGGCAACCATGTCCTGGTACATCTGCCCTACAGTGTCCCAGCAAGACGTTTGGCAGTTTCGAGTCCACGAAGGGTTTCCCGGACGTCGTGATCCAATTCGCGCGGCACCACCCACTCATGTTCAACCCAGTGTATCCACTGAAGGGCAAGCCCGTCTTCCTGCGCACCAATATGGACTACAGCTTCACCCAGATTGCTGTGGATAGAGTGACTGCAGCCGACGGCCAGTACGATGTCATGTTCATAGGCACAGGTAACCCCCCCAGGGCAAATAAACTGCACTCACAGAACACATGTTTTCACCTTAATGAGGGCAACTCATGGAGGGGCTGTGTGTGGTGTGCTCTGCAGATGTGGGGACAGTCTTGAAGGTGATCTCTGTTCCCAAGGAGAACTGGGAAAACATGGAGGAGCTGCTACTTGAGGAGCTGCAGGTATTCAAGGTGAGACAGGGTCCGTGTGAACACTTACCTGTGCCTTTTTGTCTACGCAGTTCTGATCTGTTTTCCTATTCCTTACAGGATTCAGCACCAATAATTAACATGCAGATATCTTCAAAGCGGGTAACTATACCTATATTTTCATTAACTCCAGAGAACATTAAAAGGATTAACTTCCATAACAAGGAAAATTGACACTTGAGTAATTTTAAGAAGGCACTTCTACAGTTGTGCTAATAATTCCTTTCTGCGAAACTCAAAGCCTGCTTTGTGACCCCACACATTGACTGGGTTGTGCCGAACTTCTTAGTAATTCTCTGTTTTCTTGCTAGAGCGCCTGCCTCTTTCTCACAGCACTGTTAGATCTCTAACGCTCTGTCTGATTGGCCAAACAGCAACAGCTCTATTTGGGCTCAGAGACGGGGCTGGCCCAGGTGCCCCTGCATCGCTGCAGCATGTACGGCAAGGCCTGTGCTGAGTGCTGCTTGGCCCGGGACCCATACTGTGCCTGGGATGGTACCTCCTGCACCCGCTACCTCCCCAACACAAAGCGGTATGCTGCCTGGTTTTCTGTACAACCTTCTGACCCACTTAATTTCTTATTAAGTTTTATTTCAATTTTATTCATTGAACTTCATGATTTGTTTTTGTTTTTGTGAACTTAATGTGGTCTGCTCACACAGGCGATATCGTCGTCAGGATGTGAGGAATGGGGATCCCAACACTCTGTGTTCTGGAGGTGAGGTCTCCACCTAGTGATGGGCAAATGAAGCTTCATGAACCATTTGCTGTATTTTTTTACCTCACTAGATGGCGCTCTTGGCTTGCTTTGGGACATGCTTTGAGCCCTTTTTTGAACAGACAACACAATCTAGTGGAGTCAAAAAATACATCAAATGGTTCATAAGTATCATTTTGCACCATCACTATTTCTACCACTAGGGGTATGACATTTAACCATGACGTGTGGTAGCTCAACATCTTTGCAAAGCCCGTGCTTTGGCCTTCATGTCCTCTCTCAGCCTAGTGAAGACCAAATGAAGCTTCATGAACCATTCATAGTATTTTTTGATCCCACTTGATGGTGCTTTTGGTTTTTTTTTGGGGGGGGGAACAGGAAACAGGAAAACAAGCCTTTTTTAAACCATCTACCATCATCTAGTGGGGTCATAAAATACAGCAAATGTTTCATGAATCTTCATTTGGCCATTACTGTCGCCAACACAATACTGCATTTGTGTCATTTTCAGTAGGATCAAATGAATCGATACAATGGAGTCCAATATATTCATTAAATACATTTTGATGGGAAACATGCTTCAGTTCATGGAGAAGTGCTGTTGATCCTCCTTGTCCCAGTCAGCAAATCATTGAGACTGGTAATGAAGGATGTCAGCTAATACCCCTGTTTTTCCCACTTAAAAATCTAAGGACTTGCTGTAGCCTGCATGTAACATAAATTTGTAGAAGACTTGGGAGCTTTGGCTTATAATTCAGAGTGCATTCTGGGAAATATGTCATCAGTATTTTGGCTACAAGTCTAGCTCATTAAACAACATACTGCTCTGAAAGAGACTCTGCTCTCCATAGACTACCATAAGCATCGAGTGGCTCAGAGGAAGCTTTATGGAGTGGAAGGCAGCAGCACATTCCTGGAGTGCATTCCCAAGTCCCTGCAAGCCCGAGTCTCCTGGACCTACAAGAAACTGGCAGACAGTCCCATGGAAGAGGTGAGCAGAGCCAAGGTTGATGCCGTTTGTCATCTGACATTCTTCCAAGAAGCAGACCTCATGCAGCATTGGTGCCTTTTTATAAAAACAGTCTTATGTGTGTTTGCAGCTACATTTGGATGACCGTGTGCTGCAAATGGACCGGGGCCTCCTGATCCGTACCATTTTGCAGCATGATGGGGGTGTCTACCAGTGCCATGCCATGGAGCACGGCTTTAGCCAGACCCTGCTGGGCATCACGCTGGATGTGGTGCCCTCGTCTTCCTCCACTTCACTGCCTCCGTCACTCGACCCATTTAGCAACCTGGATGCACCCAGCAATGGCCACTCTGTCAGCCAGAAGATGTGGTACCGGGACTTTATGCAGCTGGTGGACCATCCAAATCTCAGTACGGTGGACCAGATCTGTGAGCAGGTGTGGATGCGCAAAAACAGGCAGACGAGCAAGGTTCACATCTCCACGGGAGCTGCCCCCAGCAAACCAGTGGTACACTCCAGTGCTGCTCGGGTATCACCGAACAAGTGGAAGCACCTTCAAGAGGTCCGCAAGGGCCGGAACCGCAGAACCCATGAGACCAAGTTCTCACTCCGGGCTCCACGGAGTGTTGTGGAATGGTGAAGGAGAAACATAGAGATAGAGTGGGACAATGAGCGAGAAGTGTGTAAGAGAGAGGACTCGCAGAGGTGGTCACACACTGAATCTCCTTGTGTGTATATTTATCTTCCAGCTGTCCCCCCTGCTGACACTCCCCTATAACCTGCCCCTTTTTAGTCCCCTTTGAATACCACACAGATGCCTTGTCCCCTTGAATCCCTCTGAAGACTGTTTGCTCTTCAATCCTATGCATGGTGTGCAAGACAGACTGTGCACCTCCCAACCCTACACAACCCAGGCACGTGTGCTTTATTGGCCTTTTCCTGCTTAAAGGCTTCTAACTGGAAATACACTTTCTCAGATACTCATTTGTGTATGTACACACTCAACAGCTCAAACCCTCAGCCTCTGCGGCCCGACCGTGATGTCTCCGTCAACCTCTAAATGGACACGATCGTGAGCTTAATAGAAATGCATGTTTTTATCAAGTGAAAAAGGGGGTTGACATCATAACGATATCAGAAGATTTGATTGAAGATTCGTGGACTCATTTTATTTGAAAGACAACTAACCACTGCACACAGACATAGATGCAAGTACACCAAAATGTATACAGCTGCAAATGTTTCTGGCAAAAATGCAGATAATGGTCATTTCTTATAACCCAACTTGGTACATAGACTATATCGGGAAATGTGTATATGTTCTGAACATACAGGCGTCTCTGTGTGTATGTGTATTTTACTATATTTTATATAGGGTTTTTTTGGTCTTAACCATTGAAGACAAGCAATACCACTATTGCGATTCTTGTGAGAGCAGCATTACAACGATGGGTCCTTTTCAAAGAAATGCAGGATGGACTAATAATAAATCTTAATCGTTTCAATATGAAACTCATTTTAAAAATTCTTAATATCAACTAAAAATGGGGGCAATGTGTCAAACTGCATATTGTATGTGGTAATGGGAACACTTTTAAAATTTCCTTTCAGTAACTTATATGATATGTGATTATGTTCCTTCGGGTATGACTGGAGTAGGAACAGAACAGGTGTGTGAACTCAAGGATATATCTGCTCCATCCTCTCTGCCTGCACCACTTCTGTTCATATAGGTCCTGCTCCCTCAGTTCATGGTACTGGTCCTCTTTTCCTGTTTGTCTTTGGTGTATGTGTGCATGTGTGCTCAATTCTTATAGGTGCACTTGCCTTGAACTTACACTAGAGCAATGGAGAACGTCCCTCTTATTTAAAGTCCTCAACAGACTCCATGTGCAGGTGTTACTGATTTGCTGTTCAGTTAACTGCTGGCAAAGGCACACTGTCCTACAAAGGCGAAACACTCCATATTTTATCAGATTTGAGTTTTGACTGACAACAAGTCTCAGGCTCTGTTTTATCTCATGACAAATATCTTTATAGTTCAACTATGCTAGGTTTTGGGTAGCCACACTACCATTCACCTACATATTAGACATATGGGCAGAGAGTCCTTTTTTCCCATTTTCCATGTCAGTGTTGTTAATTGTCTTTGGCTTTGTAGGGCAGTACAGTGCAAACACATCCTTTAAAAATAAAAATAATGACATGCCTTAAAACTATTTAAGTCTATTGTTAAAGGCATATTTAAAGGAACCAAATGCTACTTTTCATGTTGGAAGTGAAATGAAAAGGCAGAAGTTTCATTACGCCGCTCTTTTCTGCCTAATTTCCTTCCGAGGTTTCCTCGCATGCTGCACTTGTCCTGCTGTCTTAAATACCCTCTTGTTATTACGTTCTCTGTCATGCTGAGAGATACTATGCACATACGGGGTACTACTGAGGGACGTTCTATTCATGCGTGGAAGTTTGAGAACAGCTCCATCTAGTGTTCACCATCAGCAGGGCGGCGTCACTGTCTATAGTACACTGTAAATGTTTGTTCTGTGATTAGGGGGGAGCGGATTTGTAAAAACTGTAGTTTTTCTCTCTTGAAGTTGAATCTGAGTGTGTCCTTTGATGTATGGAAAACTGTTTCCTATTTATACTTGGGTTGTAATGTTGTAATTTACTTTAAAATAGACTAAAGCATTTAATGGGCCGTTTTCTCTTGGGCTCAGGCATTGCTGACAGATATTTTTGGCCAAGCATGGAGTAAAAACTTGTAAAAAGCAGTACAACTCTTAAAATATATTTATGTGAAAAGCTAATATGTCATGATGGATTGTCTAAAGTAGACTTACATTTGTACTCTAAGCTTTCTGCTAGATGGGAAATAAAGGTGCGATCTTATTAAAGTTCAAATTTCATGTCTTGGGGCTGAAATGACAGTTGCATTTCAGTATTTCAGTACTTGTGGCTGAAATGACAGTTGAATATCAGTATTTCAGTACGTGGTGCTGAGACTGAGGAGCCTGCAGAGAACAGGTGAGAAAACAGGGGCCTTGCTACCTTGAATGCAGCCCTACCATTCGCTATGATGTTCTCCCAATTATCAAATGACATCCTCCTCCATTCTGTCTAGTCTAGTATTTCCCAATCCAGTTCTCAGGGACCCACAGACAGTCCACATTTTTGCTACTGGCAGCTGGCAGGGAGCAAAAATGTGGACTGTCTGGCAGGATGGTCAGAGGGAGCAAAAACCTGGACCGGCTGTGGGTCCATGAGGACCAGGTTGGGAAACACTGGTCTAGTCAATCATCATCATCATCATCATCATCATCTCAGTATGCAATTAGAAGGACAGTTCTCCATGTCATATATGGACAATGACTGCTGATCTCTGAGATATCTGGAGTGGTGATATAGAGTAAAAGGGAGATCTTTTTTTAGAAAGATCAAAATCGATATGCCAAAGTTCACTAGGGACACAGTAATACATCCTAAACAAATCGTTGATTGTTGTGGCAGACTAAGATGTATTTCATTAACACAATAAAAAATGTTACCTCATCCCTTTGCTCTTGTGTCATAGAAATTTATAATTTTGTTTATGTTTTATTGCCTTAGTCATGGTTTCAGGTGCAGTTCTTAAAGTTAATTTATTGAAGATAGTAGTCAGTGCCAATCAACCCGTTAGGCAATAAAAGTGGCCGAATACAGAGCCATCTTTTGAGGAAGCACGAACTTAGCAAGTCATTAGCACTTTGTCTCCTGCAGTGTGCATGGTGCTGCACATTGGAGGGAGGGCATCGGTGGTGAAGCTCGTTTAGGACTCCACATGTGGTTCTTATGGTGGCAAAAAAATATACAGTGGTGGGAAAAATTAAGAGACCACAGCACAATTTTTTGTGTCACTCATTTCTCAATTTTTTCGTGTGCGTGAATTATTTTTAATTTTTTTGGAAACTGCAGCCTAATTCTTCCCTGTTTCTCATTAATGAAGGGCTCCTTGCTTTATGGGACTTCAATTCTGCTTCTAGGAGCCTGATATGAAACTTCACACCTGCACTTAATGTTTCCCATTCCTTTTGAAGGTCGCTTGATGTCATCCTATGATCCATGAGAAACTATTAATGGTCATCTCAACTAAGTCACTTCTGCCCTTTACCTGGCTGGTTTCTGGTCATTCCCAGTGTCTCTCGCTTCAACTTTTTCTTGTGCACTGCTGTCTTAGAAATTTTGAACCTGGAAGCAACCTGCTGCTCAGTGTAGCCTTCTGCCAGCAGAACCACAATTAAACCAGGATTTTAAAATGTAGATTTATTTAAAATTATAGAGTGGTCTCAATTATTTCCACACTGTAGGTGTAATATCCTCCTGATACCCATTCATTTATGTTCATTGTAGTGGACATTTTGTTTTTGCATCTATCTTTTCACTCATGTAAGGAAACGTATTTATTCCTGTTGTACACTAAAGAGGACATGCTGTGAAATAAAAAATAAAAATAAAATTGAAAAAAATCTAAATTGTAAGTTGTCTTATTTCCTCCAAAGACAAATAACCTAAAACTGAAGGACACTTTTTTCCTCGGGTCTCAGAAGGATATTGCTGGGTTCGGTGACATGAAATGACATATTTTGAACAGAAGAGGGTGCAAATGTGCTTCAGTAGAGACAGAGTCTTACAGGTTCTGTTGAAGTGAAAGGTCTTGCAACCGAACTACCACAGTAGTAAAGGGGACATCCTTTCCATGTCTCTGGCTGCTTGTAATTCACAAGCCTTCAGCTTTACACCATGTCCCTATAGTCTCATCAGTCTAAGGACACCTAATGATACTGCTGCCACATTGTCTTCTAATGGAAGAACCCCCACATCACACCTCATTTCATGTCCTTAGAATGTCGCCGCTCATTTAGTAACGGAATGGCAGGGGGCCTAAGGTGGACCCTCTAAAACAGAGCAGCCATTGTTATGACTCACTATGTCTTGCCCCCAGCCCAGTGAGTTGTATTCCTGCACAACCACTTATCGCAGTAATATTAAACTACGAGTATAATTACTCAGCCTTGCAACCAATTAGGGCTGCCCCCTCGCCCCTACGCTCTCAAACTGCCTACCCCACTGGGCCTAATAACCAAACTGGGGAGTTTTGTGGCAATGGGGCCATGAGGTCCTGGGACCCTCTACCCTAATTGGCTCATTTCCTGAAATGCATTCTATAGTGGGAACAGCTAATTCAAAAGACAGGTACCTCACAACTTTCTTGAGATGTTTATGTAACATAGAGGGAAGAAATGCTGTATAGTATGGGTCAAAGGCACAGCACACTGTTCGGGTACATAAGGAAAAGAATATACAGCCGCGGAAAAAATTAAGAGATCACAGCACAATTTTTTCTCTCACTCATTTCTCAAGTTATGGGTGTGTGTCTCTAAATAATTTTTTTTTATTGAAAACTACAGCCTGGTTCTTCCCTGTTTCTCATTAATGAAGGGCTTCTTCCTTGCTTTATGGGACTTCATACCTGCTTCTAGGAGCTTGATATGAACAGTCCTAGCAGTGCACTTCACACCTGCGCTTAATGTTTCCCATTCCTTTCGAAGGTCACTTGATGTCGTCTTCCAATTCATGAGAATCTGTCGGATAAGTTAACGATCATCTCTGGCAGTAGAATGTTGCTTCTACCCTTTACCTGGCTGATTTCTGGTCATTCCCAGTGTTTCCTGCTTCACATTATTCTTGCGTACTTTTAACCTGAACGCAACCTGCTGCTCAGCATAGTCTTCTTTGAGCAGAACCACGATTAAACCAGGATTTAAAAATGCTGATTTTTTAAAATATAGAGTGGTCTCAAATTTTTCCATGGCTCTATAGGGAAGTATCCATTCCTTATTCCTTAAAAAGAGTACATAAGGAAAATATAGGGGAAAGCGCATATCAGAAGGGGATACCTTCTGTTTGTAAAATCAGCTGAATTAGTTTAGAGACTGTTTCTCTGCTATACCTCTAGCTGGCTTAATGCTGTTTCCATCTGAACTGATTCCCAGGGAGTTTCTTGCTGTGGCCAACTATTCCTGAGTCTGTCTTAGTGTCAGAGTCCTCCCCTGGCTTTCTCTTGTTCACACCTTGATGGATTTTCACTGGGATTTTATACTTACACCCTTAACAGCAGCAAGAAATAACTTTTGTTCCCTTTTCTAAGCTTGATATAATACAACTCTTCAACTTTTCAAAGCAAGGGTGCCCTTAGTAAGGAATTCAAAACAAAGCCACAACTCGTAAACTCAAAACTAATATAAAGACATATACAAGAAAGCCAGTAAACTGAGTAATGAATGCATAACAGTCTCAGTATTATCTTTAAGAGTTTTGTTGTAGTTATATTTTAGAAATTTGTATGTGTGGTGATTTGATCTCTCTGATACTTGTACCCTATATTGCTGTAGAATTCTTTTTAGACAGCGAATCATGACCATATGCTTTTCCTTGATATCTTTTGTTTATTATTAATGCACATCATCATATAAAGGCTTGAGTTAAACTCCAATTTGATCTTAAACTTCATTAAAAACATCCAAGGCGGCCTGGGGTCTGATGGAGGTGCCCCCCTGATCTGCAAGTCATTCTTAACAGGTTACGTTCCCCTGCTGCTGAAGCAGGTTGCTCCTCTCAGATGACTCATGTGACCCTGACCTTCACTTTACAGGACAGCTTGCAGAAGGTCGATAGGCAGAGATGCTGGTTTCAGTGAGGACTCTCCAAAGATCCCCTCTTTCTCCCAAACATCCAGTTGGCGCTGTCACTGTCATCACTGTCGAATTGGCTGCCATTCTGTTCAATCACTGAAGTGAAAATATCCCTGGGAAAAAATATAAAAGGAATAAGAGTAGGCACTCAAATTTCCAGATTACATAGTTACTCAAAGGACATTATGCATGTATGACATAAATTTTCTTTCTATGAGAAGCTGAGTAATTATTTTGTCATGGTCAGGTGGCCCTCCAGTTCTCTCTGTTATGTGCCCCCCCCCCCCCAGATTGGTTGGTCAGGTAGCCCTCCTATTCATTCTGTTGTGTGTGTGTGTCCCCCCCCCCTATTCATTCTGTTGTGTGTGTCCCCCCCCCGTTTGGTTGGTCAGGTAGCCCTCCTGTTCATTATGTTGTGTGTGTCCCCCCCCAGTTTGGTTGGTCAGGTGGCCCTCGTGTTCATTCTGTTGTGTGCCCCCCTGCCCCAGTTTAGTTTGTCGTGTGGTCCTCCAGGTAGAAGGTATGTTTTGAAATGTGTTGACAGTATTACAGTAGATGGTTTCGAGAAAAGTGGCCCGTAGAATTGAGTCGCTTTTTATGCAATAATTAGCAGGGATTCTGTGGTATATTTTTCTAGCTTAAACTGCCTATCTGGACAATGTTTAAGCTGAAGGATGTATGACTCATTTGCGCTGTTTTTTTCCCTTTTCTTGAGTAATAGATGCTTTTGTTTCTCTCGCATTTCGGAACCCTGTCTCACTGGAACACTGGGAGGTCCTTTCGCTCGGAGCTCAGCCCGGGATGCTCTCCTTCTCACCTTCTCCTCCTGTCAAGACCTGTATCCTTTCTAAACAAACAGAGATAGCTTCAGTGATTAATGGTGCTAATTAACTCAAATTACTTAGGACTCATTTAAGTAATTAACCCTGGAGGTCAGAGAGGCTTGTTGATGTAATGGAGACAATATTCCACTTGTAGCCCTTTGGTCCCTGGCACTCCGTCTGTTGACAGATTGCAGGAAGCCCCTCCTGCATGGACGTGGGACTGGCTCACAGGGCAAACAGTTTAGCTGTGCGTGGTCGCCGGGCCACGGTAATGCTAGAACCCAAAACAAACACTCTGTAATGAGGGAAGCCGCAAAGGGAACAATGTGCGGAGTGTGTCTGCCACAAAGCAGGGGGCAGCACCTATAACACTGTTTGGCAGGAAGATGTCAAACTGCTGAGCTGAAAAAGGCATTTTATTAAGGACTCTGAAAACATTGTGTGAAAACAATGACTGTTGACTTTGCTGTTTGTTCCCTAATGGTCATTTACGCTGGATTGTTACTGTGTCTCACTATCTGAAGGGGGGTGGCGGGGGAAATCAGCCATGGGTGCCTCTGAGCAGCAATGTGAAGGAAATGCACCAAAGGGGGGCTGATGACTGATCGACACTCCCCAAATGGTTAGTTTTGCAAGGGCCAGAGCTTTGGAGTCTGTGCAGGGTGAAGCTGTAGAGTCAGAGCACCCTTGACCAGGGTGTGAGTGTAGGGCTCCTGGGAGACATGTCCTGTGAGGAATGGGAGATAAGCAGTAAGCTCCTACGAGAGTACACAATGGCAGAGTGAAAAACTACTATTGCATCTTATGGTGGAACTACTGTCTTGATTTTCCAGTATGTGCCAGTATCCAGTGGAAGCACTATAAAATGAGTGAATGAATGAATGAATTAATGAATGAATGAATGAACAGATGAATGAATGAACGAATGAATGAATGATCCAATGAATGAATAAATGAATGAATGATCCAATGAATGAATAAATGAATGAATGATCCAATGCATGAATAAATGAAAAAAATAATGAATGATTGAATAGTTACATTATTTAGCACATTTCAAGACACTCAAAGCAATTTACAGAAGCAATGGGGAGCCACTTCAATTACCAACACTGTGACACCCACCTAGATGATGCAACAGCAGCCATTCTGTATGTTAATCACACAGTAGCTGAAGGGGCAACAGAGAATTCACCAGTTGGATATTGGGGAAGATTAGGGGGCCAGATTTCACAGGGCCATGTTGGACAATTTTAGCCAAGACAACATGTCCAGGGATCTTTTATGACCTCAGAGAGTCAGGACTTCAGTTTTATATCTTATCCAAAAAAAGGCGCCAGTTTTACAGTGTAGTGTTCCTCTCACTGCACTGGAGCATTGGGATCCCCCAGTAATTTGGATTGAATATATGGAGCCAGCAGAGACATTATTGTTGATCCCAGTTCCATTCATTCCTGTTTGGTTTTCTTTTTCTATCCCTTCTAAACAGTAGCTTAACTTGTCATGCATTCATCTTGCATTGGTCAGAGCCTCGCTGGAATAAAAAATTACAGGTGTAACAATTCTTTTCTCACAAAAAAAAACTGCATGCTGTGTGCTGACAACATGAATTTGTTTATCCTCCAGACCCAGAAAAGTTTCACACAAAATAATTTATAGCAAAGAATGTGGCTATGAGGAAAACTGAGTAAGTAATAATATTATTCATCCTGTTATTGCTATGCTAGGAATCTCTGAGTAAACCATAACTGTCACACTGCCACCTTATGGCTGGAGGTTACATATGCCCATAAAGCACAGCCCGCCTGTGCTCTCATCAGTCCTCATGACAGCATCTGTCCTCCTTGAGATAAGCTCACCTTATGTACAACTCAACTCTCATTAGCTGACCGATTCATCCTTGTTGCCTCAGTGTGTGTTCCCAGAAAAATGTCATGTCAATATTACTGTTACTAAATACTGCATCCTGTAAAAGGGTCATCTGTCTGTGTGTGTTGGGGGGGGGGGGGGGGGGGGGGTGGTGATTCTGTATTATTTTTTGGATTCTGCATTGGTATAATGTTCTTCTGACCTCTGCCATTTTACAACTTCCTCAAGCTTGCAGTGGATGTTCCTGGTTCCTCAGATGTTAAATCAAAAGCTTCACCTACAGGTTATGACACACATTGAAGAACATCAGGAGCAGTCTGATTAGACATTTCCTCATTTTCCAGAAATTTCCCCTGTTTATTTTGATTTTCAGCTTATCTAAATCATATTTAAATAATCCCCAGTAATACCTTCCCTAAAGATTTTCACCCAATAGTATCTACTGATTTGTATGCTTTTTAGATAATGTTTGTCTGTGAATGACCATACAGCTGAATGTCTTTCTGCTGTGTCTAACCAAATAATTGATAAGAACAGCTGGAATGTCTGAATATCTTCACTTGTGTTTAGTTTATCAGGAGGTAAGTGTCCAGGAAATGTCCTACTACTTAGTGCCCCGCACTAAACCCCCAGGTAGGAAAACTGTGTGGTTGTGTTGAATGATGAAAAGGCTGAAGGCAAAAGTGCATTTTCATCCTGGGGGATTCCTCAGTGTCAGGGTGCAGGGGCAGTGTGAGCCCTGCTGGGGGCTGCCTAATGCGTCTCAGAACAAGTGTTATTGTCATACAATGTGGGACAAAAGACTCGAGGGCAGGCATACTGAACAAACAAATGGGGGTATTAAAGAAAAAGAACAGAGACTAGAAAGTAACTGGATTATGGGGGATCGAATACAGCAGGCTTAGAATTGAGGGGCAGTACTTATATACATGGCTAACAAGGGAGCAAACGAGAGGCAGCTGGGAGTAATTAACGTGAGGGGGTTAAGATGATTAACAGGTATTTTTTATGTTATATTTATATTTTTTATGACACTATTTGAGCTACAGGGGGGTGCATGGACTTTACCAAAAATGCAACTGTAGGCAATAACTTGATTGGGCCAAAAGTAACTACAGGTTGAGATTGACGGCAAGTTTATGAATAGAGGTTACTTCAGGGTTCACCGTGAACCTGACCGCAGTTTGCTAATATCACCAGAGAGTGCAGGTTTGACAGTGGGGAAAACTGCAGGCTTCTGGGCAAAGTAAATGCCCTGCTCAAGCTCCTAAGGGACAATCAGGTCCAGCTGGCCAATTAAGGGAACCATTTACAGCCCCCATCCCTCGGTGATTAATCTTCATCTGTCACAGGGGGGGCCCACTTGCAGGAGAAATATGCACCAGCTT
The DNA here is from genome assembly GCF_048594095.1 of Paramormyrops kingsleyae. Taxonomy (NCBI): domain Eukaryota; kingdom Metazoa; phylum Chordata; class Actinopteri; order Osteoglossiformes; family Mormyridae; genus Paramormyrops; species Paramormyrops kingsleyae. Next base: position 33,923,420 of record NC_132802.1, read on the forward strand.
TCTTTGACTGACAAACATGTGCAAGCCCTGCCGTGTCCGAGATTTTCCTCCCTTCACGTTGTGTCGTCCCTTGAAAAATAAAGGTTTGCAGTGGCTTTTACCAGGGTGCAGGTTTTGAAAATCATAAGATAACAATCAGATTGGCTGTATGTTTTTTTATTTGGCTGTTGAAGAGCAAAGAAACAACAAATTCATTAATATACTGCAGATGCTGAACTGTGCTGTATGTAAGAGTTTTGCTGTGACCTAATTACAATAGAGGGGCTCATTCACCTCAGCAAAGGCAACTAGAGATTAATTAATAGTCCATAAAGGCACAGGATTTGCTAGGGGATCATAATGCAGAAAACCCATCACAATTACTGTATTTGCAAAACCATATACAGTATCAACCTTGCATTACTACAAATTATGAAGCTCTCATTGCAATATTAAAATTTAAAAAATTAACCTTTAAAAAACAAATACATGAATTATAATATGGTCCTTTGGGGGGTAGCATGATTAACCTGCAAGATTTCAAAAGAATTTGGAAAACAGGTTATCTTTTATAGAATGTCAGATAAATGAGTCAGAGCATTGGTGCAATTGCTGCCTACAGTAAACAAGCCTGTATACGGTGCACCGATCTGCACCCTGGGTTTTTATCATTAGCAGAGCGCTCCACCCTTAGCCAACAGGAAACTCTCCATCACTAATGAAAATTTTCATCCCAGAAAAACCAGGCTGGCTGAGACTGCTGGGGGAAGCTCATCCGAGAAAACATGAGACAGCAGGCCAGCTTCTGGCAAATGTCAGGCAGAAAACAATTGTCTCCAATTTAATTTTATAAGATTTGGACAAGAAAAGAAACTACATTTATGACTTTATATAAAATTTTTAAAACATCAACAGCTTTTCAGCAAGTGCCAATCCGAAGGAGGGAGGTCAGTCATAAAAACATTCTTGCATAATGTTTTCATGCACGTGTGACTCACTCCTGGCTTTATAGCTTCTTTTTTTGGTTCTGATCAAATCAAAGTATGTGCCCACAGGACCAAAACAACTTGTCTTTCCAAGATCACACCATCTCCATGAAGAATGAAATAACGCCCGTCTCTCTGGAGAGGTGCTGGCCCAATGGTGGTACAGCGACCCCACACTAGGCGTAGAGGCGAGGTGGGAGTTGAATAGCTGCCCTGTTGTGAAGTCCTGCCATACTGATGACAGATTATGATGACAGAATCTCAAACTCAAGTCCTGTATATAAGAAAGACTGTCATGTCATGTCAGTGAGCTTCTGGCACGACTGTTGTATCAGCACAATGGGGTCCTGGACGAATCTTCCCATCATTGCCGGGGAGGGGGGGCAGGGATGACTATGAAGAATCCTGGCGGAGCCTAAGTGTCACAATGAAGAGCCATTTATGGGACGACACCGGTTCCACAGAGGCGTTGCTGGTGGGAGACAGAGATGTAGCAAGTGTGCTTCCACTGGGGCTTGTGTCTTCGTTTCTGGTGAATCATGCCATACATAGTTGTGGAGACCTTGTAGGAAAACATTGGACGGGGGGTGGTATGGTTTCTGGAAAATGTCAGTATTCGTAAACCCTGGCGGTGCTTCCAGCTGGCAATCCTGGAGCTGACACAGTGAGATAATGCGGCTTCCCTGCAGCTATAGCTCAGCCTGGCCTTGCAAAGGGTTCCAGCGATTTGGCTCCATATGACCTTTCGTTAACTCAGTACCCAGACCATATGAGGGAGTGTGTGTCCTTGTGATGATATGATGATGCAAATTAAACATCGCCTGTTGGCCTCTTGGGCGAGATGCCATCCCAATGGCCGTCACCTCCCTCTGCTCACCAGCAGTACTGATTGCCATCCCCTTCACCATATGAAGGTGAAAGCCAAGCAGGAGTGTGTATCTGCATGTTTGTGAACAACAAGGACCCATATCCTGCTGTCTTACTGTTATCATTTTATCCCTTATTCTAAGAACTGTTCTTAACACTGGACAGCTTTTCTCATTACTAGATTTATTCATGTAAAAACTGACGTATGCATACACTGTATTCATTAATACATCTGAAAAAAATATACATCACGCTGTACAAATATTTATGAAAGCAGTTATTCAGTGAATGTAATTATGCTCTTACATGTACTGAGATAAATATGATTTAAATTAAAGGACACATTCTGGCTTTAGGGGAATTCACGGTAAATAATGGTGGTTAATAAAGTTATAATGTTTCACTCAGCAATAAACCTGAGATCAGCATTTAAACATTTTTTTTTATTAATCAAGCTACTATTTCTCCTGTCCTATATAAAAGGTTTACAGCTTAAAGGTTTGGTTCGAGTAAGAGAAATATTTTAGTGACTTTGTGCAATAACACCAGTCTTCAGTGCTCTTAAATGTTGATGACAGAATAGATACATATAACTGTGTAACAATATTGTAATACCACAGACATACACTCACAATAATAAAAATTGAAAAAATGCTCTTATGCAAAACTGGCCTAAAGAACAATAATCAAATCATATCTTCTTTGCAAAAACCAAAAACAACTTATAGTGACAAAATATACTCTATTCACATTGTAGAAAAAATACAAATAAAAATAACAACCAAACTGGATTTAAAGGGGAAAAGTAACATATAATCATGCAGTCATAAAGTTATTCCAAATAGTGAACCTTGCTCAATAACCCACTAACTATATCTAACACCAGGTTTAAAATATGTCTGAACACAACCGACTAAAAAAAAAAAAACAAACAAAAAAAACATCTGTTTAGAAGAGTGAAGAGGACACTGTACAGGAAAATGAAAACACTGTTACTTGGAAACAGACATCCATATTTATTCAAATTTTTTTTTGTCTTAAAATTTTACATTAATTGAAAAGTCATCAACAACAGGGACAGAGCTCCCACGGTGAGGGATTATGGGATTGATCTCGGAGAGGATCGGCTGGTGGCCAGGCCCCCTCTGTTTCTGATCAGCGGCTCTCCATGCAGACAGTTGGCTCGTGATTTTATTAACTTGGCCGTCGTTTGTGACAGCCATCATGCTAACTCACACGCATGCACAAACACACACACACACAAGTTCGTCTTCCTATCTAAATGGGGACCATCCAATCATTTCTATGGGAAAAACCATAATCCCAATCACGACACCCTTAACCTCTACCCATCCCTAACCTTAACCATAAGTAACCAACCCAAATACAAGACTTTTGTCATTTTTACTTTTTTGATTGCATTCACAGATTTTTATAAAACTGAGTTTATCAAAATGGGGACACTTTGGGTACAATTTGGTCCTCAAATGTGATCTATGCAAACCCACACACACACACACACAGGTTTGTAATTATATCTTTGTGGGGAAAATTTTAATTGCAACATGATGACTTTAACCTCTACCCAGCCCTAACCATGCCCATAAGTATCCAAACAAAATATGAGACTTTTGGTATTTTTAGTTTTTTGACTGAATTCACAGATCTTTGTGGGGACCTGAAAAATGGTCCCCACAATGTAAAAAAAAAAATGTTTTTATCACATTGTGAGGGACATTTGGTCTCGACAATGTAATATAAACATAATCCACACACACACATACATACGAACACAGCTGCAATATGCCTATTATTGTGGGGACTTTCCATTCATTTCTATGGGTAAAATCTAATCCTTACTATGATAACCTTAACCATAAGTAACCAAACAAAATACAAGAATTTTGAATTTTTATTTTTTTGATTTTGCATTGACAGATTTTTATAAAGTTGAGGTTTACATTGTGGGAACCTGAAGAAATGTCCCCTCAACTTAAAAAATAGCAAGTTTTACCATATTCTGGGGATATCTGGTCCCCACAATGTGGTAAATACAAACTCACATGCACACACACACACACACACACACACACACACACACATAGCACACACAATGAGTGTGAGTAGTTTGCAACATCAAATTCAGAGCCACAGAGCAATAAAGATACCTCTTTCAAATTAATCCATAAAAAGTATTTATGTTTGCCTTTACAAAAAGACACTCGCATGACATGCACAAGTCATTAAATAAGACATAAATACATGAAACATTAAATTATCTCAATGCTCCAACAGAGTCTCCTCAGAATGCCACACCCCTCTCCCCAAGCTCATTTTACATGCATCTAACAGATGCTGGCTTTGTAAATAATACACTTCATTTCTCTACTCAGACTACTGAGAAAGGATGACCACTTTAGCAGACTGCTCATGGAACAAACCTATGAAGTTAAGTTAGTAAACAGTTTGTGGTTAAGTGTCAGTCTGTTTCTCTGTCATGCTAAGTTAAAATAGAAATTTACATGTTAAGAGGCACAATAACCGCTGTGTTTTTTGCATTAGCATTATTATGGCAGTAAATCAGGCAATCAGGCACCTACAGTACAGAAAGACCAGCTGATCCAGCTGGTCTTTCTTAGACTAATTGGTTTAGTAGAGCCAGCTGGTGGATTTGGGTTAGAGAGTGTTACAAGAGATGAGGAGGAAGTGTGATGTCAGAGGTCTTCCTAACGGGGGTACTGTACGAAGCAGGATTTCTAGATTAGCTGGGTTAACTTAAGATAGAAGTCATGATTGTCCAATAGGAATGCTTCTGGCTTAAACTCATATTGGACATTCATGACTTCTAGCTTAAGTTAACCCAGCTAACTGAGAAATTCTGCTTTGTGGAACACCCCCTAGGTGTCATACTGTATGTGATTTGATCTTTCCTGTACTTTGTGTTTAAGGTTCTTCTGATTGCATTTTCAATGAGTTGATCCTAAAGGGGCCACGACCCCATTTGCATTAGAATTTTTTCCCTATTAAAAGTCATTTGGTTTCAGTTAACCTTTTACTGTCCAGCATCTCTGTCCTGTTTTGTGTGATCACTCTGCACCTGACTCACTTCTCAAAGGTTGAGAATGAGACTGCTAATTTCAGATTTATTACAGAGTAAAAGCATAGTTTCTGGCCAAAATGATTTACATCCTCATTTCTCCTGAAGAGTAAATAAAAAATAATACATGAATGATCTGTAAGGTTGTAAAATAAAAAATATAGATGTTGAAACCTACACACAATGCATCCCAGTGTGAAATGCCCCAGTTAGTTATGACATAAGTTTAATAAACAGTAAAGATTATTTAAGTCAAATCCTTTCAGCCTGCATATTGTCAAAAGGACACCTTGCAAAAAGATATGACATGGTCACAAATAAAACAGTGGAAAAGACATTATCTTGTACAGAAGTGAGTAGTTTTGAAAATCACTGTGTGGCGGGAACAGCCTTGTGTTTCTGGAAGACACAGTTATGAAGACTCTTCCTCTCTTCCAGGCAGGACCAGTAATCATGTAAAAATGGATTCCCTGGAGGACTTTTTGTCCTCAGAGAAGATTTCAGGCTCTGAGGGGATTATATCTTAACAAACAACAGGCACCAACGATCTTCGACTTCAGTAATGAACCAGAGCGCAAAAAGCAAACTGGAACACTGCAGCAAGATCAGGCTCCTCCACAGATGAAGGCTGGAATTCCACCAGTAAAAAAAAGCCACTGTGACCCTTTTCAGTTGAACGACCAACTATCGTCACACAACATTTTAAGTTAAACAGCTCTTATTCGGTTCATGTCCAGGATTCATTGAACGAGTTTTTTGAAGTCTCTTTTTTTTCTTTCCTGGCAGATTGGAAAGGCAGGGTGCAGGAATGGATGGGTAGGCGAATGCCACTGTGTGAAAGAGCATGATAATAACAGGGGTGCAGCAACCTCTGTGGGAGGAGAACACAGCCAGCCCGTGTTTTCTTTAGCATATGGTTTGGAGGTATGGTTCGGCGGGAGGTACCACAGGAGCACAATGTAGAGGGGTGAAAAGGCCCCAAGCAGCAGCTTGGCAGTGATGCGTGTGGAACTATGTAACAGTCATGAATATTCCACCCCACCCCCCACCCTGACTTTGTTCCATCCACTGTCCCATGCCCACATGTCCAACTCTGAGATGCATCAATTTTTTTCCCCCTTGTCATTGATTTGCCACCCCTACCCCAAAACTCTCCTCAGTGGTACAGGCGCCATGCACCTAATCCCGCGGGTGCAGGTCACGTGGTGTCCGGCTGCGCTCGCCTGACGCCCTGTTGCGCATCTTGCGGGCGCTTTCCTGGGCCATTCGGTACTTGTCCAGGACGCCCTTGTGCTTGCGCCGGAGCTTGTCGCTGCACCACACACGTTCGCAGTATTCCTCCACGCGCAACAGGTCCGACGGTCCGATCAGCTGCACGACATCCTTGTACCAGGAGCTGCTGCGGCCTGGACCTCGCGGGGCATAGCAGGGCGGTCCTGGCCGAGAGCCAGCCCTCTCCCTGTCCTTCCCCAGCAGTTCGGTGCCCTCTTCCCTGGCCAGCAACTCGCCCAGCGTCTCCCCCGGCAGCACCTCCAGTGAGATGCGGGCCAGCGTCTGCGTAAAGCCGTGCTCCCAGGACCGGCAGATGTAGGCGCCCCCGTCTTGGCGGGACAGCCGGCGGAACAGGAGCCCCTCCTCAGTCTTCAGTACGCGTTCATCTGTCTTTACCTGCAGGAGTGACAGCGCATTGGGGGCGCTAAATACTTAAATAGTATTTGGTGTTTAATCACTGACCAGAGGTGCTGGTCCTCAGCCTGAAGCACTATTGCTATGAGTGATCTGTAGCAATTTCTTCACTTTTATAGTTTTCGTTAGTTAGAATTAAAGATTATAATCACGCATTGATTTGTTACTGTGATTCGCCTGGCTGGCACTACATATGCAGTTACAGTATAGATAATTAATCAACACCCTTCAGATCCGAGAATCCAGCAGTGCCGTGGTATAAATATGCTTATTAAACTGAACAATTAGGTTTAAAATAGTGTTAATGTTAAAGGATAAAAGAATAAATAATGTAAGTCATCTTGGATAAAAGTGGCTGTGGCGGTGGAACCGGGGGGATGGGTGCCCCCAAAATTTTATTTGGCTTCATTTGTCCCCCCAATAAATAGACCTGTGTCTTTAAATTCTTAAGCTGTGCCCCCCCCCCCCCCCATATCATCCTCTCTCCTGTGCCTTTGGCTGCCATGTAATACATAAGAACATAAGAACATAAGAAATTTACAAACGAGAGGAGGCCATTCGGCCCATCAAGCTCGTTTGGGGAGAACTTAGCTAATAGCTCAGAGTTGTTAAAATCTTATCTAGCTCTGATTTAAAGGAACCCATGGTTTTAGCTTCCACTACAATAGCAGGAAGACTATTCCATACTCTGACTACACGCTGTGTAAAGAAGTGCTTCCTCAAATTTGTTTTAAAATGTTCTCCCGCTAATTTCCACTTATGGCCACGAGTTCTAGTATTTAGACTAATATTGAAATAAATATAGTGAAAACCGCTTACAGTGTTCATGGTTATAGTGATCAACCACTTATATGGATCAAAAAAATCAAAAACCTTGGGACAGAATCATTCCTGTACAAATACTGTTTAAATAAACAAGTAGTCTGCTTACAGTGTTCTTTTTGGGTCTTTTTATGCATGACAACATATGGGAAAAAATTAAATTATGGTAATTCTTTTTTTCTTTTTACTTTACTACGCCCTACTTTGCCTAGAGTAACCTGTCTGCTTCTGGCTAGCTACCCAAGGCTAATGCTGCATGCACGGAAAACATGACAGGAAAAAGAAATTAAATTTTTCTCAATGACTCATCAAAGCTTATGATTATAAACAAATAATCTTATGTGCACAATACTGTAATTTGAAAAGTGTTTCAAACAACTGTACTGTATTTTAAGAGTCAATAAAATTCATTAAATAGTGCACTGTCCGTTTTATTACTTTATATTCATTTTAATAAATAAACAGATGTCAATTAGATGGTAATCTGGCCGAGATATAAAGAAGAAGAAGAAAATCTGTTGTAATGATCATCCACTTAAGTGATCAATTTCATCCAGACAGATGTGATCACTATAAACGGTTTCCACTGTACATCCGTTTAAAATTAAAGGTGCAAACACAGTTCACTTTGAAGTTTTCTTTGTACGGTATCTTATTATTATTATTATTATTATTATTATTATTATTATTATTATTGATATTATATAATTATATTATCATTATTGTGTTAATTCTTTTTATGTGCTGGCATCTACCAGAATAAATAACATTTAAATTGGGAAAATAATAATCATTGGGAATGTAACATTGTCACACGAGCCTGAGCGAAACCAGTCGTCTGAAGGACTGGATGGGTAACAGCATCTGGTCCATCTGCAGAAGCTGGCAGTGCACCTCCTTCTCATGCTTCTCATGCCTCTGCACCTCCGGCGGCTCCTCACCTCCTCCTTTCGGTCATCCCGCTCAATGTGCCAGGTGACGCTCGCCTGGGGGGAGCGGGGAACACACTCCAGGAATGTGCTGTTGTTCTCGGTGCCGTAAACCACCCTCTCCTCGCTGGGGTCCAGCTCGTCCACTGAGGACACACACAAAAGCACAGGCATGCAGATGCTGGTTACTACCCACGGTGCACTTATAAAGTACAAAGAACCACCGACCAGGTCGTAAACCTGCCATCCACAAGGGTACACAAAGGCGCACTGTGACACACATACCATCCAGTACACAAATACATCACTCTATTCACATACAGGACTGATCAAAAACTCAGTTATGCAGGTTTTTATGACCATGCTGAGTTTCTGAAATATCAAGAAAAGTGTGTGCTAAGTGTTGTGTGTTAGGGGTCTGTGCTGTGCTGTGCTAAGTGTTGTGTGTTAGGGGTTTCTGTGTGGGTTGGTGGTGTTGGGCTGAGGTCTGTGCTGTGCTGTTATCCTGTGACTGAATGATCGCATGCAGATGTTTTTGGGTATGTAGACAGTCACTCCCACAGCTGCAGGGACAGCAATCCAGCCTCTACACCTTTCCTCTCATTCCAACCTGCCAGTTCATTTTTAGTAAAACCTAGCACTAGTGTGTGTATAATTATTGAGAATTATTCATTATTATAATTATTAATAATTTTATTGATATCAGTGGGTAATTTCTCTTTTTGCCTCCCCCATCTTGCTCTCTGTTAGTGTGTGAAGGGCACCCACCCATTGCAGCACCCAGGGAGCTGGGTGTTAAGGGCCTTGGCCTTGGACCGACAGCATGTTGTTTTAGCCCCCTGAGTTGGTATTGCACATAATTCAGCAAATCAGTTTCTGAGTGCCCTGACTAACAGTGTATAGCTGACAGCAACATGTTTGTATATACACTGCTCTGCCTTTTTCCTGCCTACGTTCTGTCTAATTGTACTATGACTGCTGTGCAGGAGCTCAGCGGAGGACCAGAGCCTCACTTCCCCCAACAACACATGTTCTCTGCAGGCCTCGGCAAGGCCACCACATTCAGCCTTCCAGCACGATCACAGCTCAGCCTTTACTGATAATGAGTGCCCAAAAGCCTGAGTTGCATAGACGTCACAGCTGACAAAGTAAACTATCCTCTTTGGAGTATTTTTAACCATCTACAATGAGTAATGTAAAGTGAAGGACATGCACCTACTAAATCACTGTCATTCCACAGGTCCTGTTCTCTGTTCCTCTATTCCTCCTCTCCTCGTGTTCTGTACATTTTGCTGCAGATCATGAAGACCTAACTGCCAGCCTGCTTTCTCTAAGATGTTCTCCTTCCAACCTGCTTTCCATGACATGTTTTTTTTGTTGGTTTCCATCCCAGTTCCTCACCGTTGAAATTCTGGTCCACGCACTGTAGGACGGGGTTGCCGTGGCGCACGTCCTGGCGCCGGTACCGCCGTTTGCTGTGGGACATGTAGCGCGTGCAGGAGGTGCCGTCCCAGGCGCAGTAGGGGTCGCGGGCCAGGCAGCATTCAGCGCAGGCCTTGCCGTACATCTCACAGTGGTGCAGCCGGACTTGGGCCACACCCGCCGGAGAGCCCACAAACAGGGATTGCTGGTGGGTCGAGAAACAATGTCATGTGACTGTCATCCTGGGTGGAGCCTTGGGCCCTGGGGAGTACTAAGCACTAAGGACATACAGTAGGACATTTGCATTTACTTACCCTTTTAACTGAGATATCCATCGAAGTTATAGGTGTTGGCACCTGGAGGCAAAAAAAAATGAGAAGCGCAGAATTATGATCAGTTACAGCACATGAACTGATCTGACCGCTCATGCAAGGGTCCCACGTGAATTCAAAGGGCTGTGCAAGCAAGTCGTTTACTGGTCACAGTGAAAACACACCCTGCTCTGTTTAGATTGAACATGGTCCCCCTCACTGCTCGCTCGTGCCAAGATACTAGCGCATGCTGTGAGGACAGAGTGATGAAACAGTTGATCCATCCACCCATGCTGTTTAACTGTTTGTGGTGTCAGTGAGAGCAAAGCTGATCCCAGATAGCAAAGGGCACAGGGGACGACCTCGTATTTATGAGGTGTCAGTTATTATAGCGCACGTCCCACGTAGCGTAGGATGTTGGGGTATATCTCCAGGTGTGTGGAGTTTAAGTCAAGGGAGGTAATGCTAAGATTATACAATTCCTTGGTGAGACCTCACCTAGAATATTGTGTACAGGTTTGGTCACCATACCTTAAAAAGGACATAGCGGCCTTAGAAAAGGTGCAGCGTAGGGCCACAAGAATGATTCCTGGTCTTAGAGGAATGTCATACGAGGAAAGGTTATTTGAGCTAAATCTGTTCAGCCTCAAGCAAAGGAGGGGACATGATCCAGGTCTATAAGATTCTAACAGGTTTGGATGCTGTTCAACCGAATAGTTACTTCAGCATTAGTTCAAATACAAGAACTCGTGGCCATAGGTGGAAATTAGCGGGAGAACATTTCAAACTGGATTTAAGGAAGCACTCCTTTACACAGCGTGTAGTCAGAGTATGGAATAGTCTTCCTGATAACGTAGTGCAAGCTGAATCCTTGGATTCCTTTAAATCAGAGCTAGATAAGATTTTAACAACTCTGAGCTATTAGTTAAGTTCTCCCCAAGCGAGCTCGATGGGCCGAATGGCCTCCTCTCGTTTGTATAGTTCTTATGTTCTTATAGTATAACCCCTACCCAGCCCTAACCTCAACCAGGGGTATAGTTAGAGTTGAATGGATAGGGGGGCTGAGTCTTTACTAGGGGGGGTCGATGGCAATTTTTTTTATAATATAAAAAGCTATTCATGACTTAAGCCAATAAATACAAATTTATTTGGGGGAGCTAAAAACATTTTATGGGGGCTAGGCCCCCCTTAAAATAGGCCTAACAACTCCCCTGACCATAATTTACCATAGAAATTAAACACACACTCACACACTCACACGCACATATATACTACAGATAAATGAAAGACAAGAATCTACTTAAACACGTTTTTGAGAAAAAAAAATCCAAGCTCAACCTACAAGTGAATAACTGAGAAGCTAACCAAATAAATATTTAGAAGACAAAACCTGGATTCAGCTGGACAATGTTTCCAGAAAACAAAAAAAACTCATTGATATTACTCCTTAAATAAAATTATTTATATTTAATATAATGTATTATAAGTAGGAATGCATAAATCATTGTTAATGTTATATCTATTATTATTGTGGCCTAAGGGCCCACTATAGAGCCTGTCAGCTATCCCAGGAATAACAAGATTTATAGAATGTAAAAGCAGTAAGAAGCAAAGAATAAGGAGGGTGAGAATGATGAAGGAGCAGGGTGTACCTTAAAGACCTGCAGCTCCTCTAAGATGATCTCTTCTGTGCTCAGAGAATTTCCACTGCGCAGGGAAATGACCTTCAGCACCATGCCAATGTCTAGGGCAGATAAGGGAGTTCAGGAATCAGAGCTTAGAATTAGCAATAGCCATTTGCAGAGGATGATACACGTGGTTCGTGTCCAGTTCGTGAGCCGGGAGACCTGCAGTGACATCAGCCTTTGTGATAAAGTCTCGGGGAATTAGGGTGACAGCTACAGGTCAGCTGACCTTGAGCAGAGATGAGCCACCATGATAGAAACCACATGTGTAAGAGTGCAGCCATATGAAGTCATGAAGGGGAGGCGGGTATGTAATAATGCCTCTGAGACAACTGGAGGTGAGGGACGACGAGGTCTGTGACCCCCACCGGTGCCGATGAACATGACGTCGTACTGGCCGTCCTCGGCCTCCACGCGGTCCACCACGATCTGCTGCAGCCGGTACTCCACATTGGTCTTGACCAGAATGGGCTGTCGCTGAATAGGGTAGATGGGCCTCCACATCAAGGGGTGACTGCGGCTGAACTGCAGCACAGAGTCCGGGAAGTCCTTGGTGCTGGCGAAATGCCGACCCGGCTGGTTGATTATCTTACTGGGACACTGAGGGAAAAGGGCAGAGACATGGGAGCAAGGTCTCTGCAAGGTCAGCAACACACCATTAATAGAGATGTGTGTCAATGAGAAAAGGCTGTTTGACAAGGGCTTGTTCAGAGACTCGAGTTCAGAATCAACAGAAAATCAAATCTGCACTACATGAGCTCTGAAACAGTAACATTTACCACATGGTGCAGGAAAGTTTGCCCTTGATCAGGCCCATTTCACAGGTGCATTGGTCTGTCCTTCTGGGGTGAAGGAGTGACAGTGATAGTTGGCAGAAATGGGGTACAGTGGGATTTGTGAACTGCATGAAACCTGCATTAAGTCACATGCCAGATATGACAGGGACCAGGGGAGATCATGACTGGGACCAGGGGAGATCACGACTGGGCCAGGGGAGATCACGACTGGGACCAGGGGAGATCACGACTGGGACCAGGGGAGATCATGACTGGGACCAGGGTAGATCATGACTGGGGCCAGGGGAGATCACGTCTGGGGCCAGGGGAGATCACGACTGGGACCAGGGGAGATCACGACTGGGGCCAGGGGAGATCACGACTGGGTCAGGGGAGATCACGACTGGGACCAGGGGAGATCACGACTGGGTCAGGGGAGATCACGACTGGGCCAGGGGAGATCACGACTGGGTCAGAGGAGATCACGACTGGGTCAGGGGAGATCATGTCTGCTTAAGACCTGATTACTGAATGGATTGGGGAGGAGTATGAACACAGGTAGCACTACCCTGACTGATCATCCATGACAATCACTCATCTTCTAACCCAAAGTTGCTACATAATACATACTTCTGCATCAAGTCAAATGGCATGGATCTATGTCATTTGCCATTGGATGTTTTGGAATTAATTGGATTTAACTGAAATGGACTAGTTTATAAAACTTTATAATATAATACAATATGTTATGGCAAGTCTCCCATGTTAATGTTCAGTTAATTTCAAAAGATGTTATATAAGGATTAATGCAGGACAAGTCAGTTTTCAACATTAGTCTGCATTAGCAAAGAAACCACCTGATGTGTTTACATGTTTGTACCTACATTATTTTCACGTTTACAAGCCAAAAACACATTCATTAGTATAACTACTTTCTTCCTCCAATTATTAAAGATTTTGCTTAGATACTTTAGCCACTGTTGTTAATTAGAACCATAAGCCAGTCATTAATTCAAAACCGTCCATCTAATTCCAAAACCTGAGACAATAAATAAAAGCTATGTTACTCAACCAACCAGTTGAGTACTCTGTAACTGTGACTCTTTATACTAAACTGGTTGGTTGAAACAAAATCTTGGTCTGGATTTGTACTCTCTGGACCTGAAATCCCCACCTCTGCTAATCAGATTAGAGAATTCAGCAATGCCATGGAATAAAGTACTGTAAGACTCACCACCCCAGGCCTCGGGTAGGGGACCCGTCCCTCATAGGCCCCCCACTGGTAGTCTGGTCCCTCTTTGTGTGCAAAGGGGCCATTGAAGGCTTCGCGGATGTCAGCCATGCGATACACACACACCACGTAGCCCTGGAAAACATTGCTGGAGGAGGGGGGAGGGACAGCAATCAGTCAGCAGCCAATCAGGCCCCCAAAGATGAGGTCGCAGATACAGTAACACATAGTGTGACAGTGAGTGCCAGCTCACCTAATACTGCTGAAAATAGCATAAACTTCTGGGTTCCTCTCGTCCTTCGTCTTGAGCAGGAAGACGTCCTCTGGATTTCATTTGGGTAAAACAGCAGAAGCTCACCGTCAGATCGTATGGCAGAAAAAAATGTGCACTGGACAAATGCATTAAATCAGGATATGCAGTCCTGTGCACCTAAAAGCGAGCATAACAGGAGATAATGTGTGTGGCTAAACGCATGCGGGCCCCCCCGCTCTCACCGAGCTCGTCGAAGTGCGTGTCGATGCCATGCGGCCCAGGCACGGAACACACCAGCCTGGCTTTGATGAAGGTGCTCCACTTGTTCACCAGGACCCGCTGCCCCCCCGCATCATTCTGCACAGAGGATGGCGGAGAAGCAAACACTGTGATTTCCATTTAGCTAAGCGACTCGGCCGAGAACCATGCAAGCGATGAAAAGGATATGTGTTACCCAACAGCTAGACCTGGTCATGTGACCAGGACAAAAAAAAGATGCGGTGAAATATCATGGAAAAAAAAACTATTAAATAAGGATCACAGCATTAATGACAGCAGACAAAATGACATTAGAATTATTTCAAAATTTAAAATGAAAAAATATTCAAATGTTTTCCTCCTTCCGGAACATATAGTCCATTTACAAACCAGTTACATAACTTTTCATACACCATTTCAATGCACGTCATTCTGATAACAAGCATACTGTATTAACTGGGCCCTTGTATCTGTCACTCTGCAATTAACGACAAGCTGCGTTTTTACTCAAGCTTGAGGGTGAAAATGAAATTCAATTCTGTGCAGGACACCTGCTGTCAATGTGGCCTCTCACTCAACAGCCGAGGCCCTTCACACTGTGACCCTAGTGCCACTGACCCCCCCCCCCTTATTTCCTGCTACCAGGAAAGCAACCTCAGGCCAGAACTTGTGTTACTCTGTATGCTTTTTGTTGGAGATTGTGTCTGTGTACAAGTTTTGCTGCCTTTTTGGAACCACATTTTGATGAAATATCCACACAGATGAAATGTGGAAAACACACATTTCCTCAAAAATCACATGGCTTTTTTCATCTTTATTTTAAATAAATGTTTAGCGATTTGTTAGAGTAGCGTGAGGGATCATCAGTTGTTTTAAGTGACAGACAATGGGAAGCCCTCGCAGTGATTTACCCGCCTGTGGGTGTGACAGAAAGGGAAAGAGGGAGTGGGGGGGGGGGGGTGTGTGAAATGTAAATTAATACTGCAGTACATCTGACAACTGGACAATTATAATAAAACTGGTTTGGCTCCAGTTCTGCTCCTCAAGATTTACTCTCATTTCCAGGCTGTTTAAATATTCAAGCTGCCAATAAACAAGAATCTGTCACAACATTCTGACAGGTAATTCTATAACAGCATTTCCAAAACGTTGGGATGCTGTGTAAAATGTAAATAAAAACAGAAAGCAATGATTTACGAATTGTATAAACTCATATTTACTTGAAAATAGAACAAAGACATATCAGATGTTGAAATAGACATGTTATTGTTTTATGATAAATATATGCTCAATTTGAATTTGATGCCAGCAACATGTTTCAAAAAGTTAGGACAGAGGACACACTGTAAACCTTTAGTAACTGAGGATACCACTTGATGGAGTTTTGAAAGTGAAATGTTGTCCCATTCCTGCCGGATATATGATTATTTTTCATTTCATGATGCACCAAATGTTTTCAATGGATGACAGGTCTGGCCTGCAGGCAGGCCAGTCTACCACCCGGACTATTCTACCACAGAACCATGCTAATACGCGCAGAATGCACATTGGCATTGTCTTCCTGAAATATACAAGGCCTTCTCAGAGAAAGACGGTGTCTGGATAGCAGCATACGTTGCTCCAAAACCTGTATATATTGTTCAGCATTAATGGTCCCTTCCCAGATGTGCAAACTACCCAAGCCATGGGCACTAATGCAACCCCATACCATCACGGATGCTTGCTTTTGAGCTGTCTGCTGATAACAAGCTGGATGGTCCCTCTCCTATTTAGCCCGGAGGATGTGGCGTTCAGTAATTCCAAAAACAAATATATGTTCCTGGATTTGGTACGACATAGTAAATTTGACTGCCAATAAAATTTAAGTGTAGGACAAGTAGTACAGGAGATATCGACCAAAATGTGTTGTGGGGCTTAACGGTGCCCCCCTCTGACTGACTGGGATGGGTCAGAGAGGCTCAGTAGTGGATAGCAATCTTACTGCCAAATTTGGACGGCCTAGGACTTACGGTTTAGGCTGGGCATTCAGTGTTAGGGAAGAAAAATAATTATAATCGAACCCTCCGGAGGAGTGCCTAAGCCCGTCTGAATGGCTGGTTTAATAACAAAAATAGAAGCTTCATTGACCATCATGGGGAAAATGCCTATATGTCTCCCCAGCTTGCTTTACAGAGAGCATGCTGTGCACATCGGGCTGCCTAGCTCAAGTACCAACCGAAGCTGGGTTCGAACCGGTGACCCTCTGATTACAAGCACACAGGTTTAGCCCACTGAGCCACCCGCTTCTGATGGTAAGATGGGTGAAATCAGTAGACATTTTCATAACTGATCTGGTAACTCAGTATAGCTGAATTGGCCTAGGTTGGTCTTAGTAACATATAAACAGTGGCCGTAGCGCTCCCGTTTGACTGATCGACACAAAATTTGGAGGGTCGCTCGTTGGTATAGCACTGCATTAGTGAGAGAAATTTGGTAATGAATGGCTGAAGCATGCCTGAGATATAGCTGTCTGATTGAAATGTACGTGGCACCAGTATGGTCATGGTTTGGCTTTTGGCCGTACCCTACTGAAAGCTTAAGATTTTTTCTCTAAATCATTAAAAGGACTGTCTCCTGATTTGAATGACAGCAGATTTAAGTAGGTGCGGCAAAAATCATAGGAGGGCAATGAAAAAGCCTGTTTTCAGACAAATATAAATTATGCAAAAATGCAATGATATATAACCAAGTTCCATATGTGTTTAGATTTGCATTGACATATTGAATTAGACTGGCAATCAATTTCAACTGTAGGCTTGATAGTTCTGTAGAAATAGGCAGAAATGCAAATGGGGCCACTGTAGCGCCCCCATCTGGCCTAGTGAGTTGTCCTTTACAGGGTTTGCAGAGGGTCAGAAGATGAATGTAGCAGCCAAATTTTGGTTTGATTGGTCATTGTTAAGCCTGTCAAATGGCTGCTTGATGTTGATTGGCTAATGGCAGCCAAGCTTTTATGATTGATGACTGGCATTGTATGTGACTGTCCTCAGGCTAGGTCCTAGTATATGTCTGCCAAATTTCAGTTGGATTGGCCAAGGCAGTCAGGAGATATTGGCAGTTTTTAGTTGTAGCGCCCCCTATGGACGAAATGCAGCCCGCCTTGGAACATGTCCCCAGAATGGTGTCGGGAGGTAGGATTTCAAATTTGGTCTAGGTAGGCCAAGGCACAGCCAAGTTATAGCCATCAGACCAAAATGGGCCAAATTTGGACATTGTTTGGGCGTGGCTAATGGCCGTATGATATAAAAATGTCTCAATTTTGTTAATGGTTCTTGATCAGCTGAGAATTCTGATTCGTCTGACACCTCATTTGTCTGATTTGGTAGGACAAGCCAGGACTTTAAGGAAAAAGTAGGATTTGCAAATTATGCAAATTAGCAAAAAATCTAAGTAGGCGGAGCTTCATGGTCCCATTGACTTTTTGGTAGGGCAGGGCTGTCTGCATCAGGAGAAAAAAGAATTTCGATGGTCGGACAAACAGGACAGGAGATATCGTCCAAAACGTGTTGGGGGGCGCTACGGCGCCCCCCTCTGGCTGAGTCGGACGGGTCAGACAACCTGAGTAGTGGGTAGGAATTGCAATCATCCTACCAAATTTGGTAGGCCTAGCACTTACGGTTTAGGCTGGGCATTCAGTTTTAGGGAAGAAAAATAATAAAAATAATAATCCTAACAAAAACAATAAGGTTCCATAGCACTACGTGCTTTGGACCCTTAATTAGAAATTTTGATTTGTCAGATCACAGGACAGTTTTTCATTTTGTCTCAGTCCATCTTTAATGAGCTTGGACCCAGAAAAGTCAACGGCATTTCTGGATCATGTTTAGATTTGGTTTCTTCTTTGCATGTTATCGTTTCATCCTGCATTTGTGGATGCAGCGACGAACTGTGTTCACAGACAATGGTTTTAGGAAGTGTTCCTGAGCCCAAGCAGTGATTTCCACTATAGAATCATGTCCATTTTTAATTCAGTGCCGCCTGAGGACCCAAAGATCCTGGCTATCCAATATTGGATTTCGGCCTTGGCCCTTGTTTACAGAGAATTTTGAATGTTTTAATGACAGTAGATGATGAAAGTCCCAAATTCTTTCCAATATTACATTGAGGAACATTATTCTTAAACTGCTGCACTATTTGCTCTCTCTCAGAGGGTGGTGAACCTGGGAGGCTCTTTTTATACCCAATCATCTTACTGACCTGTTGCCAATTAACACAATTAGAGTGAGATATTCAACCAGGTGTTTTGATTTAGCATTTCACAACTTTTCCAATCTTTTGTTGCTTGTCCTAACTTTTTTGAAGCATGAAAAATTCAAATTGAGCATATATTTGTCATAAAACAATAACATTTCTCAGTTTCAACATTTGATGTTTTTATTTGTTCTATTTTCAGTTAAATATGGGTTTATATGATTTGCAAATCATTGCATTCTGTTTCTATTTACATTTTACATAACATCCCAACTTTTTTTGGAAATGGGGTTATTCTCTTCCTACATCCCTAATAATATTTTTGGGTTTTATGCATTGATACAACACAACACATTCTACTGACCCAGTGGTATTAGTTTGTCTAGTTTCAAGTCAAATGCTTCCACAATTTGGTGGAGGAGGGGGGAGGGACAATTAATAAGTGCCAAGAAAATGTGGCCAAAACTCACTGCGCAAACACGCCCCACCCGACTGTGAATGGCCCCAGCTCTGTCGCTGGTCTCCATGGCTTTTTCCGTGAAGAAGAAGTAGACCTTGTCATTGTCACGGTCATCATTGTCTGGGATCAGGTGAGCAGCCACAAACTTGGGGTCTTCAAGAAAATATAAAATAAAGATATTACAAGTGCATACTGTATATATTAAATTTGGAATGATTTACAGAGAAGAAAATAATCTCTATTCAGCTATGAAGACGTTGTTTGCAAAAGGGAGAGTTTTCTTCATAAGCATATTGGAAGCAGCTGTTTGCATTAAACTGCCAATGCCACAGGGGAAGGTCGCTGTGGAGCAGAGGTCCAGTACCGTGCAGCAACCGCTGGTCCGTCTCTGTCCTCATGGTGGAGCGGCTGCCCAAACTGCGGAAGATCACTGCCTCACGACCCAGGAAGTCAGCTGTCAGACCGCTGTACAGCTCTCCACCTGGGGCCAGAGGAAGGAGAAGAGAAAGTGAGCTGGAGGAGATGGCAGACAGATGGCTTCTGTAACATGCCAATTCTGGTTCACTTTATATCTGTATAGATCAGTACAGTACTTTATATCTATATAGATCAGTACAGTACTTTATATCTGTATAGATCAGTACAGTGTAATCCTTAAATGTAATCCTTTTAATGTACAGTATTTTGACCTGTGCTGGATTGCTATATGTGCCCGTTGAAGACTGAAATGGATAATATAATCCTGCCTCAGAACCATAAAATCAAAGACAAAACAAAAGTAATTACAAGTGCCTAATGCTAGCAATGCCAGCAAAGATTTATCACCTAAAAATCATTACTCTAATGTCAGAGCATGGGAAAGATGGAGATAACGGTTTATACTCCTCTACATTGCCAAACTCATTCACATGATATTTGCGCAGTTCAAGATAGCAAATAATTGTCAGCAGGTCAGCATTCTTGTAGGAAAGAAGAACAGAAGGATCCCATTACACTCTCAGTAAACAGGAGCACAAAGTTTGTGGCTCTGCTCCAAAGAGGACAGTTGGCTAAAAGGAGCATGAAAACGTCTAAAATGGATAGATTCATCAGGTCCTGAAGGATGTTCTGAATTTCAACCCAGCCCCACTAAACCTCATTCTGAGATCAAATCGCTTTCAGGAAAAGTCTCCAGGATACTCTCCATCCAGGATTGATTCATCGGTCTGAGGTGAAGATGAGTAGGAGGGACAAGGAATTTAGGTCACAGACTCAATTTACAACCATGTGACACAAGACCCTCTTATCCCAATCAGCAATTTTTATCTCCCTTTATGGTTATAGTACATAATTGTGTCAGGGCCCAATCAGCTTGTGAAGAAGAGATGAACTTCTGAACCAAATTTTGTGTTTTCTGCGTGTGCCTAATGTATGAAGTGCATTCTCAGCAGTTATTGCAAAAATCAAATCCCTCCTGAGCTCTGAATATATTACATTTTTATTGCATATTGCATTCTAGGAGTGGATATACCCCAATACACACTCCAGCCTTCTCGCTCTGACTGGCTGTGACTATGTTCCAGCTCTTTATGCAAGCCACTGGCTGTCTCATCATGTCTTTGTGCCAGCAGAAGTGCATTCTGGGACATACAGTTAGTCATAATCAGCTGCTGCTTAGTGGAGAGAGAGGAGGCCTTTCACAGCCCTAGTCAGCCAGGATAGCATAAATGATTCCTTCCATTCTCAAACACCCCTTGTGAGCTCTGGCATTATTATATTAACAGAGCGATGGAAGCACCCTAAAAGATACTCCCAGCCAGCCAGTCAGAGGCAGTCTTTTCGGGGTTTCATCCTATGAGGCCTGTGGGCCTATGAACATGATAAATCAGGTCGGTTCTTATAATTCTTGCAGAATTTGTGCCTGTTCAGGAAATGATGAAAACCATTATATTGGGCAGTGATGGTAGGTACGTGTGATA
Source organism: Paramormyrops kingsleyae (assembly GCF_048594095.1). Classification (NCBI taxonomy): domain Eukaryota; kingdom Metazoa; phylum Chordata; class Actinopteri; order Osteoglossiformes; family Mormyridae; genus Paramormyrops; species Paramormyrops kingsleyae. The sequence goes on from NC_132802.1 coordinate 33,944,370, forward strand.
AGAGCGGGACGTACCAATGAAGGTGCTGGCAAAGGGGTGACTTGGATCATGGGGGCACTTCCCCCTACCATTTTCCACATTAGATGGGTCCATTGAGAACACATGCTTATAAAAGAAGGAGACAAAAGAAGATCTTGTTAACAACTTATTATTGTTCATAAATATACAGCCTTATCACTCCCAACATTCCTACTGCTTTAGAGGTCTAAACTATTGCTGTTCAACCATTGATCATATTCCAACTGATATGTGATTTCAGGCAAATGTGTATCAGAAGGTGAAACAGTGCTGCTCATGTGTGTTTTTTCTAGTTCAGAGACAAACAAACATCCATGGAACTACAGAGATTTTCCAAAAGTAAACAGAATTTGGAATGTTTCCAGTCACCTTTGTGGAGGAGGCACGAAGGGCCTCATTGTTGGAGTGATTTGTGTGTGTTTGTTGGGGGGGGGACTGGGAAACCTTCTGCCTAATTGCAAGAGCTCTGTGCTGCGTCAGCAGTGTTCCCCTGGAACTGCAGCTATGAGGTGATGTGGATGCCCAAAGCCCAGCTCTTCCGCCCAGGGCGCAAAGGGGGACAGCAGGATCTTGGCAAACGACACGAGATCCCAAGTTTTTCCTCGATTACGAAAAACACCAGATGTGCTCAAGTTGCCTTCTGGAAATTTTAACACACCCTGGGCAGGATTGAAATCTCCCATGTTAGAATAACAGAGGAAATATTAGCTGAGGAAATCATCCAGTACTGTTTTCATTCTAATTCTTTAGCTGAAATGTAACGGCCCCGTTTTGCTTTTCGTTCTCTCTGGCTCCTTTCCACATTTTCCACTTGAAAACACCTCCCCACATTATCCCGCTGGCAGCAGAACAGAGGAAGGAGGGTGAGGCCTGTCTGCGGCTCATTTCCATGCAGCGCTGGCTCCTCCCTGACCGACATCAAATGAACTCATCCTCGCTCTCAAGCACAGAGCCTATGCTGGCTGTGTGTCTCCCCAGCTGCATGCAAGCAGAATGGGCCAAAGTCTTGTGAGTGACCTGCCTCCGTTCTGCTGTCTTTGAGCAGGATAGCATGGGAAAGGTGGGATCTGTAACCCCGCCATTCCTGGCCAAAGTCTATATCAAATGGAGAATGAAAACACAGCTGGGGACTAAACTGCAGCAAAGAAAAGGCAGCAGCACCCAACTGTGCAGTGACTTGCACTTCCCTTGTTTGGCAACGATAACAAGCAACAAACACGGCTAATTTAGGGTGAGTTGGGAGCTCTGGATGTTGTCATTCCTCAAATCCAGTCAATTTTCCTTTTCCCACTGGCAGATGTATTGTCTCCAAAACCTCTGTGCATCAGTGTTTATTGAGCAACCATTCAATCTGTCTGTCCACTGATGGTAAGAGAAGCCCTCACCTCTCCTCTGTGTCCAACGTAGACGAAGGTGCACATTGGCTGGAAGGCCCCAGTGCCACAGGTCAGCAGGAACGGACTGTATGCCCATTTTCTCAGTATCAGAGCCTGAGGGCCAGTGCCATCTACCCATTGAGCACTACACAGAAGTCCACAGAAACCATCTATTTAGTTTGCTCACCAACCTATTTAGCCAGTCATGAACTTGTTTGTTTTTCTCTGCCTTCAGGCCACAGAGAGGGTACAGGCATTTCGGCCTTTCTGTGGGAGGTATGACACCTGACCTGATGCTCTTTTACCCCTGTTTTTGTTGAACTTTCCTCCCCTGGACCAGCAGGTACCAAACGCCATTCTGCTGGTATTTGTCCAAAGTACAGTGGGGGGTACAACAGACAGGCCAGGGACCCATCTACACCTAACAAACAAGCCCACCTGCAAACAATGTCAAAAACTATTTTCTCAATTGCATAATGCAGTTGCTCCATCTGCTATTCAAAATACCACATATATTTCATGTACTCTGGAGTACTTTATCTACATTACTCATTAAGTAGACTTGGTTCTGTACAAACCTGTCTCAGCCATAACAATCTAATCAAACATCAGATCAAAATAACATTGTTAGCAGGTCATCAAGGTGGACATCGGCCTTCCATCATGCATTGCTTACACTACCATCTACAGTCAAACAGAGCAGAACATCTACAGTATAATGATGACATAGCAGTGTATAGCGTTAGTGTATGGATATGTATCCATGTGTGTGCAGTTTGCATGTTCTCCCCGTGTCGTCGTGGGGTTTCCACTGGGTGCTCTGGTTTTCTACCACAGTCCAAAAGCATGCTGTGGCTAGTAGGAGTTACGAAATCCCCCCATCGGTGTGTTTGTGTGAGTGAATGGTGTGTGAGTGTGATAGGCTCCAGACCCCCCACAACCCTGAATAGGACAAGTTTCAGAAAAAGGATGGATGCTCCAAAACCTCTGTGCATCAGTGTTTATTGAGCAACCATTCAATCTGTCTGTCCACTGATGGTAAGAGAAGCCCTCACCTCTCCTCTGTGTCCAACGTAGACGAAGGTGCACATTGGCTGGAAGGCCCCAGTGCCACAGGTCAGCAGATGGGTGCGGTTGTACGGCTGCAGCAAGCGGACGTAGTTGGCACACTCAGTCTGGAGAAAAGACACACACACACACACACTGCTGTGAAATAGCTGAAAGACCTAAACAGAGAGCACACTTTGATAGCAAAAACAAAATTATTGGGTCATTATGTTTCTGGAATTTTAACTTGGTCTTCACATGTTATCGACAAAAGCCAAGAAAAACGACTTCAAAGATAAAATAAACTACAAATACAAGCTAGACATTTCCTGTGCTTGTTTCCCAACCACAGATGAGTAAATAAGAGAGAGAAAAGGGTTAAGATAGAGACATGCCAAGTATTACAGGAAGTGAGGGACAAGACCTCTTCCTTCTCTCTATTATCTACAATGGACTGGTCAGACGCTAACCAGCCAAAGGCTGCCACCAACAGGGGTGACTGGGTCAAACTCGTCAGCTGACCGCTAGGTACCAGGGCACTGTAGTAAATACGATTGTTTCCTGGAACACTGGGGGATTAAATGATGTCATTGCCTGCTTTAACAGACAATGCCTAATCAAGACATTCCACCTGGTATGGCAGCACCATTCAACTAAGTCTGAAAAGCTGACAGGCATAATCTATGATTAATTACTCCACTATTTCAGCATGAAGCAGCCTGTATTATATACGTTGGCCAAGAAGAAATTAAATTATTCATAAATTATAAACCGTTGGCTATAACATTAATATCATAATGTAACTTGTCCAGTTTCTTTACTAAGGAGTAAAGATTGATTAGCAGAAGTCACTTTCGCTGTAAGTAATAAGTAATTTCAACAGTCCTACCTGCATAATATTTTAAACATCGTATGCCTAAGGTATACAGAAAGCAGCATTTTTGTCTTCAGTTCAGAGGATGTGTGTTTGAATCCAGATTCATTTCTGTCTTGAATGTTCCTGTATTCACATGTACCTCTTTGTTTCTGTCTGACTTTTTTCATACAAAAACATGCTTTTCATGCTACTCCAAAAAAAAAATATATTGCCCTTAGTGAGGGAACATGGGCGTTGATACCATGGCGCAGGAGAGAGTTTGAGACTGGGGGGGGCATCTTAATAATTCAAACACAACGATCTGTTCAATGGGGGGGTTGCTGAATGAAGCCAAATTAAATACTGGGAGAGACATGTCCCCCTTGATCCCACTGGTTTCTTTGTCCTTGGTTGGTACCGTGTGTTGGACTCGTTGACCAGCCTAGAGCGGACCCTGCCTTCTGTCCAAAGCATCTTCTTCACTCTAAATGCACTAGTTACTGTAGATGATGGATAAACTCTACAAAGCTGTCAGTTTTGAGCCTGTTCCATCTCGAAGGGGTTTTGAACTGGGGAGTCATTACCACTTTTAGTGCCAAAGGGAAATCAAAACTAAACAGAAAAGAGCTGAAAACACTGCATGAGGTGACTACATTTCCGTGTGACTCAAGTGCTCATAGCTGTTCCAAGCAGGGCAGTGCAAAGAATGACCAGCCCATCCGCCAGAGTAACAACAACACTGCCTGACAAGTCAATGGTTATGATTTCTGGCCTTTTCATCAGCCAGCAGTCCAGCTTGGTTTTTTTGTCATTAGCCTGTCTCTAACAGGAAGCACATTTCCTGAGAACTTTTAAGGCATATAATTTGCCAGGTGAATTGTTGTGTGTGTGTGTGTGTGTGTGTGCGTGTGTGTGTGTGTGTGTGTGTGTCTGTGTGTGGATTAGGTTTATATTGCATTGCAGGGACCAAATGTTCCTCAGAATGTAATAAAAACCAGTTATTTAGAAGTTCTGGGAGCCATTTTCCAGGTCCCCACAAAGATCTATGAATGCAATCAACAAATAAAACATTCCAAAAGTCTCGTATTTAGTTATGTTACTTATGGTTAAGGTTAGGGCTGGGTAGGGGTTAACGTTGTCATGTTGGGATTATAGTTTTCCCCATAGAAGTGAATGGAGAGTCCCCACAAAGATATAATTAGTCCCTATGGAAACAGAAATTTGCACAAAAATCTAGAAAGCTGCATGTATTTTAAGTAGCAGCCCTGCATGGCTGAGTAAATTAGCAACATAGCTGGGTGAATTAGCAGCATTCAGTGTCTTCCCAGTTGTACTGTTGAATATACATTGAAGACTAATATCTGTACTGCTGCAAATCTTCTCCGTCCATCTCTGTTCCATGCTGGCACATGTACATTGCGGCGTCTAAGGGCATTACTAACTCACAGGAAAGTCTGCCTGGTGGATGTTCTGGTCTCCTCCTTAATAGGTAATAGAATCCAAAATAATTTCACATTTTGGTCTCATCCTGTTAAACAATTGGTCCTGAGACAGTCAGATGACTCATGCTGGAGGGGGGGGGGGGGTTTCTACTTGAGGAAGAGGACTGCCATGGGGCTGTGAGGTTAATGAAAGCGAGGGGCAGGGTCAAAGCTGGGGAGGCGAGACCGCGCAAAGCAAACAAGGCAGGGACCAACAGTTCCATACGGAGCGATGACTCGTCACTGTGTCGCATTATGTAGTCAATCAAAGCTGCTCCTTCAAAGGGATTCGGAAGGTTATCGCTATCCAGGAATCGACACAGAACAAAAATGGTACTTTCAGTTGCATTTTTGCTGGAAATATTACATGATTAATATACTTGTGAACAATAAAAAAATGTCAAAAATTATTAAAAGCTGCAGATTTAGGTTATTTAATTAAAAAAACAAGCTTTTGGAAGCAAACAGGTGTATGTTGTGGTATTTACAGCAATTTCTATATCATAATCTGCATTAATGGCACTTTTTGAGCTGCCTTCAGCAGCTAATAGTGGGAGATACAAACATAAACATTCTCATTCACTGTCTGATCGGTACGGCTCAGCCATCATCCTGTCAGTCTCCGGCTGAACAATAGGAACAATACAATGACCTCGGTTTGGTTTTGGTAACGCAACACCTACAGTTAAAAGGTAAGCTGACCAGCCCCTAATTCCTATAGAAATTAGACTGATGCTCCCTCTGAATAGCCGCCAGCATATGTTAGCCAAACAAACAGGCCCCGCATGTCACCTCTGACACACACTGGGGTTACACTGTGCCATGCACTGACCTGCAGCAAAGCACAAACAAGACCCTACTGTGTACACACAACAAGGGAGGAGGATAAACATGGGGCTGCAGGCTGCTCAAGCAACTGACAATGAGCTGAAAGAAGACGCACTCGTCTTTCCTTGACATGCTGCTTCACAGGTCTAAGGAACACATTTATCTTGTAAAGATGGAAAAAATATTTAAGAAAATGTTTAAAGTGCTGGCTCTAGCTGGCTCTTGGTGGTATTAATGATCCTAATGGCCTGGGGGCAGAAATCATTATAAAGACACTCCCTGGGTTACGATGGTCCGTGTTACGATATTTCGACTTTACGATGGGTAAATGTTTTTCACTTTCAGTACATTATTCAATAAATTGCATGAGATTTTCAACACTTTATTATAAAAAAGGCTTTGTGTTAATGTTTTTCTCCAACTGTAGGCTAATGTACATGTTCTAGGCACGTTTAAGGTAGGCTAGGTGTACATTATTAAAATGCATTTTTGCCTTATGATATTTCCGACCTATGATATTTTTATTGGAATGTAATTCCATCGTAACCTGGGGAGTGGCTGTATAAAGAGAAAGAGAGGAGCACATTAATATGTGTGACACTGCAGACATGACCCTTCCAACAATAGCTGCATGGAATACTTACACAGCCATTAATCTATTTTTGTAAATACCACCATAAAAGTCCATTATTGCGTCTTCATGGGTAACTCCAATAACGAAGCAGCCATTTCTACATGCATGCTCCTTTATAAGGAGATAATATCATATTCCCACAGATCGTCATTCACAAGGACATGCTCAGTAATGCTGTACATCAGATTCAATCCAGTCTGGTTTAACATTTCTCTACCGCTTTTATAAGGCTTGCGGCTGAGTTTCTCAACATACTTTTGAACGTATTTTGAGCTGTAAGGAAAAATATGGCGAGACGGGCATGCTAACAGGACCATACCCTGCCCATTAGAGGCAGCATTATGGCCAAGGAGCAAGACTGGCCTAATCAGGTGAAATCGAGTTGCAATGCATAGACCTTAAGGTTTGTATCATAACCTATAATGATGTATACACTCCCCAGGGAATAGTGGTTTTTATACCTGTATCTATTCATGATACTTTTAATGGTGACAGGACAGGAAATGTGCTATAACTCCTGATATTAAATGCTGCCTCACCTGCCACCTCAAACACACTAATTACCTACAGCCCACAATGGGCTCCATTGGGGATACTTTAAATCTCATTCCCCATGCAGTGACACATTTGAACTCAAACTTTATTGCACGAGAAATGTAAGCAATAGCAGATGGTGAGGCACTTTCACTTGGTGTCGTTAACACAAGGATAAAAAAGCTCAAATATATGCCAAATACTTTCCACTTTACAGAAACATAAAGCCCATCACCAGTTTCCTGAAGCTTTCAATTAGAGTAATTAGGCTTCTCTAGTGTCTGAGCCCTACTTTCCATGAATCAGACCTCTTTGATGTATCTTAACTTTGACAGGTTAAAAGAGAATTTCAATGGGAACCTACCAGCATTTTTGGCCCATATGAGTTGTGGGGCTAAATTACTGCACACATTAGGCAAGCCCTATCAACATCTGACCACTGAGATTTTATAGAACATAGATAAAAATCTACTGTCAAAATCAATACTGAAGCAAGATGTTTCTATGGTATGATTCCATGGTTTATTTGACTTGTATTACATTAATCAAAAGTATTGTACCTACTGGGTTTGCTGGATGATAATGATTCAGTTAAGACGGTCTATATGAACAACACCGTTAAAAAGGGATCGAATGAAAGTACAAGAAAGAGAATAAATGCTAAAGATTCCTGAGGGCTGTCGCTTACCTTGGAGTCTTTGCCTTTCAGCACACAGCCCTTTTCAGTTCCAGGAAGTGGGGGCCAGGCAATCTGAAGTGTGGGAGAAAAAATACATAAGTAAATACTATATGCAATACTATAAAACCCATAAAATTAATATACTATATACTACATGTAAAAATATAAACAGGAGGGTCTATTTTGAAAGTGAATCTTACAGTCAGTGGTACATTCAGTAAATATGAAATATGATGGCAAATGCCTGAAGAAACTCATCAGGAAGCATTTGCAGAGAAGAGGATGATGGCGGAATTGGAGAACATTATGCATTCTGCCCACCACCCCCCCCCCTCCAGGAGGCGCTCTCTTGGAACACTCTTAGCCACCGGCTCATTCCAACATGGTGTGCCAGGAAGTGCTGCCGGGAATCACTTCTGCCTGCTTCCATCAGGCAGCACAGAGCCTCTTCCCAGTGTGCCAGCCCCTACCCCCCAGCTACTGTATAACATGCCAGGACAGCATTCCATCATTAAAACAGATACTGCACATAAATCACTGGTTAATTTATACATACAGTATATACTTATTTATGCAAAACAATATTTTGTTTGCATTAGTGCGGTGTACTGTTTGCACTGTGTACTGTGATTACTATTTGCACTAAATGTTTGTATCTTTATGTACCTCACTGCTGTATACAAAAGAATTACCCCCTGGGATCAATAAAGAATATCTGTTAGGAATGTGTTGCTGAGAATACTGACTTGAAATTAAATTACGAAATTGAGCAATACTGACATTAAGCCATCCATTTTAAATATTAATTATACAGGTTTTATTAAGATGGAGCATTTTGTAACAGAAAAAGGTTAGTTTTCAACAGAAATTCAAAAATATGCTATTACAATAATGTGAAATCATACAAACACAATGCAATATATGAGCCGCAAATGGAGTACAGCTGTGTCCTATCTGAAAACCGAATTTAAGACAATTGGAGGGCATATGTTTTTTTTGTCAGCTGTAGGCCACTTCTGGACATTTATTAAGATGGGTGGGACATATGATTTTGAAATCATAATTAGATCATATAATTATGGGTCACTGCAGTTCCACAAGTCCCCAGGGTTGTGAATTACTGCCTCACAGAATTCACTGAGAAACAACTTGATAAGTACCAAAAGAAAATGATTTTTCATATATAATGGGGTTTTGTTCACACTGTGACTCCCGCTGTAACTCCCACTGTGACTCCCACTGTGACTCCCGCTGTGACACTGAGATCCTGCCAACATCCTCTTGCTTGCTCCATCTCCTTATGCAGAGAGCAGAGCACCAATGTTGACAGAGGGTCACTCAGCCGGACATCACCAGTGACTGAATGTATATTGCCACTACAATGAAAAAGGCCTGGTCAATACATTTCTATGAATTTTTTTGTAGGTTACCATGGAGATTTTTTGACTATTTTATTAGTATTTTGACTATTTTATTGATCCCTCTCCTACTGGTACAAAAGAAAGGTACTGAACACATTCATGCTTGTGATGTTACACCCAGATCAACAATGGTAGGGTCTCTGTCGAAAGCTGGGATCCCACCCCCTTCCCGATGACTGTAACTCTGAGACCTTCAGTGGGTGGGAATGCTTGGCTTCCTGTTTGATTTGTATTCCAGCCTAGGTGGCCATTATTTATCAAAGGAACACTACATCTAGTCAAGGTTCCTGTGCAAAGCTGAATATTTCTGTGCACCACTTTAGAGCCAGGACCAGGCTCTATGTACATCAAACAGAGATGTTCCTCAAAATCCAGCACAAAGCTTGAACAGTATCAAGAGAAAAAGAAACTCGGCAAAGCACACAGACACTCCCTACAACCACAGTACTTTGTCTTCTAAAAGTCTTCTAATGACATGCCAAAGAAAAAGGAAATTTTCAAAGCTATTTATATGGGTAGTAAGTGTTCATGTGCTTAGAAGCAAAACACAATTTAACATTAGAAAATATGCAAATTAACTGTAACACAATAAATAATAAACAAGAACTTTGTTCTGTCCCTCAAACAGTTACTGATATCTTGTTGGTTAGAAGAGCATCACTTGAATCCCAAACCTCTCAACAGGGGCAGCTCAGCCATTCCATATATTTGTTTTATTGCAACAACAGCTCAATTAATTAATTAACTTAATTAGTTTAAAAAGTCAATGGGGTACTGATTAGCCATATGAGTTTTGCTAGCGGTGAAGTAAAAAAAACCTTCCCTGGAGCAGCATTCAGAAAGGGGCGGATGAGAAGCTGGAAGCTTTTAACGTGAATACAAGTACAGGGCAGGTATTTTTTTTAAAAGCTGCACCATGATATTTTGTTATGCTTTGTATTTTTTGAGACAATATTTGTGTTGCACAGCTCAGATATGAAGCTGAAAGCTGCTAATGTGAATACAGTACAGATCAGGTATACTGTAGTTAATTTTCTAAATGTGCACTTTAATGGATATTTATTTTATTTTTATTTACTTGAGAGAATGTATATTGATGTACTTTTATGTAATTTTTACTTTTTCATTAGTAGGTTGCAGCAGAATTGACAGAGACTTTACGAAAGACAGTCATATTTTGCTGAGCAAACTACTGTTTAATAAATTCCTGTTTAGTTTCTTTTACCCCCGCTGTACTGAAACCATAACGAACTGTGACCTCAAAACCTAGGTATGTACCGAACTGTGATTTTTGTGTACCATTACACCCCTATAAGTCAATAAAATAAATCATTTATTAATCTGTTTAAGTAAAATGAATATTAAATATTTAATCATTTATTTATTCACTTCATTCAAAATCATTTCACTTTTTTCTTTTTTGTAAATATACATTGCAGTATTTCAGGCAAATAAATTACAGATGTAAAAATGTCTGATAGTTAACTTGTTAGTAACCTTTGTACTAATAGGAAACAACAACTTTTACTGTGGAGATGAGATTGTGAGGTGTTTTTAAACGGCGCTGTCTTGAGATACCCCAGGGGCTAGAAATTAAGCAGCACTTAAAACACTGCCCTGTCTCTGGGGGAACATGACCCATCCAATCACCCAACTGAGTGTCTGGTCTTGTTGCAAATTCCCCTCCTTCTGATCTGCCTTCCCTGCTAACACATCATCCTGGTTCCCTCTATTCCCCCCTATATGAAGGAGTAGCGGGGCCCCAGGTTGGCCCTCACCAAAAGGGCCCCCCTCACACAGCCCATCTGAAAGAGGCGTGACTTGGGATAATTAATCTGCAAGCTGTTGGCACTCAGGCAGATTAACAAGGTCGACAGCCGAGCCAAGTGAAGCCACGATGAGGGGGGGATTTAAAGATTCCCAAGTTTATGGTGCAGTGAGGGGCACCGTGAATCACAGCCAGGAGGTGGATTCTTCAGGTATTGAGTGGAGGAGCTGAGGAAACTTGATAAGTGGAGAAGTTGTAAAGCCATGTGGATTAATAGAAAGTATGTGTGACAACAGAAGCATCACAACGTGCTGCCTAGGGATATATTGGGGATTTAGAAGGAATTTCAAAAATGGACATTAATTATAGGTTTTTTTAATGTGTATGGATAAGACTTCTGATACTTCTGATAAAGAGGTCTTTACATGACTGACATCGCTTTTAGTTTAAGAATTGTGTTTCTTGATTTTGACATGACTAAAAACTATGCCATGGAATCCCTGTTTCCATTAGGGAATATGAATATAAATGACTCAGTGTATAACAAGTGGGATAAGGAGGGAATACCTCTTTGACATCGGAATACATGTGGTCCAGAGGTAGCGAGTATAGCACATCTTTGCCTCCCAGGAAAAGACGATCGCGGTATTCATCCAGAAACACAGAGCTCAGGCTGAGATAACCCCATTGACCACTGAAGATGGTGGATCTGTTGGTGGCCAGTAGATCTGTGAAAGAAAGGTGAGGAGAAACAGAGACATTAACTTTAGAGAACATAATAGGAAAAATATTTACAGTACATACTAAAGACCACCAAAGACTGCTTCAGTCTGCAGTTAATGGTTTTGTAATTCACTCAGCATTTGTGTGTTTTCAATCTTTAAACATTAGCATATGATTGTTTTGTATCAAGCTGTTTTTTTCAGCTGTAGCTGTGTGTTTCAGCGGACATGTCAATCTGAGGCAGCTACAGAGAGGAACAGAGCACCAATCCTAAAAAAGGGGCTGTACAAGGAAAGGACAAAAAGTATGCAGTCCAGTGGAACATAGTCAGTCTTAAGACCTACACGTGTTCAATCCCCTACAGTATATAACAGACAGGTAAACTCGAGAGCTTTTCTGATCTTCCTAAAAGGACTGGAACCCTAATCGAGATTTTTGCACACATTCCCTGCATTCGGTCATTACCCGTTAATACCATAGCGAAGCTTTGTTGCTTTAACAGTACAAATCCTTACAGCTAATATCAGGCACAAACTCAAAATCGAGGTATATCTCCAGCTATATCTGAGCTGCATCAGCAAAGAAAAGATGTGAACATTTAGCTTTCTGCTAACGGCTCGATTTTCTTATGGCCCATCAGCCAGGAAGCAAACAGTCGTGTTACTATTTTACCATACTGCTCACAGCTTAATGTGCTAATGGCAGTATATGACCAGAAAGTATAATCGGTGCAAAAAATACTCAGTAACATCTTCATACACTCCTGCTTAAAAAAAATCTTTAACAATTTAAAGGTCAATGAACCGAAAAAGGTTATGGTAGGATGGGATAGTAACAAAGAAAAAGAAAGACAATGGAATTAGAAAACAGGATCTTACTCTGGAATTCAGGATGTTACTTATCAACCACTCTTTTTGTAGGCTTCTGCGTCATTGTGTTCGTGAAAGGTGCTGGCAAGTAAATGTGCTTGCTTTCCAGTGTGGGTATTTTTTATGTGCATGGTATGTGCATGTAAAATTTTATGGTGAATAGATTTAGGCACGTAAGCCTACACAATCTACAAGGTTTATATAACTGTGAGTTCGTATCTGTCCATGTGCGTGCACTGTCACTGTGTATTTAAGTTTCGGTCTGTGTGGGCCAGCTGTATCTGTTCCTCTGGTCTGTGTGATGTTCTGCCAGGACAGACGGTCTTTCTCTTCCCAGAACATGGGTGACGGCAGATGACGACAATGTGAAGAGGTTCTCTGCTGTGTCTGGAGACAATGCCCCAAGATGGACGCAGACTGTGAGCTGGGACACAGAGGTCCTCTGTTCAACCCTTTAATCCCTTATCTTAAGCAGCAGTTCATGGTCTTTAGCTCCCTTAATATCTTGGTTAATCAGAGAGCAAGATTACAACATGCGCCCTTCCCCAAATAAAGGCTTTTTCACTGCTTATCCTTTGTTGGTATTTGAGTAGTTTTGGTCTCCTTCTGATGAAATGAATGAATAGTCAAAGACATAGAACTACAAATCTAAAGCAGACTAAATGAACTACGAATATAAATACAACAAGATGGCAAATGTTTCCATGTGTATTTAAGGTTTTGTAGTGGGGGTCTCTCATTGCCAGGAGACAGACAGAGGCCACCGAATACAGAGGAAGCCTTGTAGGTCTGTCTGTGATGGCTGTAGGAGCGATGACTGACATTGTCCATCAGTCAGCACTGCTGCTGTGTGTCTTTCAGAGGCCCCTGCAAGTTTAGCGAAAGGGAGACGACAGACATATTGGGCTTTGCCCCCCTACCAAGCACTGCTAACTGAGTTAACTGTGCGCCATAGTCCAACACTGTCTTTATGCTGTTTCTCCCCAGACTTTCTTCATGACTGGGAATAAAACGCAACTGTAATGAAGAGGAAAAAAGTTGAGTATGTATGAGTTAAACCAAAACACCGAAAGAGGATCTGAGTAATTGCTTTCATGGTTTCCAAAACCTCACTTCTATAGCGCCATATAAAAATGGTTATTTGATATGACTTCAAAGCCTATTTTGTCTTTACAGTTTTGGCAGAATCCAGGAGTACCATTCAGCAAGCAACCAGGCAGCACAATTCCTCAGAAATTCCTTCTCATTTTAACAGGCGCCAAATCCACCCCTCGGGATGCAAACAGCCCAGGATTAAACAGCACACCTACACTGGTCAAAGTATTTGCCATCTTAATCGCCATAATCATCATTCTGCATCAACTCCTCTTCCACGGAAAACCAAACTGAGATGCTGATACATCAAACTTTACATCTGGATGTTCATATGGAGCCTGTTACTGCCTGACAACTCGCAGGAAGACATTTTCTGTCATATTTTGCATCATTTGCTCACCTCAAGGCTGTTTGCTGAGAGTATTATTGTTACTCTACAAGTTGCAGCAGCTCACACAGCTGGTTGTAGTCATCCAGTAATCTATCTACCTCCATAAGCAGTCTACTAATGGGAATGCAACCCAGTTGACATGAGTGAGAATAAGGCTATGTCCTAATATTCTTACGCAGGTTTCAACGATAGCCAGTAAAGCCTTAGCGGCGCAAAAGTGACGTCCAGTGGTCCCCATTCATTAACTATTGCAACAGACTGGAATTTAGAAAGAAAAAACAGCAGAAAAATCCACTCTGTTTATGCAGTACAGGGTCAGAGGGTTGAGCCTGGACCCTATCCCAGTAAGCAGAGGGCGCAAGGCAGGGAAGCATGCTGGACGGGATACACCCATCTTAGGCGGCGCCCATTCACTCACATCACCAGTTCACCTAATCCCCTGCCATTGGACTGTAGGAGGAAACCTTGGCAACAGAGAGTACATGCAAGTTGTACACAAGGAGTTAGGGTGTAGTTCCCACCTTAAAGCCCCCAACCCTGGCGGTGTGAGACAGCAGCGTTACTCTCCATGCTAACCTAAATATAAAAAAGCCATATAATAACAAAAGCTGGCCCACTCTCCAGTGAAGGTAAGGTCTGTCTCTTGGACCCCCTAACTAGTGTGGGGACACATCTAGTCGAGGCGGGGGGGGGAGCCCTAGTCTCACCATGCCTGGGTCCGTGTCCGATCTGCCCAGCCCAGTCTGAGTGTTTGTTCTCTTAATTAGAAGGAAAAACACCATGTCTGAGCCCCCTCCATTAGCTGCTGTGTCTTCCTCCCATGTGGTGATGGCACCCTGTCACCCCTACCCCCCGCCCCAGTACCACCCCATGGTACTCGCCCATGCCAGCTCCTCCCCAGCTCTGAAATGAGAGCACATGGATAATATTGACTCAGCAGGAGAACATCAGCCACCCATGGGGTGGCCAACCCCCCCCCCCACACACACACACGCTCCACGGGGCAGGGAGGCACTATCAGCAGTTATGAACACCCCCCCACCACACACTATAAGATCCAAGTTCCCCACACACTCAAGTATTGCAAAAGTACTGATGAACACCCAAGAATCTCATAAAATCACAGACATCAAAAACAACAGATTGATGCGCTCAACGGTACAAACAAACCTGAATATGGGAACAAATGCCCCCAGCCACAGATACACAGCTCTACAGAATCTGTAGCAGGCACAGCATCTCACTGGAATGATACCAAACATCTTGCATGTTGTCTGATGCCATAGCCTCACAATGGTACGGAGGCTCCAGCACGAGGTCTAAGTACTTAATGAACTGTAAGCACTTCCATTTAAACGAGGTTCACTTCACACCCCGGAGCATTGCACGTACCTGTATAGTGTGATACACATACGCGTGTCAAGGTTAAGAAAGGCACTTTCTAATGAGAACCAAATGAGACTCATTAAACTTTATGATGTTCAGAAGCTCTCCCTTCCTCCCTCATCATCTTCTGCAGTTGTATGATTGCCCTCAGCTTCACATATGTCCACTATTAGTGCTGTTCATGTGTTGTTATTTGAATTTTATGAATTAGTTGGTCAAAGTTTTAAAGGTGTTTCAACTCTATGTTGAGCAAGTAATATGATATTCTTATATATATGAGAAATTATACATTACATTAGCAAAAGAATTTGTAATTCTTGTAATTTGACTTTCAAAAGCTAAGCTACTACCCAGTTATCCTCAGTTCCCAGCCACTAAGTATCCCCCAGATTAAGTTCAAAGTACCTCCATAGTTCATGCATGCTCAGCCCCCCTCTGACTGTCACATAAGTGACTGACAGAGCGTGTCAAATACGTATCTGTGGCTCAGTACAAATTAAGCCCTAAGGTCAGAAATGGCTGTGTGGTGGTGAAAGACAAGTGTGTCACTTTGGCCACATCTGATCCAAATTAGACCTCAAGACATGGCACAAAATACTAGCCATCTAAGCCTACTCTGCTCTCTCCCTCCACATCTCTCATGCTTGCGGTCCTGCTCAGACTTCCAGGGCCATCTCACCCATCATGGAACCTCGTGTACTAATCCAGAGTGGCAGGAATGCCAGGAATCCTGATGAATATTTGAAACCTTACCAGGTCCCCGGACCTCCCCTGGACATCAGAGGGCCTGCTGTCTGGTCCATTCCCATCTGGATGCAGATAGTCAACGAAGGTGCCAGAAAGATCTGCCACTTCCAGTGCATGTGTCCACTACTATCTGTAGCCTTATCCTTGGACCTTACCGAATTACCTTAAAAGTCTCCTGGATTTGATTCTAAAGGTATTTCCTCTGTATCATATGGTTCAATTTTTGAACACACATTTTCCAATATTATTTTTATCCTGGTGCTTATATTTTGAGTAAATAATCATTTTACCTACAGGAAGACAACATCCGTGCTATTGTTTCATGGTTCTAATTTTACATTGTAGCAATTATATGTGGGTGGGGTAGGGGGTCCGTCTCATAATGACAATGTCTGGCGTTTCTCCCTGACCTGCCACATCCTGCGGTGAGCGTTAATTAGCACTCAGACGTCAAATCACTAGCTCTGTTCTGAAAACTTGGCCCTGATTCCGAGTGCCGTCATCCCTTCCACACCAGTGGCTACAGGAAATTATGCCACAGTGCCAGGAAGAGAGGCTACTGCGCTACAGGATCCACCAGCTGTACGTGGTGCGTTTCATAATGGTTGGATGACTTCTTAAGCCTCGGAGGGGGAACTTGGATGCAGTTCGGCCCTGTTCTGATTACCCGGGCACGAGCCAGGAATTCTGCTGCCAAGATCAGTAATGATCTGCTCACTGTAAGCCTGGCTCTCCTTCACCAGCTGTAAGGATCTTACCTGAAACAAGCTGCACCTTGGAGAACAGAGGATGAAAAGAGTAACTTCGTAACTCCACAACACCTATCCAAAACTGCTTCCAAATCTACCGTTAAAGTTCAAGGGAGCTAAACGTTTACTTTGGCTTAACCCCTACAACACCTATGCTTCAAATGCAAACATCACAACTCATATACGTAACGTACACTTAATCTTACAAACTCACGAGGACAGTGATTAAAGTGAGTAGGTGAGACATGAAAGTGGGAGAGAATGGAAACAGAAATGAATGGTGATGTGATGAGAGCTTGGTGAACGAGGCCCCTGGGGAGCACCTGGGGCCCCCACCCCCCCTCTGCCCAGCCACCCCAGTGAGGGCCACGTAGGAGTGCTTCACCCCTGTCCAGTGTGATGGAAGACACCCTCTCCCCCTCCCTCCCTCTCTCCTTAATTAAAAAATCATTCTCCTAAAATGTGCTCCAGCTGCTTTTCCAGTTCAGTGGCAGCTCCCTGTTTTTAAGGACCTCCTTCATTAACGGCTCTCACTCGTCGCTGCGTCTATGCTGAACACGTCACTCCGCACCCCGAGATCTTAATTATGAACATCAGCACTATCGTAGCAAGAGTGTGTGTGTTTGTCAGAGAGAGACACTGAATGTATGTGTCGGATGATGTATGGGTTCACTGCCTGTGTGACTGCTTGTGTAAGACAGATGTTGTGAATGTGGATGTAAGGTTGAGCCTCTGAATTAATACATCAGGAGCGAAGGGCGCCAGTGCTGCTTTCACTGTCAGCAGCTTGCGGCTGGAACAAATCGATTACTTGGCTGGACCGGTCGACTCGGAGTGGGCATTGTTCTCGAGAGCCGCTCACTGTCCTTCACCCACCCGGCAAACAAAGAAGACCTTAGGCGGCTCCGCCCAGCTACTAGCTGGTTACACTATTCGCTAATGCAAACGCCATTCAGAAATGGCCAAACCTCCCAGAGTGGCACACTGTTCCATACCGACAATAACAGCTACCGACACAAAGAAAAATAAGATCGCAATGAAAACATACATGAGCATGGACACTGACACACATGGCCCCCAACACATCACGGCACAGGATGGGGTGTGACAAGAAAACCCGATACCCCCATGCTGTCGACACTCGCCCAAGCAATCTACTTAAAAAAAAAAAAACATCCACTTCAGACCTGATCACATTCAATTTTGAATCACAGCGGTACAACCAGCACCAAGTCATGGGGATTCCCATTTACCAGTACCGCTCCGGAGTGGGATCTCGTCGGTGCGACAGCCCTATGCTTACCTTGGAGCTGTAGATGTTATACTAACCGCCAAAGAACTATGGGGGCAGCCAGGGCAGCCGTCAGTAAATACACAAATCCCTCTGTTTAAATACAAGGAATGAAACAGAGGTATAGCCTTTCACGTCATAAAATAAATACTTGTCCCTGTAAGCAGCGCCTGAAAAGTGCAAAATGTTCAACGCACACTGAAATGTAGTCTGCACATGGTTAAAAGGAACTGAAAAGATGTGTGAGAGAAAAAGTGCCCTTTCTGGAACTTTGAAGAACGTTCATCCATCATATTTATGTTACATTCATGACCGCACTTATAAAGGGGACCTTTCCGCTTATGCAGCCGCGACGGGTCCACAGCGGCGTGCAGACCGGGTTGCGGGAAGTGGGAGAAGTTCAGACAAATAGTTTGATAAAAGGTTTTAACCCGCTGGCCTGGTGCCACATTAGTAATTTGTTGCGTCCATTTAAGCCTTGATGCGGCTTTGGCTGCTGCCATTTATTTTGCTGAGCTTTTTCCTGACATTTACTATCAGGAAAGAATAAATTTCAGGCATACAGGATGTGTCACCTTATAATATCTCTTAATATCTGTTACGTGTCACCTCGTAAACAAGTACTAACACCCAATTTCCCGTCCAGCCCAAAATGATGGGCTAAATAAAAGGGTGTGAATGCAAAGATAACGGGTCAAATGGGGGCCTCTTTGATATAATCAGTCCCATGACAATCACTGCACTGAGCCATATTGCCCTTGTATATGTCCAGCACCCCTCACTTTTCATCCAAAACACAGTTATTTAAACACTCCTATTTGCTGTGTCAAAAATCCTCAAGAAACCACCTCTCAATGGATTGGGAATGTTAACTCTGACAGTGCATCGAAAAATGCATAAATATGCTAATTCCCTTGGCTGACAATCAGTTGAGCAATGACATTCGGCGCAAGGAGAATTACGAGTCCTAATTTTCCTAGTAATTGTGGTGCAAATACTAAAACACCCTTTCAACAACAATACAGAAGGTCCCTTCCCCTGTTAGCTGAGTCTCTCTCAGTGACAAAAGCCGTAGGCTAGTGGGGATTAGTATTCAGATTGTCAGAATAGGAGCCGGGGGGGTGGCATGGTAATCAGAAAGACTGCTGTATGTTCACCACTTCAGATAAAATGGTCGAGCTGCCATGTCCAGGAACATAGACCACTACCAGATGTGCCAACCATGTGTAAAAGACTGTTTATTGCCGAGGGCCTAGAACCTAATTGGACACAAGCATATTATTCAGCAAACAGAGCACAGAAAAGAGCACAATATAGCATTGTTCTCCTCCTTCCTGTCGAGGTTTGTCCACCTCTGTGTAAACTACCACAGCAAAAAAGTGGCCCTTGATGCAATAGGCTGAGAGATAACCCACAGTGCAGTGGCACATGCGGACCCAAGCGAGGGAGAGGTCACGTGACCTACAGTTGTGGCCAATCACACCATCCACTGTGTTCCACCTATTGCTCTCCCTCTTTCTTCTGCTCAAAATTTTAGAGAACAGATTTACCATGACTGCATGAGCTGAAGACAAATGCATTACTTTACATTCATATCTCCATTTAATTAATATACGCCTTTAACTGTAAATATTTGCTTCCCCAACTCGCTGGCTCCTTTCTGCCCAGTGTCAGTATATTCTCGCCCTCTTACATCTTCGGCTGCCCTGCACCATCACTCACTACACTATGAGCCCAACACTGGCCAGACTCTGTGATCCAAGAGTGACTGACGGCAATCCAGATGGATACAGAAATAACTGTGAGTTCCCAGATCCCTTGAAATGACACGTGTCAAAAATATAGGGGCCCAGTGGAATAGCAATGCTTGTTCCAGGTAACTCGTTCATGCGAGAAGCCATCCCAGGCAGATACCATGTGACAGGGCTTTGCCACATTTTATCAGAAAAACAGCCAGGGGGGGTTTCTCACCAGGTGTCTCTAACTTTCCTGTGTCTGTCACAATGTTCTTTTCCCATTATCCTAATTGCATAGATTTTGCAAGAATACTGCATAGAGATACTGGTGCTAGAGACAACTCTGCTACATCATCATCTTGGGGGACACTCCCCAAATCCCCATGATTGGCTGAGTTGAAGTTTGTTCTTGGGACAGCAATTTTCCCTGTGCCAAGATCCAAGCCTGGCAGGGGCTCTGGGAGTGCCTACTGCCAGATCCAAATCGGCATGGTCCCAACCTGCAAGGCGCCACTGAAATCATATGGGTACCTTTGAAGTTTGCTGCGTCCCATTAGTCTGGCAGCCCGCTAAGGCATCCGTACTGCCCAGTCCAATCAGCCGGGCCCCAGCCGAATCACATGATTCACATCACAGAACATGTCACCCAGGAGCACCAATAAGGGGAAACAGTGACCACCTGACTCCTATTCCTCTGTGGCCGCCAAAGCCAAAAAGCCAGATGAAGAATGAATTTGACAAGATGGAGAGCCCAGGAACCATTAAATTGTTGAGAAATTGGTAAAATAACAAAGAAGTAAGCATTCAATGCCTATTCTTAAGTTTTAGTCCTTAGGCCAATTTTAAAGAAATGGTGAAATTTGCAGCCTCATGACCATCTTCATTTTTAACTCCTAATTAAAATGTCTAGTACAACACTATAAAAAAACAAAGCATTCAATCAACTGACAAAGCCAAAATACTGTTTTCCCGCCGAATCGTCCTCGCTACTAGAAAGCTGAATTTGGGCAGAGAAGCAGTGAGAGCAGAGTGGGGCTGTATGCTCATTCATGCCACAAAAGTCAGCGCGCGCTTCGTCCGCTCTCCAGATGCCCCCGAGGATTCGGCGGAATCCCAGCCGGTCAGACAGCACACTTTACAAGCCCTTTCTGAGGAGTTTAAGAGAGCCTCCCCCTTCCCTCTATAAACATGGCTACCTCCTACATGGACCCTCGATTCTGACTGTGACATGCAGTTAAAACCACCGGACACTCTCAGAAAAAAAGGGTCAACATTTGTACATTTGCTTGTCACTGGGGTTGTACCTTTGTAATTGTACCTTCTAGGGTACAGAAATGGACTCTGAGGAACATCACAAAGAAACAAACAGCATTAATGTACCATCAATGGTACAGAAATGTTCCTCAGAGCCCATTTATGTACCTTAAAAGGTACAATTACCTACAGCTAAGGGTACAATTGACAGACCCTTGAGGATTCAGCCCCAGTGACAAGCAAAGGTGCAAATTTGTAAGGAAGGTTGATCTGCATCACAATTAAGTGGCGTGGAGGATGGCTGCCTGTCATACGGTTCAAGAACAGGGTCGGAACACTAGGTCTGGGACTCGCAGGAGGTCACTGCTTATCTCATCGCTGGTTGAAGGCCCAGTTTTCCTCCTTCCTGTTTTTTCTGCTTGTCCAGTGCATTCTCATTTGGATATTTAAAGCTGCCCATTTTATGCTTGTTTGTTTTTTTGGTCAGCTTTTGGCTAAGAGGAAGCACTATAACACGTCAGAGATAATTTAGTCTTTGTTCCCACAGTTAAGCATAGTGATATCTGAAACCAGAGGACCAGTCAAACTGTGTTTCAGGTACGGAGATTTAACCTGGCAGGGGTGAAATTAATACTTCAGGTACTGCATTTGATATGTTTTTATATGTGGGGGTAGAAGCTTTAATGATAAATGAACAATGAATTTATGAGCAATAAAAAAAAAAAAAAAAATTTATATCACTTCTGTCACGCCCCGCTCCGTCCGCTCCCGATGTGTGCCACGCCCACCTCATTACCTCCTGTTTCGCCCTAAGTGTTCCCACCTGTAGCTCGTTCTCTGTTACCTAGTCTTGTGTATTTAGTCCGAGTCTCAGTCTGTATTCCCCAGATCTGTCATTGTGTAGTGTCCTTTGATGTTCCCGCCTGTACGTCTGCCTGCCATTAAACCCCGTTACCCTTACTACCTGGCTACGCTCGCCTGCTTCCTGCTTGCCCAACCCGCGAGCGTGACAGAATGACAGATCTCCCCGAAAGCACGAAGCAGCAGTCCGAGCACCACCGGCTCGGACTGCTGCAAACTTTCGTGTATTGGCAATCCCAGCCAGAGGTCCTGGAGGACCCGGTAGCCATGGAGCTGGCTAGCCGGGGCCGGGACCTGCTTCAAGAGGAGCGCCCGCCCGGACAGCATTACCCGCTGACGAAAGCCCGGAAATGCCTCCGTCGGCTACAGCGCCGGCTCACCGAGCGAGGAGAGGAAGAGCAGGAGGCGACTCCCACGCTCTACCTGGGAGCCTGCACTCTCCTCCCCGCCTGGGATGACACCGCCACTACCAGCCTGGCCCGCCTCCATCCGGAGAAGCCACCTCCGATGGAGGCGTACTATTACCGGCTGGAGCGTCTGGGCGTCGGAGGTATCCGCGCCGTAAGAGACGCTATTCCCCGGGTCCCGAGAGCCCTTAAAGGGAAGGCGCCTGCGCGCTCGGCACCCCTCCTGCCGCCTCTGGACCTGCATGGTCCGGACCCTGCTGCAGCTGCCGCCGCTCTGCCTGCGGCACCGCCTGCTGTAGCATCCGCCGCTCTGCCCGCGGCACCGCTTGCTGCTGATGCCGCCGCTCTGCCCGCGGCACCGCCTGCTGCTGCGGTTGCTGTCGCCGATCTGCTCACGGCTGCACTGCCTGCCGCTGCCGCCTCTCTGCCCGCGGCACCGCCTGCCGCAGCTGCCGCCGATCCGCCCGCGGCTGCGCTGCCTGCTACCTCCGCCGATCCGCCCGCGGCTGCGCTGCCTGCTGCCGCCGCCGATCTGCCCGCGGCTGCACTGCCTGCTGCCGCCGCCGATCCGCCTGCAGCACCCCTTTGCCCGCCTGTCCAGCCCGACTCGCCTGTCCAGCCCGACTCGCCTGTCCTGCTTGACCCGCCTGACCCGCCTGGCTTGCCTGCAGTCCCGGTTGCTGGCCGCGTGGAGGCTGCGCCCGCCGAGGCGCCCCCTGCTGGCTGCGTGGAGGCTGCGCCCGCCGAGGCGCCCCCTGCTGGCTGCGTGGAGGCTGCGCCCGCCGAGGCGCCCCCTGCTGGCCGCGTGGAGGCTGCGCCCGCCGAGGCGCCCCCTGCTGGCTGCATGGATGTTGCGCCCGCCGAGGCGCCCTCTGCTGGCCGCGTGGTGGAGGTGCCCGCCAAGGCGCCCCCTGCTGACCACGAGACGGCGGCGCTCGTCTTGCCCGTCCTGCCGACACCTGAACCGCCCGTTTTGCCGGTCCTGCCGGCACCTGAACTACCTGTGTTGCCTGTCCTGCCGGCACCTGAACTACCTGTGTTGCCTGTCCTGCCGGCATCTGAACTACCTGTTTTGCCTGTCCTGCCGGCACCTGAACGGCCTGAGGTGGCCACAGTTACGCCCCCTGCTGGCCGTGTGATGGCGGCGCCCGCCGTGGCACTCCCTCCCGGTCGCGTGCTGGCGGCGCCCGCCAAGGCGCCCCCTGCTGACCGGACACCCGAGGCGCCCGCCCAAGCGGCCTCTGCTGGACTCATGCCCGCGGCCCTGCCTGAGGCCGCCGTTCCGGTCCCGCCCGCGGCCCTGCCTGAGGCCGCCGTTCCGGTCCCGCCCGCGGCCCCGCCTGAGGCCGCCGTTCCGGTCCTACCCGTGGCTCTGGCTGCCCCGCCTGCGGCCACGCCCGCGGCTCTGGCTGCCCCGCCTGCGGCCACGCCCGCGGCTCTGACTGCCACGCCTGTTGCCTCATTAGAGGTCATGACTCCCTCGCCCTTACCCCAGCAAGGCCGACGCCCCCCAGGACCCCGCCTGTCAGTGTCCCGTAAGGGACGGGGACACAGGCGTCGGGCCCGGGTCCCGCCCGCCCTGCCCCCTGGCTCGCCCGTTCGGCCCCTGGCTGTGGCTCGGTGGCTGCCTGCGGGTCCTGCGCCTCGGGGTCGGCGGTCGCCGCCGGGTCCCCCCCTGGTCCCTGGGTGCCGGTCCTCGGTCCCGCCTCCGGCTCCCGGTCGGCCGCCTCCGGGCCCCCCTGCTCCGGCTTGGCGTCGGACGGCGCCTTCGCCGGCTGCGGCTGCGCCTCCGCCTGCCGCGGCTTCCCCCTCCTGCCTGCCTTCCCTGGTGTTCCCTCCTGCTCCCTCCTGGTCCCCTCCGTCACTCCCTCGTCCCGTCCCCTTGGTCCCTGGGTGGTCCCCTCCTGCTCCCTTCTCCCTCTCCCCTGCGGCCCCTCCGGCCGCTGCCCGTCGCCCGCCTGGGCCTTTTCGTGCTCCCCTTGTTCCTCCTCCCTTTCCGTTCGTCCCGCCTGTTTCTCCTTCTGGTCCCTTTGTCCCTCCTTTTGGCACCCCTGGCCCTTTCGTGTCGCCTGTGGGTGTTCCCCCTGTGTCTCCTTTCTGGGTCTGTCTCTCCGCCTTCCCTGTTCTCTGTCAGGTCCTGTCCTTCGTTTCGTCCCTGTTCGTCTTTTGCGTCTCCGTCCTGTTCCCTGGGTTTGGTTGACGTTCTGTTTTGTCTTTCAGGTCCTGTTCCCTCGTCCCGTCCGTCGCCTCCTCCCTGGCGCGCCCGGTGTGCGCGCCTTTGGGGGGGGGTTATGTCACGCCCCGCTCCGTCCGCTCCCGATGTGTGCCACGCCCACCTCATTACCTCCTGTTTCGCCCTAAGTGTTCCCACCTGTAGCTCGTTCTCTGTTACCTAGTCTTGTGTATTTAGTCCGAGTCTCAGTCTGTATTCCCCAGATCTGTCATTGTGTAGTGTCCTTTGATGTTCCCGCCTGTACGTCTGCCTGCCATTAAACCCCGTTACCCTTACTACCTGGCTACGCTCGCCTGCTTCCTGCTTGCCCAACCCGCGAGCGTGACAACTTCAATGTAAATACAAATGTGATCGAGTCCTGAAGTGCTGAAGGTACGTGAAGAAATCAACTGTACAGCCTCTGTAAATCCTTAAGCAGCAGACTTTCAAGATATTTAAGAATATAATATAATTATACGTATTTTGCGAACTTCCTGCGTGTAGAACCACAAAATTGTGCTCCAGGTTAAACTTTTACGGTTTAGATATCGGTGGCAGCACAGTTTTGCCTCCGCTCAATAAAACTTAATGGCGTTCACAGAATGAATTAAACGTTTCAGGACCGCTGGCGAGCCTGACCACAGAGAGGTGAAAATATGCCAAAAAGCCCACAGGGAAAGCAGCTTAATAGTTTACACCGGACTAAACAAAACGCAGTTCCGTTTTATTGTAGCCTCCAACAACCAATATTTAGACAACAAGGACCACCTCTTCGCACGTTGATTTAAATTAGTAGCAAATAACAGGAATTACATCTACTGTTTTAAAATATCCCTTTTGAAACACTGTCAGAAAAATACCCAAAAGGTGCTATAATTCATATAGAGAATACTAAAGCAAAGAATTTATAATTAAAAATTGCATGAAATAAAATCCGGATTTGAGACGCGGTAAAATTCAATTTCTCCACTGCTAAGTCCTATAATAGGCTACTTGTCATTAAAAACAAACGATAGGTTATATATGATTATCTCATATAATAACAGGCAATTAACACAATTACTTTACTAAGGTATTTACTAGAGCATATGTATAAGCCAATAAAACTTGTTCGGTGAACGGAATTGCCGTTTTTAATTTTACAAAATACAAGAGTAATCCAGTGATAAGTTTTTTTTTTAAAGCAGTTGAAAAAGAACTACCTTTGTATGAAAGGCGTAGTCGCGGCACATTCAGCTTGGACGCTGAAGCTGTCATCATCAGTAAGGACAGAACAATATTCGTGAAGAAAATGACTTCCTTCATCATTTACACCTAATATTCACCTTATGCCTCTTAATTATCTATGCGTATTCTTTTTTAATCCAAACTAAACCAATTACTGAATAACAGCAGATTTCGGAGCCCTTCTTAAGGTCTATAATAACGGGCTGTCCTATATCCCGGTGGTTTCCAGATGCTCCCGACACCTTGATTTCCCCACATTGAATAGGCGTCCAGCTTCAGCTAGCAGATATTTCACTCCCAGACATTGCAGTCTGTATTTAGTAAGTGGTTGGGAAGCGGTCGACCCCGCCTTTCCCTAACAGCGCAAAGACTCCGAAAGAAAAAACGGGGAAGGACCCGCCTCCAAACAAGATCTGCCAAAGTATTTAACCTGCAGTCCGAGCGGCACGGCTGCGGCTGTTACTCGCACATTTGCGCCCTTTGATGCGACACTCAAATCCAGCGCTAACGATGCGTCATGTAATCAGCGAGCATGTCGTTTTCGCAATCTGTCTTTGTCACGGTTGTTGTCTAAAGAAGCTTTTAGGGTGTTTCTCATTGTATGAGAGAGCTTTAATTTATGTAGTATATACATGTACGGGATGTTTTTGGCCATCCTGAATTCTTTTCTGCCACCTGATTTTATAGCCGTTTTCTGTTAGTCCTATATTTTTAACACGAAATTAATTTTGCTTAATTAATTTGTCGAAGCAAATAACGAATAAGTTAAATGCTGGTATTCTGTTTTTTTTTCCAGTTTTGGTCACAGCTTGACCGAAATGGGTTCTAACAGTAGTAAACAAAGCAGACAGCATCAGGGCTTCTTGTTTTTTCGGGCTAAGTAACTAAAACCCAAAGAAATGCTGGGTTACAGTCTCAGTGAGGTTGTGTCAGTCAGTCAAAAACTGGAACATGCAATGTGTAGAAAGTCTGGCCATTTTAATAACATGTCTGCGGAAAATATTTAAGTTATATTTGGCGGCATTCCTTTAGATATAAAACTCATAAATTCTGTGGCATAATCCAGTGTTAAAATAGTAGATTTAACAATTCACTTGTGGATCTTGTAAGTAATTGAAGAGCAAATTTCTGAAACTCACACAGTCTACTGGACATGTTTTTGAGAAAGTTTTTGTGTGACTTTTTGCTGACTGACTTTAGGTCATTGTACTGTAGGTCTCTTCTCAAAAATAATATGAAATGGACTGAGTGAGTACTGCAAATTTGCTCTTAAGTTGTTCGTATGTTTGAGTTTCTCAAACATAAAAATTGATCAATGAACGTTGCATTGGATAAGAGGATTTAGGATGGAAGGATGAATGGATGTGTATTGGTGGGGCAGATCTCATCAATGGTAATTAAAATAAAACAAGTGATTGCTCATCTTAACAAAAATGTGACCCTTGACACATAATAGGGCTGGTGAACTGACTTCTGCATCAGTTACTACAGCTAGAGGGCAGTAGTTTCTGTGGGCAACTGAGCAGGTAGGACTTCTCACAATTAAGATCTGCTGGGTTTTACTGACGAGACACAATTGAATGCCTTACCACATCCTTGTAACATAGCTCCAAAACTTTGCTTGTAAATTCCAGGAATATTAAAAGGACTGACTCAAAGGAGGCATTTACACACAAAAGTAGTATCAAAAATCTACATGGAAAAATATTTGTGTGAGAAAATACATTATTAATTACATTGTTATTAATAACAAAAAGACCTACGACGTGATCTACTTAGATTTCCAGAAAGCCTCTGATGTTGTCCCCCACAAATGTCTCTTGCTTAAGCTCAAAGCTGCAGGGATTTTAGGAACTTGGATCAAAAACTGCAGCTTGGATCAAAAACTGGTTAACAGACAGAAAGCAGCAAGTAGTTATTAGAGGCACAATGTCACAGTGGGCCTGCGTTCATAGTGGGGTACCGCAGGGTTCAATTTTAGGACCACTATTGTTCCTAATTTACATTAATGATATTGACACCAATACATACAGTAAACTGGTTAAATTTGCAGACGACACCAAGGTGGGTGGTGTAGTAGATACTAAACTAGCAGCAGAGAGGCTATGTCACGCCCCGCTCCGTCCAATCCTAATGTGTGCCACACCCACCTCAATACCTCGAGTTCATCCCTGATTGTTCTCACCTGTTGCCTGTTCCGTTTGCCTAGTCTTGTGTACTTAGTCCTCGTCTGAGTCAGTCTTCGGTAGATTTGTCAA
Source organism: Paramormyrops kingsleyae (assembly GCF_048594095.1). NCBI lineage: Eukaryota > Metazoa > Chordata > Actinopteri > Osteoglossiformes > Mormyridae > Paramormyrops > Paramormyrops kingsleyae. The sequence continues at coordinate 33,972,218 of NC_132802.1, forward strand.
TCTGTCAAGTTCGGGCTAGCGAGCTGGCGGTCAAGCAGGCAAGCGGAGCCGTGGATCAGGATAGACGGGGTTTATTCAACGAACAGGCAGGGAAATGGAGGCTGGACATCAAACGCAACATTACATCACATCAATGATAAATCTACCGAAGACTGACTCAGACGAGGACTAAGTACACAAGACTAGGCAAACGGAACAGGCAACAGGTGAGAACAATCAGGGATGAACACGAGGTAATGAGGTGGGCGTGGCACACATTAGGATCGGACGGAGCGGGGCGTGACAGGCTACAACAGGATCTTGATTTAATTAGTGACTGGGCTGATACCTGACAGATGAAATTTAGCATAGACAAATGTAAGGTAATCCATGCAGGGAGCAGAAATGTAAAGTGCAGATACTTTATGGGTTCCACTGAAATAAAGGTAGCTGATTATGAGAAAGACCTTGGTGTGTATGTTGATGCTTCCATGTCCCACTCTCGCCAGTGTGGGGAAGCAATTAAAAAGGCCAATAGGATGTTGGGTTACATCTCTAGGTGTGTGGAGTTTAAGTCAAGGGAGGTGATGCTACGATTATACAATTCCTTGGTGAGACTTCACCTAGAATATTGTCTGCAGGTTTGGTCACCATACCTTAAGAAGGACATTGCTGCCTTGGAAAGGGTGCAACGTAGGGCTATAAGAATGATTCCTGGTCTTAAAGGAATGTCTTATGAGGAGAGGTTAGCTGATCTCAATATGTTTAGCCTTGAGCAAAGGAGACTAAGGGGGGACATGATCCAGGTATATAAGATTCCAACAGGTCTGGATGATGTTCAGCCAAATGGCTACTTCAATATTAGTTTAAATACTAGAACTCGTGGCCATATATGAAAATTAGCGGGAGAACATTTTAAAATGAATTTGAGAAAGCACTTCTTTACACAGTGTGTAGTTAGAGTATGAAAGAGTCCTCCTGTTAGTGTAGCGCAAGCTAAAACTCTGGGTTCCTTTAAATCAGAGTTAGATAAGATTTTAACAACTCTGAGCTATTAGTTGAGTTCTCCCCAAACAAGCTTGTTGGGCCAAATGGCCTCCTCTCGTTTGTATATTTCTTATGTTATTATGAAAGGAAAATTGCAAGGTGAGTAGTGTAGAAAGATGGAAGATAACAGTCAACAATAATTGCCAAACATGAGGAATAATAGACATAGAAGAGACCCAATTTGGGGTCTTGGTAAAAAAACCACAAAGCATGAACTGGTTTAGTTCAACAAAGTGCGTGATGCACATTCTTGTAAAGGGAAGAGTAAGCTGGTAGTGCTTACTTGTTCTAAAAACCACAATGAAAGAGTTTTTGTTGAGGCCCTAAAGTCATTCATCTCTCCATCACTGATAATCTAATCAGGACTGAAACGATCCAGAGCCTGTGATACAAGGTTTAGGACATGATGCAGGGGATCATTCCACTGTAGGGGCCTGACATGTATACATCAGCCCTTTAGTGTCTAAAATTGTAAATTTTAAGTTTCGATGGGTGGATGGGGGTGGGGTCAATTTACGAGCCCTTTCATTTGCTTTCCCCAATTGCCTGATTTCCAGATGCCGGAACGTTCTCTCAGCCCCCCACAGAAGACGTCCCCAGACCCCAAACCCTGAGCCCTTTCCCATTTTAGCCATTCCCAACGCCCCGATTCTTTTTCTTGCATATTTCTCTTCTGCCAAAGCCAGAATAGCTTCTTTTGTCTTCATTCTCCTCACTGTTTAGTTAAGCACATCTCTGCTCCCACACCCAAATGAAGTTGCTATTCATTCCTGTCATCCTGCGTCGTGTGGCTCTGTTCTCTGTCCAACAAACTTGACTTTTTCAATTTATAAGAGGAAGCCAGCAGAGCTGAAGAAAACCCGCAGAAACATGAGGCGCCAGTGAGAGTCCAGAACAGACACCAAACCACAGACCCAGAGATGTAATACTGCCTGCTGGGCTACTTTTGATATACTCCATTATTATGGTTACTTCATTATTACCAACATTTCCATATAGCCCAAATAAGGCATATAGTATGTATAATAAAATGTAGTTAAATCCTTTGAAATAATATCAGACATTAAACTCTGGTTCCTGCAACTGCCCCTTGCAGCCAGAGCTGCTTTTAAAAATCTAGTAGATATCCTGGGAGCTAAGAGGTGGATCATCCTATCCCAGCATTAACTGAGGGAAATGAGGAGCTCAGTCAGAGGAGACAGGGTTGGGTCCAGGTGATCGTGGCAAAGAAAAATGGATGTAGTCATTTCTGCCTCTGTCAACCTTCCATCACCTTACATTTTGCAAGTGATAACGTGAGAGGAAATGAAAGGGGGAGGGTGATGTGACAACTGGGGGAGAAGCACTAAATGGAAAAGAGAGTCGTCTAGCTGGCATGTTAAAAATTGGGCTACAGTATAATACAAGACTGTATTATACTACTGTCAAGACAAGTCTCTGTGTGTCAGTGTATGTGTGCATGAGGTACATTGTTGTCAGTATGCAGTGTCAGTATGCAGTGTCAGTATGCAGTGTCAGTATGCAGTAGCAACCCCTTCCAAGTTCCATAGGTGAACCTGGATACAGGAGAAAGAAGTCGAAAAAAATCTCCTGCCATTTCAATCTTTAGCACAGTCTTGGCTTTCTGCCATTTTAAACATTTTCCAATAAAATAATGATAGTGAAGACCCACATTTAAAAGGTAATATATTAAACACTTTCGCTTTATGATTTACTGGATTGTAGCTCTGGCTGACTGTGACTTATGATGTGTGATCCAAATGTCATTGTGCAGTATAATTATTTGCTTAATGCTACCAAGCAAGCTGCAATTAATCAAAGCTGTCATGCGAGGGAGCAGAGAGGTTTCTGTGTGTGGCTGATTGTATTTGTATGTTTGGAATATGTCTAGTGTTGATGTAGTGCCAGTCAATATGTTAGTCTAAACAGAAATATTTTAAGATACAAACATGTTACATGGGTGGTCTGTCAATAGAATGTGTCAGTGTGTAAAAGTGATTGAACGGGGTGTTTTACTGATTGAGTGCTTTGCACACGGTCAGGGTGGTCATACAACCTTACTAGCGTTTTGCTTCTGTGAATTTGCAAATGAGCAAAGAAGTGGGGAGCAACAAAGGAGGCCCAGATTCACCGAGCAGGCTCAGGAGTCACCATGCGCTTTACGGAGGAGTTGGAGCTACTCTGCACTTTTCTTTAAAACTTCTTCTTCAGCTTTCTCTGATCTAAAGGCAAATTGTAAATGAAGGCCTTGCAGTTTGATGTAGGCAGTGGTGACAGTCGTAGACACCCTGCAAGTCCCTATGGTTATTGTGGTCTGTGGATTAGAAGGGCTGGGGAAGATGAATGACACCAACTGGACAGCTAAATCTGTTAGCGCACTGAAAATGGGGTGGAAATAAAGGACTCATAGCATTTGCCCTGAAAGCTGGGGCATTGTCTTTATGGGAGAACAAAGAAGAAGGTAATGTGCTGCAAAAAGGGAATGAGACTGTAGCCTTGTTTGGAAAATGTAGTTAGACAGAATTTCTATGCCTATTTATCAAGATTGTCCTAAAGGATGATTAAACGGACTCCTTTCCTGGCCAGAAGTCCATTGTCTATAATACGCTGTACCACTGCAGCAATAAACAGACTCTTTTCAATATTAGATGTGGCTCGTGCACAAGCAGCCATGTTTCCTGGTTCTGTCAAGTTAATTTTATGATGTCATTTTTGCATTCCTGTAAACAGGACAGTCCCTTCCTACAGTATACTCTACAAATGGCTTCTCCGCAGCTGCCCTCCTGACATTCCTTTTATTTTCTTCTTTACCTTCTGGCTAAAATGAGATGGATTCCTTGGACACCAAAATAATAAATATAATAAGCAATATACACAAGTCAAATTAGATGAAAACTTCTCTTGTCGGATCTTCTCTTGGAGCTTCACATGTGTGAAAACCACATGGTTCTGCAGGACTGGTATCCTGGGAATTTCCATTTTGTCCAATACATGCATGGCTCTGGGTTCAGGTGATATTTATGTGACAAGGATTTTTTACGTCTAGCAGGGATCGTGGACTGGGTTGTTAGTGTGCTATTTCTTTATCACTATGGCTGCCTAGTCCCAGCTGACCCACATACATGCTTCATGTATCACACAGGTATTCCAAATAGACTACAAACTATGGAGGATACATATGGCAAGTATTCTACTGAGAGCAATAACCATGGCAGCTGGAGTGGAGTTCAAACTCCAGATTCTAGTTGTGGGATTCTGATTATTTTTTCCTGTAAAAAGAAATACATTTCCTGACTGTAATGTTCTAATCATAAAACTGAAGTGTACCTTTGTGTATTTTACACCTCCATGGTGTAACTACGACCATCTCTGAACCACAGGACAAGAAGAACTTTCACTTTTTTTGTCAGAATGCATCTACACAAAAACACTGGCCAACATGCGACGTGCGTGAAGCAGCCATGCAGGCAGATGTGAGCGGCTCCAGGATGCCGTGGTACAAGCAGGGGCCTTATAAAAAGCTTTCTGCCTGACCGCGATGCAGTCGAGCGTCCCGCGTCTCCTCTTTCCTCGCGAGTAGACATCCGTGGGGCACAATCTGCGGTGCGGCCTTCTCAAGTGAACAGGGGACGTGTATGATTCAGATCGCTGGCCTGGCTTTGATTTACAGATCACAGCCCTTGCAAAATGAAATGCGTGATCAATGAATAACTCTTCGTCAAAGGCATTATTGTGCTCGCATTTATGGAAATTGGAACTCAAAAGCGGAGGGCAGCTTTTAATCATGCTCGCATGTTGACTTTTTCCCAATGCTTTTTTTTCTGAAACATAAGGACACCTTTCATGCCTGAATAGCCCTTACCCACCCCCCTGAGACAGTGCCCTGCCATGGTATTCAGTATATTCATTGCTTTATATCTCAGGCCTGGAACTGTTTTGCCGTCTGCTTTACCTGTAGTTTCTGTTTTGTGTTAAATTGCTAAAGACCATTACAGCATATCTGGCCAAATGATATCTCTTAAAGCTTGTGTTCATAGTCTTAAGTTGATATGTGGGGCCAGAAATTTCATTCCCTTATCAAGCCTCCTGCCCACTCTGCTTGCTGAGCACATTTACTAAATGCCTGGCCACATTGCCGCCACTATCCCCCCCCCCCCCCCCCCCCGCCACCTCAAGGTCATGCGACATGGTCCTAAGTAATTGGATTGTGTCTAGATTGTACTTACATGCTTAAGAACAACGGCTTCAATACTGATTACTGATATTGCAACTAACCCTTATAGCTAGTAGACTCTTCTGGTAAGGAATACAGTCATCTCTTCACATTTGTGAGGGTTAAGGGTTAGGGACAGTGAAGTTTGATCCCTGCAAAATTCACAAATAATGCATAGCCCTCCCTAACCTCAACCCATAACAGTCTGCTAGCCTGAATGCTAACATAAACAGGCGATTTATTACCTGTTTCTAAACAAATTGTACTGTACTGCACACTTTGCATTTTAAATTAGTTTTCTATAAAGACCTTTTTATATAATATACAAACCATATAAATTATGCCCCTGTATGTATAAAGTTACTACTGTATGCACTTGGAGCACTTTGTTTTGGACCCATTATTCAAAATGCAAAATGTAAAACAATTAAATCGGCACTGAAAAGTTGAAAAGCTACGTGACATTCCACTGTCACAAAGACAGCTAACGTGTGAGTGAGACTGAGGCTAAGCCAAGACCTTTAATATGATTGATATAATATGCACTTACACTAACAGATATTATGTATTACTAATATTTAAATATAATTTTATGTGATCCAAAACATTTTCAGTAGTGCTTTCGGCTTAAGCATCTTCTGATTTTCTGTGATCAGATATCTTCAAAAATATTCCCATTTAACTGTTCACAGTCAATTTGTAAATAACCAAAACCGCGAATGTCAAATCTGCGAATTTGTATTACTGTATATATATTGTACACCTACATACATATACGGTACATATAGAGACTTTCGCTATACAATGACATTTCTATCTCTCTCTATATATTTGTACCTTTAGAAAGACTGATAAGCCACCACCATTGAGCAAGGCCCTTAACCCCCAGCTCCATGCTGGCTGACCCTGTGCTTTGACCCCCAAGCTAGCTCTCACCTGCATGAGAATTTCCCCAGAGGATTAATAAAGCATCAGTAAATTGTAGCCTTGCTTCAAAAGGCACCATAGACAAGACTGGACACATGTTTATGGCACAATTAGCCCTAGGCTGTGATTCATCATATCTAAGGCCAATTTCTGGACCATATTCTCTGTGGATGGGTGCTGTCCGTGATCCATCAGGCTGCAGTCAGGACCTGTCAGGACCTGTGTCACAGCGGCCCATCACAAGCCCGATGCGAGCAGCTATCTGGCGGCGTTTTGGCAGGCCTGACTTTCCCAGACAGCACATGCTCCCTTTCAATAATGTATGAAGCTCCAGGCCGAGACTGCTGTACAAAGCACAAGTGTGCCTCTGTATCAAACTTCTCGCTCATATAAAAAGGCTGAGGCTGAGGCCTCTTTGGCTTAGAGGAATGTGCATAAAGGGGCGTGCACTCACTCAGCAAGCTGAAGCACATTTTATTGTTTAAATATTTAGATACCTAACTTCCCCACACCCTCAGCCGCACTGAGTGATTTATTAAAGGGCCCTTTGTTTTTATGTCACCCGTAACTAGTGCCGCCCTTCAGAAAAAGTATGAGAAGCTGTAAGAAACATGGAATATGTAATTGTTTTATTGTGAGTTTTGGGTATTTTGTCATAGTGCCCAACACTGAGAAACATTCAGGTCAGGTGATGTGAGCATTGAGCCAGGACGGTTTATTGCAGGTCGATGTTTCCTCTCCAATGGGGTCGGGGCAGGGCAGAGATCAACACATCACAGACAGGGCTGTGAAACAATAAAGGAGCCATATCAGCAGACACAAAGAGTTCAAAAACCAAACTGGAGCCCTGCTGTCAGGGACAAGCTAAACGAAAGCCCACAGCTACAGAAATCTAATGTGGTCTCGTTTAAAGAGAACAATAGAACGAAAAAACAACAATTTATATACTGTATCATTCAGGGGTCAAGCAACGGGTGACACTAAGCACAAACTCCAGCCACCTGACTCCTGAGATCACTAAGCCACACTCACCGTTACATTCAGGTAAACTTCCAATAATCTCTGTTCTATGTAGTTTCCATTTTACAAATGCATCATTATTTTCATTCACCCAAGTACACCTTTTACATTCAGCCATCCTCTGCCACTTCTCATATTCAGGGACGTGCGGAGTCTGTAGCTATGGGTACAAGGCAGGAAAAAACCCAGGATGGGGTGCCAACCCATTGTAGGGCACACTCACACACCATTCACTTACACAGGCACACCTATGGGCAATTTGGTAACTCCACTTAACCTCATCGTGTTTTTGGACTGTGGGGGGGGGGAATAGAGTATCTAGAGGAAACCCCATGACCACATGGGGAGAACATGCAAACCCCACACACAGGGAGCCATGGCAGAGACTCAAACCCAGGTCCCAGAGGTGTGAGGCAACAATATTAAATCTGCACCACCAGACCACCCACCTTTAATATTTATGTTTAGTTTTTTTTTTTTTTTACTCTGCCCTTTCCCTTCTTTTGTCTGTTGCCCAGTAAGTCACATCCCGGCAAATAAACTAGCTGTCATGTCCAGAGGCCCTTATCCCACAGCGCTGATCACTTCAGAGATACCTAAAGCTTTAGGGCGGCAGAGCTCTAATGATGGGTTAAACGGTCCTGTGGGAACAGGCCTCCTTGAGGATGGGCGCAGCAGAATACTGCCATGTCTGTGATCATTGCGTTCCTGGAAATGTAGTCCTCTCACATCCCCCTACACCCTATTCGCTCCACAGGCATCAGTGTCCAACACTCAGCTGGCCCGACTGCCTATTTACTATCGGAATCCCCCTAACCTTGTGAAACTGCCCCTATCCTAATGCCAGTAAAGCCCCCAGGTCGGACCTCTTCAGCTCCGCAATCCCGGACTAATTTCCCATTTCCATGAGGCGCCTGAGCCTAATCCCCATCTGCGCTTCCTTGTAAATGGGTCCCAGCAGCCCTCACCACAAACCACGGATCAACTGCAGCAACAGTGGCAGCCCCCAGCGGGACCCATACGCCTCTCCCTCACTGTAATCCACACAGCTGTGAACTCTGACTCTGGAGGGGTTATGGTTGGCCCGATCCAAGAAACTCATCACACATCTGCACGCTGTACCCACTGCCATCCAGTGCTGATTGGACCTCGCTCATGTTTCAGACTGCAGAGATTACTGATTGGATGGCACTCAGAAGGCGTGATTTGTGGGTCACAGTCTGGTTAGAGGTCTTAGATTCTGCTGTGAGAACTGAATATTGGCAAACATTACAGGACATTCTTAGCATTCTCATCGCTTTTTCTGTGTTATGCTATGGTTAGGTAGCTAAATCCTTTGTACTGTAGTTCACCGCAGGTATACGACGATTTCAGACCCAATGGAGCGGTCTTTGAGTTGGCTTGGAGGGCAAAGGTTAAAACTACAAAACCTCCCTCTGTGATATTGTGTTACCTGCCCTGGCTGAGGATGGGCCAGGGGTCAGGATGGGTCAGTAACCCTTTCAACAGGACCAGGGTGTCTGCCTCGAGAGAGGGCCGCTTCAGCCCCTGAAGGTGGCACAATGGCACACTGCGAACTCCCTCACCCAGCTCAAACTCAATTTCCTGCGTCACAGTGCATTGTCCTGCTGCGCTACTTCCCGCCATCTCCATTCTTGTTTTGAATCACCCTTCCGTTCAGTCCATCACAATGCTTTGAATCAACAGCCAGTCTTTTCTTTTCCCTGCCAGACTGGTAGAAAATCTCAGGCTGAACTCAAAGGAGATTACCATTTTCTATACTGGACAATGGGAGCTCTCCTTCAGTTGGGTTACTTCATCTCATCCGAAAAGCTGAGTTGATTTAGTGCCTTTGGAGGAAAGGGATGGAAGAAGGAAGGATGTTCAGGGCAATAGGAGAAAATAATGAAAATTCTTGATAAGAGGGCCTTCTCGGTGAGTCGTCCTCTATGGAGTGGAGGCATTGTGCATCTGGCCATGACAGCAGCCTTCCTCTGTAACCCACCCAGTAGCACGGGCATGACCAGTGCCGACACCTACCAAAGACAGCAAGAAGCAGTGAGGCAATCAGCTGCATTTCTTAAAATGATCTTTTGGTTTCCGCACTGCGGGCTCCAGGTTTCCAATGCAGAGAAACGTAGTTCACAAGGATTGATTTTACAGAGCTGTTACAACAAAAGCTGAAGGGACATCGAGGTTCCCAGAATAAACAGAAAATACAGAAAATTTGTAGAGGGCTGTCATTTAAATTTTTAATATAACATTTCATCTGAAATAAAGGCAGTCCCCGGGTTAAGATCGTCTGACTTACGGACAACTTGTACTTACGAACGGACTGCCATAAAGCCTATTATATGAAAAATTTGGGTTAGATACAATGGTATTTAATATCGAATACACAAACTACTTTGTAACGCTGACGAAAACACTGCGCAGCTTCAGCAGTTCACCGGCTTGAGGTACAGTACAGTACTATATGAGGTTAGTTTTATTAATAATGTATAATTAGTATTATTTAGGGCTATCAAAATTAACATGTTAATCATTGAGAATAATTTGAAATAAGTAACATGTTAAAATAAATTAACACAATAAATGCAATTAACATGATTAACAATTTCATCTCGCAGTGCATTATGAGCCAATCATATAAACCATATAAATAATTACAAGACTCCCTTATTTGTACTGTTGTCATTCATGACCTACTACCTTATTATATCTGAAATCAACATTCTTTGTGAGTATTCTACATTAATTTGGTGATTGATTTTACATTTAAATATGCATTATAACAAGCTTTAATCTTCAGGTGACAAGTTTATAATTGTAATTAACTGATTGCAAAATGTGCAGTTAATTAGTCACATTTTTTAATCCATTGACATTTCTATTATTATGTGCTATATTGTTCTTTTTCTGATTTACCTAGATTGATTTGATTTAAAGACAGACTAATAGATTACTTTCGTAACCTGGGGACTGCCTGTAATCTGATTAATCAAACTGGAAATTCAAAAAAATCTTTACTGTTGATATGCCTTGTTTAAATCACATCAGATTAAATGTTTTGTATTTATTTTACATATTTTGCGGAGGTTATTGTTACCTTTTCCCCAGTAAAGAAAGCTGCATATTCACAGCACATCATGGCTGCATTTATTAACCCCATAGCCTGTATACCAGCCAAGCCAAGGTCACATGGCATGAGAAATATTATGATGTGAAAGCTTTATTGAAAACAGACACCCTGACGATGCTCTATTCTCCAGGGATATGGGAAAAGACCCCATATATTCTGTTTTCTAAGCCATGAGTGTACCACAGCTTCAACCCGAGATTTATATGGGGACATCCATCTTTCTTTATATAAAAAGAAAAATAAAGAGTGGAGGACATGAAAGGGAGGCCAAAGATCATAAAAATTCAGAAGCCAAGCTCTTGGTGTCTTAGGATGCACTGGGACAAATTGAAAAATGGCTCTCATATGAATCTATGTCCAATCCCTTGGTCACAGTGTAAACTGGGAATATGGTAGCTGGTTTGGACACTAAGCTAAGGTATGCCCGAGCACGCTCATCATTCTCTGCCCCCAGGCTCTGTCTCCAATTAGGGGCCCGAAGGGGCCAAACACTATAGCTGATGGGACTTGAATTTTAGCATGTCTTCACGCTAATATGCAGGTCCCTCCCCTGATTACTGATAATTGCCCCCATCTCAAAAATTCTTACTTGAATTTAAACACGCATGCATGCACAAAGGGACACGCGAACGTGTCCAAAAGCACGCATGCCCATTTTTATATTTTGGGGTCTAAAAGGGTTACGCTGCTCTGGAATCGATTTCTTATGGTGTGAGGTAAAAGAAGGTCGCAAAGAGCATTTTACATTTGGACATTGATATAGAAGAGAATCTGTGAGTAAGTGAGGCTGATCAGGGGAGCAATAGCCCCAGGTCTGACCTCCCACATAGGATCTGATGATCTCTTCAGCCTGGGTCTCTCCATAACCATGACACCATGGGTCTAAGTGGTTAGACAAAGTTCAGCAGGTCTTCCTGAGATGAGGGAGTGGAGTATATATACACTGCTCAATGACATCAAGAGCCCTGCATAGAATCGGGTGGCAAGAAAGAAGCCACAATTCCTCAAAAAGGTTTTGTGGTCAGCTGAGAGAAAGATGGAAATTTTTGGCCAGGATTCAAAGTGTGGTGCAGACCTAAAACTGCTGTCACCATACACAAAGCTGACTGATGGCGGCATCATGCTGTGGAGATTATTCTCATCAGCAGGGACTGGAAAAACTGATCAAACAATGAAGCTTGGCAGAAAATCCGCCATTTAGCGGGGCCATGCCCCCAAGAACAGTGCCAAAGATTGGCAGGAGAGCCTTAAGAATACAGATTTCCTTGGGGGGCGGGGGTGCAGTCAAAGGCTCAGTTTTTGTCCTGTGAAAATTTGTGGAACTGTGCAGTCCAAGTAACATCCATCCAGCCCTAATGACCTGCAGTAAATCTGTTCAGAGGACAAAAGCCATCCGAAAACCCCAAAAAGCAAAAGCAGGAGGACATAGCAGATATTAATGTATGGGGGTTTGATCCCTTTTGTATGCAGCATAGTATGCAGCATAGTATGCAGCATACGTCAAAAAAACTGCTTACATGTAACTTTTTTTGACTCTGCAAAAGACCGAAAAAACAAAAAAATGAGAACATGAATCATTTGTAATGCAGGAAAAATCAAAAGCTTTCTGAGAGTGATGAAGAGAATGAAAAGAAACCACCCAGAAATGAATAACATTTATTACCATTAAATATTGGGGTGGTGCGGTGGCTTGGTGGGTATAACTATTCAAATCCTGTCTCTAGTCCCTGTGTGAAGTTTGCAGGTTCTCCATGTGTCGCATGGGGTTTCTCCTGCAGTCCAACACATAGAGCAATGGTTGTATCTAAATTGTCCATTGTGTGTGAGTGTGCCCAGTGCTGGACTGGCATGCCATCCAGGGTCTGTCCTTAACTAGGATGGGCTCCATGCACATAACCCTGACCAGGATAACAAGTTAGATGGACACTTTTCTGTCATTATACACTGGTTACATGAAATATCAGTAACAGTTTACTTAAGGGATCACAAATAATGTAGTATTATGCTAATACTTATGTGTCTGTTACATACTGATCTCATGTTCATTCATCATTATGAACCATGATGCATGTTTTATCTCAAGTAGCTTCTATACTTGTTACTATATCTGTTCACTCTGTAAACATTTGGAAACTACTGAAGGAATTACTGAAGGAACAAGTAATGAAGTGAAATACTGATCTCATGTTTGTTTATCATTAATGAATCATGATGCATCTTTTATCTCAAATAGCTACTATATTTTTTCATGACTTGTATTTCAGTAGTAACTGAATTACTACTAAGTATTTGTGCTCCCTCAAGTAAAATGTTACTGAAACATGTAAAAGAATAAAGAAACACATGATGACTTTTTCCTGATAGATAGCTTTGCTCTGAGTTTCTCTCCCCTTTCTGGGGTATGACACAGAGACTGGGGCTGTGACAGCTTCAGCAGCTTAGGGTCAGGAATGTATTGTCTAATACATGCTTCCTGACATCTTCCACTTGCAGGGTTTTATATGAGGAAAGGGAGGCACCTTGACGATAAAGCACTGTTCCCTCCTCTGGGGACTGTTATATGGGAAAGAAGAGTGCTTCCTATTCGATGTATCAACAGTGAGGGTTAGGGGGGCTGCCTTGGGATACACAAGTTCGGCCAAATCTGAGGTTAGAAACTGATCGGGGGGGGGGGGGGGGGGAGACAGGATTTTCAAGTTGTTTTTGGAAAAGAATCACTCAAGAAAGGATGGGGACAGGCGACTGTCTGAGATCACGCACAACTTCTGTGAATTCTCATCACCGGAAGGGAGAGCAGAGGTGGTTTGGAAATGCAACAGCTTGGGTACCACGCCCAGACCTGCACAGGGTTTTCAGAAGCCAGTCACGAACTTCAAAGGACCTTCTGGCGGACTACATCAAAGGAGGTCTCCATTGTGCTGCTTTCACTGTTTTGTCTATGAGAATTGGATTCACGTGTGGCTGCGCTGCCTGGACGTCTCCAGACCATTTGTGGTATATTCCGTTACGTTATGTTCGGGCCGAAGGCAGACTTTTTGAGTAATCCTTTGAAACTGAGTCAAGGTCATTACAGAACATGGCTGAGAGAAATGACAAAGTAAAGCACATAGGACTCCAGACTGACACGTGTGTTATAGTATGACATTGCCATGGCTCAATAAAAACAAAAATATATTAAAAGCTAGTTACTACTGAATGTTAAACAACAATATCAAGCCGACTGTGACATTAGCCAGGTTAATTATCTGTTACAATTTCTGCCAGGAAATGATATGAATTAAACTCTTTATGCAGGGCCAATACAAAAGAGTCACACTTTCCAGACTCAAGCCCAGGCAGACACAAAAGCCCTCTCACCCCAGTGTCACCGGCAGGTCGGACCGGGGGCACTTTTAATAAAATGGGTTCCTTCTGAGTGCCCTTGTCCAAAATCAAAAGCTGGGTCACACTGGCCCCATAGCACTGCCTCTAGGCTTAGGTTCTAAGGCCTTGGAGGACTAAGAGGAATGTGATTAATGATTGGCTGCTTCACACGGTGAGTCCCTCACATCTAGAATATCATTCGTCTCATTATAACAAAAGAAAAATTTCTCAGCATGGTATTGATAATATGTCCAGCACATTCATCTACATATAAGTTGTGTGGAAGGCAAAATTAACCATCATTTTCTCTTTCTCATCACGCTAAATTGCACAGTACGGTCACTGTAGCAAACTTTGTCTTGTTTAGGATTTTTTCCCATCCATCATTAAAAAAATAAATAAATAAATAACTGGAATGAGTCATGTACTTGGAATGGAGTCTGCTTTAAACATATTATATGCCACAGATGCACATTTCCCCCCCGGTTTATCTGAATCCTCACGGAGGTTTGAGGATTAGACTATTCATCAGATGCATGACAACAGCAAAGGGCCTCAGAAACAAGAAGAGAAACAAGAAATTTGCCCTTCAGGATAAGAACATTTTCATCACCTAATTCGAGTCTATCTTCAAGGTAGGTGATTAAGTTAAACACAGGGGAGGACTAACTTCTCTGGGGGCTCTAGCTTGACATGGGCGGGGGCCCCCTAAGGGGGTCATTTCAGGTATTTTTTGAAGCTGAAAGAGAAAGGATAGGGAAATAAAAACAATGGAACATCCAATCAAAGTGTGGGGTGCCAGCAGCAAAAGTTACCGATGAGGGTGGGGGCAGGAGTCCTGTCAGTAAAATGTACCAGTCGGGGGCAGGGGATCTGGCTGGCGGAGCGAGAGACAAAATGTAAGTTATATTATATTATTATGGATTATAATATTTTAACCAAAATTGTTATAATAAAGGATTTGAAGGCAACATTTGATCTACATGTTTTATTACAAAAAAAAAAAAAAGAGATCAGTACGGGGCCCAGGGATGACTTCTCTGCCCCTACACAAATTCAGCCCCTGGTGACATATATGTGAAACCATATTGTTACATCCTATTAGTGTTGTAGTCAAGACCGCCTAAACCGAGACCAAGACATTGCCGAGACCGGAGGGTATCAAGACCAAGACACTGCCGAGACTTGAGGGTACCAAAACCAAGACCAAGACCAAGACACACTAAGGCGAGACCAAGACCAAGACTGGTCGAGACCAAGACCAAGACCGAAAACAGACTAGGGCTAGAATGGACATCACATTACTCAGATCAACTGTGGAGAAAAAAGGCATTGCTGTAAAGTGTGATTACTCGTTAAATCAAATTCATGTTATCTTTTCAATTATATTGTCCATATGTCCATACAGTATGTCTCTCATTTAAAATCTCCCAGATTTGTCATAGTTAAGAGGCCTGATGGAAAATAATATTCTCAGCAATCCTCTCCTATAACCATTTTATCAGACCTCGTCAAGGGAAAGAGATGGGATGTACCAGAAAGATGTTCATATTAAGTCTCTTATACCAGGGAGAGAGGCCTCGGGTAAGCTATGAATACGGCTATGTAATGATCCTCTGCTTTGAATTGAAGAGAATGCTATTAGTGCTGGGATCTCGATTTTTTTATCGATAAAAAATAAGGACGATCACGTTGATACACACAGACTATAAAACTCGATCAACCAAATTTTCTCCGTTTTAGAGAATGCGCTGAGACAGACAACTCGATGGCTTATCGAGCAGAGGTTTACTGAACCCCAGCACAACAGCCAATCACCGATGACATTGTAATTTTGCCCATCCTCCCTTAAAGAAGCAATGGGTGCGTTCGACTTGGGCTTAGGTCTGTCTGCAGCTGACGCAACATGGAGCACGATCTGCCGGCGGCTGCTGGGGTGGAGTATAAACTGACTGCAGCCAAGTCGGACAACTTCTACTCCTCATAGTCTGTGAGACCTGACTGCAATGGCAGCACTTCCAGAAGGGTGTAGATAAATCTATACAAATATCACCTGCATGCCTTCTTCACAGATTGGGCGATTAAAAAAATGAAGCAGCACAACATTACAGTAACTAACAATAAATAAACCACTAACTTACTTGTACTGTTAGAGCATTTATGTAATTTATTTAAACTTTATTTTACCAGGTAAATGAACTGAAACCAGTTCTCACTGCTTTATGTGCTTTTCGGGAGAAATAGCAGATAAAGCAATGGAACTTCCTGGGATACAAACGTCATGCGTGTGACTAAAATCTTCAGCCAATAAGGGCAAAGTTGTGTCGTTATGGAGGCGGTTCCAGTTTGTGCTTGACCTGTCTCAGGTCGTCTTGCTCTCGCGAGGATTTTGTACCATGTGACATGGTGACGCATGGTTGACGTTTTGGAACATTTCTTTGCCGACTTCGATATCATGCGATGTGTATGAAGTGTGTGGACTGTGCACTGGCAGTGTCCATTGAGAAAATGTATACAATGTACCGTTTTTAAAGTAGATGCATCTGACTGGTTGCATTTGAATTGAGGCGCGTAATGAATAATGATACTGTTCTGTGAGGATGTGCTGTTTTCTCTTTTTTCCCCCATCCCATCGAAACCGCTATGTCCGAGACCAAGACAAGACCAAATAGGGTCGAGACCAAGACAAGACCGAGACCAAATAGAGTCGAGACCAAGGCAAGACCGAGACCACAAAAAATTGGTCTCAAGACCGGTCTTGAGACCAAGACCGTTCTCGAGAACTACAGCACTACATCCTATGGCATATTTATTTTTGTGTGTCTGTCTGTCTGGGTCTCTCTCTCTCATTTCCACCAGGTGCATCACCTGAGTGCCCCTGCTGGCAGATAGGACAGGGATGATTGGTGACCTTACAAAAGGCCTGGAAAAAGTAAGGGGGGCTGTGGTTCATCTCTTGCTCCACACGCCATGATTGTGGTTGACAGAGAAGTTGGATCCTGTTTGTGTAATTGTTATTAGCTTTGAACTGTGAATAGACCTGAGTCTTTGTTACTTTGTGGCCATTTCTGTGGGGTCTTTTGGTATCTGTTTCTTCTGTTTGGTATCTGTTTAGTTTAGTTAGGGATTCAGGGTAGTTTTGTGTAATCTGTTAAAACTTTTTTTTTATAAGGACGTTACACTCCACTCTCAGAGTTAGCCTCGTTTAATTTGATTATTGATTTATGGTCTGCTGTGCACTTTAAGATAATTGTTTGATTTCTGTTACCTTTATTATTTTATTAATAAAGCATAGATTTATTTAAATAACAATCAGGAGTTGTTGTAGTGTTCATGTTGTGGAGGGAGAATGAGGTCACTTTAAGATGTTGCTTTCCTTTTCCCTTAGTGGGAATGTAACTACAAAGATAATTACCAGATCACCAAGAAAGTGTTTACACTGCTGCAAGCCTTTGATATCCAAACTTAAATTTGAGCACAGTAAAGTGTGTTGATGGATTTATAAAATATCAGGAACTCTACGTCCTGTTAATGTGTCTGTCAGGGACCTTGTTTCGCAAAGCATAGATATATAAGTAGTAAGATTATAGTTCTTCCATTTCTGAGGTTCACCTCACTACTTTGCAGTTAAAGTGCAAAATAAAAAGCCCCAAAGATCCAGAAATGGCACTGAGGTCACGGTACACCAGGGACATAACACGCATAATTGCACATGACAGGTAGGAAACACATAGCCACATCTGTACCACTTATTGACCTGTACATGAAGAGTGACCTTTGCCAGTGGGCTGTCTTTTAAGTTGCAGTCAAAGTCATCTCCTCTTTCTCCATCGTCCCGTGAGACGGCAGTCTGGATCCTGTTCTCTAAGGCCAACATGCTGACCAAACCTGGAAAGAACAGGCCTTCTCCTGCTTGACTTTCAATTCAAAGTTAGATACTCTATTGACCAGTTTCACAAATTAGGCCAAGGGAGACCTAAATTTTATTTTTTATTTGACAGGGCAATAGACTCACACACCATAAAAAACCTGTTATATAAAAAACAAAAAACAGCATTATATAGGCTGAAAGGAGTCAGATGATGCAAAGGACAACAAGAAGCAAACACCTTGATGCATAACACCTTTTATACCTTGTATATCAATAAATCTGTCCTTGGATATTCTGCTGCTTTTTTTCTGACTAGGTTGGTAAACCAGCAAGAGGTTGCTGTGGTGCCTAGTAGGATGGTGTCCTGCTCCTCCTGCGAGTAGTGCTACAGCTGGCCATATGAATTGCTTTGAGTGGCAGAGGTACCCTATGAAAGCAACCCTGGGAATTGGAGAAGATCTTTTCCATTCTTTTTCCATTTCCAAATATGTTTTCACCCCATTAACCATAATCAGAAACTCATGCATTGTTAGCATGTCTGACATGTCTACTGGATCCTGTTCTGGTCTTTCCAACATTTTTAACGAATGACTGCAGCTAGGCAATTCCATTATGACTATTTGTTAAGATGTACTTTTACCTTTTGAATGACTGGAGCAGCATTTTTACTGTTCAAATACGGCTTCAACACCACCCAGTATTCCCAGTGTTCCATTGTTCTTCGCGGTGTCCCACCTGGCACATAAACCTATGACCCCCCAAGCTCCAGGAATCCAAAGATTTATTTTTTTGTCTGCAAATTCCTTACTGTGAGGCATCACTAAATGACGTGGAGGTCCAGGCCAAATGAAAAGGAGAAAAGATTGGTTGACACACAGTGGCTCCCAGGACCTCTTCAGCTAGAAGTAGGTCAACAAGCACTGAACACACACAGAAAACACTTCCAGGCCCTATTCCACACCAAGACTCAACCTCTACCAGACCAGAAAAAAGAAACACTGGGACTGCCTTGACCTCTGCATTTACAGGGGGTGAGCGCTGGCCCCCTAATTGCCCTGATGGCTTCGTGCTGGATCACCAAATGCTTTTTTCCCTGTGTATTCAGTCTTTATCGTGCTATGTGATGCGTACAGGTTCATCCATCAGTCCCTTACAGATTTGGTCCATCATGTCCTCTGTCTGATTCCTAATCCTGGGACACACCCCACCTTTATTTGTTCGTTTATTCTTCCATCTTTCCAGCAACTTCCCTTTGTTCTCTACCTTAAAAACCACAGTGATCCTTTCATTAAAAATAATCAAGGTATAATCGGTGTCTGGCCCATATTAAGAATGTTAGCAAACTTCATGTTCAATACAGTTACAATGTCTGAGAGGGGAGATTAAACAGCATGCAGGTTGTTACCAGTATGGCCCTCAAGCACACAGAGACCCTTTCAAGTTCTAAGTTTAAGTTAATGAAGAGGAAGAACCAGATGAAGAACCAAAATGTGTTTCTCTTTTTTAACCTAAAAAAATCTTCCACGTGGATGATACAAAATTCCCCTTTCTAATGCGGGTTTACATTTCTTTAAATCAAAGTCATGTCTGACTTTACATGAGTCTTCATAATGCTTATTAGCAAAAAGAATGCAAACAATCAGTCATCCCCCACTGAGAAGCAGATTCCATTAAGCCAGAAAGGTGGAAGAAAAACAACCTGTGCAAGCATTTGGACTTACTTACTCCTTTCTGTTTTTGGGGCATTTTTAAGAGTAACAATACTAAACAGTAGCAAGGTCTGATGTGGTTAAATATTTAATCACAGAACACTGCATTAATACCGCTAACCCATCACTCTGCCTGCTTGGGGACCTCACTAACATTAATATAGACATGAATAAATCTTGCATGGTTCTCACAGTACTAACCATTGCCAAGAAAACAATCCTTCTGAACTGGATTATGTTTCCATGGAGAGGATGTCTGCCTGTAAGAGAAATCATTTGATCAATTTTGAAGATAGTTGGACTGCAATAATTAATTTTTTAATGTAATGTTGTCGGGGGTGGTGGGGTCTTGCCCTCCCTGCCCCGGGATGAGGGCTGGGGGTGGAGGGGCTGGGTGGTTGGGGTCCTCTGGTGTTCCTCTTGGCTGAGGTCACGTGGTTGGTGTCTCTGGGTGGCCGCTGGCCCGGCCTGTTGGGGGCGGTGTGGGGGATGGGGGGTTCTCTGGGTTCCACCTGTGCTGCTGCGCTGGGGTGGGTGGGTTTGGGGCGTGGGCTGTGTTGGCTGGGACCGCTGCTCCGGCTCCCGGACGGGTGGTTGCCCGCATGCGGGGGGGGCCTGGTCTGTCTGGGCCCGTCACCTGGTGGGGGCGGGCCAGTGTCTGCTGTTGGCGATTCCGGCGTGGGACCCTCGGGCGCTGTGGGGTGCTTGGGGGGGGCCTGGGGTGGCCGGGAGGCGGGGGTCACCCTGCCTGGCCAGACTGACTCCCCGTTTGCCAGGGGACCTGGGGTTGTTCCGTCCTTGGCTGCTAGCTGGGGTCTCATCGGGCGTGGTGGGGTGGGTTTCTCCCGGTCTGCACCTGGGGGGGGGGGGGGGGGGTTCCCTGCTGCCGGGCTGCCTGTGGCGCCCCTGAACACCCCATTTGGCCGCCCCTGCCGGCTGTGGGGGTCGGGGATAGGGACTAATTGGGGCCAGTCGGGGATCTGGCCCCGGTGCCGGGGGGGGGCCACTCCTGGCACGCCCTTATTGCTCCCCTAGGCCTGACACCACATTTCACACAACACTAGGGCCTTGAGGGGCGGTGGGGAGGTGCGCCGAGACACAGCCCCGCAACTTTTACTTGCTTATTAGACACCACATGACACTAGGGCTGAGGAGGTGGCTTGAGGCAGGTGGGGCTCTGCCGTCTGCCAGTGGTGGGGCCCTCATACCCGAACTGCACCCACTAATTTTAATGCATTATAGACATAAACACACAACCCTCTCACACATATACATACCCACTTCACACCAACATGGGTCGGGGAGGGGATGGGGGCTGAGGGGCCCCCCCTAACTCTCTGTCTCTGGCCCTGCGCAGGTGGGGTGGCCCACCGGGTGGAAAATCCATCATGGGGGGATGCAGGCGGCCCTGGCCAGTTTGGGCGGCCTCCTCTCGTGGGCCGCGGGGCGGGTGGTCCTTGGCTCTGCTGCCCCGTATAATAAACGTATCTTATTATATAATAATAATTACTCTTACTGTCTATCATTGTCTAAATGTATTTTTACTGTCTAAATATATGTATCCAGTTAGTGTAATCATGCACGGTGCCATCACATACAGTGAATGCAGGGCTGAGACTGAAGCGTTACCCATTGTTTCCACTGAGAGATGTACCGCGTGACTCATTTCCCTGCGCGTACAAGTTATCTTAGGTCGCCGTTCACGGTTTGAATTCTGAGATTCAGATCGAGCTCTAGGTCATTTTTTTTCGAACTGGTTGGTTCAACTTTTAAGAAATTCAAGTTCTAATGAGTTCGAGAACTGAGGTACCACTGTATATGTGTAGGACATGCTACATATATATAATACCTATTTGTAACATTATTATTATTATTATTGTTGTTCTTGTTGATATAATTTTTGTAGTTTGATGTCCTTATAATGAGGGTTATGTTTCTTATGGCTGTTTGTATTCTGTATTCCCCTACACTTCATTTTCTCCATCCCACCTTCATTCTTACTCTTATTATTATTTCTGTATGCCTTTGTTTTCTTCTTTTTTTTCCCCTCTCCCCATGGTGATTAATGTCTGTTACTGTTACGATTGTTGTTTCCGTGTCCCCCCCCCCCCTTTTTTTTTCTCTCTCTCTCTCTCTTTTTTTTTTTTTTTTTTTTTTTAATAATCACGGTACTAGGATGGGTGAGTTCGGAGCAGCCACACTCTTTACACTGTTTACACTTTAGTTTAATGTAAAATAAAGTTGTTCTCCAAAGAGGGGGGTGGTGGTGGGCGATAATTTTAAAAAAATACCGCTAACCCATTAAGTGCAGTTCCTGCTGCATCGGTAAGTGCTAAAATACATTGGCAACAGTTACCAATCCCAGTGAATCTGACACAGAAAATCCTGCAATTTAAAACGCAGAGTATTATATCGACACCAAGTTAACTGAAAAAATTGTACGGTAATGTTCTACAAGTTCTGTGTAATACATAACCAATGGTAGAATAAACTACGAAAATGACTGTACCTTTGATTAACGAACTGCAAACTGCTGATGTTTCTATGCCAGTTAAGGAAGGACACGTTGAATGTGTTAAACAGTGCAGCTTGCAACATCTGTGACTTATCATGGTGCCATGTGGGAAAAGATATCACACAAAGATCCCATCAGGTGTGTGTGAGTATTTTGTTGTGGGAAGCGTAATTTCCACCTTTAATTATGTACCCAAATGACTTTCAATAGGTAATACATTCCCAGAAATTCAGAAACCCCTTATCAGTTTGCAACACCTTTCCGTCCTACAACAAGTCATACTGTCCCATTTGGACTAGTGTGGTGTAGTGGTATTGCATCGTGCATGGCTGCACTCAGGTTCTCATTGCTGAGGTGGTGGGTGTGGCAACGCACTGTACTGTACTCAGTTGCTCAGCATGCTCTCTACCTCTCTATATTTAGATGCTGTCTAAGTCTGCAGGGAGGAACACAAGTAAGAATTTACTTGTATGGATGACAATGAAATCTTGAAAATCTACATACTGCTCTGTGTTTTTTTTATGATAAGTTTTATTTTCATTGTTATAGCATTATTATGCTTAAGACTGTGCCATGCTGGGGACTTTAAGGATATTAAGCCTATATTAAGGTAAGTTGCAGACACCTGTTCACCTGGATTTAATGCCTTTAGACTGTGACAGGAAAGAAATATATACATGTATTTTATGTAACATAAAGGAGCCATAATTGCTTCTGCAACCACATGGAGTAGTAGATGACTAAACCTTCCTGTAAAATAATAGTTATGTGATTGTATTGTGGCCCCTTCTTCATTTTCCCCTCTGTGTTAACAGAGATGCATTTCCTCATGTCCTACAAAGTCTCATGATGCCTAGAGACCTTGAAAAATATACAGGGGTGTTTGGAAACATGTATAAATATTGTTGCATATGTATTATGTGACCAATGTCAAAATAAGAACCAGCTGTACACCTACCTTAGCTTTTCCCCAGGCTGTAGTTACTGTCTTATGAGACACCGGCCTGCTTCTTGTCTAACTGTGTTCATAGGTCTTTCGTTCCCAAAGCTCCATGTCATATCAGCACATCTGGTGATGGAGGTGGCAAACAGAGCATGTGCAGCTTAAATCATACTTCCATCCTATGGGAAAAAGTGCAGTTCAAGAAGAGGGATGTTCTCTGGCTTTCTGGAATGCTGACACAATTTAGTCCACGTTCCAGAATGTCCATAATAACAAAGCCTTTGTTCTCTTGATGAGTAGTGCATGCTAAATCCTTTCCTGTGTCTTTGTGCTTTGATTTCCATTGACATTGAGCTGCATTGCCTCATAATTGATAATCAATCATCTCTGTGTCTAATGAAATAGTTCAGAGTTTATTCAAATTCCAACATCATAATGTATCAACCATAATGTTTATACTTTGCCTGACCCTCGGGTCTGTGAGTCTCGGGTCACATTTACGATCCAAAAGCTTGTTCTCTGTTCTGATTCATTGAGCCACGATGGAATATTAATCAAAACGGTGCCAATAAGGTTTAATATATATATCAGAATCAGCATCTGTGACCAAATTGCTGTTCTATAAATGAGTCAGGTCAGAGTGGCAAACAGGACATCATGTTATATGGACTTAGCATCAATCATCCAGTTTATTAGGACGTTTCACTTTTCAGGGATTGGCTATGGGTGGGGCCACCAAAACAGCCAGTGTGGTGAGGGGGGAAAGTACATAAATCAAACTCAGTCCTTGCTTCTAGAACAAAAAATGCACTAAATGGGTAAGTGGTAGTTATGGGTCTTTGGACCAAAATCTTGGCCGCAAGGGTAAAGCAAAACAGACCGCAGCAATAAAGACAAATTGCTGAGAACTAAGGACAGATGTAGCATAACAATGGAGATTATCCCAGGCACCTGACTGCCTCCCCAGGCTGGAGGCTCCCAAGGACACATATTACATCCTCAGTAAAAGTATCAATGGCTTTACATTCAAACAGAACGAAATAGACAACAACAACAACGCTGTTTTGCTGCACATTTATATTTAAAATTATATGTAGCATAATTGTTAATAAGTTAGAATGCCTCTGTTGCCTTTCTAAGGGTACTTTTCTACTTCACCAGCAACTGCACTTTTGGTATGGTATTTTTGGTATGGTACTTTCGGTACTTTCCCTTTTCAATTAGCTTCCGGTCAAGTGGCAGTACCAAAAGTTCCAGTACCTAAAGTACTAAACCAGCTGGGGTACTTCTTTGGTACTTCTTTGGTACTTTGGGTGGGACTTGCATACGTGTTCTTTGCTGATTATTTATGCAAATAGCCTACAGCTGAAACTCCATACAACAGGTGTCTTGAAAAAGTTACGAACTCAGAAAATGATCTACAAAGTCAAAATATATTTGTAATAATACAGTGACTGATGAAGAGACCTAAGCTTTAATTGCGATCTGGTCGGAAGAACCAGAAGATCTGGATGATGTGACAAGAAATAAAAAAGTATCCGCTATATATTATACTAGGGCTGCACAAAATTGGAAAAAAATGTAAATATCCCAATGTGATTTGGTTGTAAAAAGGAGTTTAATTTCTCACAAAGCCATGTGTGTGACTTAAATAGCAAGGATGAACATGATTGGAAGCACATGCAGCATACATGCAAAAGCAGCAGCGGAAAACCTTAAGCTGATTTTTAAAACATATATTAGATAACCTATAAAAGGAGTAATACACTGTTCAAAAAAATTAAAGGAACACTTTGAAAACACATCAGATCTCAATGGGGGAAAAAATCATGCTGGTTTTCTATACTGATACGGACTGGGTAATGTGTTAGGAACGAAAGAATGCCACATCGTTTGATGGAAATTATCAACCTACAGAGGGCTGAATTCAAAGACACCCTGAAAATCAAAGTGAAAAAATGATGCAGCAGGCTAATCCACTTTGCCGAAAGTTTATTGCAGTGACTCAAAATCGTACCAAGTAGTTAGTATGGCCCCTACATGCTTGTATGCATGCCTGACAACGTGGGGGCATGCTCCTAATGAGACGATGGATGGTGTCCTGGGAGATCTCCTACCAGACCTGGACCAGGGTATCACTGAGCTGCTGGACAGTCTGAGGTGCAACCTGGTGGCGTCGGATGGACTGAAACACAATGTCCTAGAGATCTTCTATTGGATTTAGGTCAAGCGAGCGTGGGGGCCAGTCAATGGTATTAATTCCTTCATCCTCCAGGAAATGCCTGCATACTCTCACCACATGAGGCCAGACATTGTTGTGCACCAAGTGGAACCCAGGACCCACTGCACCAGCATAGGGTCAGACAGTGGGTCCAAGGATTTCATCCCGATACCTAATGGCAGTCAAGGTGCCGCTGTCTAGTCTGTAGAGGTCTGTGCATCCCTCCATGGATATACCTCCAAAGACCATCACTGATCCACCACCAAACCGGTCATGCTGAACAATGTTACAGCCAGCATAACATTCCCCCCTCTGCTACTTAACTGATCAGATCAATATCCCAGAAGTTTAATTGACTTGATGCCATACTCTGCTTAAATTTTTGAACAGTGTAATTAACATTGCAACTTGTTAAGTTTTGTTTCCTATGACAAAGTAAAAATGTTTTAGTGACACTTAAACCCCTCGCCATGTAATGTCCAGACAGTATGAAAAAGCCAGATCTCAACCCAGTTGACTACCCCTCTCCTTGAGATGTGAGAATTGCATGTGCATAAAGTGTGATGTTGGTATTAATATCACACATCATCCTCCCTAAAATGTACTATAGTAATTTTTTTTGGAAAATTGGAAAACCAATACCTTGAAGTACCGTACTTTCAATACTTTTTTGAAATAGCAAAATTATGGTACCTGGTGCAGTGGGAAAGTGCCCTAAGAGAGACAGTAGATGTTGAGTCCAGTGCTGCATCACCAGTGCATATGAGCACAGAGGTGTTTCTCACCTCTCAGCAGAGAACAGGCCTCATTAGTCCTTCCCACCCCACCTCATCTAGGTACCTGCACTGCTTTGTCCTGATAGTAAAACATCTGAAGCTAGAAATTATAGAAAATGAATTCAAGAGTGTGGACCCCTTTTTAAAATCAATATTAAGCAAAAATAAAGTGGGGGGAGATGATAGCACTGTAACCAGAGCTGGACTGGGGTTAAAAATTGGCCCTGGACTTGAGGTTACCCACAGGTGGGGGATGCCACATTTTGCCTCCCGGGAAGGAAGGGGTCCCTCACGATACATTTTGCCAGCCTGTATACCCATTGTCCCACTGGAAAAATGCCCAGTGTTCCAGATGGCCAGTCCAGCCCTGATTGTAGCTGCGGTTCGGAGGACATGCACGCCAGATTCTCAGCTCTTTTGGGTCTTATCGGCCGATTTAGGGTCTTAACTGCCCATTTGCTAATAAGCAGGTTGATTGAAGTGGCCCTTCATCTGCTTTGCAGCTTGACCTCCTTTGATGTAAGCACAATATGGGGACCATCAGGGTTTTCTTGCTGGGATAAGGGGTCAGTAAGGTTAACGAGAGAGTGATATCCTCGGCTACTGGGGACCTGATGGAAGTTATTATCATGGCATGACAGGCAGATTGAGGAGAAGTGTATTCTGGGAGTTTGCCTTGAAAGGAATGCTTGCAGGAATGCGTAAGGAGCTCTGCAAGGGAAAGCATGCAGCAGATTCACACAGGCACAACCTGCAATCTGCTATGGGCATGATAGATACAGGGCTACCATATAAATCATATGTATAGAAATCAAACATGTCATAAATGCTT
Source organism: Paramormyrops kingsleyae (assembly GCF_048594095.1). Classification (NCBI taxonomy): domain Eukaryota; kingdom Metazoa; phylum Chordata; class Actinopteri; order Osteoglossiformes; family Mormyridae; genus Paramormyrops; species Paramormyrops kingsleyae. The sequence goes on from NC_132802.1 coordinate 33,998,776, forward strand.
AGAGGTCAAAAGGTGTCCCACTGGATTTCTGTTCAAGGCATCTACTTTAATGCATACTGTTCATATCGAAAAACCTCTGTTTTTGACCTTAACCCTACTGAATCTCTCTCTCGCTCTCTTTCTATCTCTCTCTCTGTTTCTCTCTCCCTCACACACACACACACACACACACACACACATATCTCAGCATCTGTGACCAACAGAAAACCATGTCTCTCTCATTTCACATTCACATACCGACAGGCATGCAGTATCACTTTACTGGCTACTCCTACTCTTACTCTGTCACACGCATATATCTGTGCCAGATGTGCCACATCTGTGCAGATCTCTGATACACATACACACATATCTTTCAGAAATACTCCTGAAAGACTAAATGGGCCTGCCTTTGTCGAGACAGAACATGTTCTTAGAAACAGAAAACATACATGTAATAGTCATAATAACTGTTTTGGGGGTATTTCAAATAATGGACAGCTTTCAGTGATTCTTGGTTTCTTCTGTTTGTGTATACCACAAATATTCCACTGGATTCATTTGCTGTGATATTATCTATTTCCCCACCTTCAAGTTACAGATTATGCCATTATGCCAAAAAAAACAATAATCAGTTCAATTGAAACACTTCAGTTCTACTGAAGTACTTGAAAGTGGCAATAAATATTTGATACATTGCTTAAATGTACCATTTTCATTAAAGATGCTACTTCTTGAAGGTAGTCGTTACCAAACAAGTAAATGAAACACCTGTTTCAATATGCAGACATGCTTGTTTCTAAAACAATTTAAGTGCAACAGCAGACAGTATATCACTAATGCTGTACTAGCCTACTCCTTACACCCAGCCAGATTTGTACTAGCCTAGTCCTTTCACATGCCTATTTCTGTACTAGCCTGCTCCTTACACATGCTTATTTCTGTACTATCCTGTTCCTTACGCGTGCTTATTTCTGTACTATCCTGTTCCTTACACATGCTTATTTCTGTACTAGCCAGCTCCTTACAAGTGCTTATTTCTGTACTATCCTGTTCCTTACACGTGCTTATTTCTGCACTAGCCTACTTTGTACAAGTGCTAATTTCTGCAGTACCCTGCTCCCTACACATGTTCATTTCTGTGCTAGCCTACTCCCTACACATGCTTATTTCTGTACTAGCCTACTCCCTACACATGCTAATTTCTGTACTAGCCTACTCCCTGTACATGCTCATTTCTGTACTAGCCTACTCCCTACACATGCTAATTTCTGTACTAGCCTACTCCCTGTACATGCTCATTTCTGTACTAGCCTACTCCCTACACATGCTAATTTCTGTACTAGCCTACTCCCTGTACATGCTCATTTCTGTACTAGCCTACTCCCTACACATGCTCATTTCTGTACTAGCCTACTTCCTGTACATGCTAATTTCTGTAGTACCCTGCTCCCTACACATGTTCATTTCTGTGCTAGCCTACTCCCTACACATGCTTATTTCTGTACTAGCCTACTCCCTACACATGCTCATTTCTGTACTAGCCTACTCCCTGTACATGCTAATTTCTGTAGTACCCTGCTCCCTACACATGTTCATTTCTGTACTAGCCTACTCGCTACACATGCTAATTTCTGTACTAGCCTACTCCCTACACATGCTCATTTCTGTACTAGCCTACTCCCTACACGTGCTAATTTCTGTACTAGTGTACTCCCTGCACCTGCTCATTTCTGTACTAGCCTACTCCCTACACGTGCTAATTTCTGTACTAGTGTACTCCCTGCACATGCTCATTTCTGTACTAGCCTACTCCCTGCACATGCTCATTTCTGTACTAGCCTCTTCTTTACATGTGGCTGACACTTGTCAAACCCCACCCCACAGATCTTTTGCCTTCTAATTAGATGTCCTTTCTTTGTCCCTGCTATTCTTCTGCTAAGCAATCACATGTGTGTCAGCTCCAGATATGAATTACATTTCAGTTTTCTTAGGTTAAAAGTTCAGGATTATACTCATGAATGTCTCTAAGTTGCGACCACGCAGTGTGTGAGTTTGACCCTGCAGGTCCTTTTCAGATGTGAATTAATTGACATTGTCTTTTATAAACCACTGTAGTTATGCTGTAAAATACATATTTAATATTTCCCACAAACATCCTTCAAAAAAGAAAGCAAATGTGGTTATCAAAGAAAAAAAGGCAACTAGTACAAAAAAATACAGTCTTTGTTTTGTATGATAAAAACACAGACTTGAATAAAAATATTGTGCAGTCCAACTTTTTTGTCTAAAGGCCAGACTGTTCTTTGTAATTCCAGGGTGCAGCTCTGCTCCATGCACCCTCTGTTCTATTGTTCATGAACATGAACAAGCACTGAGCTGCCTTCTCTCCCCAAACAATTCAATTCACGGATATTAGCCCAAGCCAATCTCTTTGGTCCAGGCAGATGCAGTGCATGTGTGTTTGCCTGCAGTGTGCGTGTACAAAAACACGTCTGTGCGTGTGAAGGAAAGGGTGTCTGCCCTGACAGTGCTCCCCAGACACAGAGAAGATACGTCACATGGGTCAAGGTAAGTTACTCTAGACACGAAAGAGGACAGGACAGTGTATGGAGCCCCTGAAATGTGGGGATTGGGGGTTCTAATAAAAGAAGAGTGGTTGAGAAGGAACGAAAAGACAAATCACAATGTGGGAGAGGAAGAGAAAGGGGAAGGTGAACTGTGAAGTGGGTGGGTGAGAGTTAAAAAAAAAAAAGTACGGGGTAAAGATAAGGACAAAAGATATGGCAGGGTGTGAAGGACAGAGATAATAGAGAAGGCCATGGGAGCACAACAAAATGGGGTGACATGACAGGTGTGGGGAAATATGGAGTGCAAAGGAGAAGAGGGGGACAGCTTAGAGCGCTCCCCGACCTGTGTGGCGCTCCTGTGCTCCTCCCCAGAAAAGCTGGGCTCCACACTCCACTCTCTTTAACTGCTTTGAACTGTAACAGTTAGACCCCAACAGGGCCATTTTGAACTGTTTAAAGTGTGTGATGGACCAGTTACCAATCATCCCTGCTCTTAGGGTATTAGTCTGAGCATTACAGAAAGCCCACATGTGCTTTGATATCAGAAACAATTGGAAATTTACTGTCATCCAAGTTTGCAGATGTCTTGAGTGGTAATAACTACTAAATTAATTTTGCGCATTTATAGATTTATTATGTTTCTGTTAAGTACTATCAATATAATAGTTGGGTCACTCGGCTCCCCCTTTCCAGCCATAATGTCTGTACTTATGTTTATACTTACTCTGACTCTCAAGTCTGTGAGTGTCAGGCCACGTTTATATTTACTCCGACTCTCAGGTCTGTGAGTCTCAGGCCATGTTTATACTTACTCTGACTCTCGGGTCTTTGAGTGTCAGGTCACGTTTATACTTACTCTGACTCTCGGGTCTGTGAGTGTCAGGCCACGTCTGTACTTACTCTTACTCTCAGGTCTTTGAGTGTCAGGCCACGTTTATACTTACTCTGACTTTCAAGTCTGTGAGTGTCAGACCACGTTTATATTTACTCTGACTCTCAAGTCTGTAAGTGTCAGGCCACGTCTACCATCTGAAAGCTTGTTCTGACTGAACCAGACATTCTGTCCATGACCTGGATTAGTCACAAGTCAGGTCTGTCCAAATCACTTATGTACATCTTCTCAATTTTATGTCACTTACACCCCATGATCTTCTGAGACAATAAAAAATGCTGTTGCAGGTTGTCTGGAGACTTTTCAATTCAATCTCGGGTTTCTGATGGACAGTGAGAGGTGAGTGTGTCCAGAGGACTGTCCTCAAGCATACCAGTATAATCACCTCCTCTTCCTAAGAGCAGTACTTCTATACCACACCTCTGTTTAGAAAGTTTATCTCCCCTGCAGATTTCATTTTCCCCCTCAGATCCAACAGCATTTGGTCATAATTATAATTCAGCTGCCAGGATTGATTCTTTTTTTTTTCAGTGACCATATGGTTTGTAACGGAAAGCCCAGCTTTAAATGGCACACAGTGCGGAGTTTAACAGGCAGGGAGGAGTTCCGCAGAGGTGAATAGTAGCACATCATGCATCACCCATCTGTAACTGCATATGCGCTACGCCTGATGTCCCAGAACCCCTCAGCACAGACGCAAGTAATTTGACGCATGAAAAAAACTGCTTGCTTTTTTATTCTTTTGCTTTTTTAATTGTGAAGGAACTGATCAAATGTGGGAACTGTGGGAATGGATTGCGCCACAGATCAGCCACCAAATTCAAATTTAGGCTCTGGGAAGGCTGATTTATGAATGCTCGGCACGCTCACCAAATGCTTCTCATGGATTCTTGCTTTTTCGTGGAACAGCCCAGGCTGACCTAGAGGTTCACACGTAGGTAAAATGTGACCATGATGAGCCAATATGACCTCTATTAAAAAAGAAAGTCAGGAATCAGAAAGTGCTGACTGAGGATACAACATTAAACAACAAAAAAATCTGATAAAACCATGTGTTTACTGAGTAGATGATGACTCCCTACAGATAAAACCCATTGTATCTTTTTGAATGACAAAATAGATGCAATTTGTAACAACTGATTAGCCGGTGAGCTGTGTAGTGCTCTGTGCAGGAGCTTACCATGCCTACCAAATTCTCTGTATAAAATACTCAAACATATCCTTTCCTTCACCAGGCAGTAACCCAAGCCAAATAAGAGACTATTAGCACAAGCCATTACTGGGTACTTACATCCCAAACCATTACTTCAGTTTATATACTGTATATATACATATATGTAGTATATTCAATTTAACTGTTAGTTTGGAATATTGATTTTATTGCTTTTGAACCAGTGAAGTTCTGCACTTCATTAATGCACATGTATAAATACAGGGTCACCTTATAAAACTTGTTTTAAAAGTTAGTGTCTGCAATGTAAAGAACATGTTCTCTTTGATTAAAAACAATTAAATTAATTCATTCAACACTCAATTTATAGAACAGACATTGACCTGTCTGAAATCACAGAGCATATGGTTGTAAAAATGAAACAGGAATCATGCCATTCTGTAAAAAGAATCCGCATGCCAAAATGATCTGGAAAAAAAGCCTGGAAAAATATACAAGAGTTTCACTAGATGCTTGCACTAAAGTGACTTAATTAGTGGACAAAGTAAAGACTGAACTGGTGCATGAAACTGACCAACACCGATCAAAGCAAGTCAAATAAACAGACTGACTCAATTCCCCCCTGACTTTTCTTCACACATTTTCACATTCAACTCCAGTGGTATGTCTCCTACTCTAGAACTAAACTAAATGTAAAAACAAGAAATTAGACAAAGTGAAGGAATGCAAACAGAATTAGGTAGGTGTGAGCTTATGTGTGAATTGTTAGCTAAAGGATGTTTGAGACCAGTAAGAACTTTATTGGTCCTGTTTATGGAACAAAATAATTTATTGGTACAGTAGCTTATCGGTATTAAGTTCTTTTGTAGATTTTGCAACAGAGTGCTATGTGCAGTAGTCTGAGGTGTAGATTATAACAATGAATTATGGTCAGTTAAACAGCAATGAGTGACTCACACGACCAGGGTTGACGTTTCGACTGTCACCTCTGCCAAATGTCCCCACAATGTCATAAAAACCTGATATGTGGGTGCTGTGGGGACCATTTTTTCTGTCCTCACAAGGGGAAACTCAATGTTATACAAATCGGTGATTGTAATCAAAAAACTGAAAATGCCAAAAGTCTTGTAATTTGTTTGGTTACTTATGATTAAGGTTAGGGTTGAGTAGGGGTTAAGGTTCCCATTACTGGGATTAGAGTTTTTCCCATATAAATGATTGAACAGTCCCCACAAAGATATGAACACAAACATATGTGTGTGTGTATATCAAGGATTTTTCTTATTTCAATTATATATGACATGCATGAGGAATGTTCACTACAAGTCTGTGTTTTTACTTGTATGATTATGACCACATTCACACCAAAAGCACACTTAACATGCAAGGCACTCAAACTTTTACATGAATTTTACCATATGTGATAAGATAAGATTCCTTTAGGAGGAAATACATGTTTATGGCTTGTTGTTTCTTAATAAAAAATTATATTGCTTTTATATTATTCTTATGAAAGACATGTATGATCTCTCCACAATCATTTGGTTTAATTGGATATCAGAAAATTCATGTTATGTTCTAATTGAATGTATCAACGTAAAAAGGATGTTTCCTTTTCAAAATACTCGTTTTATTTTGTGTGGAACCACTATCCACGATTCAACTGAGTTCATTCAGAGAATTAATCATAAAAACTAATACTGACAAAACATTCATATAATATTCATTGGACACAAAAGAGTCATATGTTATTTTAAAGAAACTTTTCTGTATGGTTTGTGTGCCTGTGTGTGTGGATTATGTTTATATTACATTGTGGGGACCAGATGTCCCCGAACAATGTATTAAAAACCTGTTATTTTGACGTTGTTTGGACCATTTTTCAGGTCCCCACAAAGATCTCTGAATGCAATCAAAAAGCTAAAAATTCCCAAAGTCTCGTATTTGGTTACTTATGGGTACAGTTAAGGCCAGGTAGAGGGTAAGGTCATCATGTCAAGAATAGAGTTTTCCCCATAAAAATGAACGCAGAGTCCCCACAAAGATATCATTACAAACATGCGTGTGTGTGTGTGTGTGTGTGTGAGTAAATTTTGTTATGCCATATTGTATGGGATTCCTGCTCCCACAGCCCAAATATATGCAGTCATGCTAATTATTTTCCCTAAATTATCCATGGTATGTGGTAATGCGTGTGTGTGTGATGTCTACTATGTGACTGACTGGTATCCCATCCAGGTTTTACCCCTGCCTTAAGCCTTATGCTGCGTGGGATAGGCTCCTGGTGACCAGGATAAAAGGTTAGAAGATAAATGGATGGAAAACAGTAATGAAAAATGGACGACCCAACATCTGAAGAGGGGAGGACCAGCAATAACAGAGCAGCTACCAGTGCTGTTCCTGCCCAGCTTGGAACTCAAGTTTTTGCCCCTGAATACTATGGGGAAAACATGTCAGGCTTTTAAGGCAGATGACATTTAGCATGCACCTATATTTCCTTCTCTTTTTCTCCTTTTTACTTTTTTTTTGTTGTTGTTTTACCCCCACCACCAATACTCATCTGCTATTGCAGCCCACTAATTGAAAACACACTTTAGGCATCTGACTATCCTAATTTCTCTTCCCTGGAAATGTATTTTGATTAAGAATGTTGGGCACTGAAATGAACTGCCACCCCTTGCATGGGTATGATAATGGCAGAAAATAATACCCTTCCCCTTTACACTGAGACCTTAACCCACCTGATGGGTCTGTACAGTTTTGGCCCAAATGGCTTAACCAGAGCAGCACCGTGAGACCCAAAAGTGTCCAGAGGACACTGAAGCACAGATGAGGTCAAACACTTCCCCAGCAATGACTCCCAGGTGGAGCAGAGCGCCCTGTGTGGATCACTAATCATACCCGGTTTCCGCAAGTAATCAGAGGCTATAATGACCCTGTTCCCCCAAGGCACGGAGGTAAACTGGAGCGACCCCCAGGCGCTTCACAGCAGTGCTCTGTGCCAAGACCTCCTCTCTCATTATGCCACAGCTATCATTTCCTTCGGCCCTGTGCTGAAATCCCCTTAGCATGAAAGCCGTTAAATCAGCGTACACTGAGAGTCCGAGGCTCCTCTCAGGAATTCCTGACAGCCTCACTTGGTCCCACGTTGCTCTGTCAAAGGAGGATGCAAATAATGTGTCTCATTTAGCCTTTACTGAATTACCAACCCAAAAGGATCCAGTCTAGCCCCACAAACAAAATAAACAGTGTCTCTTATCTCCACTACTAACTATACTCCACAAATCCCATGTTAAAACAAGTGGCTGTGGTGAGCTTTCCTGTGTCAACACTGAGCTACATCCAGAGGTGCTGGGACATTGTTAGAGCACCTGAAGAAGGAGGTTGTGGGGATGGTAGGGATTAACTGGTGGATTAGAGAGGCGGGGGTAGGAATATCTGTGAGGATTCCTTGGGCAGCTAACAAAGACCCATTGTCCAGCTAAGGCAATGCAATGATACCACAGATTACAGTTGCACAGTTAATCATTTTTAAATCGAGATACTGATTCATATCCCTATGGGATCTCATTCTTACATGACACAAATTCTTTTGAGTGTGCATTAGCAGGGAGATCCGTTGCAGCAAATCAAGTGTTCCCTTTCCCCCCGAAGCTGCGTCATGTGACAAACTGTGCACAGCAAGAAGGGGCAGATTTGCAAACACAAGACAAAAGGACAGATTTGCAAACAAATCTACAATAATGTGTGACAAGGTAAAGGAAAACAGACTCAAGAAGACCTTCCTGGTGACAGTGAGGAAGAGAAAAGAATTTTTTCCAACCCAAGTACGAGCAATAACATTGTGTACATACTGAAAAAGGGGTCACATTTGCTTGTATTGATTTTTTTCAGATTAACACAAACACAACAAACGTAGGAAAAACATTTACTTGATGTAATAAAATTGACAGCAGATGAAGCATTAGTTTATGCTTAGTGTTTCATACACTTGGAAATGTTAAAAATGCCCTTTCAGTTCTCCAAAGTGCATGTAAATGTCCCATTTCAATAATGATCATGTTATTTGTTTCATCTTCATAAAGACAATATGTAATAATAATAATAATAAGCTATTTGTCATGCTCACACGGGCGGGACAGGACAGCTGCAGGCAATTCCCCGCTAATCGCTCCGCTTCTTAGACCAGATGTAATTTCGCTATCATTGTGAAGTAGTGTTGCCATGATTAGGAACTATACCGAGCATTTCTCTGTCTTTTGTTTTCCCCGCTTGCCCTGCCTGCTGCTGCTGCGTCCTGCCCTGCCTGCCTCGCCTGCCCTGCCTGCTGCTGCTGCGTCCTGCCCTGCCTGCCTCGCCTGCCCTGCCTGCCTCGCCTGCCCTGCCTGCGTGCCCTGTCCTGTCCTGCACTCCTGACCCATCGTCCTCATTCCTCCCTTCCTGTCGTCGTCTCGTCCCATCCCTGTGTGTAGGACTGACTTCACCGAGTACCGAAACCCCGCTTACGTCTCGACCTCGCTATTGGATCTCCTCCTTGGCTTTGTTTGCACCCGGCACCATAAATAAACACCTGTTCTCCTTACCTGTCATCACACTATTATTATTATTATTATTATTATTATAGAAATATATATTACTCAAGAATCCTGAGAGAAAATCTGAATCTTAATTCTGAGATATTGTGATTCATATTTTACACAGAATTTTACAGCTGTACCACAGATCATAAAGTGTTCCTTATGTGTCATCTCATGTCCTTGTGGTTTGCATGACATGATGACAATGTTTTTTCTTGTACAAGATGGACTCCATGATCTTCTTAAACTGAAATCCAAAACTGATTCCAGCTTTGCTCGAGCATATCAAGCTTTCAAGCACCACGCATACCTTCCTACTGCACTCTCCTTACCATAATTTTGTCAGCTGCATGGACACAAGGGCAGCCTGGAGGGAAATTTAAGCCTCTCAGTGTTTCTCACATCATATATCCATTAAGGCTCAGTTATCACACAGTTCTCACATTTTTTAAATCTACACCAAATTCCATATTTGTTATTCTTCCTTATAGGAACTTGTCTTCAAAGATCACTAGGATCTCAAGGGAATCCTAAAGTTGCAGTAAGATAACTTCTCTATTACAGCACACTTTCAATCGACACTATATTACGTTTCTGTTTGTCCAAAAGATAGGCAAATTGAGCAACTCAACAGAATTCAACATGCAACAGTGCTGCTTATAACTGCCATGAAGCACAATATTATATAGCCCCATATTCCATTTCCATGGTTCAGAATTCCATCGCTTGTAATTTCACTCTCATCATAAACTACAAAAGCATTGAGAATGAAACTAAACAATACTGTCAGTGAAGTAAAAGAGTTCATTGTAAATCGCTTCATATTCAGAAACCTGCGGATATTGTTGGATTGTTCACGAAGAATGGAAAATGGGAACAAAGAATGTGCAACAAGGGAGAGCTCCAGGCTTTTTACAGCTGAGCACTTAGGCACGTCCATGTCTTTGGAATCCTCAGCAGGCAATAAGACCTGTTAGCAGCATGCTGGACGCTGGGAGGACATGGAGTAAATGTGGTTTCCCAGTGGGCTGTCCACACACAGGGCTGGTGCTGCACAGGCACATGGTGTGATATTGTGTGCCTATCGCACGCGATGAGCTGCTGAGCTGGCGGGCCAAATGGGCAGAGGGGGCGTGAGAATGCGGCCGGGAAGGCTGGCAGAAGGAGGAAGGGGAAACTCAAGGAGGTGGCAAACAAAAAGGCAGTGCTCAGCGTGACGGTTCGTAGGTAAAGAAAGAACATTCTCATTGTGCTTCTCCACACCAAGGCTTTCAAAAGGGATTTTTTCTATTCAGTGAACCCCCCTCTATCACAATCAAATAATGAGTTATTTATTACATATTATTACCAAACCCAACATGCTTGGTCAAATATACACCACAGGATGAGTAATCCTTTGCTTGTTCTTTAACCAATTAAACACAAATTTAATTAGTAACATAACGCTAGGAAAAGCATTCCTCATATCAAGATGGAACTTGAGCCAAAAGCACACATCTGAGATGTTGAAGGAGCCAGGCTGACAGATTAAACCAAATATTTAAAATGTGGCTGGAATCCTAGTTTATTTAGTCCACAGAGACTGTAGAAATTCTAACCAGGAGAGAAGACAGAGCTCTAAGTTGGGGGGAGCCAGCTGGAGCAGGAGAGGAGCGTGATGCAACTGGGGTGAGGAGCCCTACAGCGGGAGAGAAGAGCGTCAGCTCTATCCAGTCCAATGGTCAGCTTCAGCCAGTCCAATGGTCAGCTTCAGCCAGTCGAGGGTTTGTCCAGGGCTGGAAATTGAGCTGGCCCACTCACCTGAGGTGGGTAATTTAGACGAAGAGCAAGTAAATAACTCTAAAACAGTAAAATACATAAATATTTTTTTAAATTTCATGTCGGACTACAGCAAAAAAAAAACAGATTACATTGTGTATCCTTGTCTCGACACAGGTTACTGCTCAGTTAATGCTTACATACCTGAAGGAACCATGGAGAAATTTCTAGCAGCTGATAGAAAATGTGACAGCAAAGCAACACCTAAAATGAGTTAGGAACAGATTATATGACGTAGCATATCTGGAATACCATTTTGTGTGTCTGTGTGTGTGTTGGGGGGGGGGGCATGACAAATACATTAGCCCTATGAGGACTGTATATAAAAAGTCTGAATACCAGTAAGCTCAATTGAAAGAAATTGAAAAAATTAACTATATTTATAGCATTGCTTTTCTCTAAAGCTACCCCCTCTTCACCAAAGTGTCGTAAAGTCTGCATAAAAGAAGGAGACGATGCGAGAATCAGAGTATGTTTGGATGGCCATACGATGATAGCACCTGGCTGTCTATCAGTTGTTCCCGTGTGAAGCTCTGTCCGTCCTTTTAACAGCATTAACTGAATGAACAGTATAAATCGATTTAGTATAAGTGAATGAGTAATTTATTTTTATAAGATGTGACACTTTTGGTGGTCTTGAAAATGACACTGTGGGTCAGTAAATACTTATCAGTTGACTTGTAGTAAAAATCCCACCCATAGTTATGTCAGACAAACCACAAACTGGGATTTTTATCTTTCCCAGGGCACATTGCGCCTTCCTCATCTTCACAGATTGAGTTGGGCTGTTGTTTAAGTTTCCATCCTTTCTAATTACTTAGGACTGCTCACAGTCACTTCATAAAATTCATTGGATTAGAAATGTGGATGTGCAATGTGGTGTCTCCTCCATATAGCATGCACATGTGCAAATGCAGGGCACAGAGGACTTCCTAAAAGGGGATGGAAATGGGAATGAAGGGAGGCAGTCATATGGATTGTTACTGCACTGAGATGCAGACGGTTCTTCTCTAGTTTTAGGTAGGTGTAGAATTCCATATTCACAGCAAATGCAATGAACATCATTCATCCAACCATCTACTTTTAATAAATACTTTAATAAATCCAAATATGCTTGTGGTGACCTATCCCAGGATGCATAAGGCAGGGAACAATGTGGTCAGGAACACAGCAATTAAAAGCCAAACTTTTCATTCATTCATCAGTAGCAGGGGCACAGGACCTGGGGGATGGGGGGGGGGATGTGTGCCCCCCAATAATTTAATTTGGCTTCATTTGTAACCCGAATAAACAGACCTTTGTAGTTAAATTATGAAGCTGTGCCCCACCCCCATAACAAACTTTCTACGATGCCATTAATCAGAAGACAGTCTTTGGCCATTTTAATCAGGAGCAAGGCTGCGAATGAATCTCCTGCACAGCACTGGAGCATCATCCCACCCCTCAGGCCTGGGTTCCTGGGGAGGGGACTTTGGCTCCTGACCCCAGCTAAGACCTGCCTAGATGGTGACCCTCCCTCCTTCTTGGCGGATTGCACATTCTGACTCGTTCACCAGTTCATTTGGAGGAACTACTGTGATGCTGTGCTCATTACCGTGCAATTACACCCAGACTCACTGCAGTTTCTCCTTGCCAAAAGCACTGCAACCGAGGGCCAGACTGAGCCAATGACAACTCCTCTGGTCCCCTATGCTCTTTCCTTTCCGTTTGCCGCTGTCCCACTAGCTGTTCTCTGTCCATTCATCTCTCACCTTTCCCTGCAGCAGCTTCAGAAAATGACCCCTCTCATCTTAAGCCAAAGTCTTCATTTCAAATAACTATTAACAGTCGCACCATGACTTGGAACCCCAGATCTCCCATGGAGATTTTTCATATCCTATTTCCGATCTACTACAGCAAGGATATTGCTCACCAGCAGGAAATACAGCAGAAATAAAACCAAGACACGACAAGTAATGAGTGCTCTGCAGAGAGCCCTGAGGTTATTTCATTTTCCATACAATGTTAGGCATATTATTGGATTTTGTCACTTTTGTATCCATTCCCATCATGGGAAATGTGTCTCCATGTTTCAGTTTTGCTTTATATGTCAATATGCAGAGCTTGAGCCATGGATGCTTGAGGTCAAGACCAGGGATGTTTATTTATTATCAATTGTTTGAAAATGAAATACTTACATTGGTGTCACTCATGTACCTTGCTTCAGTCCCGTGCCTCTGAGATATGGGCTTCAGTCATGGATATGCATAGCAGGTCATATAAAAATACTGCTTGAAGCACAGGTTGAGGAAATGATATATTGAGGTAGTCATCAATCATTTCAGCTCTGGAATATTTCCTACAACTGTCCACCCCCCACCCCATCCCTGGGCCCCTGCTGTCCCCCCTCAGACAGCCTGACACATATGGACAGTGCCTAAAACACAGATGCTCCGGTGCACAGCTGGATTTTTGTGTAAACACCATCCCAAACGTGTTGACATTCCCCATCTCCAGCAGAGAGTTGGTAAGAAGGTACATCATACACAACTTTCTCAACGCCCTCTGCCCCCCACCAAAATTCTTTCTTAGATTAACAGGATGCCGTGAAGGCTTGCTTTTGCACTTCAGACCATTTCGTTACTCCATCTAAACTCCATGCCATGATCTTTTTGTTGAAAATGCATTTTGCTTTATTTGCTAAAATACTCTGCTTTAATTTTATAACCACAAAGAACACATCGGGAGGGAATGGTATTCTTGAATACTGTGTTATGTCAATATGTGACCACTGTTATTCTCAGGAACATGGATTTTGACATGATGGCCCCACTAAGAATACAAGCCTGGCACAAACCAAGGAGGCTCCAGAGGTCAGAGCAAACGGGCAGCTTGGGCAGCGGACAGGGGGGGAGCTGGGGCAAAACACAACACAGAGGCCTGAAAACTGCACAAAGCAGTTGATTTAAGGACTTCCTGCTCCAATTTCCCTCTGTCTGTCAGCTTGAGTTACCCCACTGCATGGCATGTTTCAGAGCAGCATTTGTGTGCAGTACAGGGCCAGGCCATTGTACCAATAACAGGCATGTGAGGCCTTCATCATGTCACCCAGCTGCTCGTTAACACTGGGAAAAGTAACACTTCACATTTACATGTGGTTTTCACATTTCCGGGTCCTCCCAAAAAACCAATTAAAATAATAATTTCCAGAACATTCCACTATTCAATTTTGTGAGGTGGTTGTGGGGTTCTGTCTTTTTTCCTCTTACCTGTCATTGATTTAAAGCGTTTTAAACTTAAAAAGACTTTTTTGGAGAAATAATTAACGTGTACTATTCTCAGTGTCCCACCATTCTGCTGGGAATGCTTACCAACACATCCCCATGTTGTTTGTTTCTGCACACACCCATCAACAAAATTCAGATGTATTACATAATCCACTTGAAAAAGTTACCCAGAGAAACGGTCTTCAACGATGCGCTTGCCAGGAATTATTTTGAAATTATTACTTAAACATTCAAAGTTCTGTATGTGAACTGCTACTAAAGGGGGCAGCAGAGCTCAGAGAAATTAGGAGATGACAGCAAAGTGCAGGGTTCATTCAAATCGAGTCAAGTGGTGCTTTATAGTCATACCATCATAAAGAGGTGCACTGCGACATGTGAAAACGTTCCCCCAGGTCCACAGTGCAACAAATGTATAAATACAGTCATATGTCACTCAACGACAGGGATACCTCCCAAGAAATGCACAATGATGTGATTTCACCATTGTCTGAAGATCAGAGTTTATAAAATAACGCTAAGACCTGCCTAGATGGTGACCCTCCCTTCGTCTTGGCGGATTGCACATTCTGGCTCATAAAAGTCATGATTGTCCAATAGGAATGCTCCTTATCTAAACATTTATTGGACTATCTTGACTTCTTGCTTAAATTAACCCAGCTAACTGAGAAATTCCACCCCCCAGAAGGTTTTTGCGATTCATAAGGCATGGAAGACTTACAAATGCCTTGCTAAAGGCTTCCCTCAATTCATAGGCAGGATGAAATGCACAAGTGCATAAATGGAAGAAATTCACTACTGTTACCTCCTAAGAATGAACACCCAGCAGAATGAACAGCCTGCAATGGAAGAGACAGTCAAGGATCTACAGGCACCTCATGCGCTTGCTAATGTCTGTGTTCATGATCCCAAAAAAAAAAAAAAAAACAAGTGGTAATCCTGGAAGGAAATCAAAGAGGAAGCTGTTGCTGTTATACTGCCCATTTGAACTTTGCCATTGACCACCTGGATGCTCCACAACAGAACTAGAACAAAAAACAACACCTTTTCGCAAAAAAAAAAAAAGTCTATGCTCTGTTTTGGAGGAAACGAAACAGCCTATGAAAACTTCCTGGCCATCCGTGTGCTGAAGCTGATGGAGGGAGCATCGTGATTTGGGCTGCACAGCTGCAGCAGGTCCTGAACAGCTTGCAACCATTGTGGGAATTATGAATCCGAAAACTGCTTCAGGAAATCCAACAGGAAAATATTAGGATATCTGTCAGTGATCTGAAGCTTAACATGAGATGGGTCACGTATCATGACAATATACAACAGTGTGACTTAAATGGAGGAAATGCCATATTATAGAATAGTGTTAAGCATATTGTAATCATCTGGCATGACCAGAAGCAAACTGTTCATGCAATACATCTCAAAAATATCAATGACCCAAAACCACGCTGTAAAGAAGAATGGACCAAAATACCTTCTAAGGGTTGTACACGTCTGACCAGCAGCTACAGGAAGCTTTTGCTTATTACTGATAGAGGATCAATGCAAATTTAACAGTTTGGAAACTTGTGCTGGTTTAAATAGTGCCATTGTTTGTCTGCGGGTGTGTTCCCCCCCCCCCCCCCCACCCCGTGCTTATTATTATTTAGATAAAAATCAGATCACATATTAGGAGAAATACAGAAATCCAGATAAGACCAAAGGCTTCACAGTATTTTCTCACAATTGTACATGCTGAACTTGTACCTCCACATGAAAAAAGACCTTCATGTTTTATTTACCAGTCTCCGGGTCCCCAGAATCAACAGAAAGCCAAGTTCCTCATGGTTTCTTCATCTCTGTCGTTCAGGGGAAGAGTGCAAACCACATGCAAAAAGCATCTGGAAAAGTATGCATCTGCTCCTGTTTGGAATGGGAGTCTTGTATTAGCAAACAGGCCCAATGACTACACTCACCCCTGCAGGGAGGCAGTGGTGGGGGTGCCCATGCACAAGATAACTAATGCGTGAAATAGTTGCATGAATCTAGTAAATGCATCTCTGCAATTTAGGCTTCACAGAGCTCCTTTGAAACAATTCCTACAGCGCTACACCACCTTATTCCTGCCTAAAATACTCCTACTCTTGGTTGGAGTTACTCCAGTTCCATTTCCTGTCTTTCTAGATTCCACCTAATCCCTCACAGTCGATGCCTTCTTACCTACAGATTTACACAGCCAGCAATAACAGTAGGTTTGACTACTAGTTAAGGGAGACCTCAGGTTTTGCCACTAAGCCTGAGGCCGACTGAAAAAGCCATCTCACTTTCACAGTCATTAAAGCAGGAAAGACCAGCTATGGAAATCCATGTCAAGCAGTGATGAGGGGCAGAGGGACCCACTGTCTGTGGGGCATTATGCAGGTTGCATCAGGATTGGGCCCATGGGGTGTAACTGCTCCATGGAAATACTGAAAAATGCTTAGGAGGATCATTACACTTTATCATTCATGTGGACACCAATTTCAGTGGCTCAGAAAGACTACAAATTACATGACAGGTCATAGGAACGTCATATACCTGATCCGCTATCAAACCATTTGGCAGATAACTTAACTTCACAAAACATCAGTTAATCAGGGTTGGTTTTGCGTCAGAGAGACACAGAGATCATATATTTAAACCAAAGTGCTGGCCTTTGACAAGGCTATAAAATTTATTGTGAAGCACAGGAGCAGATCTTGTTATGTGACTGGAGCCAGTGATTTTTTTCCTGATCCCTTGTGCTCCTGAGAACACACAGGTGTGATTAAGACTGGCATACTGAAAACGATAAAGAAAGCCAAGTGAACAAACACAGTGACGGACACATATACCCACAGTTCATCACTGAGCGGGTCTTGGCCACTAGAGATCAGCTCTGATATTGTCTTTCAGCAATCATAGGTCCTGTAACTTGTCTTTCTTCTATTGTTCCCCATATGGACAAGGGCCAACATCAACATCGTCAGAAAAGCACATGGATGGCCATTAAATGAACTGTTTCTTCCTCTAGTGGTCCACAAGAGAAGTGCACTATGGTCTAAGGTGATAAATCACACTTTTTAAAGTGACAAATGCATAACTATAAACATGTGAATTTAACAGTAACTTGTGCTACACTATATGGGACTGCCTCAAACAGACACAAATAAAAACAATAGCCCCAAATCAACATTTTACACCTGCAAAACCTACAAACCTGATACTTAGGTCAGAGAGGTTCTGGGATATGATGACATCAACATATCAGAGACACCTAATAGAGGACAAAGAGACGTGGTGGTGGCATTGCACCCAAATGAGCACTGTAAGTCATTGAGACCACAGAGCAAAAAGACAACACTGCTCCAAGCTGAACCTTCTGAATGTAGGCATGCTGAAGTGCTGGTGAGACTGCAGTTTTGTCAAACGCCAGAGCTGGCAGAAACATTATTACTAATGCACACTGATGCTAAAGAATCTGATCTCTGGAGTCACTGACTTACACCCAAGTGTGCAATATATTTGCAACTACTCTCATAGTGAATGTGGATGCACAAACCAGTGAACTAACTTCATTTTATTAGGTCATCAAAAAAATATTAGCTGGCACAAGACAAAACCCGTATACACAGCATGGGTGCGGTGGGGGATCTGGAAAATCTGGGTTCAATTTCACAAAAAAAATTAGTTTGACAATGAAAGAAAAATCAGTGGGTGGAGTTGATGCAGAACAGAAATGAATTAAAAACCAATGAAGATCAGTGATACAAATGCATTTCATCATGCAACATGAATGCTGTACAATTTGAGCATTCCTTTATTGCCCCCTGATGTACACTCTTGGTATTGCAAAGAATCATGTCAATATATGATCTAACGTCAAGTTATGCCAGATCGAATCACGGCTGACTGGACTGAAATCCATGGTCGACAGTAAATAATATACACTGATCAAGAGATACCTGATATTAGGCATATTAGGATGTCAGCAGTGTATTGCTTAGTGTAACAGGTGCAGGAGAATGGGCAGCACTGTCTGTATAACGACCCAATGTGCATATCTAACTTGTAATACAGTATGCATACAGTAATGTATATGTGATGGACTACTACAATATCGATTTATGCCAAAACTGCCTTGGATTCGCGGTCCAGGTTCCAAATGTAAATGCAAGTCAACACAAGGCTGTATTCAACTCACCACACAATATTCTAAAAGACAGCAGATGTATTGGTTAACCATCCATTATTCATACACCTTATCAGTAAAGGGCTGCAGTGGAGTGATGAACAGTAACTCCTTTATTTTTTGCACCATCTCACGTTGCTATTAATAAACGTTTTAAAAATCCATACAAAATAAAATGAAGCACCAGTCAGAAAAGTGGCGAACGCGCATGCACACACACAGATGCGCACAAAGACACATGTATTCAAATCTTTGTGGGGAAACTCCATTCATTTCTATGGGCATAACTCTAATCCCAACCTTAACCCCTACCCTGCCCTAACCTTACCCATAAGTAAGCAAACATAAACTTTTGGCACAGATTTTTTTAAGTTTATATGTTGGTCTTCCAATATAAATGGGGACCATCCATTCATTTCTATGGGAAAAATCATAATCCCAATCACGACACCCTTAACCCTCTACCCTAACCTTAACCATAAGTAACCAACCCAAATACAAGACTTTTCACATTTTTACTTGTTGATTGCATTCAGATTTTTAGAAAACTGAGGTTATCCAAATGGATACCTCAAAAGATGTCCCCAAAAGTAGGGAAATTTCAGGTTTTACTACACTTTAGGGACAATTTGGTCCTCAAATGTGATCTATGCAAACACACACACACACACACATATACACTCACCTAAAGGATTATTAGGAACACCATACTAATACGGTGTATGACCCCCTTTCGCCTTCAGAACTGCCTTAATTCTACGTGGCATTGATTCAACAAGGTGCTGAAAGCATTCTTTAGAAATGTTGGCCCATATTGATAGGATAGCATCTTGCAGTTGATGGAGATTTGTGGGATGTACATCCAGGGCACGAAGCTCCCGTTCCACCACATCCCAAAGATGCTCTATTGGGTTGAGATCTGGTGACTGTGGGGGCCATTGTAGTACAGTGAACTCATTGTCATGTTCAAGAAACCAATTTGAAATGATTCGAGCTTTGTGACATGGTGCATTATCCTGCTGGAAGTAGCCATCAGAGGATGGGTACATGGTGGTCATAAAGGGATGGACATGGTCAGAAACAATGCTCAGGTAGGCCGTGGCATTTAAACGATGCCCAATTGGCACTAAGGGGCCTAAAGTGTGAAAAGAAAATATCCCCCACACATTACACCACCACCACCAGCCTGCACAGTGGTAACAAGGCATGATGGATCCATGTTCTCATTCTGTTTACGCCAAATTCTGACTCTACCATTTGAATGTCTCAACAGAAATCGAGACTCATTAGACCAGGCAACATTTTTCCAGTCTTCAACTGTCCAATTTTGGTGAGGTCTGCAAGTTGTAGCCTCTTTTTCCTATTTGTAGTGGAGATGAGTGGTACCCGGTGGGGTCTTCTGCTGTTGTAGCCCATCCGCCTCAAGGTTGTGCGTGTTGTGGCTTCACAAATGCTTTGCTGCATACCTCGGTTGTAACGAGTGGTTATTTCAGTCAAAGTTGCTCTTCTATCAGCTTGAATCAGTCGGCCCATTCTCCTCTGACCTCTAGCATCAACAAGGCATTTTCGCCCACAGGACTGCCGCATACTGGATGTTTTTCCCTTTGCACACCATTCTTTGTAAACCCTAGAAATGGTTGTGCGTGAAAATCCCAGTAACTGAGCAGATTGTGAAATACTCAGACCGGCCCGTCTGGCACCAACAACCATGCCACGCTCAAAATTGCTTAAATCACCTTTCTTTCCCACTCTGACATTCAGTTTGGAGTTCAGGAGATTGTCTTGACCAGGACCACACCCCTAAATGCATTGAAGCAACAGCCATGTGATTAGTTGATTAGATAATTGCATTAATGAGAAATTGAACAGGTGTTCCTAATAATCCTTTAGGTGAGTGTATATATATATATATATATATATATAAAATTTATGTACAATTTGTATATATGCCATCTTACATATTATAGCATTATACCCTCACACCTCTAGGGTTGGTTGTTTAATTCCTGCTTCTGGCTGTGTGTGTAGAACTTGCATAGTCTTGCTGTGTTTGTGTGGGTTCCTTTCAAGTGCTTTGATTTCCTGTACTATTCAAAACATGCAAGTAGGTGAACTGGTGTCTCTAAGATGGCCATTGTGCGTGTGTGTGTAAATTGTATACTATTATTGTATGATGCCATCTTTATTTATATATATATATATATATATATATATATATATATATTATATACACAGACAGAGACACACACACATATATATGTGTGTGTGTGTATATATAATACTAAATGTAATCAAAATACTACTAGAAATGCAAATGGAGTGATGAACAGTAACTCCTTTATTTTTTGCACCATCTCACATTGCTATTAATAAACGTTTCAAATTCCATACAAAATAAAATGAAGCAGCAGGTTGAAAAAGGAGACGCTTGGCAAACCATTCATCTGTAGGCCCCTGTAACGTGCGGAGCGGTAAGACCAACTGTGGCAGTGTCTTGCAAGTGCGATATTTACTATAATTCAAAAATCATATATTTCATGGAAATTTTCATTTCTGCATGGCACAATTACGCACTAACTGCGAATTTCATCCACCCACTAAGTGCAACCTCAAACCTCACTATACATTAATGAGGAACAGAGAGACGGGGGAGTAGTTAGTGAAAGTAAACTCAATTCTTTTGGGCAGTATTCCTTGGGGGCGACAAACAGTAAAGGGCATGAGTACTAGTTAAGCAGTTGGCACAGTTAGCCAAGCTCTGTCAAGTCACAGCAGTGGAGGCCCTGGTGGAGACTTAGCCAACAGATTGAGCAAGTGACTGACCAGGCCAGCATAAGGGTCAGTTATGGTCCAGAAAACATGTTATTGACCACATATTGGGGCAACTCAGAGCAGATCCAGGTGCTGTAGGAACCAGAGAGCTGTGTTGAGGAAGCAGTCGAGCTGGGTGTCCACACGGGACAGAGAGTGGCCATCCTCAGCAAACCACAGCACCCTGCAGGCAAAAGGACAGTCCATCACTGGACCATGGACAGCCAAAAAGCCTGAGGACAGGAAAATGCTGACGGAAATCACATCTGACCTGACCGGCGAGCCCCTGCCCTTCAGTGCTCGGTACAGTTCCAGCCCTTGGTGAGGGCACACCCTCTTATCCTTTCCTCCCAACATCAGGAGTACTGGGGTCCTAATCTGCCAAAAATTCAACAGAAAAATCTTAAACTCAATCAAATGAATAAACTGAAAAACTGAACTTTTCTCAGACAGCCAGAGACAGAGTCAGACAACAGCTAGTCAGCCTCAGCTCATGCCCTACTCCACTGTATAGGGGACATTAGCCTAACTACGCTATCTTAATGACACAACAAGCTACATTTAGCACTGGTTGTGTTTTTGTAAAATAAGGACAACTGAGAACCATGTGACAAGCAGACAGGAAGAAGGAAGAGGGTCTTAGATATGTGAGTGCAGACTGGTTTGACAAATGCAACAGACAGGAACAAAAACGACTATGCCATCAGTGACGTGAAAAGACGCACAACAGCTGAAGAGATATTGAGTTGTTTAAGGGCTACTGCTGAGATACTAGTATCTGTATTCTGGCCGGACTTACGCAGGTATCAGAACACTGAATTTACTGCTTTTAAAGACATTTTTAATGACGCTTTTAGTACCACTCTAATACCACTCTGAGTCTTAGTTAGAAAACGAGTCATCTGTTGATAGTTGTATCCTTCATATTGTTATAATCCTGAACCTGAAGAAGATTTTTCTTGTTTACTCTTAGAATGTCAAACACAAACATAATCGCTGTGTATCTCTGCCTGTGGACATCGAAGGTCTTGATTAAAAACTGCCTGACCTCCATTTGTTGAAAGATATTAAACCTGGAAAAATTAATTTCAAATAAAGGATGAAAAAAATCATTTCAAAATATAAAGCAAACCATTATGGTAAGCTGAATCTATGTTACATTCATTTCTTTCCACAATGATCTGTCTTTATAAGGTTCTGCATAGTAGAAGCAGCATACTAGCACACACAAATGGAAAAATCGAAATGAACATTAATAAAAAAGAAAAAAGAATCACAGTCCCACCGACATGATGTATATGCGGCAATAACGACCCCAACAGAAAGGGGCTGCATTCCCTTAGTCATTCTGCTCGTTCTCTAGCAAGGTGCAGATTGGCCTCAGCTACCCACACCTGTACTGTGCAATTTACACATACATTTCTTATTCTTTATGCAAAGAATTCTGCTTGTGTGTCAATGTGTTTTATGGGGGTTTCTCCATTAGCCAGAGCTGATTTGGAGATGGGTTCAGCAGGGTGTGTTTACCTGAGCAGCGTGTACAATGGGGGAGCACTGAAGCATGGCAGCCAGGTCGTCTGGACTGGGCAGCCGGTCAAATGAATACTGCAGCCCCAGCACACCGTACCGCCTGTCTCACACAGAGATGACAGTCCAAGAAGAGGCGGCCATGGCGAACAGGGAGGACATTTCAACTTCGGCAACTTCAGAACAGGTCCAGGTTGAGACTCACCAGTCAACAATGTCACTGGTTCCCAATAGGGTGGCGGCATTGATCACGGGGTTCCTGGCGGCACACGCTCTGTAGAATTCAGGGTACTGGCCGATTAAGTGGCAGGCCAGGAAGCCGCCGTGAGAGCCGCCCATCACGACGACTCGCTTGGGGTCCAGGGTGCTGTCACTCTGCAGAGCAGTCAGCACGGCTCTCTAGGCCACAGGGGGACAAGGGCAGTCAAAGCTTTTCTGAGGCTTTCCAAATTTACGATGAACATAAAAACGGCAAGCATGGTCGCATCGACGTATTATTTCACAGAAATTTTCAGTAACACTTTATAATGCATTATGAATATATCATTGGTGCATTATAGATGAGAGCTTCATAAAGTATTCATAATGCATAATACGCATGTCTATAATGTGTTATGCATTTTGATAAATATTGATAGCCACATTTATAATGCTTTGTGAATTCATTATTATTTGTAATGAATGTGTTTATAAATTACTAAAACCCTGGCTACCAAATTTTCTTCTAATGTTTTTTTTTCCAGCTTAGACTAGTTAAACAGAAGAAGTTTGATTATATATTACTGTTCCAGTGATGGGCACTGTACCTGCATGTCTTTGACATCCTGACTTCCAACATTACCAATGAGAGAAAGGATGCTGTCTTGCCCAAAGCCAGTAGATCCACGGTAGTTCACTGGAAAACCACAATAAAATTAGCAGTGCTGTTCACATGGGTACTTGGTTTGTTGAATATCAGTTATTGGCCTACCCCTTCTTGTGCTCCCATACTATGATCTTTGTCAGTGCTCTGGTCTCCTTACAACCCAAACAACAACAGAACAAAAATTCCAAACAAGCACAACCACAAAGCGAGGCTGTTACCTACATGTTCTGAGGACTGTAGACTCACACTGGCACAGAAACAGGGTAATAGTGTAAGTTTGTAGAAGGTAGTACGAAAAGGCAGAAAATGATCTTACCCATTAGCACAGCAAAGCCCACCCTGGCCAGTGCTGATGTGAACACATTCCATTCAGCAGAGAACTGGGAGTGTGGTCCTCCTGTGGGACAGGGCCCAGCATGAGGTCAGACGAACTGCACCAGACCCCAATACCAGACACATACTCAACACAGATGTCCATATGGAACTCTTTACACATACACTGCAGACTTTAAGATAAAAAAAAAAGTAGATTGTATTAGTAGATACTGTTCAGGATGTTGTGGTGTCTCTCACCATGGGCAAATACAGCCAGGGGAATCTTAACGGCTGTTCTGGGACCCCTGGGTTTAATCAACAAGGCATCAAAGTCCAGGCCAGCTAAACAATGGAATGGAGACACAGGGTAAGAAAGATCTGCCGGTTGATCACCAGGGACCTGTTATTCTAGACCAGTGTTTCCCAGCCCAGTCCTCGGGGACCCACAGTCAGTTTCTGCTCCCTCCCAGCTACCTGTCAAAAAGTTCAGGTTTCTGCTGCATGACTGGCAGTGAGCATTCAGACTGGTCACAAAGGTAGAAAGCATATTACTGTGTATTTCATGACATTGCTAGTCAGTATGCTTTACACCAAACTTAGCTACTGGGAGCTATGAGGGAGCAAAAGCGCAGACAGTCTGGGGGTCCCCAAGGACCGAGTTTGGAAACATTGGTCTAGACTGACTATGCTTAAATAGATCCCAGAAAGAATGACTGGTTATCTGTAATGAGCATCAACACTGACACTTCAATCCTGGGGGGGGTGTTCCATGAAGCAGGATTTCTCAGTTAGCTGGGATAACTTAAGCTAGATGTCATATTCGTCCAATAAGAGTTTAGGTAAGGAGCATTCCTATTGGACAATCATGACTTCAAGTTTAAGCTAACACAGCTGAGAAATTTTGCTTTGTTTTGATTTGATGAGTGATAACTTTCATAACCATGTCTAAAATTAATGTTTTCAAACTTTGCATTTTTCTGCCAATCTCAAACGTCTGATCAGCTCTCCCCCTAAAGAGCCCATGCAGATGCCACCGTCAGAGAGCTTGACATTGACCGACACCTGTGCTATTAGACACCTGCTACTCTTCACTTTACAGGCTCAGTTGACCATGCATAGCGCTCAACAGCTTTTTACGGCACTCTATGGCATTCAATGGCAGAAATGTATACTGACCTAACTGGTATAACATACTCACCATACTGCGTATTCTCCTCTTGCTGTGTAGGCGTGATGTTCAGGACACTCCACTCCAGGTCTGAGATCTCACAGGGGTCTTCCAGGGGAGTCCAGGAAATGGCTGCTTCTCCTCCTGGAGGTGGCAGGAACCCTGCATTCTAACAGAGGCCATTGTTCCAGGGTCATACTCAATTTACAGCAGAATATCATTATAATACAGTGTAAGGGGGAGGTGGTTCAAGAACAGTAT
This sequence comes from Paramormyrops kingsleyae, assembly GCF_048594095.1. Taxonomy (NCBI): domain Eukaryota; kingdom Metazoa; phylum Chordata; class Actinopteri; order Osteoglossiformes; family Mormyridae; genus Paramormyrops; species Paramormyrops kingsleyae. The sequence goes on from NC_132802.1 coordinate 34,024,176, forward strand.
CTCAGTAAAGGTTTTCACCAATACTGACTGGTGAGGTATACGAAAAAAAAAAAAGAAGTTTTCAAATATTCATTTTAAAGGCTAACTATATGTGACTTATTGACATTATTCCCTCCCTTACCAAAAAAAGTATACTTAAAGTTAATTTTTTTAAGTATACTTCTTGGGACTAAATTGGCCCACTTTTAGTTTATTAAAGTATATATTTTAAGTGTATTGATTTAAAACTATAAAAGATAGGACAGCGATTTTTGCGGCACAAACTTGCACAAACGCAGCTCTAACGAACTGCTTGTTTGTGCCGCACAAATCAGTGTTCTATCTCTTTTACTTTATGAGATATTAAAGGTTTTTTGTAAAGGTCAAAAGTTCAGCCAGCCCCTATACAAAGGCGTTCAGATGTGAAACCGGGCTCGTTCTGCGTTTGTGCTCATTTGTGCCACATAAATTGCTGTCTTTTCTTTTATAATTTTAAATAAATACACTTAAATATATACTTTAATAAAGTAAAAGTGGGCCAATTTAGTCCCAAGAAGTATACTTAATAAAATGAACTTTACGTATACCTTTTTTTGGTAAGGGCTATTATCATCACTGCACCAACACAGTCCTAACAAAACAGCACATCCTGTCCCTGGCCCACTTTCGCTCAATGCTGCAAACACGGCGTGATTTTTTCACGGTAGTGTGACCGCACCTTTAGACAGCCTTTGAAGGAATAACTGAAATTCCTCCATACTGTGTATGCAATTAGTGTGATTTGATTTATTAATATAATGGCTTTTCACAACAAAACATGAATTATATTCATAAACACGTCCATAAAGTAAACATTTATCTCCACATAGATGCTGATGCTCACCAAGCATGGTGGGCAGTTGGGCCCTGAGCAGCTGACTATCATAAGATCCCTCTCATTGGCCAGCAGCTTCCAACTGCCAAACTCCTCATCTGCCGGAACAACAATGAAACAGCTTTGGGCAAAGCACTGTACTAACATGCTGACCTGAAAATGTGTCCCAATCCAAGGAATACCTCAAAGGTGCCACCAATTATAAGTACTCACTGTCAATAAGGCGCATCACTCTCTGAGTGCCTATGTCCACCACAAAGAGTTCCTATGGAGAATCGAGGCAGAAAACCAAAATTAAGTAGCATTTTCTTAGTTTGCCTAAATTAAGGAGGTTACGATATCAAAACAAAAGTATTTTGAAGTCCAACAGTGTACCTTCCAGTTCCTCCTAGGGCTACTGAACAGCACCCTCTGGCTGTCAGAGGACCAACAGCAAGCTGGCAAGGCCTCGTATATTCCAGCAAACTCCCCTGTGACACGGGAAGACTCCTAACCTTGGAACCTCCACGAGGCACAATAACTCACTCAGACATTGCAGTTTATAATTCTTCATTCCACTGGAACCTTTTCAAAACGAATGTCACAATTAAATCAGTAATGTTAACTGTACACTGTGAGGCTCCGTGTCCTGCAAGTTCCCTACCTTCCAAGGGTCTCTTAACTACATCCACCAGCAGAGTTAACTTCTTCCTCACCCAGTCATACTGCAAATGAAAAATAACGTAATTAGCTCTACATTCAGACAACTACAGCTGGGCACTTAATCCAATTTTAATTTCAATTAAGATTTTGGCTTCCTATGATTATCAAAACAAAATAATCAAGATAAAACAATCATTGTGCAGCATTTAGATTCACGATGATGCTCCCATTTTGTCCTGTATTATAAATCCAGTGCACCCCATTTCTGGCCTCTTCTTATTTCTCAGTTAAATTAAATTTAGAGTTCAAGGAAATGCATTGTTTTTTATTCAATAGATGCACGATATTAACAAAGTCAGTGAGTAATCCTGTTAAATATTTGTGCTCGCAATAATGGCCAAAATTATCGTGATTATGATTTTTGCCATAATCGAGCAGCCTTACAGTCACCCATGGCATTGGTGGCAGAAAAGTAAAAATCTGCATAGACACCTCACTAATCAGTTCACAAGTGGCCTCGAGGTCTCCATTGACAACCACCCCCCACATAGTGATGACAAGGCTGTGAGTTAAGATCTGTATCAGAGTTTGGCGGAACGTACCAACTGCAGGCTGAGGCATTGGTTGTGGGGTCCAAACACTTGGCCCTGCACGTAGACAATGTACTGTCCGTCAGGGCTGAGACGTGGTGATGAGATGGCGCTGGAGTCGGATGACAAGCACTCTACCACCAGGAGGCATACAGAGAGAGGATTACAACCACTGACAGAAAGTACAGCATTTATACACATCATTTAAACCTCAAAGGTACTCACCGCAGTTGCCTTCAAAATCCAGGTGAAACAAGGCAGACCTGAAATTAAAAGATGTTATTGCCTGGAGTGAGCAGCACATGGCAGGTCCTGCGATCAGTTATTAAAAGACTGCCTCTTGCCTCCTGTTAGAGCAGAATCTCAGGCCCAGGCGGAATGGTGCATGCCACCAGCCCACAAACAGCACACCTTCTCCCCCTGGTGCCCAGAGTGCCTACAGGTGGAAGGACACCATGATCCACATACTTAAATTTAAAGCACATCAGGGAGATACTACCATCCTGGTCGAGTTTTAAAGACCATTTCACCTTCAATGTTTTCTTCTTTGTAAAAGTAAGACAGTGTAATTGCTCAAGTGTTCAAAGGCCAATCAGTACGTGGGATACATCATTGCCCTGCACACCTGCTCACCTGTCCCGGAGACACCTGTGTTGGAGTACCCTGTGGAAGGAGCACAGTGCCCTTATCTATATCTGCCACACAAAGTACAGGAGTACTCTTACTGGCCAAGCCCTCACCCCAGTCCTCCTGATAAACACTGCGGTCCTCCTGCGAGTCAGACACAGACGAGGAAGAGAATGAGAAAGAGAAAATGTGCAATGAAAAAAATCACTGGAAACATTCTTTAACAAACAACTCCTCGGGGACATCAGAAAGGCATGGTGTTACACTACTGAGAGTGCATTTCTCCCTAAATTAACCGCCAATATTAATGTCAGTGAAATTACCTTCCCACCTGTCACCTCCTCCCCAGAGGGTCCCGCACCAACATTATCACGCGATACTCTGCTCTCTTCACTAGCGAAAGATGGATTGACCTGCTTCTTCTCCGCCACATACAGCACTCTGCCCTCACATGGAGACCAGGCCAGACAGCCAAAGGGTGCTGAAACACAACAGCACGAGGAATGAAAACAGCCATGCAATTCTTAAAAAAAATAATAATGTTGATTATAATAACCATGTATTGGATAAATGGTTTTAAAGATGGATAATGGATGGACAACAGCAAAATTCCAGGTATTGTTAAGCACATGTTTGTACCATCACAGTATACTTGTCCATGTTTGTTTAAAGAAGTGAGGTCAAGGCTTTTCGTCAGTCCATTCTTGCTCCATATCTGTAAAAGAAAAAAGGAAGTAGAACACCCTAAAGGGAAAAGTCTTGCTATCATGTCACTGAAGTGTGCCATCAGCCAAGGTGAAAGGTCAAGACAAAGAAGGAACGGGGAAGCCTCAGCAGCGTGTGAGGATCATCGGCAGCTGAAATCTAAGTGTCACACGGAGACAGGGTGCAGTGTAAAGTGTCACGTGGCTTGTGAGAGTGTTTCTATGGAGTTATTGTTCACAAAATTTACTGCAAAGCTGGAAGGTTCAGGTCCATAAAGTACAAATCCTGACCAAGATCTTGTTTCAACCAACTACTTGAATGTAAACTATCACAGTCACAGACTACTCGACTGGTCGGTTCAAACTAAATCTCGGACTTTGTACTTTATGGACCTGAACTTCTCACTTCTAATTTACTGCTACCAGAGAGTTCATAGAAAGGCTTATATCAGGGGTGGCCAATCTTATCCACAAAGGGCCGGTGTGTATGCAGGTTTTTGGGATAACCTGTAGGTCAGCTGTTCAAACCCAGGTGTGAGGACTCTTCAGCCAATCAGTCTTCTAATTAGTAATCTAATTAGGGAGTTGCAGCGAAAACTCGCATACACACCGGCCCTTTGTGGATAAGATTGGCCACCCCTGGCGTACATCTTACAAAAAGAAAAAAGTAAAGTGAAATGCTCAGAAGCAAACTGTCACTGACCACACAAAGCTACTGCTGTTGGAAGAATGTTAAATATTAAGAATGTAATGTTTAAAAATAAATCTTTCATTGTTTTATTTACACACAAGCCTGCCAAGTTCTTTAATGACCATCCCTACCTTAACTTAACCGCCTAAAAAAAGAAAAAATATAATGTGGAAACTTTTTTTGTATCAGTAATCTCACCTCAAGGAACTGGTGTCCCACACCATGACAGCTGGTGTCTCTGATAACAGCCTTCAGAGTCCCGGATGGAGAGTATCTGGTCAGCAATCTGAAGAGCAGAGAGATGACAGTTATGACTTTGACCTCAACAATAAATCGTTCTATTGCGCTGAAATTATTGTTTACATTTAGTTTACCTTGTCAGTGGATTGTTTCTTAAAAATTAATAACCGGAATAAATATTTAAGTCTGTTAAACATATAAGGATTTTCAAGTAATGGACAGGTCATATGTATATTCAAACACCCACACAAAATCCGTAACTGAAATAGTTAACATATCAACAGGGCCATAATTCAGGCCATATCCGTTCACTGGGTACCAGAAACAGCACTGGTGTTGCCTCAATGAGCAACAATTTTGTTTCAGTAAATATATGGCAGGAAAGCATGCAGCACTGTTAGTCTATGGAACTGGAAGAGCTACAGCGTCTTACTCTCCCTGCAGGTGACTGCAGTGGCCGGGAGGCAGCGCCCTAAGCACGGTCCTCCCGCTGCATATCACGGTATACTGCTTGCCGAACCGGAGTCTCGTTCCTCTCGCCGTGTCGTTTTGGCTCCATTCTGAAACAGAAACCCGGGAACTATAACGATCACGCCGCCTAACATCCGCTTCCTAATTTATGGCAACAATCCGTAGTAAACAAAGGACCAATCCAATATTATGCCGGTGAAGTTCGTCATGTCAAAAACAAACACAGGAAAAAGTTGCCAACTGCTGAACAACATTAGATGACTGGTTATCTACCAGTAAACAGGTTGATGTGTTTTTCTCCTCGGGTCTCCAGTATTTCTGGGCTTACGGTGACTGACACGGGGGTGGGAAACTGGCTGTACTTTCTGAAAACCGCAGTAATAGATTCTGGTTCCGTTTGCACCTGAATGAAACACACAAATAATCTTTACTAGCAAGTTACCATTGAAAATGTATCGTCTAATATGCACGAAAGATTAATTTATTAGCATGATTCGTTTTGGAAAGCAATGCAATCTTCTGAAACCACCAAGTATGTATTATGTATAATGTACATGGTGTTTTAATAAAGCGGTTTGCTACAGTTCGGAATGGACGAAAATTTAAACATGCATGCACACTTTCCAAAAGGCGTATCTACGAAACATACAAAGAATTATGTAGTTGGAAACACGTTTCGTGTACTAGAATGCACAAGAGTACAGCAAGCATAACACGCTACTGGCATACAGACAGGCGAACAGAGCACAGGCTGCACTACATGTATTTAGAGGCAGGCTAGCTTCCTGTTACTGGGTGGGGAAAAAAGCCTGACGCTAAATGTATGTTACAAGCATCTGCGACGAGTTTCTGATGCTATGACACGGTGCAGCTATTTAAGCACTGGTTTCTGTTAAAATAAGCAGTTATATAAAGAATCTTGAATGAAATTCCTGTGGAACCTGAGCGATTTTACCATGGACTCCATACTGGCGAAAGTTGGACTATACCATCTTATAAGCGCGGAAATTGTGGGGGGGTTGTAGCATAACTAACCCTAGTCTATGACCTAGTTTATCGTCTAACCCAAGTTATCCACTGCTGGCAACCGTGTAATACGAATACTGCGCAGTTTTATCTACATTACAGCACGTTGATGAGTTTGGAAACTTACTGAACTTACTAAAGTCCAGAGATGGCATTTCAAAATAATCCGGATGCTGAAAATTACTTAGATATCTACTTTAAATAAGTCACACTTTAACAAAACTATGCGTTTTGTTATTCAGTGTATTAATTGTGATCGTAAACGCACGTTATAACAGTAAGTGCACTTTCATCCACTACAGGGGTGAGCAAAAAATATATAATCAGAAATTTTCAAGTTAAATAAATGGCTGAATAAATAAACCGCGTTCATTCACAAATGGTTGATTATTGCTGTTATGCAAGAACTGAGATGAGTGACATTAAGTGGAATCAATGTACTTAAAATGGATTGATTTGAAGAAAAATTGGTCCCTGCAGTCTTACATTACACATATATGCACGCAGTTCCAACACACATACAAACGTAATGCCAAAGCTGAATCCTGAATCACTCAAAACTTAATATAAAATTTCGGTTACCTTGACTGGGAGGTCTGTCGTGGCAGACAGATTTCCTTATGAAGATGAGTCGTACACATATTTTCTCTATGCAGTCAGCCCCTGGTTATCACACTATCCTGGAGGCCAGGCCCCTGCAAGCTGAGGATAAAATAACACAATATATTTTACTTGAGATTGAATGCTTCGGAAAGATGAATGGGGTCGAGTCACTGATGTAAAATTGTTCATGAAATAATCAAACACATTAACATTATAATTAAGGGCTGCGAACCCGCACGCAGCTGGCGCTTGACACTCACGCTTTCAGACACGCTCATGCAAGAAATCTTACGGGAAATCTATATTGTTCTATTATAAACCTAAAATTAGCTACATCAAAAGCGTTGGGGTAGTTTGTAAACACTACAGACTGTTTATAAGGTAGTAAAACTGTAACATACATATAAATATGCGTGCATGTGTGTGCAGACTTTTCTCAAACTGGAAATCTCACGCCAGTCAGCTGACCAAAGTTGGCACCCCTGTTAGGAATCAGGGTGTGTGTATTAACGTTGTCAGACATACAAAAAAACACCCTAGAATCCAATGTAATCAAGAACACGTACGAAGTAACGTACAGGTTACAAAGTCAGGCAAATCGGAAGTGAATGTGGGGTCACATAATCATGTGACATTAAGACTCAAATATCAGTATTGTTTCAATTCACCGTTTCACTCACCCCAGTTACATCTTATTTTAAATTTCTTAAGTTTTTACTTATTTAAATATCACCTCATTTAATATGTTATGCTTCACACAAAATACAATTAAAATACACAAAATACAGATTAAATAGGCAACGTAAGGTTATATTACTAATGTAAGGGAAGTATCGGGTTCTCTTCGCAATTGGTAGGTGCATCAAATAGTATAGCGAGTTTAATTTGGGACTTAATCTGATGTTAATACTGTTTCGGTGGATTGACTATCTCTGTATGGTAGACAGTATCCTCTTGGTGATCCTGAATTAGCTTGTCAAGAAAAGGGTGAACTAGTCTCCAATACATTCCAAGGTGGGTCTTATAACAAATGCACTGCGTCTGTTTGAAACACATACCATGCAGAAGCAGAAACCATGAAGACACACATCATGCTTTCAAACCTGACATTTTTTTTAATTAACTTTCCAGGAGCTCTCAGCACAGACAGCAGCTGACACCCCACCCAGTGCTGGCCAACCCATGAGAGGTTAATGCAACTGCCTATATGAGCTGCTTCAGGCATTTTTAGTTTAGACAGTAACCTTTTACAAGTTGTGCACCTGGTGACTCCTGGTGTGGGATAGGCGTTGCATGCTTTCACCATGGTTAGAGATTTCAGTTATCATTGTTTATACTTTGTTACTAATGCTGTAGCATACAGAGGCAGGCTCCCGATCTAGCAGATCTTGCTGTTACAGAAAAAGTTTTAAATAATCCAGGCTGATCTGTGGAATTACAAACTCAGCTTCAACATTAACAGTTGAACAATTTAAAAAGTTAACAAAAAAATCAGTGATTAGAGAATTACAGATATTCATAATATGAGCTTAAAAGGAAGTTCCTTTACAAGGTCTAACAACACAATTTAATAATTTAGAAGCACGTATGATAAACTTTTCCAATCCTGCAGAATGTTGCCAGATCATTCAATCTCTCACCAGCTCGATCAGTTCAATAACTATCAAAGCATTCAAGACAGAAAATGATACAGAGGTCCAACATTCTGGATTACACTCAGCGTATTCTACAAAAACAATACACAAATTAGCACACTTAAAAAAAAGACACCAGAAAAAGTATTTCAAATTTTATATTTCAGTTGCTTTTATGCAGTCTTTGTAAACAACTCCTGTATCAATGTGTCATAAAATGAGGCAACCGACTTAATTTTAAAAGTTTAGAGACAACTTAGGGGGACCATTACAGCCTTCACCACCCCAGATAAACCCTAAAGCAGAAAAAAATCAATGTTTATTATTATAGTTTAATTCTTGATTTTTCAAATTTTGCTTACCCTTTGGGTACAAAGCACTGTAAGTCACCTAGACCAAGAAACTTACATTTAGAAAATACAGCCACTCTCTCTTTTAAATTGTGAATCCGGGTGCACTTCATAATGCATATTTTATATATATATATATGTGTTTGCGTACTGTCCATGTGTGCATATTTGTAAAGAACGCACCACAAGCCAGCATACAAAATATACATAGAAAAATTACAAAATATTTTCATTTTCATTGTCCCCTTAGTGTGTTGAAACTTTTACAAAAGTCTCCCACTCAATAAATTAGAAAGTAAAATATTCAAAAACGGTTAATATCGTATGATGCATTTGTACATGAGATTAATATAATGTATTTGTACATGAGATTCATATAAAGATCTACACTTCTTTAAAATTTCCATTACTTGATATTTTTCCTGTGGTGTTAAAAATTTTTAAAACTACACATACATTTGCATTGTTTGTGAAGTCAAGGGTATTTGGCAGCAGCATGTTGTGTTACGTGAAGAGAAGAGGGTTCTTTTGCTGTTCTTCTAAGTGCTGTTGTCTTCAAGGCCAGCATGGCATGTGCTTAGTTCTTCTTTCTCACATCACGTCTGCCCGCTTGTCCCTAACTTTATTCCTCAGTTTAGTCCTTGCTTTAAATGCAGCAGAGTTGTACAGGTGCTATGAAGAAAAATTAAAATTGAAGTTCATTGGAACACTGATTTACAAACATGCTTTAGCACAACGTTTCACATCCATCACATTAACTTTCTTGGCCAGTTTGTTCTCGCTTAGCTTATTGCACGTTTGAATTATGCTGCAACAGGACAGGTGTGAAATGTTACCTTCTCAAAACGAGAGATCCTATTGGCTCTCACAGAAGCATCGAGTATCAGAGGTGGCCCCAATTCAAAGATGTCCCTCAAAAGCTGGTTATACTGCAATCACAAAGACAGTTGATAAATTACATTTATTTAATATGTGTTTTCGTTCAAACCAACAAACAAATGAGGAAAGAGCATGCAGCGTTCTTGGAGCTGTTGTGGCCTGAGTGTGATTAGTCTACCAGCTAGTGGATTCAAACCCATGACCCAGATACCAGAAAAAGCAACAGACTGCATAATAAATAAGCCTATATTTCAGTGAGATTCACGATTTCCAAACCATGACTTCCCGCAAAGTTCACAAGCTCACCTCATGTGGTTAACACTCATTGGTGTGGATTTGCCGATTCATGTGGAAATGAATGCAGCAAATTGCTTGTACATCCATCCATTTTCCAACCCGCTTATCCTTTATCGTTCTGGGTTGCGGGGGGTCCGGAGCCCATCCCGGAAACTACGGGCACGAGGCAGGGAACAACCCTGGACAGGGGGCCAGCCCATCGCAGGGCACATTCACACACCATTCACTCACACATGCACACCTATTGGACTGTGGGGGGAAACCGAAGTACATGGGGAGAACATGCAACCCTGGCGGAGACTTGAACCCGGGTCCCAGAGGTGTGAGGCAACAGTGTTAACCACTGCACCACCATGCCGCCCCCTGTACATGTAAAATGCAAATATACATGCCCGAGAAGTTCACAGACGACTCTGTGGAACACTGCCCCCCCACCCACAGCTTCAGCATCGGAACGGGATGTACATGAATAATTTATGAGCAGAGGGCCTGCTGTTACAACGGTCGCATAGCAACCAGCACAAAGTCTCTCACTTGAATGTTTTCAACAAAAAGTTGAAAAGCAGGAGGATGAGAATGCCAATTCCTTACTAAACATCTTAGCTGCTTCTCCTTCAACTTCCTGAGTAGCGTCTTAAAATGGCTCAGATAGCAGTGATTTCAGCTATTCTGCACCCAAAGCAGCAGAATGTCTGCTAATCTGAATAGATTATACTTGTATTATTCTTTTGCTGTTTGAGAAACCATGTTGTGCACAGCAGTTGTGATAATTCATTAATATTACAATATAACAGTATTACGTTTAGTACAGCTGTTGTGTAACTTATTTCCTAGATAGCAGGTGCTTTTGTGTATAACCTCCTGAGACCCGACCTATTCATTTATGTCCATTGTAATGGACATTGTACTTTTGCATTTATTTTTTCCACTGATGTTGGGAAACATATTTATTCTTGTTGTGCACTAAAGAGGACATGCTGTGAAATTAAAATAAGAATAAATTTGAAAAAATCTAAATTGTAAGATGTCTTGTTTAGACAAATAACCTACAATTGAAGGACACTTTTTTTCCTTGGGTCTCAGGAGGATAAAATAAATCTAAAAATCAAAGTATTCCTTGGAGAGTTCACACCTAAGTGCTCTTTAAATCATACAAGGTATTAAGCTCGTTCAGTGAAGCCTATCCACACAGAGTTTGGAGGAATGTAACTTGCTGGAGTAAAGCCAAACGTGTTTGCATTCCAACAATGCAACCGCCATCGGGATTTTCACGTAACCCTTTCCTGACCTGTAAGTGGTATCTCACTCCGGATTCCAGAACCTCTTTAAAGGCGTCATAGGTTCTTCTTCGGACCCAGCTGTCAATATAGATGCCTTCCACACCAAAACAAATCTTCTCCTCATTGAAATCTTCGTTCTGGAGAGGAGGATGAAGGTTAAGGGCTGCGGCCATTTATGATGCACAAACTGATATTTGTTCTTGTCCCAGTCATTTGTAACTCTTGGCACCTTTCCACTGCCATATAGGAACCTAATCATACCCAATCCATGCTGCAAAGACAGACTAGTTACAGCGTGGTTCCAGCTCACATCGGTTTTCCACTGCAAAAAGGTCGGCTCAGTAAAGACGTTGCTGGGTTTGGAGAGCAACAGTGACATAAAACCGAAGAAAAGCTTTATTGTTCACACAGTGTACATCATGATTTACCGTGTGCCAACTTCCTAACTTTCCAGCACATCTGTAAGAATCGTCGTGTTATGTTAGCCTCAAATGCTAAAGCTAGCGGAATTACCATTCACTTGTGCACATTCGCATTATGAATCCATTCCATTCGGCTGTTCTATGGTAAATTTTCAAGATCTGAATTATCAGGAATTCATTAATACATAATAATGTGCAATACTGCTAATAATGAATAATATACAGAGAATATATATATTTTATATAATATAATATATATATATTTATTTTTTTTCTTTTCAGATAATCCATGCACAGAACACCGGTATATCCGTGCATTTCAACCAATCACGTGGTGAGGATGAAATCTGCTCAGTTTGGTCATGCTTTCAGCCCTGCTAGTAAAGCGGACCATGTCAGCACGGGGACGGCTCACATATTGTACAATGAACGAGGTTGTGTGTTATGGCTCGGGTACAGCTCGGTTTTTGATGACAGTGGAAAAGCGCCAAAAGTTGCTTAATGAGAACTATGAAGCTTAGAGCTCCATGCTCAACGAATTAAGATTGATTCCAAATACAGATTACAATTTCCACCATCTTATTCATATGTATCCAAGTTATGAAAGAACCAGGCTTCAATAGTGATTGCAGGAGGGTTTACTGCATGCTGTCCGTTGCTTCCTACTGTCAAGTTCCCACCTCGATGTACTGCAGCACTTCCCTGAAGATAGAACGCTGTTTTCGCCGGTCGTTCTTGGCTCGGTGCTTGTTCCCATCCGTCGCCAGGCCTTTCAGGCATTCGCACAACATGTCGCAGTCATCATATTGGAAATCCTGTCATTGAACAAACACACACCCCATCTGAGCAAAGGACCAATTGGCGACATGCGACAGCCTCCGCGTTCGGCCAGAAGGTGGCTCTGTGAATGTGGGCGGCGTTTAGTGTGGCTTTCGTGCGTGGCGTTTAATATAGTGACGATGTACCTGATCGATTTCTCGAGCCAGCTGAAACAGAAGGGCGATGGTCTCCCCCACGGCAATTCTGTAGTGGACATCATTGCACTCCAGGCAGGCCTGCAGTTTAGGCAAGTGTCTAAGAAGGAAAGGGGCTTCATCAGTAATTTTATTATGCCACCGTTGGCTCCCCCAGTTTGGTAAATATAGAGCGATTGTTCTACTACTCTAAAACCAAGGGAAGACGTCAAAAACAAAAATTTAGTTTGATGTGAGCATAAGTTTAACATCACTTACATGTCCAGTGAGGAACTGAGATGAGAGGCTGGACAGAGGGTGAGAAGCAATGCCCAGGCCTGCAGGGCGGCGCAGTAGAGTGCCGACATCCCCGGCTTGTGGGCGGGCAGGACGCCTTCGCAGCTGGGGTACGAAGCGGTAAACACACTCTCCAGGTGACTTAGGGATTTCAAAAGGTCCTGCGGCACCAGAAATATTCGAAACTTATCAGTGTCGTGAGAAATGACTCGATAGTATGATGCGTTTCGGACAGTCGGGCAATCAGCTCACCTCAGCGTTATCAGGCGCTGCGACATAACAGCACACGCCCAAGGCTGTGGCACACTGCGGAGGGGAGAGCCGGGGGGTGAGATGGGAGGCCACGGCAGCCGGGCCCGGAAACGCCACAGGTGGCCCATACTCACGCTCTGCCTGGCCGCCACGTTGGCACAGTCGTCACTCAGGGTGGAGCTGAGCACGGGCCTGAGGATTCGGAAAACCTCCTCGCCGTCGACGCCCGTGCTCAGCTGCACACACAGCAAGGCGCACATAGTGGCTGCTGCCACCTGCTCCTCTGCGCCTCCTGTGGGAGAACAAAGTGGGGCTGCATCACATGGCCTCCTCCACAAAAAAGGCTCTCCCCTCTTAGGTTTCACACCAGCCTCCCCACCTTTGCGTAAACTCCTCTCCAGGCAGTCGGACAGCGTGAGCCTCCTCTCCAACAGGAAGTCGTACAGGATCCTGGACGAGAAGCCCTGCTTCAGGCTCTCCAGTGCCATCAAACGGGTCTTTGCGCTTGAAGGGGAGAGAGATGGGCAAAAACATGTCTAGGAATGCCTCTTTACGTTTCCATCGAGTAACGCACGCACACGCTCGTGGTCAGACCGAGCAGTGCCAAAGAACGAATGTTACACGGAGCCGCAGATGTCCCCGGTAATGGGTTTCCGTTTCAGGTGCAGCATATTCACTTCCCATCTCGAGTTTCCCCGAACACACCCACCTCTTGTCCATCAGGTTGTCCAAGCACTGCTTCAGCTTGTCCTCAGTCTCTTCCTGCGCAGTCTGTTCATCCACCGGCTCCCCTCCTACAGGTTACAGGCTCTGCTCTGACCCTGCATCTGGCACCCATGACCCCAAATGTAATGCGGCGCAGCTCCAGTACCTACCAGCACCCTCCTCCAGCACAGAGGCGCTCTCACTGGCACTGCTATAGTGACTCAGGACTTCACTGGCCTGCTCATCGTCGCTGGCTCCAGACTCACCCTTGACCCCGTTCCGCCCCCCTGAGTGAAGCAGGGGTAAGGAGAAGAGGGAAAAGGAATAGTTGACATGTGACATTTTAAATTGTAGACGTTTTACAGACCTTCTTTTTGATTTTGTATTGTTCTCCTAGGATGTCAGACAACTGCCTGCTTAAAATTTCAATTTCAACTGCTGGACGGTCTGCTACCCTGTTTTTGAGATGTTCATTAGGTGTTTGTGGGATGTTACTGTAGCAGCCATTGTCTGTGAATTTGACCATGAAGGACAAAAGCCTGCGATCCTGGTTGCTGTGGCCATCAACGACTCAGCTGTTTACGCCAGTCACTAACGGGGTCAATATCTTTTAAGGAGTCTGGAAGCAGGGAGACATGCAGCCAATATATTACTGTGAATGCTGATAAACAGAGGACACTTGTACTTATTTACAGACAGATGACAAGTGAAGACAAAAAGGTAAATGTTTGATGCAACTGTATTTTTAAGAGACAAATTACACAGGAAACATTTGACCTGAAACTCGCCACATATCTTTTTCGGTCCGTGACCTTTGAGCTGACCATACGGGGCTAAAGTGACAGGCGGTCCTGTTTGGCTGAGTGTTGAGGACACCAGCACTTTAACTGGCTTGCAGTCACATGACCTGAGGCGCGGTAATCCTCAAAACAGTGGGAAGCACTGAGCCAGCAGGAATGTGATACCAGCAGCTTCCCACCCCCACGACAACTTGACAACCTCATGGAGAAGCCTTGTTTTAATCTGTCACAGTCTCACTCTGGGGGGTGGGGGGACATGCATATTCAAATTCTAGCTGTGCAGGATGGGAATCATTTGTTTTTCCATTACAATCAGTAAATCGAATAGAGTCAAAAGGCCTAAAGCATAAGCATGTAAACACTTCCACAGGACGAGCCACTGCAGCGCTAACACAACATGACAGAACTCAAAATCTGAGTGATGAATGATACAAATACTGGCAAACTGCCTGTTTGACGCGTGCAAAGGGGCCTTTTACATCACAAATTACATGTGGTATGTATGTTTCGTGAATCTGAAATTGGGCGTGTCTTGGATCAATATTGAGGGAGATTTAAGCGAACAAAGTTTGAACTTTCTTTTTTTTTGGGGGGGGGGGGGGGGTTGCCTGGCAAAATAGTCCCCCCCCAAAAAAGTTTAAATTTTGTTTGCTTAAATCTCCCTCAATATTGATCCAAGACATGCCCAATTTCAGTTTCATGAGTTACTCATGTGACCAAATCAGCATCGTTAAAATCCGTGACGATGAGGTCTGAAAGTGTGATGATTTGACATGGAATGACCCTAAATGTGCACCAGCCTGCTATAAAGAGGGCGAGCAAACAAAGCTTGAAATACTCTAAAATGATCAAACGGGACAAAAAAACCTTTCCTCAAGGTAGGATAAGAAGCGCTATTCTACTATTCCTTTGATGCTGAGACCAGACTACCTCAAAATACAGTCAAATCAACATTTTTACCACTGCAACCAACAGTTCAGGATCAGAGTAAGGCTGGCACTATAGTTAATATTAATAACTGAGTAATCGACAAATCAATATGACGATTTACCAAGTAATCAATTATATAATATGTTATAAACTGTAATCAGCAAGAGGCAGGAGCCGACCCTGGACGGGGCACCAGCTCATGGCAGGGGATACACTCACTCAACTCAGGCACACAAATTTCATATAAGCTGCGTTTTTTGAATCATGCTACCCACTGGGCCACAGTGTCGCCCTCGATACTAAGGCCAGCTCCATGCGCTACGTTAACATCATCAATTGTCACATTGAGACTGATAGTCACCTGAGTAGAGACCATCAATAAGTTGCACTAATACACTTTTACTGTCACAGGAAATAAAACTCAGCAAGCTTTGCGGTATTAATGAATGTAGAAATGAAACTACCTAGTAGACGTTAAAAAAAAAAAAAAGATTACTGTTGCTGCTTTTGTATAAGCTCTGCATGCACTCTCTGAGCCAATCATAATCATTCGCACCCATACTGTTTGACTCACCATATACAATGTGGTGCATTTCTGAGAATGTTTTAAAAATTACTGAGGAAGAGAAAAGTGAAAAAGAACTTGTTACGGAAAGACATATTTGTCTTCCACTGTTTAGAATTATTTTGGATCCCATAGAGACAATATTGAGCAAAGGCATGTGATTTGTCCAGACTCTTCTGACTGTTGGCACACCTTATGGCAACACCACTAACTTACAGTCATTGACAAAAGTCTTGTCACATAAGGACATAGTAACTTAAAAAGGCATACAACTTTATTTCTAATCAATCAATTGTTACAATGAATGGATCAATTTAATGCCAAGGGCTTTCACATTAATAACTGGGTGCAAAATGAAACCGTCAAAAAGTATCCTGATGTTCACAGCTTGTTAAAGTCCAAAACACCTGTTTTTGCAAGGACAAAAGTCTTGTCATGTCTTTTAATTATTCAACCAATCACAAATTAGAGGTTCACCTGTGACAAATATTGTAATTAACATAATCCCAGGTGTGTATAAACAGAACCCCAGCACACCAGACCTTCACTTGAAGTGCAGCCTGGCTTCTGACAACATACCAAAGATTCAACCACAGACCAAGTCTGCTGCTGAGGTGGCAGACATCCTTAATGTATCCAAACATCAAGTGGAGAGGATTAAAAAAAAGATATAAAGAAACTGGTGATGTTCAGGCAGACCCCGTAAGACAACTCTTTGAGAGGACCGTTTGTTGCTTCGAAAGTCCAGGGCCAACCCTTTTTCAACTGCAGCAGAGCTACATCAGAACTGGTCACCAGAAACCGCTGTGTCTACAAGAACAGTTTCTCGAATTCTCGCACGCAGTGGTCTCCATGGTCAAATTAGTGCTCAGAAACCAGCATTAACAAGAACATAACAAAAAAAGCATGTTGAATTTGCCAAGGCCCACAGCTTGCAGCGAGGATGGACAGAGGCAAAGTGGCAGAAGGTTGATTTTTCTGACGAATCATCCATTGAACTACATACCAAATGCCACAAATACTGCAGGAGACCTGTTGGAACCCGCATGAACTCAAAATTCACCCAAAAAACAGTCAAGTTTGGTGGAGGAAAAATCATGGTTTGGGGTTACATCCATGGGGGTGTTCGAGAGATCTGCAGAGTGGATGGCAACATCAACAGCCTGAAGTATCAAGATATTCTTGCTGCCCATTACATTCCAAACCATGAGGGGGCAAATTCTGCAGAAGGATGGCGCTCCTTCTCATACTTCAGCCTCCACATTGAAGTTCCTGAAACTGAAGAGGATCAAGGTGCTCCAGGATTGGCCTGCCCAGTCACCAGACATGAACATTATTGAGCATGTCTGGGGTAAGATGAAGGAGGAGGCTTGGAAGACGAAACCAAAGAATCTAGACGAACCCTGGGAGTCCTGCAAAACTGCTTTCTTTGCCATTCCTGATGACTTCATCAACAAGTTATTTCAGTCATTGCCAAGACGTATGGATGTGGTCCTCCAAGCTCATGGGAGTCATACACATTATTAATTTTTTTTTCCAAGGCACCATGACTTTATGTTCTGATGTTATTGTAGTTGTTTGTGTATTCTAAATGAAGTATATGTATAATTTCTACATTATTTTTGCATATGACAAGACTTTTGTCCAGGCAAAAGTTGACCTTTCTGTCCTAATTACATGACAAAACTCAATGAATGATGCAAAACTTTATTTTGGTATAATAAGCATAATCTAGAGGGCTTTGCCTTTTCTCATAAGCCATTTCTGATTCCAACTGATTAACTACAGGTCAAGTTATTATTTGTTGTTCCTACAACTTGGTTAAGCGACAAGACTTTTGTCAGGCACTGTATATACCAATAGAGTCTGTGAAATAAGTTTTTTTTGCTATAATCATTTTCCAACCCCTGAATACTGGAAAAGCTTCAAATATCTCAATATGAACTTGTTCCAATATCATTGAGCCATACTCAGAAAATTCACAAAAAATAACTATATGGTTATTATGTACAGTATTATGTAAGATGATGCAGCTAAGCAAATGGGCTAACCATTTAAGCAGCAATTACTTTGAGATACATGAATCATACAAAGTAAATATGAGTTGAAATGGTGTCAGAGGCAGAGAAGGCTAGTCCTTGCATTACTAGGCGAGTCCGCGAATGCCGAATGTTGTCTTTTAAGATGCACTACAGTCAGACCGCTGTGACTAGACCTGTCACAATTATCAATTAATTGCTGACCGCGATAATTTTTTGGATAATTATCATAATCGTTATATACCTATAAATTGAAATGTTTTTGATCACTATTTAATAGTTTGGGCAGTACAGTTTTGGATTTGTGCTTGTATCTTCTTTTTTCTCATTCGGCACCGTCCCACTCTAGCAGAGTAATCATGGAGAACTTAGTTTCAAAGCCAAACACAACAGCTCTGCTGTGGGCGCATTTTGGTTTCAAGCCAAATGAAAAAGGAGAGCCTGATAACCTGACTGAAGCGATTTGCCAAATTTGTGGAAGAAAAGTGTCGGTCAAAAGCGCCAATACAACAAATCTACAAGACCACCTCCGGATTCATCATCCCACCCAATATGCCGAACTAGGTAAAACAACTGCAGCTACGGCTCCTCGGCTACTACCTATCACTAATGCTTTTGATCGAGTTACTAAATATAAACGTGACGGAGCCAAATGGCGCTCATTAATAGACAGCGTGACGTAGGGTGACCACCTAATCCATGTCAGGAGGGACACTATGAGCTACTTCAGCTTTTACGAACTACTTTAAAGCTGAAAGGGTTCTGTGCTCTGCTAAAATGTTTGGTTAGTTCCTAGATTGAAAGACTCATCCAGCTGTTTCACATTAACATTACTGACACATATGCATGATTATAGGAGACTGACCAATCAGCATACGGCAAGAACCCAGTGCTTAAGTGAAATCCTGGTCCTTTTTATTGAAATGTATGAAATGGTAGTTTACAAATCCTGTTGTAGCTCATAGTGTCCCTCCTGACATGGATTAGGTGGTCACCCTAGCGTGACGCGATATATAGCGAAAGAAATGCTGCCGTTCAATATTGTCGAAAAGAAAGCATTCAAAGTAATGCTTCAAAACTTTGACAAGCAATATGAATTACCAGGCAAAACTTACATGTCCAAAACTGCAATCTCCAATTTATACAACCAACTAAAGGATGAGTTTCTCAAGGATTTAAAAGAAATTGGAATCTGCCTAGCCAGTAATGAGCATGATCGGTTATGTGTGAAAAGGATATTGTCTGTATTGTCCTGATTAGTTTTTTAATTATTACTGGTTACCGATTGTTATTTATGTCAGACTCCCTCCCGCCCTGGACATTTTTGTTAACAAAACTAAGGCAAACATTTTTTTTTACATTAATTTAAAAGTTTCTGCCTTTTGATATGTTATATATAAGGTTCAAAGTGAATAGACAGGGTTTCTCCATAAGGTGTATGTGTATTATTAAACTATGAATATGTTAACTTTATACAAAGAACAGGAAAAAGACAATTAAATCATTAATCGCAATTATTTTTATGACAATTAATCGTTAGTTAAAATTTCATGATCGTGACAGCCCTAGCTGTGACATTTAAGTTCTGCTATGCAAGACAACTGCATTTTCATTCACCTTTAATGTGAAGTGATTCCACACAACTGAGGTTTTCACTCATTATTTGGACCTTCATCTCTTATGTGTCACCTTCCATCCACCATATTGCTGGATAACCAAGGCAAATTTTAAAATCAATACTTTTTTAAAAAAATCATGATTTTTCATCAAGTAAACACGACAACTCTAGACCAGAGTAAAGTTAGTTTATACAAACTTTTAGTTAATACACTGACTTTGGATAACCATGCATTAAAGTTCTCATTGCAGCTTGGAATGAGATGAATAATGAGGTCAGGGAGAAGGCTCTTAGCTAGGTGGTCAGCTAGAAGAACTGTACGAAATGAAGATAAGGGAATCACACAGGAAATACATGGAAATAAAGGGTCTTAGGTTATTAATAAGTAAATGGCCAACAGTATAATTTGTATATATTGCGTCTATAAATGTGGTTTATGCTTGGATTAACGACATAACTATTTACCATATTAAAGCATCACACTAATTCTTCAAGCAGGTTTACACAAATTACTGAATTACTCAAAAAAAAAAAAAACTGCCGCAATTAGCTTCCCAGCCACGGTAAGCTGAGATGTGACAGTACAGATAAATGGCAGTAGTGATCATGCTGCGATTAGAGGAAGATGTCAGGGTGCTCAGGGACAATATTTCACATACCAGTACCTTTATACGGCAGAGGGGCCTTAGTCGACAGCTGTAGTTGAAGGAGCTCTTGTCGGAGAGAGCCTTGGATGGCCGACAGGGCAATGTGGGGAGGAAGAGATCGTTAGATCACCGCTATCCTCTCCCTGTACAGGTCTACGTCTTTTACTTAATGCTGCAGTAAGCTGTCACTAATAAATCCATTGGGACAGCAGAAGAAACTTCAGACCTAGTAAAACATTCTGGGGCTGCAGAATGTGAGAAAACGTCATTAAAAAGGTGCTTTAAACAGTTTGCCTAGCTAATGACATCAGGTATCCCAATATGAATTTAACTACAAAGACAGTGTGCCCCTGCCTTCCTATCCACTCAGTTCACACAGCAGGGGTAGGTATATTCACTTTGTCATTAATTTGTGCTTATTTTAGAAAAAACTACATATTACTTTGGACAAGAACAATACAGGTAATACTTAAGCAGTTTAAAGGGAAAAGGAACAAATCACAATAACACAACAAATAGTGAGATTTCATATATAAGCTTTGGCGTTGTTATGTTATAGGCTTATAATCGTCCTAATAGGAGATGTACTTTTTGTATTTTGTTAATTCATACCTCTTGGCTTAAATTATCCCCACATCCCTGACCACGATAAGTACATGAAAAGTGATTATCAAGGGCATAATTTTGGCTACACCCCCCCAAAATTTACACCCATGATTTAAAGAACGAGGTTTGCATTTATTTGGCTGCGACCAAAACAATGGCTTACACACTGCTTACACTGGGGGATCGCTACTGCTGCGCTTAATCCAGGAAAAAAATTATTTAAGATGCATTTCCAGGGGGAAAACGGCACTGTGGTTATTTCAACAGAAAAGGTCAACGACCCACTGTCTTCGGAGGCAAAGAAAATGTATTTAACCTTTGTGCTGCGGCATCTCCCTCGTCATTCAGGTGCAAATGAGCTGATTTCAGTTTGGTATCCACACTATCCTGGTGCCTTTCAAGCAACCTCACGATATACTCTGATTAATGAATGATCTGAATTCTGGCTCATGAAACTGCATGGTTATTCACCAATTACTGTTAGTGTCAGGAGTTTTCTAAATAAAAACGATCAATCTGAAATCACTGAAGCAGCATCGAGACTCCAGTCAACGGTTTAACTGGAATTGCTGTCCTCGTGACACTGAAAAAATGAGCATACAGTTTTGTTATTACTGGAATATGAAAATCAAACATGTCAGTGCCCAGTACTGTATGTAAATTAATACATCATTTAAATAAGGAGATCCATCTACAGGATCAGTTACATTAACACTTGGGACAATATGATACAAAAGTTGTGTTTGGGGGTTTTGAGCCAGGACCAATGTCAGCATGTGACTAATTTAACTCGATCGCTCAACAGAAATCTAAAAATAACCATTAACTGTAAATCCCGCTGGTGGTGATTGTACAAAGTTTACGAAGCACATTAGCTTGAGGCTCGCTGGTAAAACACGCTTCCCCGGACGACACTGATCCTCACCGCTGGAAGCAGCTCCGCTTTCGTTCCGGGTAACGATACCCACCCACATGGCAGTCATTGCGGAGAAAACGCCAATTTCGGCCGCCACATTAGTTTAATTAGTCAATCTTACCAGCATGCCTTAACACGGAGCCACTGGGGGGCCTGTTCCCGGTATGTGACAGGACAAGTCCCGGTTGAACTCACCACGGTTCGTGCCGCGTTTCCCCTTCTTGTTCCTCGGCATGTTGCCGGTCGCCTCCCGCGGTCACAGCTCGGCCGACCGTCCAAGCGGGACCGCGCCGGATCACACGCCCAAACTTCTCTCGAAGGCAGAAAGACACTCTCCGATCGCGGTCAATCCACGACCCCTTCCAGGAGATCCTATCTTTAATGTTCAAACCGACGAGATAAGTGGCAGAGAGAAGCGCGACCCTGCAACGGCCACCTATTCGGCCGCCAAACCACGTTTCTCCGACGGCCGCGAAACGCGCGTGCTCGACGGCGCGGGCGCGGGTCCGGCTGTCGCCCGGCGCGGGTATTATCTGTGGTTGTCACCGGGTAAGCGATACCTAACACCTGGCTGGGAAGGTATTTCTTTTTCGAAGTGTTTTGGACGGAGAACAGTGCACGTTGCTACCGCAGGTTCCACCATCTTCTCCCCGGTTAGCACAGACAGAGATCAGGGCCGCCCCACCTCCACTTACGGCTGGAGCCCTCTCGATGCTGCTGGGTATTGTAGTTAACGGCTTGGGTGTGAATCCACAGCGTGCCAGACACGTGGAGTCCGTGCATCTTCGCTTTGCCCACAATTATGTAGTAGAGATAACAAAGTAGGCATGGTCAGGGACCTATTTACAGGAGGGGGAAGCAGGGCTTCACCAGGGGCCACAACCCGCGTCCAGATGAGATTTAATTTAAGCTTGGGAAGAAAATCACATTGTACGTTTCAATGCGGTGAAGTGTACATAGCATTAACAGTGAATTAGTTATGTTCATTTTTGTTAACGTTATCATGTCAAACAAGACCTAGTCCAAACAATAAAGAACCTGGTGGTTGTATTTGTTGGCAGTGACATAATGCAAAAACATGTCACATGACTAACCAAGTTAAGATGTCTATTTGTTGTAGTAATAAAGTAGCACATATCCTCAAAAGATATTAATAAAACTGCATGAATAAAAGCTGGGTTTTATATAGTGGGTAAATGAAAAGCAGTCTTTATATCTGATTCCTTGGAATTATGTCATTGTAGGCACAGTGGATAGCAAAATACACCACTATATGTGTGGAGTTTGCATTTTATTTTTCTAATGTTGCACCAGTTTCCACTGGGCACTCTGATTTTCCTCTGTAGTCAAAAGACATGTAGTTAAGCCAGCTGGTGTCTCAAAATGTCTCATAGAGAAGGTGCCTTGTGCCCTCTGCCCAGGGGAGGATTAATGCATAGGTTACCTTAAGCTATCTTCCCCCACCCCAAGCTGAAAAAATAGTTCAAGTGGGTTGCTTAGGGGGCCTCCTAGCTATGTCAGCCTAGGGCCCCCAGAAAAGATAATCAGCCCCTGCCTGTGCAAGGCTCCATCCTCCCACCCCCCCGGCTGGATAAGCTGTTGATAGATGGATATTACATAGCATGGCTAGATTTAGAGGAGTGGAATTATAAGCATTGCAAATATGAAACATTTTATTTTGGACTGACTCTTATTTTTACTCGAAAACTCTTCTGTGAAATTGGGAACTTATTGTCCCTTTGTACTTTTCATCCTTATTTTGATTTTACATGTACGGAAATCTATACAGAACATGGTCACTGTAGAATAACAGTGTTAAACCACTTCTTTCCATTTTCATTTGTTTTTTGAAGCATAAGGATCTAGTATATTTAAATTTACCCAGTGTTAATATCCATCCATCCATTTTCTGCCATTTATCCGGGGTCACAGGGGCAGCAGTCTACGCAGGGATGCCCAGACCTCCCTCTCACCAGTCACCTCCTCCAGCTCTTCCGGGGGAATCCCAAGGCATTATCAGGTGAGATATATTCCCTCCAGCGTGTCCATGGGTCTGCCTCCTCCCAGTTGGACATGCCTGAAACACCTCCGCAGGGAGCCATCCTAGACAAATGCCTGAACCACCTCAACTAGCACCTTTTGATGCAGAGTTGCAGCAGCTGTACTTTGAGCCCCCCCCCGAATTCATGAGCTCCTCACCCTTCATCTCCAAGGCTGAGCCCAGATACCCTGTGGAAGAAACTCATTTCGGCCACTTGTATCTGCAATCTTATTCTTTCAGTCACTACCCAGAGCTCCTGACCATAGGTGAGGGTGGGAGCATGGATGGACCGGTAAACTGGCTCAGCTCCCTCTTCACTAAAACAGACTGGTACAGCATCCGCATTACTGCTGATGCTGCACCAATCTCTCTGTCAATCTCCCACTCCGTTTTTCCAAATATTCCTGCCACTACCTGACTATTTCACCAGTCGAGGTTCTCCATCCCTGCTTTAAATACCATTGGTGAAGCCCTGCTTTCCCCTCTTGAGTCGCCTGAATGTTTTCCAGATCCTCTTTGAGGCTGACTTAAAGTCCATCTCCATAGCCTCACCAAACTCCTCCCACATCCGAGTTTTTGCTTCAGCAACCACCAGAGCTGCTTCTCGCTTGGCCTACTGCTACCTGTCAGCTGCTTCAGGAGTCCCAGAAGCCAACCAAGCTCAGAACACCTATTTCAGCCTGACAGCTCACTTTACTATTGATGTCCACCTTCAGGTTCAGGAATTGTCCCGCGACTGGCACAAACTATCTTACGGCCACAGCTCCGTAATGCCGCCTCAGAAATGGAGTCCAGGAACATGGTCCATTTAGGCTCCACGTTCCCTGACTCCCTCGAGAGAGACATTCTGCCAGAGGTGCGAGTTGAAGATCTCCTGGACAGGGACTTCCGCTAGATGCTCCCAACACATCCTGACTATGTGTTTGGGTCTACCAGGTCTATCTGGCATCTTCCCCCGCCATCGGATCCAACTCACCACCTGGTGGCAATCAGTGGACAGCTGAGCTCCTCTTTTTCACTCAAGTGTCCAGAACATATGGATGCAGATCCAACAATACCATCCAACAAAATCAATCATTAAACTGAGACCTTGGGTGCTCTGGTGCCAGGTGCACTTATGAACACCCTCATGCTCATTAGCACAGAAGTCCAATAACAGATCACCGCTCAGATTACGATCAGGCAGGCCATTCCTCCCAATCACATCCTTCCAGGTTTTACTGTCATTACCCACATAAGCATTAAAGTCCCCCAGCAGAATAATGGAGTCCTCAGATGGGTTGCGTTCCAGCACCCCCTCCAAGCTCTCCAAGAAGGCCAGATACTCCAAAATGGTGTTGTGTGCATATGCACAGGCCACCATCAGAGTCTGTCCCCTGCGACAAGTCGAAGGGAGGCGTCCCTCTCATCCACCGGGGTAAACTCCAACGCACTGGCACCGAACCAAGGGGCCACAAGTAGTCCCACCCCTGCCTGGTGCCTTTCACCATGGGCAACTCCAGAGTGGAATAGAGTCCAGCCCCTGTTTAGGAGTTTGGTTATGGAGTCTGAGCCATGCACTTAGGTGAGCCTGACTATATCTAGTCAGTATCTGTCTACCTCCTGCATCAGCTTGGGCTCCTTTTCCACCAGAGAGGTTACAATCAATGTATCTAGAGTCAGTTTTGGCCATTGATGATCAGTCCACTGAGGCTCCTGCCTTCAACTACCACTTGATCTACATGGCACTCGACTCTCACGGCTCTGCCTGCAGGTGGTGGGCTCACTAGAGGGTGGACTCATGCATGCTACGCCCAAAAAAAATGCACCCCCATGAAGAAAAATAAAACAATGGACAACAGTGTTAATATGTTTTCTTGTCATAATAGTTTCCTGATGTGCGTAGATGTGATGGAAAAAATGAAAAATTAGCGAAAGTGAAAAAGTGTAAATTGAATCTGACCCCTGCTCCCTTCACATGCTGGAAAACAAGCAAGGAAACATACATAGGTTACAGTGACTAACCAGACAACTGCCTGTGTTAAAGGGTATTATTTAATTTTAACAAAATATGCATATTACATTAGTTCACAAGTGCAAGTAAAATCATTTATATTAGTAAATGTACTATAAAGCATTTTATAAAAATCATATACAAGTTCAAAAATACTTTTTTCCCCAGACAATATGCATCACTCTCGAAAATGGTCCATAATTTTTGCATATTTACAGAAAAAGGATATACTAATCATACAACTAGTGCAACAATTTCAAAATAGCCAAAGGGAATTAACGAGTGTCTTTCAGTGATATCCCTAAGCCAGGAAACTCTGCAGGCATAGCGGTTCACAGAGAAAGGGCTACATTGTCAAAAGGTTATCCTAAATTGTAAACAGCTTTCCATCCTCACTTAGGAGCAAAGCTCTATTTATTTTCTGATGTTAAGTAATGGAATATATGCAAACACATTGAGACTGGGGTATAGTTCACTTTGGCATGCAGATACTTCTATGCCTGAAGCAACCTTAATCATAAAACCTCAGTGAGATCTTAGGCAGAAGATTGCATTGTGTAAACAGACTGAGTTGAATTTGTTTGACTATGTTGTGTGGAGGATGGGTGCCAAGAACTGCATCAAAGGTCCTCAATCTACCACTGCTGACACCATGTCATTAATCGATCAAGAAGAGTGATCTTTAGTGGCCTGTGTAATAGCGTGTAGCTACAAAGGGCATCTTGCTGATGACGGCTTTCACTGCCTTCTTCCGGACCTCCACTAGTACATCTGTGCCCACCTTGCTGAACTCATTCTCCACATAACCCATGGCGATGTTCTGCTTCAGGCAGGGTGAGGGACAACCACTGGTGACCTCACCTGAAGGAAGAGGAGAAACTGGGGTTGGAAAGATTCATCACACGTTTGGCTGGCAAGATTCATTTAGTCTCCGACGAGATGGCAAGTTATATCCCAAAAAGAAAATTGACATTAATAAAAAGTATTGAATCTTTCTGGAGAGTTACCTTACCCTACAAATTCTGACATAAAAGAGAATAACAAACATCAAGAATGCACTAATCAAATCTTTTCAACACACTGAAAGGTGGCTCACCAATGACCCTGCCATCAGGGCTCAGGATAGGGGTATGCTGACGAACAGGGGGACCCATAGACAGCAAGCCAACACGCTTTCTTTTAGGTTTGGTCTTAATCTGTGACACGATAATATCTGCACCAGGAAAGTCCCTGGTCTGACGGCGTCGCTTTCCTGCATGTCACATACACAGAAAACAAACATTTATACCTAACATATTCTATTTTAATAAGGATGAGGCAGAAACACACATATCATATGAAAATGATTAGCAATGAACAAGTTCAAGAAAAGACACCAATAAAATAAAAAGGCACCTATAGTCCACACAAGACTGCCTTCCACTGGGGTTGTGTTCTCATCAATGTCGTTGCCATAGAGACAGAGCCCCGCCTCAAGTCTAAGACTGTCCCGTGCTCCTAGTCCAGCTAGGTGTACCTCACTGTCCAGCAATAAGCGCTCTGTCAGAGCGACCACATGCGATCGAGGAGCAGAGATCTAGCGGGGGACAGAATGGTCACAGTTACTGAATAGAGGAGTGAAATATGGTGCTATTCAGACATGGCAAACATATGATGTGTAATTGTGCAAGTAAAGCATCACACATTTTGTTAATGATGAATGACAGCTAAATAGAGTTTTAAATATTAGATTTTTCATCAATCAGAATGACAATTATAGATGGTGCAGGGATACCCACACAACAGATTATATCCAAACATGTATAATGAAGCCTAACCTCCACTCCGTCTTCTCCAGTGTACCCACAGCGAGTGACTCGGCAGCCTGGGATCCCAAACACCTCCGTCAGAACACTAGTCATGAAGGTCAGCTTACTGAGGTCATCAGTCATGCCCGGCTGGAGAACCTGCGCCGTGGACGGTCCTAGCGGGGGCGGGTTAGAGGAGGGTCAGCATTCAATGCTCCCCCAGTGCTCTAGGACAAGACTCCATTGCAAGCAAATTCCCAGTATTGAATGGGATATTCCCACCCAGGTATTGGGATTAAACACATAATTTAAAAAACAGGTTATTCTGAGTGATATTGCTAGTTAAATTACTTATACAAGTAGCCGATAATTTTGTCATTTAGCCAAAAATGAATAGATTTAACAAATTAGACAACAATACAAAATCATTTTCAATCGAGTGGAATCAGCTCAAACAAAAAAGCATAATTAGAAGAAGAAGAAAAAAAAACATACCTTAGGGTGGACTCTAAAAAATTTAAAATATTCACTTTCACATTTGTTTCATTGTTCAGTCTAAACTGAGCAATTCTGATCCACTACACAAGACAAAATATTCTCCGAAGATGATGAGTGTAAAGCTTAGATGTTATAAGTACCCAGTTTCTCAATATTTTACCTTGGAGAGCTATCAAGGACTCATTGAGAAATTCCAGGTCTACATCATGACCTGCAGCTTTGAACTCATTCAGTTTTGCCTGTAATGGAAAGTCCTCATGATAATCATTTTATTACTTAGAGTCAAAAGATAAAAAGCCTAAACACAACATAAAAACGTATAGGTTTTAAGTAAAATGATTTCTGGCATCTGAAATAAAAACATGAACCTGAAGGGAAAAAAAATAAAAAAAATCACAGTATCACTTTACAATAAGGCTCCCTTTTGCCACTTATAACTCATTAATTTAAATAAAACTGTTATAACTTGTTTATAATAGTCTATTGATAATTTAAAAACTGTTACAACCTAATTAATAACCAGATTATAAACCATGCATAATCCCTTTATAAAGGAAGTCTTATTGTAAAGTGGCAAAAAAAAATCACTTACAGAATTTCATCTGCCTTGACACACCTACGGGCAAATGTGTGAATTATTTTGAGTCAAGGTCACTTCATGATGATAATAATTACACTTTTACTGATTCCCAAGAAGAATTTTTCTTCTCTCCTATTCCATCTTGCGCTCCATGACTCACAGGCAGATATATAGGCATGAGCAAACTTGTCAGTAGAGAGCAGCCACCTGTAGCAGCACCCAGGACCTGGGGGTTAAGGGCCTTGCTCAAGGGCCCCCGGACATGTGACTATTCTCCCAAGGCCAGGCTCAAACCGACGACCTTCTGATCACGGACAGAAAGGTTTAGGCCAGTGAGCCACATACATACCTTCATATGAGCTGAGTCCTTGTCTGCACAGCCAGCATTGGATACAACATAGAGGTAGCCCTGGTCTGTCTTTGTCACTATGAGATCATCGTTTATTCCTCCATTCTCGTTCGTGAACAGTGAGAGCGTACCCTGAGAAGTAAACCAGAAAAATGGAGGGAAGTCATATAAAGAAAGAAAAGTCTCATTAAGTGAGAATGGCTTACTGATGCTGCTGAAAAAGTGGAGTTAAATATATTAAACGGCGACAGAGAAAATACGAAAGTGTGAGTACAGACACCTGCTCATATACACCAATGAAAATGTTTACATGTCACACTACTGTAACAGTACTACAGTATGAAACGCTGTAGAAGTACCAGTACACTTGCATGTGTCTGCATTTCCGTTTGTCTCACCTGATTGTCCTTGAGCTCAGCGACATCGGCAACAATCAGGGACTCCATGAACTTCACTCGGTCCTTCCCATGAACTTTGGTCTATACAAGACAAAGATGGAAGTCACAGTTACCAGCTGCATAGCCGATGCACTCTGTCTTCATTAATCCTACTTAGGCAAAACCAAACTTAGGCTCTGAAATTTAGCTTGACCTCAGAGTCAGAGTAGCATGAGACTGGGAGAGGTCATACAGAACTCCCCAGCATTGTGTATAAATGTTCTGCTTGGTTCATGTTCCTTAGCAGCCCACATCAACGTGACTCAGAAAACCTGAGATAGCTATTAATAGTGTAATATGTATTCCCCCCCCCCACCCCCATTGATTTAGAACAGATTTACTTATATTGTTTCCATATTGCTTTAATTGCTTATTATTTAGACAATCCTAGAATAATATTTTACAGACATGAGAAACAGGGAACCACAATTATTCCAGTTATTTGGCGTAACGGATTCTTTGTTAATACAGTAGAACCTTGGAACTCGAACAGCTCTTAACTCGACCAACTCGGACGTCGAACGGGTCTCTTGAGTTGTTGTTTATTTCATGTTTATTGCTTTTGTATGTGTGCTTTTTCATGTGTGCATTACTTTTATATTGATTGGTAATCCTTTTAATCATTAGTTATATAGGTAGATAAGTTTAAATCATTTGGGGGTCTGGAACAGATTAATTTCATTTACATTATTTATTATGGGGAAAAACTGACTTGGACCTCAACCAAATCACAACTCGACCAGCCTCTTGGAATGAATTAAGTCTGTTTTCCAAGGTACCACTGTACACATTACTTACCGTGTTTAAACATTATTCGGTCATAACTGCTGTAGATACACCCATCCTACATGTCTTAGGCTTGCCTACACCCTGTAGGAAGCAAGACTCATTAAAAGGCATGCAGGTAACATGTGAAGTTGCTCCCCCACCTGGAGCATGTGACTGACGTCGAAGAAGGAGCAGTGCTGGCGTGTGTGCATGTGAGAGATGATGTGGCTGTCCTTGTACTGCACAGGCATGATCCAGCCAGCAAACTCCACCATCTTAGCCCCCTGCTGCCGGTGGAACTCAAACAGCTCCGTCTTCTTCAAGGGGTTCTGGACACAGAAGATTGTGGCAAAATGCAGATGTGCCACTCATGATGTCCTCAGACCCAAGATGCAAGATTGACGACGGTGCAATAAGACACCGCTTAATTAAACCAGTGAAGTCTAATAAAGCAATCAGCAAAGCTTAATCTCACAGTCATTTTACAGATATTGGTGCTCTTTGATCCGGCAACTGGGGATCTGCTTAGGGCTTATCAACCAAAACAAGGGGACCAATGACGGCTCTTAAAAGTGACTTGCGAAATGGGTCCAAAGTCAAGTGAGCAGGGAAAGCGGACAATGTATTATCTGCAGAGCGCAGTCTTCTACACACAGATATTCCATGCATAGTATGTCATTGCTGTTCATCCACTATACATCATCAAGGGTCATTCTGTTAATATATCCTAATAGACTTTTGAACTTTTCATACAACAGTTTAAGTAGGCAGTAAAAAGTGATCAGGACTCCCTACTAACAATGTTCCAATAAAACCCAGGGTCCAGGCATTCATTTTCACTCAGCAGATGACATCTTACATTTTCAATAGTGAAGACTGAGTCGTGTTGTTTAAGGTAGCCAAATTAAGTATTTTCATGTAAACGTAATTAGTTTCATTAGCCCAAGCTGCTTCGAACTTAACAAAAAACAAGACAGTCTGCTAAATAAATGTAAATAAATCTTTGAATTATAAAACTGCTTTGCACTAAATGCATTACTATAACATTAATTAAAAGCAACGTCTTAAAACAAAAAAAGAAAAGAAAAGATGGTGGAGCGATTCCAGCTCTGTGACTGCCAGAACAAGTCGTAACTGGATCATGTTATTAATGGTTAAATAGTTATGGACATTGACTTGCCTACGGAAGTATGCTGTATCCAAAAAACATCGCTTATACAAAACATAATAAAATACTGCGACTTATGCTGTCGATCGTGAAATACTCTCGGTCTACCAGAAAGAAATAGTTATTAAATGTCATGAACAAAACCAAAGCGATTTGTTCTAATCACTTTCTTTTTTTTGCCGGAGCTGACTTCCTACCTCTGAAGCTGAAGCATGCCTCTTATGTATTACGGTTCCAGACGTTATACTCTCCAGGACTTTTCTCTGTATTCTGAACCTGGATTCCAGCAAGTACCTCGGCAACATCCGCGACAACATCTTGCCTTCCTTGCAGCACAAAACAACTACAGTATGGTGGTGCCCAACTTTGTGACCTCGGTGCAAAACCATAGTGATGCCGAAGTAGACTGAGGAACCACGGGAAATGTAGTCTGAATATGGTTCACATCTTACTCAATCGTTATCTTGACTTTGTTTTCCGTTAACGGCAACACTGCAATAAGGCGCATCTTCATTTTCAAAAATTCAAATTGTATAAAATATTACGCTGATTATAACACGGCGTTTTATAACACGTTATTATAATACTCCTGCTTTAATACATATACTCTCCTCCATGCGTATCTAGCTTTTTCCCTGCTCTACCACTCCACCTGCTGACGATGTAAGTTTTTTTAAAATATGAAAACCGACTTAACATTTTGTTGCTAAATTATTAATAAAACAACAAACTTTGAAACGTTCATGTTAATTACTAACAAATTAAAGAAACCGTCAAATGCATTACTTCAATCCAAGTGTTGTTAGAGGGGGGGGGAAAGTATTGGTTGATTTGATTATTCCATAACCGATGGTTTAAACTAAAATTGACAAATTTATTACCAAGCTGTTTGCGTCCTGATGTAAGTTAAGGTATGATAGAAGATTCATTTCACCTAAAACGTGGTGATAAACTGAATTGTTTTTTTGTTTTATCCGGATAACTGTATACTGGACAAGCCTTAACTATTTGCCAGCTCAACATATTCAGATTGTTTGATGAATAAAATATTGTGCAAAGCAGACTACATTAGGCCTATATGTGATATATGGAAATGAAACAGCACATTTTAAATTAACCAATCTGTCGTTGATCTGGGATAACTTTTGTTTAGCTCTTTGTTTTGTGCAAACGGTTTCCACTTGGATAATCGAATCATTCCTTTGGTCAGTATAGCTATAAATAAGTCCGCATTCCACTCGCTATATTAGGAGCGGACCTTCTGGCCGGCACTAGGCTAACTTTGAGCTGGGAAAGCGATAGTGGGGAACTGGGGCTGTCCTCTGATATCTGCATAAATGCATCAAAGACTACGTCCATACTGATTTTGGATATTTGACGTATATTTCTGAGGATCCGCCGCGTTTTTTTCCCTAAATGCACCATTCCCAGATCTTGAAAGTGTCTTTTGGGAACAGAGTCTTGTATCTAGTCGCATTCCTCTGACAACTTGTACTAGATGAGGTTGTGAGAAAAACTTCCCAGACGGTAAGATCCATGACGAGGGAAAGGCATGCTTTAGACTGAGGTGAAATTTGGGGGGAACTACATGGCAGTATTCTGCATTCAGACATAATTTAGGAGGGCTGCAGTTTTAGCAGAAGGAAGGACACTGCGTACCAGTTAGTGACAGATGTTGGAAAGTAGCCTGTAAACCTGTTGGAAAGGAAATGGGCTGAGACACCAGACACAGATAACAGGGCTGTTATGTTTAGAGGATGACCTGCATATAATAATGTTCTGTGGATTTAATGAGTATATTTTATTACTGTCGATTTATAATTATTACAAGAGCTGTTTATTCTAAGAAAAAGTTTATCAGCCCCACCGTATGAAAAATGTTTCATTTCAAATAATGTAACATTTAACGAAAGGGCGAGGTGTGACAATAACTCTTGTCTGACATTTAGACAACGGTGATTCAGTTTTTGTAAAATGTGAAGAATACTATCTCCGTATAATCTGCCCTTTGGGGGCCTGTATGCTGTGTTATGTTTCTTAGACCGTGATATTTGGCTAATTCATCTGCTGTAGTTATAGAAATTGCAACAGCACAAAGCAAAAATCACAAGTAAGGATAATCTACAGACCTCTGATCCTCACTGTTATCTACCAGTCATTTAAATTAAGTGGAAATTAAATGAAGACCGGGCAAAAAGTACAGTGTCAATTAAAATGCATAATGATTGTTATTTATAAAGTAACAAAGCAGGTTTTGTTTTTGATAATACATCCTGTTTCTTCTGGTTTTCTTATTGTCCTTTATGCAAAGACTATGATAAAGACCCCACCCACCGTGATGCCGGATTTTATCCGGATCAATGATGGGGACTTATCCGAAATTGAGCTACATTCCGTGGATTCCATCAATGACTTGCATGTAGAGCATTTCAGTAAAGGTACGGTAGAAAACTACTGTAGTAATAATAACAAGTCAATCCCATGACTATTGAATAAATGGCAACTCTCCAGACCGCTTTGTAATAAGGCATATTACCAGAATTGGCATGTGTGAGACCTGTTTTATAAGTTCAAATTCAAGCTGTTACACATATCTATAATTCATAATACAATTTGTGGGAAATTTGTTCTGCTTTTCAAAATTCTATGCAGTGATTGCATGCAAATACATATATTTACTTCCACGTTCCTCTCAGGGGTCAGACTGATAAGTGATTTTGGAGTCAGTGTAAAATCCATCAATATCCACATGACACCTGCACATCATACCAGACTGAGGAGTAAACAGTTATGTCAAATAATATTCTCTCACATTCTGAGTGAAGCTCTTACTAATCAAGTCACTGGACAAACTGAACCTTTATTCTATCCCTGTTGTATAAAGGAAGTAATCGACTACACCAGGGCCACTCCACCAATGGGAACCTTCAAGAAAGGCCTGTTGTCTCTCATACTGGTCATGCAGCGAAATCCTGTTGGCGGAAAAGGATCTTCAGATACTTCTCAGCTACAGATTCTCGATACTCGTGTGGATGCATGGCAATAGCCTTGCTGTTGGTGACAATTGGAATGATTTTTTGCTTCTTAGGTAAGAATACCTTTGTTTGAATCCTTGCATCATCATGAGTTACCCTATTTACTTTTTTACTATTTGCTAACACCTATCTGCTGAACAGGATTATATGGTGGTGGTGCTGATGGTGGGGTAGCAAAGGTAGCTGTAACTAAGGCCCTGTTTACACTTGGTTTTAAAATGCATCTTGGGCAATTGGATGGCAAATAGACAGTGCTAAATGCAAGTGTAAATGATCACCAAGACACATTGTGATCTGATCACTCAGACCATTTGCTGAGATGGTCTAGGATACATTTTACCACATATCTTTTGTAGTGTAAATGCTAATGCTTGCTGATGTGTCCCCAACCAGGATGTCATAATACCTGTGTCAGGCAATAACAAAATCCAAATACAATCAGCTGGACCAGACACAGGTGTAAACAGCGATGTGTCTCGGCCGTCTACCTGTGGTCTGATTTCCCAAGACACATTTTAAAAACCAAGTGTAAGCTGTCGTTGCCAACCCCAGAGAATGAAGTGACAGCATTTTGTACTAAACCACTAATAAGATTTGACAAGCATGGACTACAACATTTCACTTTGTGTAATGTCTGATATGGGCACCAACATGCACATGATCCCCACTCAGATATTTGAACTACACCTTCTTCCATCCCTAGTCCAGCAGGGCAGTGTCCTACAAGCACTCTTCCAGGGGATGAGGGAGAGGCAGGAGATCACCTTGAAGATTTCTCGACTTATCGAGGAGCTGCACAGCAACCTGACCTCCAGCAGTGGATAGCAGGCGCATTACCTTCTGGAACTTCTGAGGGTCGGACTTGGGGCCGGGACATGTAGTCTCCATCACTAAAGAAGAATCTCAAGCATTTACATCAGTTACCCTGTTATGATACATTTTGGAAAAGGTTGTATCAGTATATTAATTTACTTATGTGAGTTAATTGCAGATTAAATAAATTTTATACAATTGCAATGCAAAATGTCAGGCTTTAATTAATCCATATGCACACAAACACAATTCATGGAAGTATTTTACATTTGGCTTTAAATTTTGGATGTATTTTTAAGTATCTTGATACAGCGTAAATAATTTGAAAGTATATAAATAGAATATATTTGGAACATTATACATGTGCCAGATTTCCTGATCTAAAATACAAATGCTTTTCTATCAGCCTGCCTAAGAATGTCCTTTAAAGCATCCTTTCCTGACACTGTTCCCCAGTCCAGCCCCGGTAGCACACACATCGGAAAGCCAAGCCAAGCTGGGTGCTATTGGCTGGCAGCCTCCCAGAGACGCTGGATGGGTGGGCATCAGGTTGGTGCAGGGTGTGTCCCGACAGGGGGTCTCGTCGGGTGCAACGACCTTTCCCACTGCAGAGCCTATCACTGCAGTGCCAAGCCGCATGTTTTAAGTTCTGCACAAACTTCCCCAGGACTTGGTCCACGTAATTCTTCAGGAGCTGGCACTGGTGCTGGATAGAGGTAGGACACATAGTGATACAATCACACAGGTACAAGAGTAAACAACCATATATACACTATATGGAAAATAGTATTGGCTACACCTGGCTATTACATCTACAGGAAATTTTATGACATCCCATTCTAAATCCATAGGCATAAATATGGAGTTGGTACCTCTTTGAAGCTATAAAAACAATTTTGGAGTGTGTCTGTGGGAATTTTTCCCCATTCATCCAGAAGAGCATTTGTGAGGTCAGGCACTGATGTTGATGTGAAGGCCTGGCTCACAATCTCCATTCTGTTTCATCCCAAAGGTGTTTGATGGGGGTGAGGTCAGGGCTCTATGTGGGCCAGTCAAGTGCTTCCACACCAAGCTTACCCAACCATGTTTTTCTGGGCCTTGAATAGAAAAGGGCCTTCCCCAAACTGTTCCTACAAATCATAGACTTGTCCAAAACGTCATGCTATGCTGAAACATTAAGAGTTCCCTACACTAGAAGTAAGGGGCCTAGGCCAACCTTGAAAAAAATACCCCATACCATCATCTCTCCTCCACCAAACCTTACAGTTGGCACAATACAAATATCATTCTCCTGGCATCCACCAAACCCAGACTCATCCATCAGACTGCCAGAGAAACGTGATTTGTCACTGAACACGTTTCCACTGCTCCAGAGTACAGTGGCGGCATGCTTTACAGCAGTATTTGCGCTTGGTGACGTGCGGCTTGCATGCAGCTGCTCGGCCATGGAAGCCCATTCCATGAGTCTCCCGGCACGCAGTTTTTGTGCTGGGGTTAATGCCAGAGGGAGTTTGGAACTCTGCAGTTATTGAGTCCATACAGTGTTTGTTACCTTTACGCACTATGCGCCTCAACACTCAGTGACCCCGCTGCTACTTTACATGGTCCACAACTTTGCTGCTGAGTTTCTGTTGTTCCTAAACGCTACCACTATGCAATAATACCACCTATAGTAGACACTGGAATGCCTAGCACGGAAGAATTTTCACAAGCTGACTTATTGCAAAGGTGGCATCCTGTGACAGTACCATGCTTGAATTCACTGAGCTCTTCAGAATGACCCATTCTTTCACAAATGTATGTAAACCTAACTGCATGGCTAGGAGTTTGATTTTATACACCTGTGGCAATGGGTCTGAAAGAAACACCTAAATTCAACACCTGATCTGTCCCAATACTTTTGTCCATATAGTGTATTTCATCACCAAATGTGATTCAACCCCTCGTAAAATAACCAGCCCACTGTATGAAAGTTAATATTTTTACATACACATCAGCATTGAAAGTGACTTTAAGAAAGCAAGAGCCTAACCTTTGATTTGGCAAAACGTAGCTCTCCCCATAGCACCACCCCTGCTGCTCCGAGGGCCGCAGCTTCTCCCAGTGTGTG
The DNA here is from genome assembly GCF_048594095.1 of Paramormyrops kingsleyae. Lineage (NCBI taxonomy): Eukaryota > Metazoa > Chordata > Actinopteri > Osteoglossiformes > Mormyridae > Paramormyrops > Paramormyrops kingsleyae. The sequence continues at coordinate 34,061,392 of NC_132802.1, forward strand.
ATCCAGGTCTATCTGCAGAAAAAACCCAGTCAGACCTGCACCAGAATAGCCACACACTGACTGTCAACCCACATGCCAGAAAAAAAGCAACAACATTCACTTCCGCCCCAGCTTTACACTTATCTGCATGTGGTCTGGTAATCTGAGACCTTTCTTCATGGAATGCAGTTCCAAAGAATTAGGCAATAGATCTAGTTTAGCAACATATGTAATGCACTGTGTTTAAAATAACAGACACGCAAAAGGTGCTTTTGATGGAATAACTGGGCACAGGTTCTGAAGCATTAACATGCAGCCTGTACAGAACTCCCTTCATGTCATGGATGCCAAACAGGTTTGCTATACTGAATGCTAGGAGCATTTTTGTATATTACTTTTGTATATTGCTGCTAGTTTTCCATTGTCACCAAGGAGACGCTAACATAACATGTTATTTTACATAAGGCCTGATATTTATCTAAAATTTAGTAAATTGTCTTTGTATGATCATAAAAGGAATCCACCCACCCATCTTCTATATCCACTTGTCCTGGACAGGGTTGTGGTGGGTCCGGAGCCTATCCCAAATGCCAACCCATCGCAGGGCAGATTCATACACCCCATTCACACACATGGACAATTTGGCAACTCCTATTAACTTTAGCCTGTTTTTGGACAGTGGGAGGAAACTGGAGTAGCCAGAGGAACCACACAACGACACAGGGAGAACATAAAAAGGAATCCTTGCATCCAATTAGGTTCAATTGCTTTTTGTTCATTAGAGATCACATTATATAGGTCACTATACACAAGTTCAAACAGTACCTTGTTCAGGAACCGAAGAGTGTGAACAAATGCCACCCTAGCATAGGGTAGCACAGGTTTGGCTTTTGGTGATATAGAATAATATGATGCTACCCTTAGGGCTTCCAGGATTCGATAGCGAACCATGAGGGTGGAATTTGGTGACCCAGCCAGCTGGAGAGGGAGGTAGATGCTTGGGTACAGGGCGTTGGAGTGGTTCCACAGCCAGTCCAGGCGACTGTTCCACTCCATGGCCTTCGGGTGGCAGTGTCCTGTGTAGTTGAGGCTGTGCTGCCCTTTGTGGTAGTTGTAACAGGCAGGGAATCCATAGAAACCCCAGAGCCCAGCAGGCCGTGTGTCAGCACCAAGCTGAAGGGTACCAGACATGAACTGCTTTGCACTCCTCTCAAACTCTCGGCAGGCCAAAAATAGCACCTCCCGCCTGGAAATATCTGGATGCTCTTCCATAACAAGCTGTTCAGAGAGCAGCTTATACTTTTTCTTTGCACCGAAATTACGTACCCAAAGGGGGTGCCACTTCTCCCAGTCAATTACAGCCAGTCCATGGAAGCCTGGCTTAAGCAGGTCCTCAATCTCAGCCTTGGCCTTGCTGAGGTGTGCTTGCAAATTACTCTGCTGTGGGACACCACCATTCACCTGGTCTCCCTCTTTAGAGATATAGGGGTATAACCCTAATTTATTGTAGTAGAAAACAGTCATGTTCTGGCCCTGAAATTTCTCATGATGGTTCGCAATGATGTCAAAGGCACTCAGATCCAGGTGGACCCCATACTTCTCCTGGCATTTGGCTGTGGGCATGTTCCATACCACAGTGAAAGGCCGGGCGTCAAGTCTGGGATCAGCAGTGGCATGGCTCTCCGTGCGAGTTCCAGGAAAAGCCCACACAATGCCGCTGCAGAACAGCAGCTGGCCGAGGATGTGTAAAACAAGAGGTGACCTGATCATCACCATGATTGCGCTCTGACCCAGGAGCCGGTTTGCGTGCTGCACTGTTCTTCCTGAAAGACAAACGCACATATGCACATGCACAAACACACATATTAACATTGTGATTATATAGCTACTAATAACACATTTCAATACAATCATTTGTCTATAACACAGAACTGAATTCCAGTTTCATTATTGCAGAAATATTTTTGAACTCATGGTTGATACATCCAAAAAAGAGGACACAGAAACAGGACTCAACTCACTTTCATTTATTACAAGCAAAATTACAGTTTTTAAAGTGTATAATTAATTTCCAAAGACAAAGTGAATGAGAGCTTCTGGAATTTCCAGGTACTCCAAGGTGTGGGTACTATTAATTTTATCGTAGTTGTTTTGCTTTTCATTTGCCAAATGTATTCAATTAGCACACTGGGGTCAGCAACCTTTGACATTTGTCTTGAACCTATCATTTTTCTGTGACGATTGTTGTAGGTCGTAATCACAGTTAAATGTCCTTATGCATCCAGTAGATTGGCATCCCCTTAGCATCTCTGTATGGGGTGTATAGGGTTTGCGTTTTGCTCTGGCTTTGGGCTACTGGAGGAATCGGGTGACAGGTGGCAGGAAGTTGTGGAGGCAGTGGTGGAGCAGGAGGTGGCGGAGGAGGTTGAGGAGGTTGGTTGCTTGGTTGAGACGGAACAGCAAGTGGTTTAGGACAGAGGATTTCAGTTTGACAAGAAACTTGAGGAGGATCTGGTTCCGAGTTTGACGGCAGGTTCTTCTGAAGACCTTGTCTAGCGGAGCTCCTCGGAGGTCCAAATGAACACACTGTGTCCTGTATCCTGGAAAACTTCTGCAGAACCTCCATGGGCATGAAGGAGGTCATGGCTCCAGCGTTCTGGACTGGCTTAGAAAGCACATACCCAAGGTGTGCATAGAAATGCTGCTTGTCGTGTGTGGTCAAGCACAATCTCCGGAAGCCCCTGGTCCTGGCATAGCGCTCGGAAGCCTCCATCAGCTTGCGACCGTAGCCTTTTCCCCGCTGAGCCTGGCAAACCACCACGGTCTCCACGAACAGGCTGCCACATTGTCCGACAACTCGAGAGAGCCTGGCATGGCCGAGCAGCTGCTCCTCATCAGCGGCTCGCTCCAGAAGAACTAGGCACACAGGAAAGTTCTGGCAGGACTTCTGTAATCCGTGGATCCGGGCAGCACGGCTACGAGGCCACTCTGCATTGACCAAGTCGGCACAAGCCTCCAGCAAGTCCAGTCTGTGGTGCAGGGGGAAGACCTGCACCTCGCCATCACACCTGTGACCCAACACGCACAGCATGCATCTGAGCACGATGATGTCTGACCCCTTATACAGCCTCCAAAGATGACATAGCAGACATACTTTTTGTTTCCTGTACTTTAGCCTTCTTTGTATAGCTTCCATTTGAATTGTAAACTAAGTGGACTGAATTATTATACTTTCTATTGTTTAGATCAACCACCACCAGGTTCTGCAAACATTTTGCCCCAAGCTATTGAACTTCTCAACTCCCACTTACCTCATAAACACTGACAAAATGCACATTTGCACTACACTTTTTCTGTTATTTGCACTGTTGTCTGTATTTGCTGTGTCAGTGTTGTTGTCATTGTTGTGTATTGGTGTGTACTGTTTTTCCTTCTATTTTCATGTGTATTCTTTTATTTTTTATTTATTTCATACTTAATACATATTAATTCTCCTTGCCAGTATTTTTTGTTCATTGTCTACTGTTTTTTAGATGTTCCCTGTTCTGGCTGTGTGCTGCTCCACAGAAAAGCAATTTTGTTTCATGTATGTAAAATGACAAAGCGACTTGACTATAACCCTATATAAAAATGGTTTACCATCTGAAGAATATAAGTCAATTCAAAATGTCCCCCTATAGTCCAGAGTACATCTGTCTTTCCTGTTGCACTGTTTGAACCAACCTATATTGTAACATTTTTTTGACCACAACTACCGATCCTTGCATCTTCTTTCAGGCTATAATCAGGTGTTCCACCATATCAGTATCATTACAATCAGGCAATTGCCCAATGACAAATGCACCTGTGGCACCATCCATTTTTAAACATCAAAAAAAGATAATAAGAAACAAGCTCTTAAAGAAACAACACAAAATTTGGTCAGGGTGGGTAGCGTAATATAATATTGCTAAATGTGTAAGCCAATACGGAACTTTATACCAGATGACAGGAAGTTACAGATGCTCCTCCCTTCGCAGTATTTTCCACTTACAATGGGTTAATCGGAACGTAACCCCACCGTAATTCAGTTTCAGTAGTTATATATAAATGATCAAGCGTGTGATATATCAAATTATGTGATACAATCTAAATCTAGTATGTAATGAAGCAAATAGATTTTTACATTTTGAAAAGAAAAATGAGTTAATAGGAAAAGAGACCAACAATCTGATGTATGGCACAAAACTATGATGTCTGTAAATCCTTCAGTCCTGCACATTGATGTTAGGTTTCCATGAATACAAAAGCATGGTTTGATCTCAAATCAATTAAATTTTTTGCAATACATATGGCTCTGATAAATAGTCAATGATAAGAACATTAAAAGAACAGATGTCTGCTACAAAACGTTTTTTAAGACTATTTGGGCAATTCATGCAATTTAATAAACAATATTACACAATAAGTTCTCTTCTCAACGTGACAGGGTTTTGCCATCGTTATCAAACATTAGTAATGTTAAAGCTTTGTTTTTACACTAGCCTCAGTAGCCAAACACTACAAATGAAATCCCTCCCTCATGGTAAAAATATCACCAACATTGATAAATTTAAGAATAACCAGCTCACTTCTTGTGAGAAAAACTTCATGCTAAAACACAGAACTCTAACTGAGACAGCTACTAGTCTTAACAAATATATTTCAGCTTGTGCACTCTGAATTTAACTGATTAAAATTAAATTAATGTAATGCAGGTCAAAGAAGCAAGAACAGTTTTAAGTAAAAGAGAAACTGTGACTTACCCAGGGACATTGGCAGAGCAACAATCAAATTCACAATGGACACAGAACGTTTGTGACAAGAAAAAAAGTGATGTTCAAAAATGAGGAAATATATAGATTGTGGTCAGAGGCTGTTAAGAAACTGCGACACTAACGTTAGCAAGGTTTGCAACATATTCATCCATCCCTAAGAGAAAGACCAGAAATGCAGTCTCTTCATTAACCTATAAACATACACGACTATTATTTCTATTTTTGATTAATATGATATTGCTTCCGTTTTAACTTAGTCAATTTTACCAAGTGTAGGGATGTGGTATCAGATGCAAGACTTTAGCAGAACTGCATGACTACAGAATAAAGATGTAGCTTCTCTTAAAGTCAGCCCAATATTTGCCAAAACAATCCAATATACTTGTATTTGCTGACTCAATCACTAGCATACCATTTTTGGGCAATCAATACCTCAACAAGTTATGTTAAGTATGTAATTAATTGAACTGGTGGTGAAATTCAATGGCTGGGGTGCCTGTGAGAAGCGTGAGCTTTGGTGAGAAAAGTAGTTTTCTTCTAGCCTTCCAAGACAGCAGTTACTTTCTGGAGAACAGAAGAATTTTTATTGTTATTTGTTGTTTTATTGTTACTGTTTATCGTGTTACTGGCCATTTGCAAATGTTCCTATGTCAATTTGTGCTTTGCTTATTTTTCCTAGCAAATATTCACTTCCTATGCAGATAAATTTATTTTTAAACATTTTCTTTGACTGCCTAAGACTTTTGCACAGTACTGATTATACACAGAAATTACCCTGAAATACCCGTTTTAACTTTGAAACAAATGTCCTCAGAATTTCATGGAATAAAACAAGGTGTAAATTTGCATTGTTATCTGTCTACACTAAACATTTCTGGTGCAATTTTCCAGTCTTTTCAGCTCTCAGAAGAGCACCAAAAAATGTTATTCCATTTATGTGATCAGAGCCATACTTGAATACATCAATATAAGAAAAGATCTGGTGTAATGTGGCCTGCAAACTTAACCAGTGTTAAGCTTTCACTTCAGTTTGCGAGACAAAGGAGAAATTCTCTAAAAAGTCCCACAAAACAGTTTGCACGCTTTAGGGTAAACTTCAGCTACATCAGAAGCTATTGTGATGAAAGACATGGATTAAAAGTGAGTGAGATTAGTCCATAGTTTCAGTGATTTCTTTTGTCGGTACAAGGCCTAGTAACTCCGACACCCCTTTGATTAACAACACTTTTTTCGTTTGAAAGCTGATAGAGTACTTTCTTCCCAATTAAGTGAAAAAATGCCTTTTTTGAGGCTCAGAAACAACATGTGTGCTGATCTCATGAAAGGAACCAAGTAAAAGGGCAATGTTTTATATACAAGTAGTATACATACATATACATTTCACTATTAAAAAAAAAACTGCCTCGTTATTCCAAGCTCTTCACTGTTGTTTTGTCGTAACCAAATATAGTAAAAATGCAGTTTCCAAGATGAAAAAAGAAACTTAGAGTTATTAAAAAAAAAAGCTGAGTCATGTAGTTGCAAATAAACGCTACAGCTGATAATAAAACACTGTGAATGAACTTCGTTTTTTTGCCAGCTGGGTTGTAGAAAAGGTGCATTTCACCACCATCATTGCACAATGCACCAAATCACTTACATGAGAATGCAGTTTGGCAACTTCAGCTCAGGATTCAACTGGGTTCTGCATTTTTTAATCAGTGGATGATGATTGTTAAACTGGGCACCAACCTCTTTGAAATCTTAATGCTCAGCAGAGGAGCTTTGCAGGGTTCTGTTCTGAGTCTGCCGTTCTATGCACACCACCTCGACCTCAAATACTATCATAAAATGTGCAGAAACCACACCTGTGATATGGCAAATCTCCAACAATGACAAGACAGCATATAGGTATGAGGCACAGAAACTGGCTGGGTGGCCTATTATTAATATTAACATTATTATGGGTGGTCTATAATATTATTAATAGTGCCTAAAGTATATTATTAGTTCCTGCAATGCATCGTCAAAACAGCTGACATACCATTGGACTATACTTCTACCAGACATCGAGAGCCTCTACAACAACTGCTGCCTCCAGAGTGCCTTCAAGATCACCTGCGACCCAACAGCCGGGATATAGTATATTCAACCTTTAGCCATCAGGTAAAAAATAGCAGACAATACGCGGCCCCTCAGCCAGACTGAAGAACAGCTTCTACCCCACAGCCATATGTTAATAGGCTATGTTATTTATTGTTATCCGTATATACAATGTGTAATTAATCGAATTTGAATCACGATTACGATTATGGCTTCCCACGATTATATATATAAAAAATTATAATAGAGAAAAACGACCTTTGTATCTCGTATTGAAATTATGCCCTACTTTATTTTGCGCAATAAATCCAGATTGGCGCACTAATTTTTCAGCGTCGCCCCTCCCTAAACGCCGTCAGCGAATTACCTACAGCACAGCAGTCAGAACGCGTTCACGGTCGAAATGGCAGGACGGGTACCTTTGGTCGACAAAAGAGGTAAACGCACATCAGTTATTTAGAATCATTTTGGTTTCAAGGAAAGAACAGCAGCAAATAATTTGCATAATATGTTTCAAAGCTGTGTCTACACCACAACGCAACACGACCAATTTATTTGACCACTTAAAGCTTAATCATGAAGTGGTCTATGACCAAACTATACGTGAACAAAAAACTCAGGAATGTGAGGCAAGCTCATCAACTCGTGTAAGGACACCATCTATAATGCAACCGCGTATCCGTCAAGTTCTCAAAAACACCGAGATATAACGGATGCCATTATATATTATTTAGCAATATGGAGGGTCTTCAGCACAGCTGGGCATATTGTCTCCTGCCATCGTGCATCACTGAAGCCAGATCATGTAAACAGAATAGTTTTTCTCTATAAAACTCTTTAAGTTGTACTTTTTTTATATATCAGTTGACTGTAATATGTATAGTTGGGGAAAAAATTAAGATAAGTGTTTTTGAACCTCAGAGAACAGTTCATCTCAGTATAATTTATTTATTCATTTTAATAGTATATTTGTACAAGTTCAACGTATGTTATCTTATTGAAGTTTTATTTTGGTTTCAGTTCAATTTCAATGTAATTGTGTAAGTTTCATTATTAAGACCCAATAAATACAATGTGTCTCCTGTCAAGAGTAATTGTGGTAAATAATCAGGATCTCAATATAGGTCATAATAATCGTGATTATGATTTTTGCCATAATCGAGCAGCTCTATACATGCTATAGGCCTATGTATGGCATTTACGGAGGCTAATATTAAATTTCGTCGTACTCGTGCATAACTTGTAGAACTTTATAGTAGAACCGTACTTTACTTTTATAGTTAACCAAGTTATTATTCTCATAACCTTTCTGCAAATATATTATTATAACATCTATTTTTTTTACCAAACCATAAGCAACTTGTTTCTGAGCTAGAACCAAGTGACGACTGAGGAACTGGCACTAGCATTAGGCGGAGTTTTCAAATTCCGATCCGGATCGTAAGTTTGCGTAGTATGCTACTATGTTACCTTATGGCTAAAGATATTCTGATTAACGGAAATGCAAAGTTAGAAAAACCACTGCAACAGCTAAAAGAAACATCCTCGTAACTAAACTTCAGTCAGACATTATAACGTGCAAAACGAACCGCATTGTGATACGTACATGTCGTCTGTATTTCTAGTTCTCATTATGAAGACCTGCGACTCAGTGAGCACCCACAATCTGATCCCAGACCAGTCCTAATGTTTACACTAAATATGGCTCTCGTTCCGAATACGGTAAAGGATCACAGATTCACAATCGGTTCTTATTTAGTTCATCGACGTGAGCACAGATCAGCTGTTACTCATGGAAAGAGAAACCACCCTTGTATGTTAAAGCTTAAAACGAGTCAGGCGGTTGCCGCATAGCGGCTCGGAGGAGTAATGATTATTATGTTCACCATACACCGATGGTAATATTTTATGTAATTGTGTTTTCATTAATGTACTCTAAAACGCTATGGACCTACCTTACGGGCTAAGGTTGTGGTTTTAAAGATTTTAACGAGAGTGACCATGTTCATATTGTGCAAATACAATATTGATTGATTGATTAATTCCCTTTATTGCTGTTGCAATTCACCATGTTACTAGTCACAAGTACCAGCGAAAAGCAGGCCATCAACCCGACCATACATATACAAACATCACATTATAGGGGGTAGACAGGTCAGGAAGACAGGGGACTATTTGAAAACTCAGAGAAACAAGATTACATGAGGAGAGGGGAGGTGAATAAAAAAAACAGCCCCCAGACTGTACTCCAGTAGGGAGTACAATGTAGGAACATATAGCCAGTAAGTCGTATACAAAAATAAAAAAGATAAATTTGTTTCTAAAAAGTCTTTCATTTTGAAATAATTAGTTAATTTCCATTTGTGGAACAGAGCCCTTTTCCTCCTGACTTTATTCTTAATTTCCTTAGTAAACCACCTTGGTTGCAGTTTCCTAGATTTAGTTTTGCTGGAAACGGGTATGAAGTCCTCTTGCACTTGCAACAATGTGCTTTTAAGAAATTCCCATGCCTCTTCAACCGTTTTGCTATTTAACTCCATCCAGTTTACAGTTTCTAATTTCCTTCTCATACCATTACAAAATATAAGGTAACAAAACCTTCAATAGCAATAGCAATACCTGATCTCTAGCAGATAGTGACCAAAAGTGACTTACGAGGTTGGATGGCACTCCAGGATCAGGTATCCCTTACTCTTGTCCTTGACAGTCCCCAAAACTTAAATTGAATAAACTGAAACATAATTTCCAATGAACATACAGGTTCACAAAGTTGTAGCATCATTGTCAGAGATATAGAAACAGTTCTCTGTCATATCAGTGACCCCAAAACATTTTCCCCTCCTTACTTTGTGAGCAATATGTCAAATAATAAATAACAAATAAAGTGGAATAGTCAATACTCAATAGTAAATATTGTGGAACACTGAAAGAGTATTATACATCTGGTACTGAAAAACATTTTTATAGAACTTTTTGAAATAATTTTTAAGTAATTTGAAAGTGTAAAATTTACAAACCCAACTATATACCCATTATAATCATCGAATTACTGTATATTTAAAATGCTAATTCCAATCTACTAATTATACACTTGAAATATACTATCTATTCCTGTATAGTACCCCCAGTGATATGTTTACATGTTTATTATAACAACATTTCTTTTGAAGTGCTACATATATAGTCTTTTAATACCAAAGGTATATGACACTATACTTATCATCAGTAGTCAGTTGTAAAAACAAATCAGGGGGGATGGTGAATTTTATCGTTTATCAGACATATTTTATGCTGATGACAGTGCACATGGTGGGAGACCAACTGTGTACCCTTTTTATTGTTGTTTAAGCAAAAACATAATTAATATATTCTACTATCCTAAAACAACATGCATGGTGTGGATGTTACGTGTCAGATACTCCTGTCATTGATCCTGACCGAGGAACCTCAGAATTGGAGTCAGTCCCCTGGCTGGCATAGCTATCACATGCTCCATAGTTAGGGTCAAATGCAGAGGACACATTTTCCCACTTGGTTCAAGTGCATCTTCATACTCATGGTACTTTGAAATCTTTTAGTAATTCATCTATTAAAATTCAAAACAAAACCTCAGAAAACATTGTAAATGAACATCTGAATCCTCTCAAGTCGGGTCAAGTCCATTTTAATTCAAATGCAAAAACAAAAGAATGAAACCATTGAAACAATTTACAAAGTCTGAAAATGAATCTTATAAATTGCACAAATATATAGCACAAACAGATTTTTTTGGATAAAAGTGACTTACATAAAACCTCATAGAAGTTTCCAAAGATTTTCATAATCATGTTTTTTGTTGTCAATTTTCCGGGCTCTTGCTTTTTTTTTTTTCGGCACCAGAAGGAAACCTATGAACGCAAAAGTGACGAATGTAAGTGACGAACAAAACAATGAACGTAAAAGTGATAAGACAAGCGCAGACGGGACATGAAAAATAAATCCGAAATCGCAGGGGATACTTTTGGAGGTTGAATAGCCAAAGATCAGTTTTAAAAACGTTTTAAAATAATTTTAAAAATCGATTCGTTCAGACTTACGAATCGGTTCAACCCGTTCACTAAAAAAACCGAGTTAAAAAGAACGATTCGTTCGCGAATCGGCCATCACTAATGCATTCATTGATAAAATAGCACAAGGGATGGAACGGGGGGATGTTCGTTTTAGAAGGGGGATGATTTTGACTGTTTTTATTTCAGGGGTGATGACATCCCTCATCCCCCCTCAACTCGAGTACTGCTTATCATATATTTGAGTGTACTGTAGTTCATATATATATGTATGCTAAACCTGTATTTCGATAGCACTTAAAAGGTTTTAAATGCAGTAAAATATACTGAAAGCATAAAGTTAATGTACTAATTGTGCAATTAAAGAGAACATATATATTACTCCAAAGGCAATTCTATTCATGTAGTTTTAATGCATTTAATGAGTTCAGGTTGGTGGCCTAGAGTGATTTGTCTGCATTATAATGCATTATATATCGTGGCAAAAATAACACAAGTGATACATGTAATATATAAAAAGAATGATTGCAATATTTTCCAAATTAAAAATTTTCATGATTCAGTACAAATTAACATGAAAAATTGGTGCCAATTTGCCTTGCACTGCACAAATAACCAGAAGCTTCTTCAGCACTGTAGCCCAGAAGTCACCCATCTCTGCAGATTAATGTTTTCCAGGTGAGTAGCATGCATATGATGCCAGGTAATTTCAGGACAGAACAGTAACAAAACAGAACAATGATTAAAGTTCCAGTGGCGGCATGGTGGCACAGTGGCACGGTGTTTAGCGCAGTGGCCTTGCACTGCTGAGGTCAGCGTTTGAGTCTCTGCCATGGCACATATTGGCCCCATATGTGAGTGAATAGTATGTCAGTGTGCCCTGCGATGGGTTGGTGCCCCATCCTAGGTTGTTCCCTCCCTTGCCTTCAGAATAGGTTTTGAACCCCCTGTAACCCTGAATAGGATAAGTATTTTCAGCGGATGGATGTATTAAAATTCATTATTCAAAAAAATTAAATATCTATGGCGTGAAAGTTACAACCACTATATGTTGCCATACACTCACCATTCCTCTTCTGTGAAGCTTGGAAACTAATCAGTATCAATACTTTAAAGTGAACAAAATCGTAAAAACAGAATCTTTAAAAACAAATAGGCTGATCAAAAAAGCGAAACACAATTTGATTGATGGTCAGCGTGCACCGTTAATCACACCCTCCAGATGGCAGTGTGTGCAAAGGGAGCCAACTAGGCCATGCTTACAGGTGACACCCAGCCCAAGTACGTGCATGAATCGCTTTTAAAGATGAATGGAAAAATGCTGTTTCCACATATATCTTATATTATTCTTTATGTGACATGTAGTTGTGATCTTCCAAAATCCACGTAGTCCAAATCTGAAAACTGTATACACATATTTTATATAATTAATCAAATACCAATACCCAAGACAATCATTTGTCATAATTAAATATCTGGAGAATTACAAATAGGTAGCAAAGAAACTGGTAGATTCTCACCTCTCAATACCCTCTAAACATCTACATACACAACCATGAACATATCAAAGTAGTGTGGTCACCTTAAACTCCTTAAACTAGACTTAAACATGTAATTAACACACTGCACATGAATTAAGCACATGGTTAGTTGTTCCCCTTAATGACCTTTACTGATATTCAGATGCATAGTTATGCATTTTTAAACCTATTTGGTAAGCATTTCTATCCCATTCAGTAAAAATAGTTAATGGCACTCCAGTACAACTTAATATTACTGTGCTCTTTATATTACCAACACCATTCCTTTGAGTATTATTGCTTTGCCTGGGGGAAATCATGCCCATAAGAGCAAAAGAGCTGTCAATACAATCAGGTAATAAGTATGATGATCTGTAGAGAGATAAATGATTTTTCAGTCTGATATGTGCTGGTTGGTATGCATCAGCTTACCATCGACATAAATACTATTATATCTGAAAGAGAGAAAATAGCACAGTTTTAATAGGACTATAGACAGCAATCATTTAAACTCAGGTAGTTGATGTAAGTCACAAATAAAAAACAGGCTTTTAGAACTACGTGCATTTTATGAGTAATTTAGAAAACACATGTTCTTGACATAAATCAAGAAAGTATGAATACCCTAATTAAGGTTCTTAACCACGTGATGTCTGAGAAGTTTATTTACCTGTCATCTTTCTAATGAAATATATAAGAAAGGAGAGCTGATGTGAAAATATAACTACTTTAATTTTAATGGAAAAGTGTTTTGTTCAGTGTAAAGTAATTGTGGATGGTTCAGCTGATACAATCAAATATGACAGAAATCGTGTTTCAGTGGAAATTATCAAGCTGTCTGAATATTTTTGTTTGTTAATTTGTTGTGTGAGCCACACACTGCCCCTCAGGTAGAGAAGGAAAGCATGGGAAAGATGTTTCAACATGGCCCAACATGAAGGAGAAATGTATATAATTAGTGACACGAGTGAATATGCCTGCTTCGCAACATCATGAAAAAAATCCTTCTCCACAAGTAGCCATTTTTCATTCTTGCACTAGTTGAATGGAATTCCTATAATAATCCAATGAGGAATTCAAAGGGTTAACATCCCTGTTGTAACCACCCGGATACAATAAAAGAGCCAGTTCTGACAGCATCTAGTGTGCTGAACCATTAAACCCAGCCTTTATCCATGCAAATCCAGACAGACAATGCCAGGCAACCAACTAGGGACTCAGATTCCACTGGAGCGCTCCAATGGCAGCGTGCGGGGGAGGGCTCTCTGTCTTGGATCACAGAGCTCCGATTGCAGCATCCTTGGAGCTGAAACAGATATTTTTCTGAAAAACACTTGAGAAAAACAGCCAAGAGCAACAGATAATCACAGAAAAAGAGGCAGAGTATGTGAGCCCAACAGGGTACCACTGGTCCTTGTCTCCAGAAGTAGTAGCAAACCTGGTGTTTTTTCTTTAATGTATTACATGTCTGTGAGGCTCCAGGGTTTTTGCTGAGAAGCCGGCAGGCAGGGAACAGGAGGTGGAAAACTGAACCGAAGAAGCAGGAAAAAACAGAATGACAGACAGATTACAAGATAACAGATGAAGAAAACTGATGTGCTAGATATCTTTCATACTCCTGAGTAATAGCTTCAGGCTGCCTTCTTCGGTCTCTCTTCTCTTCTGGACTTCAGCCGCAGCACAGAGCCTGGGTCAGTGGGTGCCTCCACCATTCATGGGATCAGGTAGTGAACTTTCATGAACCCTTCTGTATGGGGATAAACTTGCTTTGCTGCGTATAAATGGAAGTGTTATCCAGGAAAACAGTGCAAACAGAGCAAGGAGGACGAGTGTAGTGCTCATTGTCGATGGTGATCATTTCGTCATTGGAATTTTGTGTGGATTTGTCTGATGCCCAGTGATTGGTCTAGTGGAAGTCTACAGTGGGCCCTTCATTTTGATTGGTTGTGTGGTGGCACTGCACATGTTTCTCATTAAGTGGGCGGCCCATCCTGCGCAGTGAGTGCAGTGGCATGTTTTTGTCTTTGTGGCTTGGTAACAGGGCACAAGAAACTTTTTCCACCCCTGCAATTTATATTAACAGTATATAATAAATTAAAAGTAAGATAATTATGATTTCATTCCATATTACAGTATGTGCTCCTTTCCCTGTTCTCTAAACATCCCATACACGACAGCTGAGCTGCTGCCTGGGATTGAATGTGGACATCTGTGTTACAGCAGAGTATGAGCCAGTATCTCTTTCACAGGCCACTTTGTTTATTAGTCTCACAAATGGCAAAAATGTTTCACAATAGACCTTCACAGAGGAGACATTCCATTTATCATCTCCATTCACATTGTTCAATGAAAAAAAGCTCTCAAAGCTTTTTTTTTGTATAATTTCATCACAACAAAAGTGCTAGTCATTTTAATATAGTTTAAAAAATAGATACGGTGGTTTGAATTATATTGCTAAATGTTTATCTGCAAATGAGTTGAAATAATATAAAATAAAGAACTCACTGGTATTGCATTGTTAGTTGACGACAAAGCATATAGGTCAGATTTATTCTAAAAAATCTGGCTATATTTAAAAAGCTGTGATCAGTAACAGAATCTGTCCCCCGTGGTTAATCAGCTTTGAGGTCAGGGAGCGACGACCAGCACTCCACAAACATTTCAGAGAAACTTGGCCAGTTTCCCAACTTTGAGGCTCATTCAGCATCAGGTTTTTCAGGCTCAGGCAGCGCTGGGTGACAGGTGGGAGTGGAGCGAGTGCATCGTGTGGGGCCTCACTGATTAACGAGTCAGGCAGTGTGCAGGTGGCCACACAAGGCGGTGATAGGGGCCTAAGCAGGCAAAGCACGTTTGTGTGTGGGTGTGTGTGCGTTTGTGTGGAAATGCTTTCATACCGCAGGGCCAATTTTCTAGACATTTACTGGGGCCTGCTTTCCTTGGTACTGTACTTGCGTGGTGATGTGACGAAAGACAGCCACCCACATCCTGTCTGCTCCTGCACACTGGCACTGCAAACGTCAACGTGTATGAGAGAGAGACAGTGCCATGCTAAAGGCTCAAGATAGCGTAACGGGAACATTCGGCGGGGGGGGGGGGGGGTTGTGGATTGACAGGTGTGGGTTGTGGTTGGTGTGAAAAAAATGGCTGCATGTTCTTTTCCTATAGCCGCCCCTTCCCTGCTCCCCCCCCCCAGGTTGACACAACAAACACAGAAACAAATGACAAAAAGATAACGCATCAGTCAACACAGTGAACGCGTAGCCCTCCCTCACACCTACGTTCAGTTTTTTGGATGAGCATTGCTTAACATGTGCTGCACTCCTGTGTAAGAGTGTACGTACCGCAATGCAGAAGTTAAACTTTTTATCCAGTAATGAATATATCAGCCTTTTAGCCAAAACTGACTGATTACAGAGTTGCTGATATGTCTGAAAACCAAATAGATCACACCAACATCTGTATATTTTATTATATGAAGCTTAATTATTCCTTTCACACTGGATTTCTGATATGCTTACATAACTAACCCAAACTCTACAGCTTACTTGACTCATAATAGTGTTTTTGCTTCTTTTAACAGCTAGACATTAATATGGTGTATTTGGTGTCTTTCTCATGGGGCAACAACAGAGCTCCTTTACAATGTTTACAAACTACTTACTTCATTGTCTTTGCCATACAGACATGCTAGCCTGCAGAAACAAATGATGTGTGTGAGGGCAGAGATCTCAAAAACAGTCATTGCCGTCTTCTCCCTTCTTCCTGCTCCCCCCCCCCCCCTTCCCCCATCAACCGTCAGGGTTTGTGGACAAGGGGATTTGAAGAGGAAGCCTGCGGTTTCATAGTAACCATCTTTCCGTTGCCCTTGCCCTTGTGTAAGCTTCTCTGTGCCTTCTCACCTTGGTGGGCCTGCCCTCCCCCAGCAGAGATAGAGGCCTCCCCTTTATCTGCAGCATTTAATGCCATGGGGTCCTCAGAGAAATTTAAGGGGTGCAGGTGTTCCCTCTGTCACTTCCCCTTTTTGGTTACCATGGTTTCATTCCTTCTTCTCCGAGTGCAAAACATGTCCTAAGCTTTCTATAGAGTGACTTTCCTTGTTTATTTTCTGTTATTACACCCTGTGTACAAAGTCTATTTCCCATAACCTACATGTCTCCAAGGCTAACTGTTGTCGTGCCATTGTTAGACTACTTCTATTTAAAAAAGCAAATTCTCAAAATGTTCTTAAACTCATACTGATATTAAACATAGAAACTGCCCTTAAGAACTCACTTTCTTTATCTGTAAAAAGTTTCGTTTAAAAGAGAAAATATTTTTCTTGTGAACTATGAAGTTAATGTTTAATTACTTATAAATGATATAATGATGTAAATTCTCAGGTTGTCTTTGGATATCCATAAATCCGTTATACAGTTTCTCTGTAAAATATTTATAAGCTGTCAAGGCCTGTTTCTTTTTGTCACTAAGTTATAACAGAGTCAGGTAACAACGGCATTCCTGTACTATGACTGCCTGATTGTTTTGACTTGATGCAAGTTTTGTGTGCTGTAATCATATACCGGTCTCTTTACCTGTGGTTGGTAACAGAAACGCATTCATAATGCATTAATTATGAGGTTGCAGCACACCTGCTGGGCATTTGTCCTTCCTGCATTATTAAGGAGAGTTCTCTAAAATTCCATTCTGGAACCTGTGTGTTACTAAAATGAGGGCATTTCCGTAGTAGGGATACAATGATTGAAACATTTTTGATATGGCTTGCAGTGTGAGAATTATGTCTATGAGATGGCCTTTTCTTTCAGAGAGAGCTCTCGGTGCTTGAGACAGGAAGGCTGAGCTCACCATGATTCAGCAGAGCCTGTTTCTGTGGGCAGTAGTGCACCGCACTGCGAAGTGACTCTTTCCCAAAGGACCCTACTTTTCCCCTGATGAAGAAACGATGCCAGTGACGACCACAAAGTCCCAGCTACCCAACACTGTCCCCACCACTGTCCTCTTACGGGGCTCCACAGTGTATGGGGACAGGCGGCACAACATCACCTCCAGAACAACCCCCATGACCATGACAGTGGCTGCAAACGATACTGGCTTCAACTCCACTAAGCCGTCCGAGCCAGTGGCTGGTGGGTATGGTGCGGCAATGGTGCTGGTACCCTTTGGTATCATCACTGTCATAGGCCTGGCTGTCGTCATGGTGAGTGAAGGCCCACACCTGTGCATCTTGGGACTTTCTACTGGATAACTCATTCTGATATGCCTGTCTTTCAGTCTAGCTGATCTGCACCCTTCAGTTGGCTAAGCACTCTTCATCTCAATGAGCAGCAATGCATAACCCATCCATCCATCCATTTTCTGTAACGACTTATCCTGTTCAAGAATTGTAGGGGGTCTGGAGCCTTCCAAGAGGCCATGGGTGCAAGGCAGGGAACAACCCAGGATGGGGCGCCATTACAGGCCACCCTCACATACCATTCACTCACACATGGACACCTGCAAACAATTTGATAACTCCAGTTGTATGAGGCAACAGTGCTAACCACTGCATCACCATGTCACCCCCAGTTCATAACCATAAACAATAAATACATAATAACATGTTAACACTCCACATTCATATGCAGAACACTCAGAGATGAAATGTGGAAATACAGCCGGAAATTAAGAGACCGCAGCACAATTTTTTGTTTCACTTGTTTCTCAATTAATGGGTGTGTGCGTGTATGTTTTGTGTGTGTGTGTGTGTGTGTGTGTGGATATATTTATATATTTCTTGCAAACAGCAGCCAGGTTCTTCCCTGTTTCTCATTAATGAAGGGCTCCTTCCTTGCTTTATGGGACTTCAGTCCTGCTTCTAGGAGCCTGACTCAAACTGTCCTAGCAGTGCTGTGAGAGAGGGTCCCTTACAGTGTCTTGGCTTCTGGATCTTGTGCACAGGCTTTTGGCTGGGGTGGATCCAGTGGTCATGGTCCATGTTGGCACCAAAGACATAGGCAAGAGTAGGAGGGCTGTTCTGCAGGAAAAATGTATAGAAGTCGCAGATAAGCTTAGAAGCAGAACGTCCATGGTGGTATTCTCTGGAATACTTCCCGTGCCATGTGCAAGCCGGGCTAAGTTAGCTGAACCATAGGGGAACCAGTGTATTGGGGAGGCGTATGTGTAGAGTAGTTGAGGAATGTTTAAACTAGGGACTGGAGGGGCAGCTAGGTTAGTTAAGAATATAGGTGGGGGAGACGGAACGCCTCAAATAATAATGAAAGTGGGCACTATAAAAGTCCTGCTCATTGCTGTCTGTATTTAAATGCTAGGAGCCTTTGATTTACAGGCTTTTATTTCATCAGACTATTATGACATTATAGGAAAAACAGAAACATTGTTGTGTGATGATGGTGGAGAATGTATAATATAATATGGATGGTTACTTGTTGTTCTGTAATGACCAGATAGGCAAGAAAAGAGTTGGTGTTGCAGTAAAAGAAAACATAAAAATAAAAGTACTGAAGCTATATGGGTAAAACTAAATGCTAAAAACTCAAATGACCTAATTGTAAGTGTTTGTTATAGAACACCTAATGTAGCTGCAGAGGAAAGCAGAATGTTGCACAACAATGATTATGTAGGAATTATTAGCTCAGGTAAATTTTAATATCTCCACCAATATGCTTTGAAATGAATCAAATTTGAATGAATTATTATTTAGTGCTGGTTATTAACCAAATGTTATGCCGAATGGTCGGCTCCTCCAAACTCAATTGCGGGATCCCCGTTAGTCTGTTAATGTTAGACTTAAATGGGATTCACTAATTACCAATATCGCTTAGTAACCTGGGTTAGAAGGGTCGTCCAGCGAACTGCATCACCAGGTAATGTAAAGGATTGGTAGCGAAGCTCCTCTCACGGCTGATGAGAGAGAGTCTCGCGATATTTCAGGCGAGTTTGAGGTTTCAGAGCATGTAGCAAGATCGCCCAAAGGCAGGGACTATTGTGAGCACTCAATGAACGGAGGTTGAAGTTGTGTAAAAGACATGCATTTATTCTTAGCTAACACAACAACTAACATAAGACAGACTTTACACCTAACACAAACAACAAACACGAAATAACGGAATACAAACAATGTAATTATGAATATGCAATGACCAGATTTAAATGAGTAACCTTAAAGGGAAATACTGTTCTGCAAGGCAAGCACAGTTTGTGGAAACACGACCCTAAAGTCTTATAGCAGGTTAACAGAATAGCTTAGGTTGTTAGAATAAGAGGAAGTTGGTTTACTTGGTTCTAGAGTGGGGGGAGGGGGTCTTGGCAGTTGGTTGCAGAGCTGATGAGCTGATGGGATGACGGCACTCAGGAAAGCGCTGCGTTTAGAGCAGTTACTGGAATGGAGCCCCTTGGATTCTCTCTCCTTGTGAAGCTTTGTCTTTGTTGCAGTTCTCTGTCTAGCTGGGCCTTCACCGGAGGGCTTCTTGTGGGCTTCTCTTCTCCTGGGCTGATGTTCTCTGCCTCTCTTCAGGCTAATGGTCTTTCTGCTCCTCTCGGGCTGATGGGCTTTTCTCTGCTCTCCTTTGTTCTGAGGTGCCAGGTTTTTATGGTCTAAAGTTCATGAATAGGGATGACCAGGAATTCGACTCCTGGACCAATGGCTGACCATCCATTTGGCAGGCTTTCGGAAGGGGGTCTGTATCAGTCCTTTTAGGATTTATGACCAGACTGATTCTCCCTTTACTGATGATTTTCATTAAGCTGGTATAACTTTTGACACATCCACTTTCATGGTAACCACTGACCAGATTTGGAATCAGAAGTGATTGTCCATCAGTTTGACATCAAACATGCCATACCTGCTTCACAGGTTCACACCTCATACCATCTGTATTAATTGATTAACAATTACTTATATTATGTATGTGACTGACTCACATCAGTATATGATGCAGGTGTTTTGGGTTGCACCTCAACAGATGTTACACTTTGTGCAGACATTACATCATATATTCACATTAAAAACAGCACATCTTATCCTTAGATAGGCGTGGCCGTTAGTTTGTGGTAATACCAATTTAAGTTGCACATCTGGAAACAACATATTTTGTTTGGTGTGGCTTATCCCAATTGATCTTCTCCAGAATGGATAAGGTACACCTTAATTCAGTTCTATTAATATAGCATGGTAGAACACAGAAAGCTTGGTAATGGACCACTAAGATCAGATAAGGACCACAAAGGAATGTTGGAAGAAAGGGGGGGGGGGGGTGCTAAACAAAGAAAGAAGAATCTCTGAAAGTTAGGACACACTAGGATACCTGGTTAGACTATTCAACTTTTCTTCTGGTATAACCATGAGAACATATATCCAGGGGTAGCTAATACCTATTTATTTATTCAAATTTACATAAGTGTTCAAGTGTGAAGGGGTAAAATAGGTGATACTCCGTGAACATGGTTATGAGGGTAGCACACAAAACACTAAGATTGTCTAAGAACACATACAAATATAACCTATCTGTATATTGAGACTGTTAGTCACGAGTAAATCAACATAGAGGGTATACAAAAGCCACACTTAAAAGAAACTTTCTATAGGGTGTTGGTCTGTTGGGTGAGTGGTATGTAAGGCAGGATGTCTGGGGAGGGGGTTGTGTGCCAAGTCGAGGGACCCCTGTCCTTGAGGTCCACTCTGCTGTCTGTAGGTCCCTAAATCTTTGAGCAATAAAAGTTGGAGTGCTGGCATCCCTTTTTATGTGTGTGTGTGTGTGTGTTTATGTGTGTGGGGTCACTAACCCCCCTTTGGTGCCTAGGCCAATGTCTACCTCTCATACCAGGCTCAGCCTTGTCTCAGGCCACCTGGAATTTAAGCCCTGTGATATGTGCATGTGTGATCCTACAATTATGAGTAATAAAAATGATGTGGAAGTTTTAAGTGATTTTTATTTACCTGGGATACAGTGGAACATAATCTCTGGTTCTACTGTAAATGAAATTGAGATGGTGGAATTGGTAAAGGATTGCTTTTTTTTACTCAGTCTGTTAAAATCCCTACTAAGAGAGAAGCCATTCTGGATCTTGTTTTCTCTAATAACCTGGATAGGATTGGAAAATGTGAGAGGTGGAGATTTCAGGTCCAGAGAGAACAAATCCACTGTTGAGTATAGAGGGTTACAGTCACACAGTACTCAACTGGTTGAATGAAACAAAATCTTGGTCTGGATTTGAACTCTCCGGACTTGAAATTTCCACCTCTGTTGACAGTATTGATCATAACATGGCTAAATTTGAGGTTAATTTTAGTGTCCAAAGAGCAAAGTCCAAAACAAAAATATATAATTTTAGGAAGGCTAACTTTAATGGTATGAGACTGAATCTGAAAACTCTAAACTGGATGGAGTTATTGCAAGTGCAATAGGACTTCATAACTGTTTCCAGTAAAACTAAACCTAGGAAACTGCAAGGTGGTTTAATAGTGAAGTTAAGACTAAAGTCAGGAGGAAAAGGGCTCTGTTCCACAAACACAAAATAACTAATGATGTCGGAATAAAGCAGAAGTATCTGAATCTACAGGTTGAGTTAAAAAATAATAGACTCGCTAAGAGGAATGTCGAAAGGAAGATTGCATTGGAGGCTAAGGATGACATTAAAAGTTTCCTCCAATATTTTAACTCCAAAAGAAATTACTAATCTGCAGGATAGTAAGGGTCTTATAATTGAAAATGAAATTGATATAGTTAATGAGTTTAATGGTGGTTTTGCACGGGTATTCACTGTAGAGGACACGAGTAACATACCGACTTTTATTACTAATCCAGCATCGTCTATGACTAATATGTATAAATGAAGCTTATGTTCTTATGTGCTACAAAGCCTAGCTAAGATCAAAATAAATAAATCGCAGGGCCCTGGTGGCATCTTACCTATGGTTTTAAAAAGGCTGAGGGATATTATTAGCCAACCTTTAATTTTTTCAGAAATCCTTATCTGCTGCTGTGGTACCTTCTGATTGGTAGCATGCTAATGTAACTCCCATGTTCAAAAAAGGGGATAAAAGTAATCCAGCAAACTATAGGCCAATCAGTTTAACTTGCATAACTGGAAATGTAATGGAAGCTTTAATCCAAGTGAAAACGGTAGATTATCTGGATTCAAATAACATTCTGAGGGATAGCCAACGTGGATTTGGGAGAGTTAGGTCCTGTTTAACTAATCTTCTTGAGATCTTTGAGGAAGCTACAAGAAAAATTGATCACAAAATTAAATGTACTCTAATTAGATTTCTAGAAGGCCTTTGATGTTGTCCCCCACAAACATCTCCTGCTTAAGCTCAAAGCAACAGGGATTTTATGAACTGTAGCAGTTTGGATTGAAAACTGGTTAACAGACAGGAAGCAGCGGGTAGTTATTAGAGGCACAATGCCACAGTGGCCCTGTGTTCATAGTGGGGTACCACAGGGTTCAATTTTAGGACCACCATTATTCCTAATTTACATAGACAATATCAACTCTAATATATACAGTAAATTGGTTACATTTGCAGACAACACCAAGGTGGGTGGTGTAGCAGATACTGAACTAGCAGCTACAGCAGGACCTTGATTTAATTAGTGACTTATATACCTGGCAGATGAAATTTAATGTAAGGTAATCCATGCAGGAAGCAGAAATATAAAGCACAGATTTTTTTATGTATTTATATGTATACCTCGGTGTGTATGTTGATGCTTCCATGTCCCACTCTTGCCAGTGTGGGGAAACAATTAAAAAGGCCAATAGGATGTTGGGTTACATCTATAGGTTTGTGGAGTTTAAGTCAAGGGAGGTGATACTAAGATGATACAATTCCTTGGCAAGACCCCACCTAGAATATTGTGTGCAGGTTGGTTACCTTACCTTAAAAATGACATTGCTGCAAGGGCTACAAGAATGATTCCTGGTCTTAGAGAAATGTCTTATGAGGAGAGGTTAGCTGAGCTGAATCTGTTCGGCCTCAAGCAAAGGAGACTAAGGGGGACATGATCCAGGTATATAAGATTCTAATACAGTAGGTATGGATGCTGTTCAGCCAAATGGTTACTTCAATATTATTTCGAATACAAGAACTCATGGCCGTAGGAGGAAATTAGCGGGAGAATATTTTAAACCGGATTTTTACATAGCTTGTAGTTAGAGTATGGAATAGTCCTCCTGTTAGTGTAGTGCAAGCTAAACCCTGGGTTCCTTTAAATCAGAGCTAGATAAGATTTTAACAACTCTGAGCTATTTATTGAGTTCTCCCAAAATGAGATCGAACGGCTGCTTCTCGTTTGTAAATTTCTCATGTTCTGTACTTTTCTTATGTTCTTATGCACTTCATACCTGCACTTAATGTTTTCCTTTCCTTTGGAAGTTACTTGATGTCACCCTACGGTTCATGAGAAACTGAAACATATAAGTGAACGGTCATCTTTGGCATTAGAAAGGCGCTTCTTTACCTTTACCTGGCTGGTTTCTGGTCGTTTCCAGTGTCTCATGCTTCACCTTATTCTTGTGCACTGCTGTCTTAGAAATTTTAAACCTGGACGCACCCTACTGCTCAGCGTAGCCTTATGCCAACTGAACCAGGATTAAACCAGGACTTTAAAATGCAGATTTATTTAAAAATATAGAGTGGTCTCTTAATTTTTTTTCTATGGCTGTAAGTCTTAGACTGTAGCAACAAAAATTATTTTTTGTGCATAATGAAAAAGACTGTTCCTCGATCATGTCTAGCTATTTATTGAAAATACACAATGATGAGCTCTGGCCATTGGTGATTTACTTGACAGTTAGTCAAGTAAATGACTAACTGTCTCTCAAACATACCCTTCTAGTAGGCCCCTTGGTCATCTGAAGTTGAGGGGCATTTCATTGTAAAACTTATTTTATGTGATCTACATAAAGTTTTAACTGTAATCTCTCCCGTCTCAATTTTAGATTCTGTACATCAGGAAACGTAACAGGTAAGAAGACACATCAGGTTTTTAGCTAAATGCAACTGACAGAGGAATTATGTTATGTTAAAGATGCTAATACCAAGAACACTGTACCTCCTTCTCTGAGCAGAAACCATTTACCCATGAATGTATAGATTTTCAGGTGCATGTGGTGATTCAGAGGACAGCCATGTTTTGCAGACCACTCTGTCACACACAGTTCCAGCCCTTGGATTCCTGGAGTTTCATCTCACTGACTGACAGCTGCTTTGACCACCAGGTTAGAGAAGCTGAGGCTGCAGCTGATGCCCATGTACAGCTTTGACCCGGCCGAAGAGCAGGATGAGCTGGAGAGCGAGGTGCTGGAACAGAACCGGGAGGTGGCTGCTGCTGGAGCTGAGCTCAAGGTATCCCTAGCCCCAAAAATGGCAACCATAACCCCTTAACCTTAATGGCAGCCTTAACCTCAATCATAAGTATCTACACAAATTACAAGTCTTTTGGCATTTTTAGTTTTTTGATTGCAGTCACAGATTTTTTATAAAATTTCCCCTTGAGGGGACTGAAAAAATGGTCCCCCAAAATAACATTGTTTGGGACATTTGGTAGTATTTACATGACCCCTAGACACACACACACGCACACACACACATCCATAGGCCCGTCATCCATGACGTCAGGGAACTTCTGATCTGACTCTAAGCAGGTTTCCTTTATTTCTGGTTTACCTGAGCGTGAAAGAGGGGTTTAATGCCACATTGAAATTTTGGAATACAAGAAAGCCTAACCCTAACCATCTGTCAACAGCAGACCATCTAACAAGCATGGCACTGTCATCAAGGAGATGCTACTGCAGTGATCCTTGTTGCTCCAGCTGCAAACAAAAGAAAATCCGTATTTGAATTTCCACGATTTCCCTCTGGATGATAAAATATGTGCTCTTTGGGTGAGGGCGATTAAAAGAGATGAGGGGCAAACTTTCAAAATTCTTCGTGGGAGCACCAATGTGTAGTCAGCACTATGCCCCAGAGGATGTATATCAACCAGTGGACGAAATTAGATTAAACAAAGAGCAGTTCCATCTAGATTCCACTGGAATGACTGGGGTATACGAATTAAAGAAATATTACAATTCCATTTTGTTAATTATATTTGCTTAAAATGCAAATAAAAATAAACAATGTGAGCATTCAATATTTATCTTGCATTTGCTTTTTAATACAGTTTGTATTCATCCATATAAAAACAAAGTGTTGATTTTCTGACAGCAATAAATTGTCCTGTATAATATAAACTATGTGAGATATCTTCGAGGTCTGAAAACATTTATTAAACATTTATCAACATATTTGACAATTCTAGAAAAAGGCTGACAAATTCGGCAGTCAGCTTACCAGCGAGTAAGAAAGCATCTTTGTACTGCTGCCTGGATGAGTGTCAGGAGATGTTTGTTCTAGGGGGCTTTACAGAGGGGGTAATGCCTGCTGCCATAGTAGGAAAGGATCATGACTATTAGTATTACAGAATAAAATGTGTCAGGGTTCTACAATAAAATGATTATTTATTAATTTTGTGCGCGGCTGGACTTGCTTGTCTAGTTTGCACCGTTTCGTTAGGGGAAATACGTCTGCAATCCATTTAACATCTTCCTAACTGTACTTGGGGCAGATTCACCAGAGACTCGGTGAACTCAGGGACGGACTGAACATCTGGTGCACTGGGCATTTTCCCGGTGGGCCGGTGTGCTATTTGGGCCAACACGGTTTGTTTATTTATTTATTGGTCTGACCTGACCATAAAACTCGTACATCGGCAGCCCAATTGACACTGGGTTGGCCCAATCACATTTTTAAACACCACCCCCATTAGCTTTGGTCCCTGATGGCTGCGTAATGCATTCATCAAAAAAAGTCAGCACAGGAGTTTATTTCCTGACCACCAGCCCATGAAACATGTTGATCTGCAGCTCATTGTTTCTTTTCTTAACTGACATGGGACTGGCACGATCTGTGCCGTTGTGCAGTGTCAGTCAGTCAGAATCGTCTGAGATGGAGACGAAATGCAAAAAGAGGCGCAAAGAAACTGCATGAAAAAGAGAAACTGGCTCTTCAAGCAGACAGTGCCAAATGTGCCAAAATTACTGATATGTTTGCCACCGCAGGGCCTTCATCAGCTCCCGTGGCTGATGATAGTGGTGGTGGCGGCAATGCCGGCTGTGGCACTCACAGTGAAGAGGATAATGTAAAAACTGCAGTAAGTTGGACTGCTTTCAGAACATTAAGGCTATGTTAGGGCTGGGCGATATGAACCAAAAATCATATCTCAATATTTTTTAGCTGAACAGGAATATATGATATATATCTCTATATTTTTTCCCATACAGTAATTACAAATAGACAGTTCCATGTCAGAGATAAATATCCCCAGTGTCACAAAGACACTTTTATCCATAGACAGCTGCACATGTACATGAAAAAACGGCTTACACATTTTTATTGTATTAATAAATTACATTTTTTTGGAAGTATTTAACGTGTCCATTCTCACTGATTCGATGTGGATCGGGTGGCAGCCAAGGGAGATTCTGGCGGACCGATCTCTGGCTGACAAAACTGGCTTTTGGGATATGGAATGTCACCTCTCTGGTGGGGAAGGAGCCTGAACTTGTGCATGAGGCTGAGAGATACCGGCTAGATATAGTCGGGCTCACCTCAACACATATCATGGGTTCTGGAACCAACCTCCTGGAGAGGGGCTGGATACTCTTTTCTTCTGGAGTTGCAGCGGGTGAGCGACGCTGGGCTGGGGTGGGGCTACTGGTGGCCGCACAGCTCAGTGCATTAACATCAGAGTTTACCCCGTTGAACAAGAGGGCTGTCTCCCTACGCCTTTGGGTCCTGGGAGAGGTCTCTGTCTGTCATCTGTGCCTATGCGCCGAATGACAGTTTGGAGTACCCGGCCTTCTTGGACTCCCTGAGTGGTGTGCTGGTTAGCGCACCATGAGGGGATTCCATTGTTTTGCTGGGGGACTTCAACTCTCACGTGGGCAACAAGAATGTGGCCTGGAGGAGGGTGATTGGGAGGAACAGGCTCCCTGATCTGAACCCAAGTGGTGTTCTGTGGTTGTCCATAACGAACACCATGTTCAAGCATAAAGGTTGTCCATAAGTGGACATGGTATGAACATACCCGGGGCTACAGGTCATTGATTGATTTTATAAGCGTATCAGCTGATCTACGGCCTTCTGTCTTGGACACTTGGGTGAAGAGAGGGGCAGAGCTGTCAACTGATCACCACCTGGTAGTGAGTTAGCTCAGGTGGCAGGGGAGGAAGCTGGTCAGAGCTGGCAGGCCCCAGCATATAGTGAGGGTCTGCTGGGAATGCCTGGCAGAGGCTCCTATTTGCCAAATCTTCAACTCACACCTCCAGCAGAACTCCAACTGCGTACCGGGGAGGTCGGGGATATTGAGTCTGAATGGACATTGTGCCGGACCTCCATTGTGGAAGCAACCGTACGGAGCTGTGGCTGCAGGGTGGTCGGTGCCAGTCGTGGCAGTAACCCCCGTACCTAATGGTGGAACCCAGAGGTGTGGGGGGCTGTCAAGCTGATGAAGGAGGCCTACCGGGAATTATTAGCCTGGGGGTTTCCGAGGGAGCTGACAGGTACCAGCAGGCAAGGTGGAATGTGGCTCGGGCAGTGGAAAGAATTTGGTGAGGCCATGGAAAGTGACTTTCAGTTAGCCTCAAAAAAGTTCTGGCAAATCGTCTGGGATATCAGGAAGGGGTAGCAGCTCCTGGCTCTTACTGTTTACAGTGGGGAGGGGGTGCTGTTGACCTCACCTTGGGACATTACCCGGAGGTGGAAGGAATACTTTGAGGACCTCCTCAACCCTGCCTCAGATACATCCATGCGCACCGCCTTCGAGACATCGAAGGGCACGGGGCCCGAGGGGGCTGGGGCGGACTTGCACATCATTGAGGCTGAGGTTGCCAGGGTGACTAAAGAGCTACTTGGTAGCCAGGCCCCGGGGGAGGACGACAGTTGTCTGGGGTACCTGAAGGCTCTGAATGTTGTGGGGCTGTCATGACTGACCCGCCTTCTCAACAGTGCATGGAGGTCAGGGACAGTACTGCTGGATTGGCAGACCGGGGTGGTGGTCCCCTTATTTAAGAAAGGGGACTGGAGAGTGTGTTCCAACTACAGGGGGATCACACTTCTCAGCCTTCCTGGGAAAGTCTATTCCAGGGTACTGGACAGAAGGGTGAGATCAATAGTCGAATCTTGGATTCTGGAGGAACAATGCGGTTTTCGTCCTGGCCATGGAACACTGGACCAGCTTTATACCCTAATGAGGGTACTGGAAGGAGCCTGGGAGTTTGCTCATCCAGTCTACATGTGTTTTTTGGACTTGGAGAAGGCTTACAACTGGGTTCCCCGAGGTGCTCTGTGGGGGTTGTTTCGGGAGTATGGGGTTTGGGGCCCGCTACTGTGGGCGATTCGATCCCTATATGAACGGAGCAGAAGCTTGGTCTACATTGCTGGTAATAAGTCGAATGTATTCCCAGTGTGTGTTGGGCTCCTCCAGGGCTGCCCTTTGTCACCGATCCTGTTTATAATATTTATGGACGAGATTTCTAGGCGCAGCCAGGGTGTTGAAGGTGTCCAGTTTGGTGGCCTCAGAATTGCATTGCTGCTTTTTGTAGATGACATGGTCCTGTTGGCTTCATCTGCTGGGGCGATTTGCAACCGAGTGTGAAACGGCAGGGGTGAGGATTAGCACCTCCAAGTCTGAGACCATGGTTCTCAGCCAGAAACGGGTGGATTGCCCTCTTCAGGTCAGGGAGGAGGCACTGCCTCAAGTGGAGGAGTTCAAGTATCTCGGGGGCTCATTCACGAGTGATGGTAGAAGAGATCAAGAGCTGGACAGGTGGATCGGAGCGGCGTCTGCACTTTTGCAGGCGCCTAACCGGTTTGTTGTGGCCAAAAAAGAACTGGGCCCGAAAGCAAAGCTCTCGATCAATTGGTCCATCTTCATTACTACCCTCACCTATGGTCATGTGGGAAACAACCAAAAGAATGAGATCACGGATACAGGTGGCCATTGAGGTGGTTTGAACACCTGGCGCAGATGCCTCCTGGGTGGAGTTGGTAGAGGTGGCTGGGGAGAGGGAGGTTTGAGTATCTCTCCTGAAGTTGTTACCCCCGGGACCTGGACCCCAGACAAGCGGATGGTGATAAGAACATAAGAAATTTACCAAAGAGAGGAGGCCATTCAGTCCATCAAGCTCGTTTGGGGAGAACTTAACTAATAGCTCAGAGTTGATAAAATCTTATCTAGCTCTGATTTAAAGGAACACAGAGTTTTAGCTTGCGCTACACGAACAGGAGGACTCTTTCATACTATAACTATACACTGTGTAAAGAAGTGCTGTCTCAAATTCATTTTAAAATGTTCTCCCGCTAATTTCCATATATGGCCACGAGTTCTAGTATTTAAACTAATATTGAAGTAGCCATTTGGCTGAACAGCATCCAGACCTGTTGGAATCTTATATACCTGGATCATGTCCCCCCTTAGTTTCCTTTGCTCAAGGCTAAACATATTGAGCTCAGCTAACCTCTCCTCATAAGACATTCCTCTGAGACCAGGATTCATTTTTGTAGCCCTACGTTGCACCCTTTCCAAGGCACCAATGTCCATCTTTAAGGTATGGTGACCAAACTTGCACACAATGTTCTACGTAGGGTCATACCAAGGAATTGTATAATCGTAGCATCACCTCCCTTGACTTAAACTCCACACACCTAGAGATGTAACCCAACATCCTATTGGTCTTTTTTATTGCTTCCCCACACTAGCGAGAGTGGGACATTGAAGCATTAACATACATCAACATGAGTTTTTTCTCATAATCAGCTACCTTTATTTCAGTGGAACCCATAAAATATCTGTACTTTATATTTCTGCTCCCTGCATGGATTACCTTACATCAGGGGTCTCCAACTCCGGTCCTGGAGGGCTACTATCCAGTAAGTTTTCTATCCTACCTGGCTTCTGATGAGTCACACCTGCTCATGGTATTTTTCCTGAGAACAGGTGTAGCTCATCAGAAGCTGGGTATGATAGAAAACCTACTGGATAGTAGCTCTCCAGGACCGGAGTTGGAGCCCCCTGCCTTACATTTATCTATGTTAAATTTCATCTGCCATCTGCCAGGTATCAGCCCAGTCGCTAATTAAATCAAGTGGTGGTGTGCATGACTGTATGTGGTGGGCCGGTCTGGACCAAAATGCCAGGGCCAATCCCATGCCAGGGTCCCAGTCCGTCCATGAGTGAACTCCTTGAGAAAGTATAATTCTCAACTTTACCTGTTTTCTTTACTTAGCATTCAGCTTTCTTGTATTTCAACATTCTGGTGCAGTGCTAGGGTAAACTAGAAATAAGGATAACCTTCTTAGAGTCATTGTGAAAAGATGCGCAGATTTACATGGACATACTAACAAACCTGAACACTATTCTCAACACGCATTGGTTATCTGATGGCAGCAGCAAAAACAGCAGTTAAGCTAATTACATTTGGTAGTCATCCTCATACCTACTAATGAAACTAAAAACACAGAGACTAACTCAAAATGAAACAGACTGACATGCTCACTGGCAGCCTGACAAACACTCATGTAGACACTCCCCAGCAATAGCACTATCACAGGCACAAAACACAAAACCAAACCGGGCAACACCCGGTATTAAATTACGCTGAGTAATGGTAGCATTAAAGCTGCAAACGAACACGCTTTCAGACCTCTACCAAGACAAACATCTACACTTCCAGGCCTGCAATATACTGCAATGTACTGAAAAGGTATAAACAAAACTAATACTGAAAAACTGTCCTAACCCGTGGTAACAGGTACCACCCAAGACATTCTGAAAACCTTCCTTCAAAAAATCTAAATAAAACCACTCGCTCTCACTCCCATTTAATGAGAAATACTACTGAAAAACAAAAAGCTTTCAGGCTGGTTTCTGCTGGGCCCCAACAATGGAAAGTAAATAACAGCTTTGCTTGCAGTTCATACCAGTATTATCCTTTACCTTTTATGTATTAATTACTTTCATTCTTTTTTTCTTCACAAATGTCATTGTTTTGAAAAGAAGCTGTTTGTTATGACTGGACAAGCTGAAGATTGTTTGAAGCTTTCTACAGTAGGTCAGCCACCTGCCTGAAGTTGGCCCCCCATATGTTTCAAATTTCAACTAAACAGGTCTCAATCGTATGTGCCGCGTTTGTGCCGGATTGTGCCGTTAAAATTTTTGTTTGTGCTGTTTTACTTTGTGAGATATAAATGTTTGTTTACATGGTGATGTCATCAGCGTGAAGTTAGCCCCCCATTTGCGTCTGATTTCCACAATGACGCAATCGCAATCATGTGTGCTGCGTTTGTGCTGGTTTGTGCCGTTAAAATTATCCTTTGTGCTGCTTTAGTTTCTGAGATATTAATGTTGTTTACATGGTCACGTGACACCAGTGGCCTGTACTACGAAGCGGGGTTACTGGCTTATCGGGGTAACTTGTCGATCGGTTGCGATCGGTTTGGTCGAAATCAGACGCAAATGGGAGGGGGGGCAACCTTACAAACATTAATATCTCAGAAACTAAAGCAGCACAAAGGACAGTTTTAACGGCACAAACGCAGCACACACGATTGCGATCGGTCTGGTGGAAATCAGACGCAAATGGGGGGCTAACTTCACGCTGATGACGTCACCATGTAAACAAACATTTATATCTCAGAAACTAAAATAGCACAAACAAAAAATTTTACTGCACAAACGCGGCACATACGATTGAGACCAATTTGGTTGAAATCTGAATGAAACATATGGGGGGCAACTTCACGCAGGTACGGCAGCCACGAGAAAACTGCCTTCATGCCCTTTTTGTCAACCATGCATTCTCATGGACTTTGCCTAATGCGCAAATATTTGACATTCATCACACATCCCAATATAATGTCTAGTGAAATCTGGTTGTTCATTTGGCCCAACTGTAATTGGATCCTCTTAAAGGTTGCTGTCAGAAAGTAGTATGAGAGTATAGAAATGATGAATTGTGGTTATCTTAAGCTCCTGCACCGGGGCTCTTAAATATGCAGCAAGTGGAGTGAAATGGAAGGAAGGAAAAGGAAGAGGTGTATGTGTGTAAATGGTCGGTAGACACCATAAACCACAAGAATAGAACTGTTTTAGGGCGAATGAGAGAACTACATACAGTATTAGACCAGGCAGTTGAATACACTAACTCAACAGCATCAGCTCACCAAACACCATGTCAACGACCTTTCTCATTTTCTCTTTTTGCCTCCGGAAGACTCTGACGACCACTCTAGGAAACACAGAGAATCCTGGCTGTCTGGGGCTTACGGATGTGGCCAGCACCATGAATGCATGATTCCACATCTGGGTGCAGAGGGAGGGTCAGAGGCCATAGAAGGACTTGAGAATGTGAAGAAGAAGCTAGACATGCCTTGTGTTTCAAATCAAGATATGTGGCACGCAACGAGAAACATCTAAACATTTAGCATAGTATTATCATGAACGTAATGTATCTTTTTGTATTATTTTGAAAGAGGTAAATTCTGAATGGTTTTCAGCTTTAACAGAACAGCAAGGAATATTTTGGAAGAGCTTTGCTGAATATCTTGTTATCGAAATTCATGGGGTATGACCTGAGCGAAGCAGTTTAGTATTTAGATGTTAACTCACCCCTGCTTCTCAAAACCCTTCTACTGGCTCCAGTGGCAGCAGCCTGACGTTGGGGTAAGGGCTAGCTACAATCATAGTGCGAAATTGGAATGCACTATTATTGTCTCTCTCTCCACAATGTGTGTGTGCACAATCATCTCTATTCACCTGTTATCACATGGTACAATTAAGAGCTTGAGTTTAATAACTTATTTATTTTATTATCCTCCTGGATGTCCAAAATTGTCCAAAAAAAATAGAAAAAGACAACAGTTAAAAAATAGAGGGGGAACAGTAGAGGAGTACAGCATTTGCAACTTGGAAACTGATTTGTGTTGACCTCTTGACTGTTGGACTAGTATTTTATTGGAAATTTGTTTTTCACATGCAAGATTGCTTCTTTATAGGCAATAGAGCTTAATTGTGGTGTTTATGCTTGGATGTAATCATTTGACAATGCTACACATCAATGCTACACTGACAAATTTCAGCCCAAAGCTGCAATAAGAACATAGGAACATAAGAACTATACAAACGAGAGGAGGCCATTCGGCCCATCGAGCTCGCTTGGGGAGAACTTAACTAATAGCTCAGAGTTGTTAAAATCTTATCTAGCTCTGATTTAAAGGAACCCAAGAATTTAGCTTGCACTACGTTATCAGGAAGACTATTCCATACTCTGACTACACGCTGTGTAAAGAAGTGCTTCCTTAAATCCAGTTTGAAATGTTCTCCCGCTAATTTCCACCTATGGCCACGAGTTCTTGTATTTGAACTAATGCTGAAGTAACTATTCGGTTGAACAGCATCCAAACCTGTTAGGATCTTATAGACCTGGATCATGTCCCCCCTCAGTCTCCTTTGCTTGAGGCTGAACAGATTTAGCTCAATTAACCTTTCCTTGTATGACATTTCTCTAAGACCAGGAATCATTCTTGTGGCTCTACGCTGCACCTTTTCTAAGGTCGCAATTTCCTTTTTAAGATATGGTGATCAAACCTGTACACAATATTCTAGGTGAGGTCTCACCAAGGAATTGTATAATCTTAGCATTACCTCCTTTGACTTAAACTCCACACACCTGGAGATGTACCCCAACATCTTATTGGCCTTTTTTATTGCTTCCCCGCACTGGCGAGAATGAGACATGGAAGCATCAACATACACACCAAGGTCTTTCTCATAATCAGCTACCTTTATTTCAATAGGTCCCATAAAATGCCTGTACTTTATATTTCTGCTCCCAACATGCAGTACCTTACATTTGTCTGTTAAATTTAATCTGCCAGGTATCGGCCCAGTCACTAATTAAATCAATTACATTTTTAATAAAAAAAATATATTATGTATAATTATTTATATATATATAATTATTTATAAATATATTATAATAATTTATATTTATATAAAAAAAATTAATTAAATCAAGCAGCTGTAGCTGCTGAGCCGCTAGTTCAGTATCTGCTACACCACCCACCTTGGTGTCATTTGCAAATTTCACCAGTTTACTGTATATATTGGTGTCTATATCATTTATGTAAATTAGGAACAATAGTGGTCCTAAAATTTAACCCTGCGGTACCCCACTATGAACGCAGGCCCACTGTGACATTGAGCCTCTTATAACTACTCGCTGCTTCCTATCCGTTAACCAGTTATCAATCCAGGTCGCTACAGTTCCTAAAATACCTGTCGCTTTGAGTTTAAGTAAGAGCCTCTTGTGGGGGACAACATCAAAAGCCTTTTGGAAATATATGTAGATGACATCATAGGCCTTCTTATCATCAACTTCCTGAGTAGCTTCCTCAAAAAACTCCAACAGATTTGTTAAACAGGATCTACCTCTCCTAAATCCATGCTGGCTATCCCTCAAAATGTTATTTGAGTCCAGGTAATCTACCATTTTCTCTTTGATTATAGCCTCCATAACTTTACCAGTTATACAAGTTAGACTGATTGGCCTATAGTTTGACAAATTACTTCTATCCCCTTTTTTGAAAATGGGCGTTATGTTGGCATGCTTCCAATCAGAAGGTACCACACCTTCAGATAAGGATTTTTGAAACAGTAAAGTTAAGGATCAGCAAATAATATCCCTCATCTCTTTTAACACTATAGGTAAGATGCCATCAGGGCCCTGTGATTTATTTATTTTGAGCTTAGCTTGGCTTAGCACTAATAGGACAATCATCTTGTTTTAGGGAGAGCCCCTAGGGGAAGACATGAGCTACATGGCAGGGCTACATGGGCCACAACAGCAACCCACGTCTGATTTCTGCTTTCAGACTAGTGGTAGGAACATGTATTTCAGCTATTGTCAGCATAACTCTGAGCTAGCGCTAATTTAAACCATAAGTTTATCCATTCTTGTCACAGGAATACTTTTTTTTTACTCCTTTTTGTGCACAATGTGTGTCTTCCATCTCCTCAGTTCACTGTGTATAGTATCTCTAGTCCTGGGCCTTGACCCCGGTGGGTTGGATACATTATGTCAGATAATCCAAAGACTTTGTATAACAGTATCTTCATACCAAAAAGATTAACCACAAAAACTACCTTGCTCATTTTCATCACCCCACTGTTCCAACAGATGATTTGGATCTTAAGGTAGCCAACATGTCTCCTTTTTGGAGTGAATGTTCCTCCTTTGATGCCAAAATAGCCAAAAATATGAGGAGAACGGAAATGCAATTAGTTCCATTCATAGGAGTATGTGGTATAAACCATACCAAGATGCTGATTTGTGGTTACTTTTGTGTGTGCTGTGTGTGTGCAGTGTGTGCTTGTGCATATTTCACTTCCTGATTAGATACAACCCTGTTTCCAAAAAGTTGGGATGCTGTGTAAAATGTAAATAAAAACAGAATGTAATGATTTGCAAATCATATAAACCCATATTTAATTGAAAATACAACAAAGACAACACCTCAGATGTTGAAACTGAGATTTTTTTTTTGTTTTATGACTGATATATGCTCAATTAGAATTTGATGCCTGCAACACATTTCAAAAAAGGTGGGACAATGGGCAATGAAAGACTGGAAAACTGTGTAATGCTAAAACAAAACAGTTGGTTGAATATCTCACAACTAACTAGGTTAATTGACAACAGGGCAGTAAGATGAATGGATATTAAAAGGGCCTCCCTGAGAGGCAGAGTATCACTGCAGCGAAGACAGGGAGAGATTTGCCACTATGTGAAACACTGGGTGGGCAAATATTGCAACAGTTTAGTAATGATGTTCCTCAACGTATTATTGTAAAGAATTTGGGAATTTCATCATCACGGTATAAAGAATCCAAATAAATCTTTGTATGCTAGGGACAAGGCCAAATACTGATATTGAATAGCTATGATCTTCAAGTCCTCAGGCAGCACTGTGTTAAAAACAAAGATTCTATAGTGGAAATCACTGCATGAGCTCAGGAACACTTCCCAAAAGCATTGTCTGTAAGCAGAGTTTGTCGCTGCATCCACAAATGCTTTACAAGGCAAAGAAACCATATCTAAACATGATCCAGAAACACCGCCGACTCATTTAAGATTGAAGGAAAATGGAAAATTGTCTTGTGGTCTGATGTATCAAAATTTCAAATTCTTTTTGGAAATCATGGATGCCGCGTCCTCCAGCCTATAGAGGAGAGGGACCATCCATTTTATTATCAGTGGACAGTTCAAAAGCCAGCATTCGTGATGGTATGGGGGTGCATAAGTACCCATGACTTTGGCAGCTTGCGTATCAGGGATGGCATCATTACTGCTGACTGATACATACAGGTGTTGGAACAACATATGCTGCCATCCAGACAACGTCTTTTTTCAAAGGCTTTATGTATTTCAGCAAGACAATGCTAAAGCGCATTCTGCATGTATTACAACAGCAAGGTTCCGTAGTAGAAGAGTCTGGGTCCTAGATTGGTTTGCCTGCATTCCAGACCTGTCACCCACTAAAAATATTTGGCACATCATGAAATGAAAAGTATGACAAAGGAGACACTGAACCGTTGAGTAGTTAAAATCCTATATCAGATAAGAATGGGACAACGTTTTACTTTCAAAACTCCAGAAACTGGTATCCTCAGTTCCCAAATGTTTACACCGTGTTGTAAAAACGTGCACGTAGCACAATGGTCAACATACCTCTCCCAAATTTTGTTAAACGTGTTGCTGACATCATTCAAATTGACCATATATTTGTCATAAAACAATAACATTTGTGGTTTTCAACATTTGTCATGTTGTCTTTGTTGTAAATGTGGGTTTATATGATTTGTAAATCATTGCATTCTGTTTTTATTAACACTTTACACAGCGACTTTACTGTTTTGGAAACGGGATTGTAATATCTCAAAATAAAACCAACCCAAATAGCCACTTAACTGAATTCTGTAATTCTAAATTAAATGAACATACATCAATATCAGAAAGACTTATACAGATACATTATTGTTGTGTATTTGTTTGGGTGTGAGTGTGTTGTATGTGGATAGTATAGCATGCAATGTTCAGTTGTCATTACTGATTTTTCTCCCTTCTACAAACATCATCCCAAACATTATTTTAGGACTATTTATGAATTAATTTAATGTGAGAAGGAATACTCATTCATATCATCTGCTGTAATTATTTTCTGTTAGATAATTCCTTCTGGTTCACAGAACATGTATTATTATTTCATTGTAAAAATTAACTGACTTGTCCTTTAAAGTGAAACAGAGTTGCCTTTTAATGGGAAGGATTGACAATGGTTATTAATTCCAACAATGAAGATTTTATAATAGACAAGGGCACTTTAAATTATTTGTAGTGGTTTTAGGGAGCGTGGTAAACAACTTGTCAATGTTAACTAGAATCATTTCACTTTAAACTGTCCACATCTGTGTATCAGGATTATGTGGAAATGTATGATGCTTACTTTCACTTATTACCATTATATTTGTAAGTGTTTATAACCCCCAGGACTGTGCATATGCATCTCAGGTATTTGTGAGGATACCCAGTGTGTTATTTGGGTGCACTAATCTGTGTATATGTCTGTGTTCCATGGGCATCGTGCATGTGCACTTGAACAAAGATTGCTGTTTGTCTGCAAGGACAGAACTGATGAAGAACTTGCTTGGGGCTGAGGGTCATCAAACTTGGAGACGAAGATTGCCCTCTGCTGTTACTCCTCTCCAGCTCAGGAGGACACTCTCCACGAAAAGGGAGAATACTGGAATGTTTACATTTTGACATGTTAATGTTGACAATGACAAAACAATCAATAAAGGAAGCTGTTTTCTGCTTGGTCCAATTAATACACATTCATACACTTGTGGGGGCTTGAATGGTTTGGTGTGAGAAAGTTTGGAGAAATAGTAAAATTTTACAGAAAATCTTTATGGAGAATTGTTATTATGGCTTAGAATAAGACATGAAGGCAGAATACATTAAATTAGACTAGCAAGAATAAATGAAAAGCAAGCGCTACCAAACAATTCAGTGAATTGTTTATAATATAGTATAGATGCAACTGTAATGTTCCATAAGAAATATTTTTATTGCGTAAGGAAAGCATAAGGAAAACCACTACTATCTCCATTCACACAGAAGCATTTAAAATGTTAAGGCAAAAGACAAAACCAGTCAAATAAAAATGGTTATAAGTTCAAGTCAAGATGCACTACAGAACAAAATTCAGAGAGAAAACAATATAATTTCATATATAGCAGACTTACTAAGGGACTTAAAAATCACAAACCATAAAACACAAAATAGCAATAACAATATTTCATATAAAAAAATCTTCATATAAAAACATGGCATTGCAGCCAGCCAGGAACAAGCACATAAAATCATCTCCCAAAATATATATGTAAATTCTCATGCTGCTCTGGCTGGCTCACAGGCCCAGCACTGACAGTATAAACAGATGAGTATCCTGACTTTGCTGAGGTATTAAGAGAACAGGTATGTGGCCGTGACTTGGGTACAAAGGCACACTGACCCACCTTTCTCAGAGCCCCACCTCACCCCTGAAGCCAAACTCATTCCCCTGCGGAGGTGGGTCCCTTCAAGGAACCTCTTTTTGTTGCCTCATTTTTTGTTTTCTGGTATGATTAGCTTAATATTTACTATATTATCAAACCATGCACACATATATTGTGTTCAAATCAACTACTTTAAGTTCAAAAAACACACCTTGGGACCTTTTTAACTTGTAAATTGATTAATGAAGATGTGATCTGAATGAGCTTTATGTCTATGGGTTTGATGGTGAGGCTATAATAGGTACTTCTCACTGAGCTTGGAATAAACCATCACCTGCTACATGGGTTGTCTAAAGTATGATCACAAGAGTGATGAACTGCTCTTCAAAAAATCTTGGAGGGGTGGGATTTCAAGGTAAAGGATGGGAGAAGTCAAAAGATTGTGAAGATGCATTACTAGCAGAGGTGGCAATTTCAGGTCCAAAAAGTAGAAATCCAGACCATGATTTACTTTCAACCAACCAGTTGAGCATAAAGAGTCACAGCACAGAGTACT
This sequence comes from Paramormyrops kingsleyae, assembly GCF_048594095.1. Classification (NCBI taxonomy): domain Eukaryota; kingdom Metazoa; phylum Chordata; class Actinopteri; order Osteoglossiformes; family Mormyridae; genus Paramormyrops; species Paramormyrops kingsleyae. Next base: position 34,101,028 of record NC_132802.1, read on the forward strand.
CAACTGGTTGGTTGAAACAAAATCTTGGTCTGGATTTGTACTTTCTGGACCTGAAATTTCCACCTCTGCTTACTTGTAAAGCTTTGTCTATAGAATACCCATGTGGAGGCACCTCACTAACCAGAAATGCATGCTTGACATCATTGTCCTTTTGTCATCATGCTGTGATTTCTAGTTCCCCTAGAAAAGGTTCACATGGATGTTGCAGCTTAAGGAAGCATTTGACATGAAACAGAGTATTTGAGCAGGGTAAAGGTAGGGAGGCCTGACTTCTGCGGCGGCCGTAGGGCTGCGTTGGCGCTGTGTTGGGAGGAGATCATTTTGGGTCAGCAATGGAACAGCTCTGGGAGGAGGTGAGGTAGTGTGCCTTGTTTTAGAGGTAGTCCACAGGATCTACAGCGATTAGGAGCACAAATGCCGAGGGAGAGAGGCAGTCAGAGAGGAAGGACTTACAAGTATCTCATTCTCCACCATAGCATATCATTTGATCATGTCTGATGATACATTAGCTAGAAAACTGAGTTCGTTTGGTCACACAGGAGTAACAAGCAAAAGATCAGCAAAAGCCGTCTAACCAGCACGTGGTGTGCTTAAAACTTTCACACAAAAAATAATTTAAAATCAATCTCAAGAAGAACATCAAAGTATTTAATATGTGACATTATTCTGAATAACAAAATGCATGAATTGACATGAGTCCAAGTTAATGCCCCAATACCAGCAAATTAACTTGGTCACTCGCGATCATATAAACCTCTATGTCCAAAAAGGCTGTCTCTTTATCTCCACATATCCTAAAAAACTTCCATTAAGGTGACAAGACAATACAGCATGTAGTCCCTTTCTCTCTATTTCCTGTACTTTTGCACTCCCTCTGTATCATGGTTCTCACTTTCATCAATGCCACTGATGGTACATGAAGGTTCACCTGAAGATATGCAGAATGAGAGTAACAAACATGAACATCATACTGAAACAGCGTAACACAAGTTTCCGAATGGTGTCAGTACAGCTGGGACAGCAGTAATGCTATCAAATCCACTTCACCGAGGGGAAATAAACGAAAACCAAGAGTACAGGACACAGCATGGCAAAAAATGTTAAAATAGAAAATAAATGTTGTACAGGTGAGGATAATGTTCTTCAAGCTTTGGCAAACAAATCAAGTCTTATTACAAAGGTTTTATTGTGTAATCTGCTGAGCACACATTCAGTTGTCTGACACCTGAAATCATATTCTGATTGAACATAAAAACAATAATAAAGACTGTGCTCATTTTAAAACAAATCAAAAGTTTTGGCTCAATACAGAAAAAAATAAACCGGCTGCCTTTCATGCAGTTTTTTTTAGTAGAATTCTGGATGAAGGTAGCATTTCAAAAACCTGCTGCTAGTCAGACCAATGGTTTTAAAAATGTCTACCACAAGGATGTCACCCTGAGGAACAACGTCCTGACTGACTTGATGCCCTGCTCAACAAATCTGTAAGCAAGACTTTTCCCGCTGCCCCAGATATATTTCAAATCCATCCATCCATTTCCTGAAACAGCTTGTCTTATTCCGGGTCACGGGCGTCCAGAGCCTATTGGCACAAGGCAGGGAACAGCCCAGGATGGGGCACCAACCCATCTCAGGGTACACTCACACACCAGTCATTCACACGCCAGTCACTCACACACCAGTCACTCACACGCCAGTCACTCACATCATTCACTCACACGCCAGTCACTCACACGCCAGTCACTCACACACCAGTCACTCACACGCCAGTCACTCACATCATTCACTCACACGCCAGTCACTCACACACCATTCACTCACATCATTCACTCACACGCCAGTCACTCACATCATTCACTCACACGCCAGTCACTCACACGCCAGTCACTCACATCATTCACTCACACGCCAGTCACTCACACGCCAGTCACTCACACGCCAGTCACTCACATCATTCACTCACACGCCAGTCACTCACATCATTCACTCACACGCCAGTCACTCACACACCATTCACTCACACCCAGTCACTCACATCATTCACTCACACCCAGTCACTCACATCATTCACTCACACACCATTCACTCACACCCAGTCACTCACACTCATTCACTCACACACCAGTCACTCACACACCATTCACTCACACGCCAGTCACTCACACACCATTCACTCACACCCAGTCACTCACATCATTCACTCACGCACCATTCACTCACACACAGTGACTCACACTCATTCACTCACACACCAGTCACTCACACACCATTCACTCACACTCCAGTCACTCACACACCATTCACTCACACACCATACACACCTACGGGCAATTTTGCAACTCCAATTAACCTCAGCAGGTTTTTGCACTGTGGGGGGAACTCAGAGTACCCAGAGAAAACCCCACGATGACACAGGGAAAACATGCAAACTCCACACACATACAGCTGTGGCAGAGGCTCAAACCATAGTCCCAGAGGTGTGAGGCAACAGCGCTAATCACTGCACCCCCATGCCCCCCCTATTTCAAGTCAAAAAAATTTATTATAGCACCAATGTTTCAGAGAGATTGATAAATACAGACGCTCCCCAGGTCTTGACGTTTCAACTTTGCAATGGGTAAATGTTTTTCACTTTCAGCATATCATTTAATAAATTACATGAGATATTCAGAACTTTAATATAACATAAGCTTTGTGTTAATGATTTTGCCCAACTGTAGGCTAATGTACATGTTCTAAGCATGTTTAAGGTAGGCTAGGCTAGGTTAGGTGTACTAAAATGCATTTTCACCTTACGATATTTTCACCTTACGATAGATTTATCTGATTTACCCCATCATATCCTGCGGAGAGGCTGTATATGACCATTAACAGATTGTTCTCATTTTCCTCCTAAAAAGCAACTAAAGACAGGAATTAAAAAATAAAATGAAAACCATCCAATGAAAGACAAGTAATCCCTGTAATTGCCTGTAATATCCCAGAGAGGTCACTGTTCTTTCACAATAAAACAAACTGGAGATTTAAAAATAATTAGTGAAACCAACACTCTTATTTCACAGAAATGGAAAGAAGTCTAAAGCAAATGAACATCCTCAAAAATAGAAATAAATCACCTAAAGATGACCGTAGCTATCAAAAGTATTATAAAATACAATATAAACATTTCAAGAATTCATAAAAAAGAAAACATCAAGGGGCTTTAAGAATAACACAGTGCTGAGTGCTGTTAAGAAGTATGCTGCTTAACACACCCCACACTACAGATATTAGATATTCCCTCACATTTCCTTGGAAAAGCTGAATAGAACAGCTCCCCCTGGTGGTATGCAGATACTGCAGGAAAAAGTTCACCCTAAAACAAACTGAACAGCTGAAGATTTCTCCCATTTGTTCCTACAAAATTCCAGGCAGCTTCTAGACTGCAGCAGATCACAAACAAGCAAAGTATATCTGGGTTCCTGTGTCATCATTTTCTGTTGTTTTCAAGGAGTTCTCCTCTTTGCCAGGATATACACCTTGTGCTAATCGGAACACATCAGCACATGTTGATCTGAATGCATTATCATGACTGGACTATCAGCAAGAACCTCTCTGTTGGACAAAAACACCTCAAGAAGCAAATGTGAAACTTCCAGTCAAGCCTACAAAGACTGTCCTTCACCTTCCTCACATGCCAAAAGTAAAAATGCCTGGATACAGTGGACATCAAGCATCACAATCCCGTCAGGGCTGCCATATCTAAGTGGGGAAATGATCCAGGCAATGTAGAAAAGGCTGAGTTATAAGTTTCATGTTGGATTCAAACTTAGTCCCCTTAGCAATGATATTAATCTGAATTTCCAAACCAGTCATCCCTTCACTACCACTAAATCATACCTATGCCCAAACTTTCCTGACAATGATCGTTTTTTGCTAAAATTTTACTTACTGCACTTGGGTTGGCCCCATTTCATCAATATTTCTTCACAAACTACACCACACAGACCCAAGACAGAAACTAAAGCAGTTTCTTCTTAAAAAAGCCACACACTCTATACAATGGTCTTCAACCTGCCAAAATCCTTTTTTGCCACAGATTATACAGAAGGACAGGGCCGGCCTCAAAATAAGGAAAACAAGTTTTAAACAAACCAGTCTAATCAATGTACATACCACAAGAAATAAGAAATCACTGAAACATGGAAAATGTACCTATTCTATGATATCCTGCTTTGAGCTTTGAGGCAACATTGAAGTCTCAGTCTGTGTAATACAGTGACTGCAAAATGACTGGCCTTTCAAACACAAGGAAAAATGTAGCACTGTCCGTGTCCCTCACCTGCCAGTCACATGGCATCAGTGGGCACCAGATTGGTTCTTATTTGGCTACCATGCTACAGCCAAATTACTCCAATTTAACAATTGCAAAAAGCACTAACAGTGGGCAGCACTGTACACTGGCTAGGAAGTAATCATTACAGTGCTTGTTATGAATTCAAACAGCATAATCATATTTTACAGCATAATAATCCAGAATTATAAAAGAATAATATTGGATTATTATATTTATAATACCCTTGGTTGTATAAAATGGAAGAATGCCCCGAGCCCCATTCAAAGTCAGTGCTTTACTATGCATGGAGTAAATGGAGAAGCCCTCTCCATGTGACTGAGGTGTCTGCGTGCTAAGTGTGAATAGGGGAAGGTGAGAAGTTCAGAATGGAAATCCAGGGGGGAATCTACTGTCCCATTACCTTGTGTATGAGGTGTGTAATGGGGGGGTCTACTGTCCCCAGTTACCCTGCGCATAAGGTGTGTTATGGGAGGTCTACTGTCCCCAGTTACCTTGTGTATGAGGTGTGTTACGGGGAGTCTACTGTCCCCAGTTACCTTGTGTATGAGGTGTGTTACGGGGAGTCTACTGTCCCCAGTTACTATGCCTATTAGGTGTTATGGGGGTATCTACTGTCCCCTGTTACGTTGTGTATGAGGTGTTATAGGGGGTACTGTCCCCTGTTACCTTGTGTATGAGGTGTTATGGGGATGGGGGGGTACTGTCCCCTGTTACCTTGTGTATGAGGTGTTATGGGGATGGGGGGGTACTGTCCCCTGTTACCTTGTGTATGAGGTGTTATGGGGGGGGGGGGGGGGGTTGTGTCAGTGCAGTCCTCTTCCATCCTCATTGTGGCTGAGGTAGACAGGGAGGCAAAAGGGAGGTGAGGTGTAGGACTGGCCCTTGTGGCACCCCTGTGCTGAGGTCTGTATGTCATCTGTCATATTTGCAAACAATATATGAAATATATATATATATATAATATAAATATATCTTTATAGCACAATATATATTGTATCTGAGTATTTTGAAATCATGTTCCTGAATCTGAGTCAAGCAAAAAATACTTGCAAAAATACCTGAAGTGTAAATGAATATAAATGAGTACCATAGTAAAGAGCACTGTCTACTGCAGTAAAACAGTAGCCTCAATGGGATGAGAAATCAAGTAGTAACTGAACTGGTAAACATTTGGTAAACAGATGAATGTTGACACAATGACAAAGTACACATAACTGCCTGATTTTGGTGACAAAACACCCTCACACGTACATGAAATAGCAAGTAAAAAAAAATACATATATCATATATATCATTTAAAATTGAGTTATTTTGTGACTTAGGTCCAAGGAGTCACAGCCCCTGTTTAAGTCATGTGTTATGAGATGATATCGGTGTAATTCAAAGACAGAGAAGACTCAAACTGAGCCCCCTTAAGGAGAAGAGCTTCCACCCTTAACCTTCTACAGAACCCTGCTACCCCCAGAGGTTGCATACAATGGCATGCTAATCGAGCCACTGTGATGTCATCAAGCTGAGACACACTTTGTCTGATTGTCTCTGGGGACAGTGAATCAGACTCCCTTCATGTAAGCACTCAAAAGCACAGAGCACACACCTAAACAATATCAGCACACTCGCACATACACAAACACATTCACTCCCAGGAAGAGCCGCAAACACTTAAAGCAGATTCACGTCTGTTGCCTTGCCATCAAGAACATGGAGTTAATTTTGTTTTTTTTGGGCCTAAGATTCAAGGTGAAATGACTCTCCTTATTCTCGTTGCCAGATTCCAGTGGCAATTGGGAGCATCAGGAGTGTCACTCTGTCCCCACACTCAGCTAAAGACTTTGATCTGGAGAGGACAGACTTGCGATACAGTAAATTTCTCAATCCCAATGATTCAGTGCGGCTGCTACCCTCCCAAGAGAGTAGGTAAACAGATTGGTTTTTGATTATACAAAAATGCCTTTAGTTCCTACAGTATGAAATGCCTTTTGTCCCTGCAGTGTAAACTGAGACAAGTGAGAGACACTTAAAGAAATAAAAATAGCCATAGGATTGTGGGAGAGGAAGAAGGCAGTGGAAGGGCAGGTGGACTGGCCCAGAATGGTGAAGAAAGTCCCTTGTCAATCCCAGGTCTGCTCCCGGAGAAATGCTACCGCGGCAGTGGCAACTTTAAAATATTATGAACTGAAAGCATATATATAAACAATATTATTTTCCTGTTTTGCGATCTTCATGGCTCGTTCGGTGTAGAGCATCTGGCCCCTCCCTCTACCGCTAACCAGCCAGTGAGGTAGGAGTGTGGCACCCTGCCTATTTCCCTTCTGCAGGGGGCGGGGTCTGAGAGGGACCCTCCATGGCTCCCTGGGGATCAGCCTGTGGGGACAGAGAGAAAGACCGTCAGTTTCTGTGATCTCACTTACCTTTCAAAACAAAAAACGAGGTGCATTATTACAAGATCACACCCAGAAATCTGAAGGGTTAGGCTGACCTGTGCCTATATGGCTTTTATAAATGCTGGTTTGGCAGGGCTGAGTCAGGGACACACACCATGCAGTATGAAGTTCAGTGTGACGGCAGTTTGGGGGTCAGTTTTACTCATTTCAGTACACATAACTACCTGATTTTGGTGACAAAACACCCTCACGCATACGTGAAATAGCAAGTACACATGTACTGTGCTGTGCAAAAGTCTTAGGGAGTCAAAAGAATTGTTTAAAGCTATTTATCTGGGTAGTAAGTGCACGTTTGCTCATAGCAAAAGTCACAATTTAGCATTAGAACTTGTGAAAGTTAAGAGTAACACAATAAAAAGTAGTACGAATCTCTACAGTCAATTATTTATTAAATTTCACCACTAGCTCACTTAATTAATAAATGCAATTAGTTAAAAAAGTCAATGGGATATGAGGTCATGTCAAAAAATATGAGTGTATTGGATGGTTGCTGGAAATACTGGGGTGACTTTATCAGAGGGTTTGAAATGGCTAAGCTAACACATCTTGACAGGCATAATAACATCAACATAAAGATCATTTAAACATCATTTTCTTTGGCTGTCTATGACTTCAGTGACTTAGGTCCAAGGAGTCACAGCCCCCGTTTAAGTCATGTGTTATGAGATGATATCGGTGTAATTCAAAGACAGAGAAGACCCAAACTGAGCCCCCTTAAGGAGAAGAGCTTCTATCCTTAACCTTCTACAGAACCCTGTTATCCCCAGAGGTTGAGTACAATGGCATGCTAATCGAGCCACTGTGATGTCATTGAGACATTGAGACACACTTTGACTGATTGTCTCTGAGGACAGTGAATTAGACTGAGCATCTCCCTAAGGCGGAGCTGTGCCCATATGGCTTTTATAAATGCTGGTTTGGCAGGGCTGAGTCACGGACACACCGTGCAGCACGAGGCTCAGTGTGACGGTGGTTTGGGGGTCAGTGCACTGGCGTTTTACTCATTTCAATCTGTTTGTCAAACTGGACACACAAAACATGCCATAGACAGAGGAATCGTGGATCAGCCATATGCAGTCAGCTGCAGCTTCTACAGGCTTATGGACAGATAGATGTTTACTCCAGCTGTGGAACAGACCCCCCCCCCCCCAACCGAAGCCCATCACCCCATACCTCCCTCCGCTTTCCGCTTCCAACTTCTTCCTGCCCCCCATCCCCTGCCCCTTACTTTCCCCCATTACCTCATGTGTAAGTGAGCTCAATTCAACCATAAGTCCTTAGATTTATTTCTGCCACTTGTGTTCCTATTCATTCCAGTGTCCCCCCTTTCCTCCACAAACCCAAAGTAAGACAGCTACATTCACATTTTGTTCACTAGCAGGAAGTATGCAACACAATCCTTGACAAATGTCTTTAAAGTAAATTTTGAAAGCTACAAAATCAACTCTTGAGAGCCACCTTTAGCCACCTTCAGCCCACTGACTCAAGGCTGTGACTAGAACCAAGAATATTGGATTTCCCCTCCTGCATCTTTTCCCCTGCCATGTAGAACTCTACCCCATTTAGGGCACTCTACCCCATTTAAGTCTCTCTAGAAACATACACCATGATTCAGATATGTTCAATTTTGCATGACAGACGTGGTATTTCTCTCCAGAAAGGCAGATAGGAGTGTGGAGAAGACAGTAAGCCATGCTACGGAAACCTAGAACGTATTTGTTTTCTCCCTATATTCATACATGTACTGTAGCCTGTGTGCTCAGCATAATTACAGTAAAATGTCAAATGGATCTGCCAAAACGTCACAGAACAGGTTCTATACTCCTCAGACACTCATTCATACAAACACATACAGTCTCCCACAATACATACTGTGCACGGAAACACACACTCACATTCTCTCACATATCCACCCGCTGTGATCACTGTAAAATCTCAGTCCCCATGGTCCATTTATGAAGAGGTTGGCCTGAATCCAGCCCCTTCCCAATGACTCCCTCCCACATGGCCCTCCACACTTAGACAACGGTGCACACATGTGGTGCTGGGCATGTCCGCCCAGCACCAGTCCAACGTTCCCACACTAACTGCCAGCTCCACTGGGAGCGGAGAGTGAGGAAGGTTGATTGAAAGAGAGAGACCATATAACCTTAACCAGAACAGCTACCTATTCTTGCTCAATTATTGAAATCACATCTAAAGTTAGACTGCTAATGCTAAGTCATAAATTGTGATATGCAGTGCAATTACAGCATATACAGGCAACATTAACATATGTACACTTTGTATGCTTAACTATAGTTTATATTTAAGGTTTTTTTTCTTTCCAGAGGAAAGGATGAAGAGTAAATGTGATGGGTGGAGTAGTGCATTAAGACACGGTAGTATTGTGTCATGTTTTATGTGACTGTTACAAATGGGTGTAGTTATGTGTGAAGAGTAGGAACAACCTGCTTTGTATGTGAGTGTTTCAGACAGGTGCGTGGGTAGTTGGATTGTAAGAATGAGGTATGGTTGCATGTGGGTGCTGGGGAAAGGTGGTATTTAAGGGAACATTACATTGGGTTGGTGTTATGTGAGGGTGGTAGGGACAGGTTGGGCTTGTGTAACTCTTACAAACAATGTAAGTGTTGAGGAATGGAGTCTTTGGGACCGTAGTGTAGCCGTACTTGGTGTTTATTTGCAAGAGTAGATCCTGGATAGTAAACTAGACTAACATTATTAACAAAGCACTCTGACCACCTTCACCACCAAACCCATGTCAAAAACATATTGCACAACTTTTCATGTCCAATAATTAATGTCCTTAAGATGTTAATTTGCACCACTAACAATAATTTAGACTAAAGTGAAAATGATAAGGTACTGCGAGCCCAGACACAGAATCCTTCCAAAAACCTCTAGCAACAGGTACTCTTAAAATGCTCTAATTTTGAAATGTGTGCGCTTAAACTATCTCTGCTGATGTGAAGAACATTACTTCAACTGTCTTCTACCTGACATTTAACAGGTTCAGGGTGCTATGATACAGAATACCCGGCTCACAATTTCTAGTAACCATGCCCCTGTAACCATGCAAGGAAGGAAAATGCTGTGTTTACAAACAAGCAGCGTTGCCATGATAACTGAGGTGTGCATGGCTGCCCCGATGGTTGGGGAGGGGGGCTGATATCACGGCTGACGACATTGTGGTCGGGGCCACCGGAGGTGCACGTCACAAAAACGCAACGAGTAATGTCAGCACTGTTTGCATAGTTGGAGCATTCCTGGAAACTGAATGTGCAGTGCCATGGCAACAATGCCACATCACAGATGCACCTGCCAACCGCTGGCGCAGAACATGCATGATTTTTTGGTCCAGACTGCGTAAGGAGTGAAAATCAGTTTAGCTCACAAAATCGACACATTCCCTATAAGCTGTTTACTTACTCAATAATGCATCTAGTACTAGTGTTAGACTTAAGAAACTATACTCATGAATGTGCTATGAAACTGCACTTGCTTTAAGAACATAACTTTCCTTTTCTTGTAAAAGTACTAGCACTCACTGCGGTTTTGTGAAATTCGTCAATACCATGGCTTTGAGTTGTGTGTTAAGTACAGGCTGTTGCCTTCATATGAATAATGTCCATTTGCAGTGTGCTTTGTACCTTCTGCACCCTCAAAACAGAGGGGTTTCCCTCCCATCTTTCCAGGAAATTTGTCTGTGTGTGAAACCAAGAGATGTGAGGAAGATGACGGTTATTTTGGTTTTCCTCTCTATATCCTGACTCATTCTCCGCGCTCTCGGTTTCTCATCCAACGTTAAGCGGAAGTGAGACAGACTGTCTCTCTGACAGTTAAAGATATCGTTACTCTTGTTTTGTGAGAACAAGGCTAGTGGGAAAGGGGCTATTTGGGCCAGTGAAAGATTTGTTAGCTATTTCAACTGTTGATTTATGGGGAAACGGTTATTTTGACATTCTTTGAAGTATTACCTGTTTGACTGAACACTGTCAAATTGCTTAAGTTGCATATATTTATGAACAAAAAAAATAAATCACAGTTTTCAAGTAGCGCCCGTAATATTGAAAGAACCCTATTCTCTATAAAAAAATGACTTCAAGCCTAAAGGAGACCAGAAGGACAACAGTAAACTAGATCATCACAAGATCACTTACCTAGATCAGGTACGAACTACGCTAGAATTCCCACACTGAGGAATGGAGACATCGTGATCAGCCTCACTAAACCCATTGGCGATATAGAACTTTAACCAGAAGGGGGAGCTTGTAAAAATGCAGTGCAATGAAGGAGATCCAGAAGTGGACAATTCAGGTCCAGAAAGTAAAAATCCAGACCAAGGTTTTGTTTCAACCAACCAGTTGAGTACTCTGTCACTGTGACTCTTTATATTCAACTCGTTGGTTGAAACAAAATCCTGGTTTGGATTTTTACTTTCTGGACCTGAAATGTCCACCTCTGAGGGGATCGTTGGGAAAACATGAACTAGGAGCGACTGAGGTGGGCAGTGCACTCCATCGCAGTCCGAATGGAAATTCCATCTCTCTTTTTTTCTCTTTTTCAGCCGACCACAGCTTTGTTCTTGGTGATGCAAACTGAAAGGGTTAATGAAAACTGAACCTACCGTTCAATTTCCGAGCAAGCGCAGCTAACCAGCCTGTCTCGGTAAGTGGAGGTTACTGTTTCTGTTTCTCTAACAGAGCATTTCAGCTATTACTGGTGAAACCCAACGCTGGACTTTCTCAGCGAAGACCACCGCATATATGAATTAGAACATTTTTACCTGGCGCCGTTTCAAACATTTCCAAGCTAACCTCCTGCAATACAGTCTTCTTTGATCATCTGTCTGCTGTCTTTGCTTCCCCTTCCTTTTCTGCCCATAGCTGAGACTGTTTGAGGCTGCCCACAACTTGTTCGGGGCTCGTGTCACTGGTTTTTGGTCACACGACGGGCCACAGCTGGTGTCCAGCACTGAGTTTCATAGCCTGTGTGGGATGGCACTGCTCATCGCTACAAGCATGACGATGTGGTTCCCCCTCACTCTGGAAAATACATGTATCTGACTGAACGCTCTGTACACATGTTACTCATCATCCCCCTGCAATCTCTTTTTGGCCTATATTGAACCAACTGAAATGCAGTCATGAGGTTTCTACTCTCTTTAATGGTTGGTGCCCTCAGCTAAACAGTGAACAGGACTGTTGCATTCGCATAGCAGACAATAGAACAGGCCCATCAATCATAGCGATGAGGCTACTTGAGAATGTTGGGGTTTCTTCTCTTACCTGCTGTTGTCCCTCCTGAATCACTTTCTGAGGCTGCAAGAAAAGAAAGTCATGACATTAATCACAGTAAGCCCATACTTTCTAGACAGCTCATTAAACCAATAACGGATCATCTGCCAACGGAAACATTGTCACTTACGTGAATCATGCTAATTGCTAAATTTCTGCATTTCTGTTCATTGCCAACTACACTCTGTCAGTGCGTTTAGTGGCCAACGACTTCCTGGACGGGCCAAAGACCCAAATTTCACATAGATTAGTGTTTGCTAAGCTACTTTAGCGAGCAGCTGGGATGTTGTAATCAAACGGTCACCACGACACCACGACAGCAGCCGGACACATGACCAATCTTTAATCCACCTTTTCAATAATATGGTCTGGAATTAGCCTATCCATGACAGGATCTCATCATCATTTAACCCATAATCAGTATTCATAAGGGGGTGCCCAGTGGCGCCCCCTATGGTAATCTCCCACATACCTGGAGTCATCGTACAATACTCCATATCACCATTTATAAAACTTCTGGCAAAATGTAAAATATTGAACTGTACATAAACATATTTTATCATTTGGAAGCACATCTTCAGGACACATTGTGAAGAAGTACTAGTGGGACCAGGAACCATCCTGAAATTGTTTCATGAGTCCAGCCTACTGTCTACATTCACTAGGTTATTAAACTGTAAACCTGTAGGTGGGATTTCAAAAGCCCTTTTCTGAGACTTAGCCCCCCCCCCTCCCCACGACAAACAGCTGCTGGTCCATAACAGTGTACCAGCTGTGAAAGAGGGGGAGCTCATGGGGATGGGCATGTAAGTGTGGGTGATGAAGGGGGGGGCATGGAGGCAGACTGTGATAGGTGGTTGCCCCAGCTGCTTGAGCCAGACAGACACTCCATTCATAAAAGTGAAGGAGGCTCCTGAAAATGGGCGTAGCAGTCGCACAACAGGCAGTGACATGCTCCTGTCCCCCAGCCCAGAAACACAGACATTCAGAGGTGGATTTCTGTGTTTACCCATGCATGACAGACAGCTGTCCTGCACTGCATTACTGGGTATCACATTAACTGGCCATCCAAACCTTTTGGGTTGTCCAGCCCAGTGCTGTCGCTGTGCTCTAGATTCCTACTCAAGACCCTTTCCCGCCATTCTGGTCCTGCAGAGCCACCCCCCCCATCCATCCATACACCAATTGCCTCATGAGTTGGGGCAGGAGACAAAGGAGGAAGTGAAGAGACTATAGAGGCAGGCATGGAGAGGAGCAGGATGAGGAGGGGGACTGAGAGAAGGAGAAGGGAGGCAATGGGAGGAGATGGGGAGGGGGTTAGGGGAGACGGAAGGAGAGAAGAGGAGTGGAGGGGGTTGAGGGGTGACTGCTGGAGCTGAATTCCATCTGGCAGACATTTCAGAGCCGAGAGGAACCGAAGCGGGGGGTCTGGACTGGAGCCAGCGGCACTCTGGAAGAGGGAGAAAGCCAGGCTCCAGGTCCCCACCCGCCACGGAGTGTCAGCGGCCGGGCCCACCCTGGGTGGCCGGGATGGGGGTGGCGGAACAAGCAGCCAGGGCCTCCTCCACCCCCACAGGACAGACATCATGTGGCACGGCGGCTCGCAGGCTCGGCATTACCGCCACAGATCATTACAGACAGCTGCCATGCTCCCCGGAGGCTGTACTCACCGGCCCTCGCCGAGGGCTTGCAGCTTCCATAGCAGTCTGCAGGGTACGAGTAACGGTCTGCAGGGTACGGGTAATGGTCTGCAGGGTACAGGACGGAAGGCCCGCGCACGGTTTCAGGCCACCTTCGCTAGGCTCACTGCATTTTTAGGTGACCCAGTGGCCTATGCATTTGGAAACCCCACCCAGCTCGTCTCCCCTCCCTCCCTCCCCTCTTCACACCGATACACTGTGAATGCTGGTAGTCTGAACCAAGCCTCCCGACAAACATACCCCTATCTCTCCCTTATTTCTGTATTCTCTATCTCCTTCCCTCCTCCCTGCTCACTTCTCCTCCAGCTATCTGTTTCTCCTGCTTTCTTTTCCAATTTGTCCCCAGCCTTCTCTCTCTTCCACCCCTTCTCTCCCTCTTCCCCCCTTCTCGCTCTGTCCCTCACGCCCCCTTTTCTCTCTATTGTGTGTGGCATCTGTGGAATGTGGGCCCCAGCAGACCTGCTTCCTCCTGTAATCAAACACATTTCCTCCTCCCTGCTGCTCCATGTGGCTGGTTTGGACCATTACCCAGATTCCCCTGCAGCAGACTGAAATACATTCCCGCCACAGCATCAAAATGCGGGAGCCGCATACTCAAAAAGATGGGGGACTAGGATGCGGGTGAGGAGATGGGATCTAATTTAACTCAAATTAATCTGATGTTGTTTTAATATATGTTCTTAAACTTCTGCAGGTAGTTAGTGCAAATATAACCCTATTTATTAGTTCAGAAAAGAAATGTGCTAACTGCTTCATTCTCCCTCGCACCCAAAATAAATGTTATTGCCTGCCAGGACTCATTTTGTCAGGAATGCATCTTAAAGTGTCAGGACTCTGCGTCTAAAAAATGTGCCACTTTTGCGGAGACCGCATGCAGGCATGCAGCCCCCAGCCCCTCCCCAGCTTGTAAAATGGCAGCAGTGAATGACACAGGTTGGCAACAAGATCCCATGAAGCACTGGGGCAGCGATGGATTGCGCTGCTGTGTCACTTCCGGCACCAAAGACAGAGGGACTGAGGTCGTCACACCAGGCAACAGACTGATCCCAGAACACAGAAAAACAGTGTATGTGTGTGTGTTGGGGGGACAAAACAAAAGAACAATAATGTGATTTTTGGCACAGGGGCATCCAGCTGGACACTGCCAGCAAAGGATTATGGGAGGAAATTGCCTTTGCAGGCCCTAATAACTTCCCGATGTCCCGCAACCACGCAGACCCGCCTCCATTATTGGGATGCCCACAACCTGTGCCGGACTAATTGGAAGCACATGGAGGAGGAGAGGGCTGGGGGGGGGGGCAAATACAAGGTTTTCACTCTTGTCACAAGCGTGTGTTCTCTGGTGCGGACCTGTCAGGGCTACGACGAGTCGCAAAGTCAAAATAAATCAATGCTGATCCAGACCCATGCAACCAATGGAAGTGACCAGCTTTGCCTCAGCCTCCATCCGTATGGATCCAAGCTGATGAGCTGCAGGCCGCTAGGGGGCACCATCACGCCTGCAGTGGGTGGGGAGCTGGCGGGGGCAGCATTGCTGGGTGGTGAGTCTGCTTGAGAGCCTACTCACCCATTTCCTCGGCCTGCCTCGTGGTCTCTTCTCTCCGGCTGGCTCTGTTTTCTAAAGTGGAATTGATAGAATGGAGGCAGGGGGAAGTGGGGGTTAATTCTCAGGCTCGATGGGCTCCATAGTAAATTTAAAGACTCAAACCTCACATGCATTCTGATACCCTTCACCTAAAAGGATCCGGGTTGAAAAGTAGAGCAGGCTGCACTGCAGGCAGATACTGACATGCTAACACATAAATTCCAAGGCGACAGCTGAGGGGCTGCCTCTCACCTTGGGTGTGGCACGAGGGCCCTTGTTTTTACTCCCTCTAGGACGTCCGCGGGGTCTCTTGGGGGTTGGAGGCCCACTGAGCTCCTGGAAGGAACAGAACTGGCGGATGAACCCTTCTCTGGACCAGGACTGCGAACCATGAGTGTCACAGTTATTGAATATTTTTAAAAGATGTGACTTCTGAGAGAGGAAATACCACTTTGTAGAACGGCTGGCTGAGCAGACTGAGAGGGTGTGCATACATGTGAGGGAGACATGGAAAGGCACATGGATATGATAGTATGGATAAAAATGCAAAACAGCCATATACTTCACAAGTTAACGTATGCAGCTCTGGAAAAAATGAAGAGACCACTCTATATTTTTTTAAAATCTGCATTTTTAAATCCTGGTTTAATTCTGGTTCTGCTGGTAGAAGGTTACACTGCGAGACCGGCTGCTTCCAGGCTCAAAGTTTCTAAGACACAGTGACCAAAAACCAGTCAGGTAGAGGGCAGAAGCGGCTCCCTAATGGCAGAGATGGCCGTCAACTTATCCGGCATTGCCTCATAAATCGGAGGATGACCTCAAGTGACCTTCAAAAAGATTGGGAAACATTAAGTGGTGTGAAATGTGCTGCCAGGACAATTCATAGTAGGCTCCTAGAAGCAGAACTGAAGACCCAAAAAGCAAGGAAGAAGCCCTTCATTAACGAGAAGCAGGGAAGAACCAGGCTGCAGTTTGCAAAAAAATATATATATATTACATAGACACATTCCCATAAAATGAGAAATGAGTGAAACTAAAAATGTTACTGTGGTCTCCTAATTTTTTCCAGAGCTGAATAAAACTACATATTGCAAAGAGATCCAATAAATCACATATCATTCCGAAGGCAGGAGTCTCTTCATCTTGCCTAACTGCATTTTAGGAAGACTTGAAATACAACCTGAAAATTAGGCATCTTGCGCTAAAGTCTGCAGCATATAAATAAACAAAAACACCATTACATCTGATGAGGCTACACTGAATTGTCTCAATTGTTAGAGAACTGATTTTACAACATGATCACTGATGTGTTGTTTTATTTACATTCCTTGTGGTTCATTACTGCAGAATGTGAACGTCTGCCCTGGTCTTGGCACAGCTTTGACTGACACATCGACACATTGCTATGCATCTTTCAGACTCTTATCCTTCCTGGTATATTGGGGAAGATGCAACATTTACAATCAATCACACTGGGCCAATGTATGACCTTTTTCAACATACAGGCTTTGGCAGGAATGTCCTGCTGGATGGGGTAGATTACTGAGCATCCGCTGGAGCTGACCTGTTGCGGTTTGCGCGGACGGCCCCTCCCCCGGCGTGGGGCTTCGGTGGGGGCCTCCGGACTGCCCGGCTGCGATGGCCTCTTTGCTGTACCGTTGTTACTCATCTGTGCCTCCTTCCGCCAGCATCACCCAATAGAGGGAGGGGGATGTCTGGGCATGGAGCCCCCACAGGCAGCTCTGGTGAAGGATTGACGGGGGGGGGGGGCAAGTGCCTTCGGTCCTGGATGCAACAGTGGAGGACACCTGAGAAGAAATAAGAGCTGGGTGTTAGTGATTCTGAGTGAGCTCCACGCAGCGCCCTTATTCAGGTATTTAGGTGCCACAGTGTGTCAGCAGCCAGAAGAACTTTATGACATCAAGTCATTGACAGATACTCAGTCCTCAGTCATCACAATCCTAATTAGCAGCATCATGCCCTTGTCGATTAACGGTCATCAATACAAGTGCAAAGTGCGGGCACTGCCAAGCCATGGCCACTCCGCTGTCTCACGGCAGAGCTCACGGGGCACAAGGAGCCGCTCTGCTTCATGGCCTTGGCCTGAGGTTTGTAACATGAATGAGGCCAGTGAGGAGCGGGCCAGTTGGCAGGATTCACACCGAGGGGATACCAGTGCTCCACTGCTGCCAGCTTGGCAGGGCAGCTTCCCAGGTTCCGGTCATGGGAACATGCCGCTGCCTAGGAAGGGTAAAGCCGTGGCCAGCTCTGCCAGCTCAGCCGCAGGAATACAAACAAACACACACACACAGACACACACACACACACGCAGACACACACAGACACACAAACACACACACGCACACACACACACACACGCAGACACACACACACAGACGCACACACACACAAACACGCAGACACACACAGACACACACACGCACACACACAGACGCACACACACACACACACACAAACACGCAGACACACACAGACACACAAACACACACACACTCTCACACAAACACGCAGACACTCTCTCTCTCTCTCTCCTGCACTCTCAATCCCTATGGAACCAGCATTTATATGGACCATATCCAACGAACTACAGCCAGACATGTTCCTCTAGTATTACATGCATGGTATTCCTAGAATTTTTCTCCTGGCCAGCTTTTAAACTACCTCAGTCCAGACCCAAACCCAGTCAACCCCCCTCACCATCCCTGGCTCTGATGCTCCTGGGAAATTAAACAATCAACCACGACACCCCACCCAGGACTATGAGAAAGCTGTGGCGTGGTGCTGTGTAGGTCAGCTCCAGCCGGCACTGCTCCCTGAAATTCCTCCTAATCGGTGTGCCAACATCAGGGCGCAACACTGAAAGTCACACAGAACAACCAACATCACAATCAGCACAAGGCGAGCTGCTCTTCATCACAGAGATCCCAGCTCTGCTGCAGATGGCGACTGCCTGTCAAAAATACAACTCTTTATATGTGAGTGACACCTGAAATGTTTTTAGTAGCTTCTAATGTTTTCACAGTGTTCCTGCATGTCTGTCATGATGCCTTCTGGAAGACACAAGGGAACAATAAGAAATCAATACATCAATCATATAACTGCCCACTGAGTACAGGGTCTTCATGGATACCATCAAGGCATATGCCTGGCAGTATGGGCACATGGCACCATCATACCACGCTATGTCACACCCCCCGCGTGAGCTTGCCAGCTGATTAGAGAGATTGGCTGCACCAGACACTTGTCCCATAAGAGAGTTGAGCAGACCCGCATTCATTATGAGGTGTTGTTGATCAATGGAGTGTACTGAGCAGTCTCTCTTGGTCTTTTGTCTAGCCCTGACCCAACCAGCCTGCCATGTTCCTGTTCGTGCCCTATCTCCCCGCATTCCCCCCATGTCATGCCTTATTTGTGGGACAGGCCTCTCCAATCTCTCCGACTTCAAGCTCTGTGACCCAGACCACGCACCTACCTAGTGATTTTGCCTGTGTTTGCCTGGAGTCTAATAAAACCTGTGGCACTTCCCCAAATGTCCTGTTCTATCACACCCTTCAATAATGAGTTTCTCACTTGATTCATCTGTAATAAAAGACTGGCTAATTAAGCCCTAAATATTGGCCTTAATTTCAACCAAAACCGAAAGATGTAGAAACCCATGATATGCAATTATTACTGCAAGGTATTGTATATAAGGTATTGTGCATTAAACAGACACTAGTGTAAATAAGGAAAAACTAAGTAGTGTTAGATCCTGGCCTCATTTACAGGTTTCTGAAATTGCTAACACGCATTTCTCCATACTGAAGTCACTTTTTCAAAACTCTTCACACAGTTAGCACAACAGTGGTCTACACGGACTAAATTGTTGATAATTTTTTATTGCTGTGACACAAAATGCATTCAATAACCACATCTTACAAAATTAGGGGATTCTTTGTATAACAAAATAAAAGGAAAATGAGGCCAAACACTATTGATTCCCAATTCAGCTGAACATCCTCTCAGGTGTTTGCTTTTCAATCTCTTTACCATCCATAAAAAGAAGGCATCTTTGTAAACATGGATCAAGTAAGTGAAGTTTCTAGATAAAGTGGATTGGCAGTGATAGGAGAATGAATGCATGGTAGAAAAAGGAGAGGAAGACATGGGATTGGAAAAAGAGCGACAGAAGATTCCCCAGCCAGAGCGGGCAACATGACAATGTGTGCAGCATTGTCCAATGATGGTGTGATGTTGCATGAACCAGTCATTAACCTATACAACACAGTTCCTAGATGACCTATATGGAAGACTTGTGTCAGTAGAGGAGAAAGGAAGAGTGAGAAGAAATGTGCCAGTCTTTGTTGGTGTTTGGTATAATGTTGCATTTCACCCGTCTGCTACAGTCACAGGAGGTATTGCAGAACATCCCAGGACATGCTGAATTTTACTGCTACCTCCCACTGCCATAACCTAAAACTGAGCGATTCCGCTCTACATGTAGATGGAAGGTGTACTACCACCCTCGTACACACAAACACACACACACACACACACACAAATATATATATATATATATATACAGTATATATATATATATATATATATATATGAGATCATGTTGGTGTAAAACTATGATGTTATGTCTGTCAAAGTGTGTCAGCTTAGCCGTTTCAAAACCTCTCCTGGGTAAAAAAATGGGTAAAAATTTGTACTTTTGTTTGTCAAAGGGGCTGTACCCCCAAGGGTCTGCCAACTGTACCCTTAGCTGTAGGTAATTGTACCTTTTGAGGTACAGAAATGGACTCTCAGGAACAATACTGTACCATTCATGGTACATTAATGCTGTTTGTACCTTTGGGATGTTCCTCAGAGTTAATTTCTGTACCTTAAAAGGTGCAATTACAAGGGTACAGCTCCAGTGACAAGCAAAGGTACACATTTTTACCCTTTTCCATGAGAGTGTAATGTCTCCATAGTATTAGCAATAACCATGCAATACAGCCATGCATTTTTGACTGGACTATAGCACACCTTGTTTGGCAAATCAATAACTCACTGAGTTATTTACCAAATTAATTAATTGAGCTGGTTGTGATATTTAATAAATACATGGAATTGCTGGGGTGCCCCTGAGGAGAGGTTTGGGAACTGAAGCGATGTTCTTCTAGCAATCTAGCTAGGTATCAGTACCTTTTTGAAGAACAGAAGAAATTCTTGTTAGTTACTGTTACAGATCATTTGTATATCTTATAATGTTGTGTTTTTTTCTGAGCAAATATATACTTACTACCCAGATCAATCGTTTGAGACATTTCCTTTGACTAAGACTCACAAAGTACTGCATATGTTTTTTTATTATTTATCATGGAAAAAAATAGGTTAAAGTATATTGTGTGCCAAAGAAAGTTTGATAACTTTTGCCAGCATGGACTTATTTTAAGACAAGCCTTTAGTTTTTTGCTGGTTTTCCTGCATTTTGGAGGTGAGATTAACGGTAACACTTTATAATACTGTTCTGCAGTTAACAGGTAAATATACAGGAAGTAAGCAGCAACAAAGGAGTAGTGCTTCATTAACACCTAAATTAGTACTATTCACTACTAAGGAGTTATGCTTAATTACTCAATAGGTAATTGTGAACTGATTATTATAGTAGTTCGCTAGTACTTCATTAGGAACTATTGAGTATTGCAGGTCTCATTGGGAATTATCTACTAAATATGGATTATTTCTAATAACTACTAGTTCATTACTCGTCAAATGAACAATGCTGTTTTTGGACTAACTGGGATGTATAGGCTACTGTTTTCAATGTTTTTGTCATTCTTTTCCTTTTGGAAAAACAGGCTTGTTTCTTCCTACTTGTTTGTATGACATACAACTTATTCTACAAAATGTTACTGCCTAAAATATATATACAGTACCTACATTTTAATTGTTTACCTCACTTCAGTCTGTGTGCCAGTGTTCTTCAAACCGTGCTTTGAAGTCCAACTGAAGGGATGGTCAATCAGAGACTTGTGTTTTACCACTTGATGTGCTCTACCACATATTGTTGATCTTTTCTAAACATTAATAAATTAATATATGCATTTTAAATAAGGAATGAAGTCTTAATGATGACCTAAATAAAACTAATTGTAACTCATTAGTAATGAATGTGGTGTTACTGACTTCTTCAATAGGAGTTACTAAAGATCAAGAACAGTATTATAAAGTGAAACACACTGTAACTTATTAGTAATGAATGTGGTGTTACTGAGTACGCTATTTATTTCACATTTACTGAGTTCTTTTTAAGGGGTTAATAAAAACAATGAATGTTAACATAGCTTATTTGCTTCACTTAAACATTTATGTAACACTTCATGACACAACAACATAAGTTCATTTTAAACATGTAATTTGAAGCGCATCTATGTTTATATTAACATCACAACTTAATTTTTTAAATCAAATTACTTTACATTGATTACACATCCATCCCATTAAAACTATTTACACAGGGTACTGCTTTCTGATGTCATCTAACAAACGTGCAAGTGGTCCATCCTTGTGTTTTTGGCCCAGCCAGCAGGTCCACTCAATCAGTCTTTGTCAGCTGACGTCACACTCGCTATAGCCACAGTGTATTGTGGGTCAAATCGTCATTTTGGTTGATTCATTTGGTTGATTTGGTTGGTCATATTACATTTGAAAGGCTGTCATTGCGTTGTATGCAACCAAAATGGCGATTTGACCCACAATACACTGCGACTATAGCTAGTGTGACATCAGCTGACAAAGACCGATTGAGTGGACCTGCTGGCTGGGCCAAAAACACAAGGATGGACCACTTGCACGTTTGTTACATGACATCAGAAAGCAGTACCCTGTGTAAATAGTTTTAATGGGATAGATGTGTAATCAATGTAAAGTAATTTGATTAAAAAATTAAGTTATATTAATATACACATATATGTGCTTCAAATTACATGTTTAAAATGAACTTATGCTGTCGTGTCATGAAGTGTTACATAAATGTTTAAGTGAAGCAAATAAGCTATGTTAACATTCAATGTTCTTATTAACCCCTTAAAAAGAACTTAAATGTGAAAGAAATAGCTTACTCAGTAACACCACATTCATTACTAATAAGTTAGTGTGTTTCACTTTATAATACTGTTCTTGATCTTTAGTAACTCCTATTGAAGAAGTCAGTAACACCACATTCATTACTAATGAGTTACAATTAGTTTTATTTAGGTCATCATTAAGACTTCATTCCTTATTTAAAATGCATACATTAATTTCTTAATGTTTAGAAAAGATCAACAATATGTGGTAGAGCACATCAAGTGGCAAAACACAAGTCTCTGATTGACCATCCCTTCAGTTGGACTTCAAAGCATGGTTTGAAGAACACTGGCACACAGACTGAAGTGAGGTAAATAATTAAAATGT
Organism: Paramormyrops kingsleyae; assembly: GCF_048594095.1. Classification (NCBI taxonomy): domain Eukaryota; kingdom Metazoa; phylum Chordata; class Actinopteri; order Osteoglossiformes; family Mormyridae; genus Paramormyrops; species Paramormyrops kingsleyae. The sequence continues at coordinate 34,123,836 of NC_132802.1, forward strand.
AGGTACTGTATACATATTTTAGGCAGTAACATTTTGTAGAATAAGTTGTATGTCATATAAACAAGTAGGAAGAAACAAGCCTGTTTTTCCCAAAAGGAAAAGAATGCTAAAAACCATTGAGAACAGTAGCCTATACATCCCAGTTAGTCCAAAAACAGCATTGTTCATTTGACGAGTAATGAACTAGTAGTTATTAGAAATAATCCATATTTAGTAGATAATTCCCAATGAGACCTGCAATACTCAATAGTTCCTAATGAAGTACTAGCAAACTACTATAATAATTAGTTCACTATTACCTATTGAGTAATTAAGCATAACACCTTAGTAGTGAATAGTACTAATTTAGGTGCTAATTCGAAGCACTACTCCTTTGTTGCTGCTTACTTCCTGCATATTTACCTGTTAACTGCGGAACAGTATTATAAAGTGTTACCAGATTAACTGTTGACCTAGGCTGCATGTTGGTAATGTAAATTTGGTGACGAGTTTTAAAATGGAGAAATATTTGTAAGGGATTGTAAAAAGAAATTGCAAATAAATCTGCCACTATTGCCTAACAGCCCTGACACCTTCTTCCCCTACGCATTGTATTATCTTAACCTTGTATAATGGTTAACAAGACAACAAGACACGCAGACAACGCAGAACGCGACACCATCCCGCAGTCATTAAAGTAGCACCAGACTTTTGAATAAAATATGCAAAGATCAAGTCAGATAAAAGCCCTCTTTGGCTCTGGATATTGCGTGGATGTGTTACTTCCTAATGCCACGGGTGTGTATTGTTTAAACTGCGCGGATCTGGCATGGACTAGTTACACGTCAGGGGCCGCATGCGACTGAACCAACAATGTGATCAACAAGTCAGAGCTGGTAACCTTTTATACACAAACTCCTACAACCTTAAGTATGGTAAGAAAAATACTTTCGTTAGGTATAGTAATTTAACTATATTACAATTTCGCAACCCAGTATAGCAACTGGTTTCACTGATGAAATTATGAATGCTTGTTTTGTATGCGTTTCGCTTAAAACAAGAAACCGAAGACGTGTGTTCCGCTCTGTTTCCGCAGTCAAGTCATTTTGCACTTCAAAACACAAGGATTTTGTCGAAATTCAAAGATAAGGGCACATTAAAATAAAAACTTTATGGGTAATGGTCAAAGTGGTCAAACAAAGCATACACTGGATTAGTTTTACTTCGCAAATTACTGAACCCAAGTTGTCTGGCAACATTAGTAGGGATGTTTTGAGACTGGAGTTCGCAATATTGAATGTTCACTTGTGAAAATTCGTAAAATGGTCATTAAATAAATACTTGCTCTGTGAAACACAAGTATGAAGTTTAACGTCCATTTAGGAGGAATTTCGCTCTATTTAAATTGCGACAGCGTCCAGAACCGACTTCAGCTGCTGTTAGTTTACATACGTTAAGTAATGAAATGCTTGGCAATCATCATCATAGAACGTGGACATGCAAAATCTTACAAAAAAGGAGGATGATATAGGTGTTTTCGTGTTGGCAGTGAAGAACTGAATATATATTTTCCATATGGGCTGCAATTACAACGCGCGCGCACACACACATTCTGTACATTCTTCATAAACATGCCAAATATGTAGGAGCCTGCGTACAACCAGCATAGTTTCTCTACTGAATTTGAGCAAAAATCTAAAAATATTAGTGCTCAAAATAAGTAAATGCACACTAAACAACAAATGAAATAAAAATAAAGTTATCACAAAAGAACCAAATCAACAGCACGCGTATATTTATTAATAAAGTAATTTATGGGTCACAAATAGCGCAGTCACTTTTCCAGCAGCTCACCTGAAGAAAAATGTGCAGGTACATTTTAATGGACTTATTAGTAATACTCAGTAGCAACTAGCTGAGAGAGTGAACATGAGTATATGCAAAAACCATTAAATTTATATGGTTAATACTGCAACTGCGACTAGCACCCAATACAGGACCCCACAGTGCAAACAATCCCTGAGAAGCATTGCGTTTAAAATATTTATAAAGAAAGCGTGAAGAGTCCGTATGTTACTTAAAAATAAGGGAGACACCAACAACACCCCCACCCACCAACTCTCTAGTCTAGACTATGCATGCGCTTGAATTTTTGGGAGGGTGGGAGTACCCGCCTACCCCCCCCCCCTCCAAAAAAGGGGAAAACCTAACAGTTTATTTAAAAATGGTAATATCAATCTGAATCCAAATGCACAAATAATCACGAAAAAAAGGCCTTTAATCGTCGTTGTATAAATGAAATATTTTAACTTACGTTGCTCCTACGGTCTTTGCTTCTTCTATTTCTTCTTTAAATGAAATGAATGCATAAGTATATAGATACACATTTTAGCTAAACAGTCCACCTTTGATTCCTCACAGATTCCGCTGGCACTTGTTTCTTTTTAATTTGTATTGCTAGTATGGAAAGTAGAGCCGTACAACAGGAGAGACAAACTTACTAACAAACTAATTAAATATCTGTTGCCTTTTCCCTCTTTCCGATCCTCGCGCGCTACTTCGTGTCTCTCTCTCTCTCTCTCGCTCTCTTTTCCTCCTTCCCTCAATCTTTACCCCTCCCCCCTTTCTTGGTGTGTGATCCGAGTTACACTGCAGTCTTCCCTAGCATTCTTGTATCAAGACACTCCCGATTGACAGCAAAGAACTAGCGTACACCGCCATAAAGTCAAAATCACTGCATACTTTCTCTATTAAGGCACACTCTATACGTCTGGTGGGGCAGCCCACCACACCTCCTGTTTCAAAGCGGACCCGCCTACTTGTTTGGGAAACACCGACCGAGTCCAATCTTGTGACTAGACTGGACTGGATTATCATATACGTGTTTATGTTGTATAAGGAATATGGAACATTAACGGACAGAACACCAAATCATTCACAGGCTCCTAAATTCTTACCTTTTTATTTTCATCCGGTTGAAATTTACTGAAATATGCATTTACAATTTTATTGATTTTTTTCAATAGGGAAGCTTTAAAGACTGTTGCATAATATATGAAATATTGCATCATGTATGAATGTATGATCATAAACAATGCATTCATCTTGTGCAGAAAAAAAAGAAACCAAAATAACGTATTTATAAGTAGAACAGAAGTATGCTGTAGCAAGTCTGACAGACGGAGGGACTTGTTTTGAAAAAAGAAGAATAAAAATCAAGGTATTGAGAAGCTACTGAAAAGCACTTTAATATTGGGTGTCTTATGTGAGAACATAGTATAATTAGGCTAGCCTTCTAAAATTGGTTAAGTAATGTAGAATCTGATTAAGTAATATAGAGTTGGAGATTCTAATTGTTCTGTGCAAAATATAAATGTTAGGTTTGTTTCAGTCAAACCCAAAGTGATTGTTATTTGATTGTGTTATGTGGTACTGTTATAAAATACTCCTGAAATGTATACATGTGTGCCAAGGAAAGTTTCTAAGATGTTGCAGACCAGTATAAGCCATGATGCCTATCTAATGTGATAATACTAGTAACATTCTTTGTTTAAGAATCAATTTTTAACAAGCACAAGTTAAAAGGCTCCAGGAGGAATTCCTCCTTCATGTGTAATGGTGGGTTTTTGAAAAATGGTAAATATTGGAAAATGACTAATCACTAAAAGAAATGAGTCAGATATGAGGTTTTTTAAACTACCAAAGCTGATACCTCATTGCTTCTTGTTTTTCCAAAGTCACGATGGACTGCCTGACTGCTACTTCTGGAATACTGTTACGTCAAGCTGTGAAACTGCTTATGGGTGACAGTTTTTTAAGAGGATCGAATGAATAAACCTTGGGTAATCAATGTTGAAAAATCATAGGAAGGAAAATCCCATTCAGACTTGGATAAAGTATGATTATATGGTCACTGCTTTAGCATTGTTTGTCATGTTTATAATCAGATAAAGACTTGGAACGCAAGCCTGTCATCTCACACAATGAGAATGAACACTGAAGGAACATTATAAAACTGTATTCTCGCGTTTAGTTGTGTATAATTATTCCCATCCTTGTTTACTAACACAACTTTCATTCATTCATTTACTGTTTTCTGTACTACAACAAGATACCAAAGTTTAAAATATTAAAACAAATATTAATAGAAAATATGATATATTATCAATGTACAAGACAACAATGCAAAATGATATTTTATGGGTATTTCCATATGAAATGCATTACATACTTTTTTGTATGTTGTTCACATTAAGAAACATGTTATTTTAATATATATCAATTACATGTCATGACATTTAAAAAAAACACACAGATGCATAACTATTTCTGGGGACATTACATTTTACTTGAAATGAAAAATCCTTAACCCCCAAACCACATAATTTCAGAAACTAATGAAATCTAATGTTTTTGCACTTCAGAGTGATTTCTCACAAGTTGTAAAAATGTCATGTATCTCATGGGCACAACTGTGTTTTTCAGTTAATTTAATTTTGTGTGGAGACACATAAAAAGGCAGTTTTATCTTCACAGAATTCCATACTTGCATGCGCAAGTTCCCGGACACACAGACACACACACAGAGGGAAAAAACACTAATTCTGGGGAATTAATATGCGTAGTAAAACAGGGTATCCAGTCATTTAACTCTTCGATTAGTCAGTCTTTCTGAAAGGTAATGTATGTAAATGTACTAACTAGTCAAAGAAATACATCATCTTACTTTAGATAAAGTTCAAAGACACAGAATAGTTTGCATTTAGCTTGAAATGTAAAGATATTGTTCTTGGAAAAGTTCTAAAAATTTTCAAAGTGTGTTTTGCCAGTATAAAATAAATACATTGTGTTTGATGTCTTGTCATCATAGTGCATATATGAATGTGACAAAGCTTATGCTCTCTGAGTTACACTGTGGCTTCTTCAATCAGATCTCAAATCATTATTAAAATATAATACCAAACTGAAAGTCAGTGTACTGGCACCACAAGCTGATGTCAAACCCCCCCCAAAATAAAAAAAAAACAGTACAAATTATTGTTTTGTAAATTATAATAAAATTAATGAAAAAATAATGAAAAACTTGCCATTCCTTCACTCTCATGGAAGCAACAATAAATGAGCTGTCATTATTTTATGAAAGATACATTTCTTTTTTTGGGGGGGGGGGGGGGGGGGGGGGGCTTATTCTGAAGCATATTTTTTTAGGTTTTGGTAACTATATGCCACTTTCACAAATATATGACAGGCTTCAGCTTATGAAAGGATTTTCTTGACTTATGGGAAATAGACTAAGGAAAAACTGCTATACAGATCCAGGAGTGATTTTTCAGAAAGAAAGCTTGCTAAACCGGCTCATCATATTGAGCTCTGCTAGTTTTTGGAACATGTTCTATTTTTTATTGACAGTTACATACTGGAATTAGAGGACTGTTCTTAACCTGGGGCCAGTTCCTGTTTTTGGTAATCACAACTCTGAGACTGTTAAAAGAAACATATAAACCTGTTGGAAACATCAAATCTGTGTGACTTTTGGAAAGGATTCTATTAATCAAGCAAGCAATTAACTTTTATTTTATTTAAACTAATATTTGTATCACCATCAGGAACTTTAGTATTAAAAATAAATTTTCTTGGAAAATAACGATGTGCTAAGAAGGTGATGTTAACGTCAAAATGTAATATTTCAGTCATGTAAGTATTGATTCTTCAAGAGTCACAGTGGCTTAATTACAGTTAAGTACTTACAGAAAATACACTGCCCTTCCAGTATAATGTAGACACACTGCCCCCTTGTGGAACATACATCACTGCACCTGCTTAAGACCAGGTCCTTAATGATCATGTGCAGCTACTTGGGGAGCTGCTACTTGACACAAGAATATTAACATAGCAAAAGAAAAAATCTGTTAAAAGGCTCTGGTGGAGAAACTCTGCATCTTTTATGACTAAAAGAAAATCAAAAGTCAGCCTTCATAGCTTTGCAGTTTGTAAGATTTTAGGATGATAATGTTTAATTGATGAACTTTATCAGCCTGGCTTACAGCCTGTAAAGAGCACCTGTGTGCACTTGCACATACGGCTTTACAGTTTCGCTAGGAGGGTGAGTGCGCATGAGACTTCATCAGACCCAGCCTGGAGGTTTGTTTAAGCTGAATTCCAGCTCATCAGAGCCATGCTACCGAAATCCTCCTATAGAGTTTACAAGGCAGGCTGAATTCCCCAGAATGTGCACTGCATACCGCTTTGCATACAGCACAAAGAAATCCCTTTTAGAGGCTGGGGGGGAGCTGTCAAAAGGCAAGCAGAGGGGGATTTAGGGTCAGCAACAGAGGGTGGCCGGTGTGGGGGTAGGAGGTTGGGGGGGTTAACTCTTGGAAAGCCATAGGCGGCTAAGCTCAGCAAGTTTGAAATCATGGTAGTTCAAGTTCACACCTGACTCAAACCTACAGGTCCATTTCCATACTTTTTTTTTATATTTTAAACTTGCTTTGACTGCACAGTGAAATGTGTTTTTTGAACTGGAGCCACGTCACACCTGAAACAAAAGCATGGCTTGGCTAGACAAAGAAAAAGGCAAAACTGCTCTTCAGTCTGATATGGATCATCATAGATATTAGCTTGTGCATCTAATCTATAAAACACAAGTTTTGCCTGAATGGGTAATTCGGTGCAGCCTGAAGGGGCATAATGATGATGTACACGTCAGAGGGGTGAGGGAATCTGCAGATCACAGGAGGGACCAGTGAAGTACATGAGAAGAGCATGGGCTCCTGTGAGATTTAACGTGCTCATGGACTAGGGCTGAACGAGGGGTCCTGGGAGCTGCGCCAAGGTGAATGATCTGAGCAGCAACAGTCATACTTGCGAATACACTGGGTGAGGGGGAATGAAAGGCATTCCGAGCTCCAGACACCACATTCCGAGACACACCCGGCCTCTGCCTCCTCTCATGCATTTGTGGAGCTCGGGTGAGGGAACACGCTCCAACCCGGAATAGGGTGGAACTTCTTAAAGGGCCAGCAATATGGCTCACCCTAACAACCACTTTGCTCTGATAAAAACCTCTCAGACCAAAATAAGACCTGCTCCGACTTGCTTTTCCCCCACAGTTCCATTCCACAGGTCCATGGATGTTCTAATAAAATACCTCAGGATTATTTTGTATTGTTGGCTAAAAATAACAACGCTTGTAACTTAAAAGGCCATTTACTAGGGGGGGTATTCCATAGAGTAAAATTTCCCAGTTAGCGGGATAACTTAAGCAAAACATGGAAACTGTCCAACAGGAGAAGAGGCGAATGACATTACTATTGGACAATATATCTAACTAATGAAAAAAAAAAACCTGTTTTGTGGAATACCCCCCAGGAGAAATAAAAATCAAAGGATATGACTGGAGGAACAGTGCAAAAGTATTAAACTGCAATCATGTGAGTACAAAGCAAAAATGAAAAGAAAATAAAAGAAAAAATATAAGAAGCATGAGAATTGTAAACAACAGGAATCTAACTAATGATGGTTAGGTACCACGCTGTATGAGCCATTTGGAAAAACTAATCGCAGCATGTAAAAATGCCTGACTAGAACTATTCCACTATTCACTGTTTTATGGAGTTTTAATTAGTACTATTAAAACTAGCTTGAACAGAGAATGGTGCTGAAAAATGTATGTTGTCCCTTACCAGATGCAGTAGGATTAGCAAGCATTCCGGGTTTTCCCATTATAAATACAGATACAAGGCAAAGCCAAAAGCACAGGAGCAGTGCCACCATGACAGAAGAGGAGCCAGCAAGGTCACACTGCGCATTTCAACTGACACTGACCAATCCAGCCGTATAAAAGGACAACCTTTTATTGTTTTTGTTGGAATCTTAAAACCTGATTTTCTTGTAGTTCTCCATTAATATAAAAATTAAAATCTTGTTATATTAGACGTTGACATGTGTTATGAAATCTAAACATAGAAGCTGTAGCTTCGAGATTTTCCCAAAAACAGCTTCCAAACTTCTGAGGGATGGATACATGTTGCATAACTAAAGCTGTCAGTGAGGGACTTGATAACACTTGATAATAGACTCTCACAGAGACACAAACATGCACACGCAACTCCAAACATGTACAGGCCAACAATCCTACAGTCAGGCAGCGGTAAAATCATGATCACACAGGATGGCTTGCCAGTCAGCGGGTCCATCAGAAATGCCAGTATCATCACAGAGGGACATAACAGGTTAAATTCTGTTTAAGGTCCAGTTTAAATTCTGTACGTGCATCTCAGTGTTTGGGCAGAGCATTAAGAATGGGAATGGATCTGAGATAGATGCTGTCCAGCTCTGGATCTGGCTGCTGCAACCACGAAGGCATCCACGCGTCTAGACCATCTTCATGACCTTCTTGATCCAGTCGACATATATGGAGACACGGATGAAGATGTTTGGCTGCCCTGGGTGGCCACAGCGCCGCATAGGGATGATGACGCCCTCAAGGACCCAGCAATCTTTGTTCTGACAGGCCAGTGGTCCCCCATAATCCCTCTGCAAGACACCATGATCACTGATGCAGTAGGCATTTTGAGTACACTTCGATATAAAGAGAAATTGTACTAAAAGAACAGCCGCTGTTGATATTTCTCATGTTTTTACATTTGTGGCTATAATCTGCTCACAGTCAATTTTTTAACAGAGAGCCCAAGAAGAAGAAATATGCAAAAGTTATTGGACAGGCATCATGGTGGCATCTAAAAATGACCCACATCATTTGACTGAATTTATCGACCCATTTGTGTATTTGTCTCTATTAGAACAAAAGCTGGAAGGCAGAGCACTTTACCTCACATGCCCCAGCCCCTCCATTGAAGGAGGTGGTGCACATCTCATTATCCTTCACACGACCTTTGAAGTACTTGTTGCACTCCTTGTTGCTCAGAACGGACATCTTAGCCACTTTGAGGACTGTGTCATGTCCCGTTCCTGCCAGGGAGAGGTGGCAGAAGAATACAAGCAGGATAGGATGGGTGCCACTGAAAGATAATGGTGTATCCAGGAATCTCAGGAGCCTAGTGGTGAACAAGGAAGTGATGTACTGACCTTTAGTCTCACCCCAACCTGCAATTTCACAGGTGGAGCCCTCTGACACGATGTAGCGCTCTGGGGGCAGGCAAATCTGGGAAACGCGCTCGTTGAACTGGGCTGGGCTGGGAGAGGGAGAGTCGGGTAGGGAATATGGCAGATAGGATAGAATGACATTCGGAGGGGCGTGTAGAGATAGGGGACATCGGCAGGGAGCCGAGCAGTGACAAGGCTATGGGCTAAGCCCCCCCATGCCATCACTTACGTCTCTAGCTGCAGCATGACCAGGTGCGACTCGGATGGCCCACACACTATCTTGATAAGTGGGATGTTCTGCCGGTCTGGGTCGGTCTCTTTGGGATTTCGAAAGAGGGTCCCCATCATGGCAGTGTAACCCGTCAGATCGACGTAGCTGGACAGCATCACACGCAAACACTGACTGCTGTCACTTCATTCTTCTCATGCTGTTGCTTTAACACTAGTCCACGGCACTGCGGCAGCACACTATGTTTAAGTTTTACTAGGGCTTTCAAAATGAATGCATTAATCGTTGTGATTAATTTTAAATAATTAGCGAGTTAAAATAAAAGGTAATTCATGCAATTAACAACATTATCACGCAGTGCATTATGGAGCAACCATACAAACCATATAAATGATTACAAGAGGCACTTTCCTGTACTGTTGTTATTTATGACCTACTACCTTGTTATATCTGAAATATACATCATTTTCTAAATTAATTTGGCGATTCATTTTACATTTAAATATGCATTATAACAGGCTTTAGTCTTAAGAAGAAAAAAAGTTTTTAATCACGATTAATTCATTGCAAAATGTGCGATTAATTAGATTATTTTAAAACTGATCGACAGCCCTAATTTTTACATTTTATGTTAATATTTCAAGTTTGTGGGTTCATTTACTCTGCCCTCCTCATAACAAACTCATTACCAGGAGGAAAAGCACTGTTTGGTGCTGATCACCCATTTGGAATTAACCAGAGATCCTCCACAGAAATGGCTTCCCTTCCTGCATGAGAGAGGAAGGAAAATAGTTGGTGTGGAGTTACGTGAACAAGTCATTGCGATGTCACATTAGCACGGAGGTTACAAAAAGTCCTGTTCTAAAGGACTGCCGTTCTTAGAATTGAGATCTTTGGGACCCCAAGGACAGCAACAGTGCCCTACAGCCCCGGAGGACTGGGTTTGCCCGTTGTTGAGATAGCGACCGGGAGAGCAGCTGTGGCGCCCCCTGCTGACTGGCCTGTCTCGGAGACTGACGGTCCAGGGCGAGTTGCCTGGGCTTCCTCCAACTATGCGAAACTTGGAGACCATGCGGTCATCCCTCTTTCCACACTCGCTGAACTCCACATTCTCTGTATACATACACAGGGAACAAATATCAGCCACATTCAAACCATATTTAGATTTTAAACACCATTATCTCTGATAATGATGCTTATTAATATTCTAGCATCAAAATATCCATTTATGTGATGCAATAAGAACATGTAGCATAGTTGACTTCATGGTGTTTGATTATGTTTATGTGGAAACGGGGATGAAAGACCAGGGTTACATTGTCCACAGAGAAGTCTCTGTATTAATTAACTAACCTGCTGGCCTGGTGATGTGAGCCTTCTCTCCAGCTGTGAAACACAGAAAACATCTATCACTGAACAGCGGGTCCAAAGTTGTTGGAATGTAAGGTTTTGCGAACAACAGATAAGGGGCTAGAGGGAGATAGAAGCAATTGTGCTGGAAAACAAAGGAGAAGGTTGACTGCGAGTCGGAGCCATGAAAGGTTGGACTCCAACGAAGCTACGGTATGTCAGATGGAGAGATGGGGGGGGGGGGGTAAAGGGGCTATTTGGTTGTGTGAGGGGGTGAAAGAGTTATGGAGGAATGGAATAACTGGCCCTCACCACACTGTTTGATGGCGCAGTAATCAAATTCCGTCTTGGGGTCCGTTGTGTAGCACCAAGGTCCGTGCTGGTCCCCATCTGGGTTGCGACAGTAGTTGTCAGTCAGGTTTGCATCGGGGTGAGTCGTAGGGTTTATCCTGAGGACACATTGGCAGGCCCAACCAATTATTAACAAGGTCTTGGCAATGCAAGACAGCTCTGATGTCAGGCCAATACATCACTTTTTCTAATTTGCTAGGGAGACAACCCCATCGAGAAGCATTAGTGTAGTGTTTACCCATTTACATGGCTGAATGTTCACTGAAGTCATGCACATACTTTCCACAAGCAGAACAGCAGAACCTCTGCTGATATTTAGTGTAACGACCTGCTGGATACACGTCAAAAATGTGCTTTGTGTGACATCACAGTCCAGTCACGTTCAAATTACTAGTGTGTTACTCTATCCTGAGCTTTCAAAGCACGGGGAAAGCCAGATGGCAGCAGACATGAGGGCTCAACCTCTTCAGGCCAAGCTGGAGACAAGGGCATAGCTCTCTCCTTGTTAATTGACAGGTTCCGCTTGATCTCGTCCCAGCTCTCCTGCAGAGAGAGCCACAGGTATCCCTGTGCAGTCAGGGCTTACTTGGCTTTGTGTGGTGTGTTGACACTCCATTTCTGGCAGATGATTCCCTTACGGGTTTTGTGAACCACCCCTCTGTAGTTTTTACCATTTTCATGGTAGCAATCTGTAGTTACAGGGGAGAGATGAACATCAGACCAGCCCAGATCACGTTCATAAGACCAAGATCTTGGCACTAAATTAGTAAACTACTTATCATAGTCGTACTATATTTCTACTGCTTTTACTCTTCACAAATCCTGTAGTAACCCATTTATACAAGTTATTTACATGAAAATACTAAATTTGCTATTAACATCTACGCATCCATCCATCCATCTTACATAACAGGGTTCTGAAAAGTTTCAAGCATGGACATTTTTACACATGACTGAAATTCCACATCAGATTTTTACTGCATCCAAAGAATCACACTGGTCCAAAGCAGGACATACACAGACATTTGCCTAAACCCCTTAAACGAATTTTGGAAATGAGAGTACCCTCATTTCACTTTTACTTCAGTGGACAGAGTACATGTGTGTTCATTCCAATCGGAATTAAATAGTGCTGTTTCTTTAACAGGTCAATCAAAGAAATTACAGCACATCAGGAGTAAAACCACAGATGTATAATTGGTTACCAAAAGAATAAAAAGAATAAAAAAAAAAAGTCTGTGCTATATTATGACAAACTGCTCACCTTCAGCTTCAATGTCATCTGCGCAGCGTTTGATCTGCAGGCAGAGTGCCGTTCTCATCTCCGGCAAGGACGTGAAGCACCAGGGAGCCTCGGAGCCATCTGGGTTCCGGCAGTAATTCTCCTCCAGGCCCCTTGAGGGAGCAAGAGGGCAATGCAAGATATGAAATGCACAGGGAATTCATCTAGTAATGTCACTCATGGCTCAGGGTGATGATAAATTCCACCCAATTTCTCAGAATTAAAATAACTATATTTTGGAATTTCACTTTTTCCACACTAACAGCAGTTCAGCAACTTTCAGTCACTGAGTAGGTCCTTTATTCATGAGTTTATGAAAAGTTGTGCTGCAACAAAGCAAGTACATCTGTAAGGATACAGTGACCCACAAAGGTGGGAAAGGTTACCTTTAGTTTCCTGTGTAATCATTTGCCTTTTTATCCTTGGTAAACAAGCGTATTTGTAGGCATATGCCATGCTGACCGTGGCCAAAATGACAAAAATATTCCTCTGTTGTCGGAGAACATTAATACAGAAAATTTAGGTGGGGTTCTCGTATATTCTACAAACTTTAAAAACAAGACATTGGTTTGCCTGCGGTTTTTCCTACGCACCATTTCAAAAAACATCCTGCTTAGTCTGACACAGAGCGTATGACTAATATGACCAGCTGTCTTAGACTGGGCCTTTTGTGGGGAAGTTGTTGCCTGGTAGATGATTTTGCAACATGCAACTCAGATGGCAGTTTTTACACTTTATACATCTGAACAGCAGGGTATTTTACTGAAGTAAATTAAACCCTTTTGTTTGACAGGGCCATAGCAAGTCTCCAGCTGGTCGCAATTTTCACCCCCTAACCACTAAACTAACTAAACTACCTGCTACTTATCTATAGTTTTATCCATCACCTGTTGGAGGTGGGGTCTCTCATTCAAGGATCGCCTTGACCGATCAGCTCAGAGTGATGACCAGCTGCTGGTTGGATAGAAAGTGCTAAATAAACAGATGTCCAGGTCAATGTCCAGCCCCTGTCTGTCTATAAAGGAAGGGTAATTTCCACAGAAAGAGCCCAGTGAAAGGTCACAGTAATCAGAGACTGAAATCTGAATACTGATTTATTAGATCCTGAAAATAAGGCCTGGGTGCAGAACAGCATGCTACACTTTCTCCCTTCCTATAGGAAGCAGCGAGTAGTTATAAGAAGCACAATGTCACAGTGGGCCTGCGTTCATAGTGGGGTACCGCAGGGTTCAATTTTAGGACCACTATTGTTCCTAATTTACATAAATGATATAGACACCAATATATACAGTAAACTGGTGAAATTTGCAGATGACACCAAGGTGGGTGGTGTAGCAGATACTGAACTAGTGGCTCAGCAGCTACAGCGGGATCTTGATTTAATTAGTGAGTGGGCCGATACCTGGCAGATGAAATTTTACATAGACAAATGTAAGGTACTCCATGTAGGGAGAAGAAATATAAAGTACAGGTATTTTATGGGACCTACTGAAATAAAGGTAGCTGATTATGAGAAAGACCTTGGTGTGTATGTTGATGCTTCCATGTCTCATTCTCGCCAGTGCAGGGAAGCAATAAAAAAGGCCAATACGATGTTGGGGTATATCTCCAGGTGTGTGGAGTTTAAGTCAAGGGAGGTAATGCTAAGATTATACAATTCCTTGGTGAGACCTCACCTAGAATATTGCGTGCAGGTTTGGTCACCATATCTTAAAAAGGACATTGCGGCCTTAGAAAAGCTGCAGCGTAGGGCCACAAGAATGATTCCTGGTCTTAGAGGAATGTCATACGAGGAAAGGTTAGTTGAGCTAAATCTGTTCAGCTTCAAGCAAAAGAGTGAGGGGGGACATGATCCAGGTCTATAATATTCTAACAGGTTTGGATGCTGTTCAACCAAATAGTTACTTCAGCATTAGTTCAAATACAAGAACTCATGGTCATAGGTGGAAATTAGCGGGAGAACATTTCAAACTGGACTTAAGGAAGTACTTCTTCACACAGCGTGTAGTCAGAGCATGGAATAGTCTTCCGGATAACGTAGTGCAAGCTGAATCCTTGGGTTCCTTTAAATCAGAGCTAGATAAGATTTTAACAACTCTGAGCTATTAGTTAAGTTTTCCCCAAGCGAGCTCGATGGGCCGAATGGCCTCCTCTCGTTTGTATAGTTCTTATGTTCTAAGCTCCCCCCCCCACCACTTACACATCTATGCTTTTTAGTTATGCACCAAAACTGATACTCTAGTATTGGTATCCGGTCTGTCACCGTGTTCATGTCCTTGTACTTGTACTACAAAGAGACAATGCCTATAACAGATAGCACATAATGACGTGCCAGCGATATCATTAACGAGCAAAATAAATGGGACAAAATGTCAGCAGTGTGGAAATACTTCAGATTTAACAATGAAATCCAAAGCATAGAACTAAACTATCAATAGGAGGTACAAAAGGTTCATACAACATAAGTAATCTAATCACACGTCTAAAAACTAAACATAAGCAAGAGCTTGCCGAAATTGCACCAGTGACAGCACTCTGCAAAAACCAAAAGTGCAGCAAACACTAGCATGGAGTAAGACAATGTCAAACAATAAACCTCATGCAGTGAAAATAAAGTCAGAAGCCGAGTCTCAATCAGACACAATGTAGAAATGGTGGTACACAGAAAGTGTAGCGCTTTCTTTGTAATAGTGAGGTGGGATGCGGTATAAAAAGTTTGTGAACCACTGCTATAGGGCTTTAAAGCGCATTGTCTGTATGTAGTTTTTTTTTTTCCGGCTAAAAAAACATTAACTACCCTACTTAGTGCTGCTGTGGGGGGTGGGTTCAATATTATAATTTATCCCAATATTTTAAGTTAAAATATTGCTTATTCTTTTTTAGACATTGCACAGCCCTGACTGGTATTGGTATCTGCGAGTACCAGAAAGTGAGCATCGGTACTTGTACTTGGTCTGAAAAAAATGGCATCAGTGCATCCATAGTGCGGTACCGGAATGTTGGAGGATGGGTATGATAAGAAGCCAAGAGTTTGTGCATTTATTCATGCATTCCTCCTACTAATTCATTTGCTTTAACTACTGTATGTACAAAACCAGATTTGCTCCATTAAAGTATAAAAGCTGTAGTTCATATAAACTTAATAAAAAACATGCAGCATAAGAGGCTCTGGCTCACTTGCACTCGTAGGTCTGAGGGTAAAAGGGGTGCTGGTGTGGTGACTGGGAGTCCCAGCGCTGGCAGGGGATGCCAGATGTCGTCTCGTTGACTTTTCCACGGTAATCCTCCCCACGGCCACGGAAGCAGATGGTGGTGTGACAAGAGTCGGACAGTTTCTGGGGGACCTTCTCTTTAAAGAGCCATTAGAGTGTGCACAGTTGAAGGGATCAGCACGAGGCAGAGCGGCAGATAAAGATGAAAGTAGAGGAACATGGGAGATAAAGAGAGGGAAAAATAAAAAACAAGATTCTGACAACAATTCCTGACTATTGGGTCAAGCCAAACTAAACAGCTTTTAACTTCCATCCATCCATTAACTTCTGCTTGTCACAGGGGTAGAAACTTCAGGAGAGATACCCAGACCTCCCTCTCCCCAGCCACCTCTACCAACTCTTCAGGGGGGATGCTGAGGCGTTCCCAGGCCAACCGAGGGATATAATCCCTTCAGCGCGTCCTGGGTCGGCCCCAGGGCCTCCTCCACAAAGTCCACAAAGTCCACAAAACACAAGTAGACTGGATAGGCAAACTCCCAGGCCCCGTCCAGTACCCTATAAAGGGTATAAAGCTGGTCCAGTGTTCGACGGCCAGGTTGAAAGCCACATTGTTCCTCTGAATCCTGAATTATCGATCTCACCCTCCTCTCTAGTACCCCGGAATAGACTTTCCCAGGAAGGCTGAGAAGTGTGACCCCCCTGTAGTTGGAACACACCAACTTTCTTCAATAAGGGGACCACCACGCCGGTCTGCCAATCCAGCGGCACTGTCCCTGACCTCCATGCACTGATGAGAAGGCATGTCAGCCATGACAGCCGCACAACATCCAGAGCCTTTGGGTACTCCGGGCGAATCACGTCCACCCCCGGGGCCCGGCCACCACGGAGCTCTTTAACCATCCTGGCCACCTTAGCCCCAGTGATGGGCATGTCCACTCCAGCCCCCTCAGGCTCCATGCCCTCAGATGTCTCAAAGACTTTGAACTTTGGTGCTAACAAAGACTTAAGAACATCATGGAACGCAAGGAGGTCTAGCAGAAGACCTCAATACCAAGAATGCGAAGATCACACTTGTGGTCTTGGCAAGAGCGGTTTTGCTAACTTGCCTTCCAGGAACAAACCTGGGGTGCAATGAATTATGGGACTGGTCTCGTTTGGTAAGGATGCAACTGATGTATCCTTCATATTTGGAGTGGAGCAAAAATGAAATCGGGGGATTTTTTACTGTCCTCTGTATTCTGGAGTATGGGAACTGTCTTCGGCAATGAAAGACGACGTAAAATGGCTACATGAGAACACAAGTATGATCAAGTACGCATATAGAGAAACACCTGAGAACTTCTGGAGCGCCACATGGTCACCAGGAGTCATCATCTACTTGACCATAACTTAGCAAAGGAAAAAGCATGTACATATTTGTAAGTTTTGTTTCTATATTTGTCCATTACTGTTGGAAGATGGTCGGTGCCTTTTGTCGGTCTACCTTACTCGCACCTGTTTTTGGTGAAGTCAGGGAGTTAGGGTAGTTAAGTATTTTTCTTTTCTTTCTTTTTTGGTAGGTATGCATACCATGTGTTGGGTGGAGGCAGTTTGGGGATTTCGTTGGTTACTTTGCCATGGTTTGCCCCAGGAGATGTGGCATGACCGCACCTGTGTGAGTTATGTGTATTGTAGGTTGGTGGCTTAGGCACAAAAAATTGCACTGCACTTGTGAAGATTGTTAGTAGTGTGTGATGTTTTTATGGACCTGGTGTTGTTTGTTAAATGCCCTACCCTGGGGGATAATAATAGGATCGGTCATGTTTTCTCTGCCTTTGGAGTCTCTCCCTCTCTTCCAGACCAGCTGTGACATTCACACACAGATATCCCACTGCCCCCTGCTGGAGGCCTGATGGGGAGACACTCACGGCACTTGCTGATCTGGCAGGCTTCACGCTCCACCTCTGGGTTTGTGGTGTAGCACCAGGGAACCGGGGAGGCGTCTGGGTTGCGGCAGTAATTGTCATCCAAACTCTTATCAGGATACCTGCATGTGGGATGGAGTGCCCTTGAACACCACATGCATAACCAGCAATATGCCAGCACAAGTCAACTGGTTAATGCACAGGCATTAAATCTTCTGAATGGGGTAGTGCTTCATAACCAAAGCTAAATACAGTCATGTGCCGCATAACAACATTTTGGTTAATGGAGGACCACGTATATCAGGGTTCCAAATCACGATTTCAAATCCAGGCCTTATTTTCAGTTCTCCCAGGTAGTTAGTTTAATAATTACTGATTCTGATTGGTCAGAAGCTTCACACCTGGCTCACAGGTAAAGGAAGGCTGGAAAACCAGGATTGTTCGGACCTCGAGGACCGTGATTTGAATAACCCTGACATATATGGTGGTCCCATACGATTATAACAGAGCTGAATAATTCATTTCGCCTAATGACATTGTAACCATTGTAATGTTGTAGCACTACTCATGTGTTTGTGGTCATGCTGGGGAAAACAAATCTACTGCACTGCCAGTCATTTACAAGTATAGCATACAATTAGATACAGTACATAATACTTGATAAATAACTATGTTACTGGTTTATATATTTACGATGGTGTACTTTTTACAGCTATTTAAGCTATACCATAAAACCCAGGTGTGTAGTAGCCTATACCATCTAGGTTTGTGCTACTACACTCTGTTTGCACAATGATGAAATCGCCTAACAACACAGTTCTCAGAACGTATCCTGAACATGACTGAAGATAAACTTATTTCAATTTTACAATGATCAACTTCCAATTGATGCTTTCTTCAAATTCAAAACCAACTTTGTTAGATGTTGTATTCTTTATCTTGTGACTACCAGTCCGTAAACTTGTCAAATTTTTATGTTTTAACTCTTTTTTATTACATGTAGTATTTGGTTGGTGGTATGGTAAAGAATGTGTTGGTGTTTTAAAGGCAGGTTGTTAGTGCTGTTTGGACAAGTTGGTACAATAAGGATAACAGACTTCATTGTCAGTGTAAAACACATTACAGTGAAATTTCACTAGCAGCTCTCATGCGAGGGAAAGGTAGCACTGTATATAACATAGCAGAGATAAGTGCATAAAAGGTGTAAAAGTATAAAAAGTGCAATGAGTGAATAAACAGAATAAAATACAGGACAATGAAAAATAGTATATATGTGCTTTAAACACATAGGTGATAGATATTATTGCATGTGCGAAAAACGGCATTCATATGTATCAGGGAAATACAGTTCAGACCGACTTTTGGCACAGACCCTGTAAAAGGCAGAGCTGAAAGCACCTACTTCTCAGGCTGGTAGATGTGCTGGTGGGGGTGCTGCTGGTCCCAACGCTGGCATTCAAGGCCAGACTTCGTGTGGTCCATCTGTCCCCTGTAGTCCTCTCCATTGCAAGTAATACACACCTCTGGTGCAGACACAACAAACTATAACTTTCCTATCCTGGCCATATAGGTAATGCGTAGCTGAAGAAACTTCATACACGTTAAACATACAAAGAGCAGACGGAAACCTACAAAGGCCCTATATATACTGTGAGCCAGACATCAGCACACTCTCATGGGACATTTAAAGCATTTTGCATTTTTCCCCCCAGCTGATAAAACATCTTTTAAAGATCAGAGTTCCAGTAAAGCTGATTATAAGCAGTCTTCTTACTGCCATACTGGAGAGAAAAATACCTGCTAAGCAACCTAGAATAAGATTTTTCCTTTTGTTTCTAAACTTACAGGACCAGAACTTTCAGTTGGACATCCATTTGTAAACTTTTTGAGACACCATTCAAAATCAAGGTCAGAGACCATAATTCAGAAGACCTATGTCTAATTTCCTCTATTCGCCAATCCAGCAGTCAGAGAGCCCCCCCCCCCCCATTCATGAAGAAGGTCTACCATCCTCGCAGTGGGGGATCCTGCAAGTCTCAAATCGCCTCTCTGGATCTGTGGTGTAGCACCAAGGCCCAATTTGGTCTCCATCTGGGTTCCGGCAGTAGTTAAGCTCCAGACCATTTGTGGGTGAAGGAGTCCACCTGGTGCAGAGGAGAGATGGAAGAGTAAAACGAAACTGAGAAGATGAGCTGAGGTCTAACAGCTGGGTGCAAAAGCAATACCTGACTAACAGAGTCTGAGAATTCTGTTGGCTTTTCAGAACAGTTTGGTAACATTTCACGTACAGCTGTCTTCCATAATGCATTATAGGTACCTTCATAATGCAGCCCTAGATCATAGTGTTGATTATAATACTTCTTAAGCTCCAATGAAGCTCATCTGTAATGCACAATAAATACCTTCATAACGCAATACAATGATCAGTATAAGAATTTAAGGATGCTTTGTACTGCATTATAAAGGTATCTATAGTGCATTATAGATGAGAGCTTCATAAAATGCATAATAAACATGACTATATTGTTCTATACCTTCTTAAAAATATTTACAGCCATGTTTATAATGCTGTATGAATGCATTCTGTTATGAATGTGCTCATAGATTCATAGACATGTCATTCATAAGAAGTGTTACTGACAGTTACTGAGAAAGAAGCAATCTGTACGAGCAATTGAAATTTTGGTGCTAATAGCTAAACTAATCTTAAAAGTGGATCTAATAGGTGCTAATAGCTAAAACAATTCTCCTGGTGTTGGCTTCTTCCCAAGGGTCACCACTCTCTCAAACCCTACATCCTGAGAACATTTTCATAGTGGCCTACAAAGACTTTCACCACATCATAGCAATATTCATAATTCTTTACTTTCTCTTGTTCACCTGTCTCTTCTGCTCCTGTTTGTCTCACATAATCTGTGCTGCTGTCTGTGTTGATGTTTACATCTCACATTTAATCATGGTTCTCTTACACATGCATTCATGTTTACATCTCAGCTTTACTCACACGTCTCCTCTCACTGTTTACAGTGCAGTCTCTCACCTGTGGTCATGTGGGAATTTGGACCACCACTGCTGGCATTCATATCCGCTCTCGGTCTTAGACACTTTTCCCCGGTATGTCTTCCCATCACCCACAATGCAGTTTCGCACATAGTCTGCGTGTCATACCAATATTCTCCATTCAGTCAGGTCAGGAAAAACATCCACCTTTGCAATGTCATGCAGGTTGCTAAACACTAATGTAACATTTACTGAAGTTTTAAAGGCTCTTCAAATTGCTGACTGACTAGTAAATACCTGGCCTGTATGCTTATGAAACATCAGATTTCTAGAGCATTTAAACAGGTAATAGACATGGTAGACAATGATGATAAAATATTGATCTGTCCTTGTCCAATATATGGAATTTAGTCTGTCAGAAGATTGACCTTCTGTGTCCACCTTTGCGGTCCTCACATCGGATCACTGTCACACAGCCTCTTGTCCTCACAGGATTCCATGCATTTACCTTTTTTCTCATACAGATCGCAGTTGACGTTCCTCTTGACTTCAGCTGTGTTTTCGTCCCTCACCCAGGGGAGATGTTTGCACATATAGGACGGACGGGTTTCATAATTAAATGCTCTAAAAAATGGAAGATATTACATGATGCAAGTCTGGGTAACTGCTATTACCGACGCTATGTGCTACAATGATCTCTACGTCATATATATATATGGACAACATACCCTAAAAATGAAAATTACGATATTTTCAGAGATTTTCACAGCATCAATATTTATCATGATATTCTAAAATCCATACGTAGAAGACAGTAAAACATGACAAGTGGTTTTCTGATTATGATGGCCAAATTAAAATTGTGTGGCAGGCATAATGATAGATTATGCCAACAACAGACTCATACCTTATAACTGTCAATTATGCAAGCAACCAAGTATTTAGGCCATATCATAATACTCATTCAACTTGATGACTATATGATATGAATGTCCATAATCACAATGTGATATTTTATTGATATACTACCCAGCCCTAATCTATTATGAAAGTAACTAATGGATCTGTGCAACAGTGTGGTTATTGTGTGAGTGCATGCCCTGTACAGAGTACAGGTATCACTGTGCATTATGCATGTGTAGGCATGTTTGCCTGTGTGTTTACGTGAGCAGACACCTGCAATCTGCGGACTGAGAACAGCGCTTGGCACACTCCTCCAGGGATAGTCCAGACAGTGGCATGGTACGGTCTGCATCCCGTCCTTTGGACACAAGTTCACGGCCCTCAGAACGTTGGTAATCATTCAGGGGGCTCCGAGAGGCTGCCACGACACACAAACACACTCTGTAAACACTGATACAGATGAGGACACAGAAACCGCACACACACCTAATGAACATGAATACAGAACCTAACATCTGCCATGCGGGACATCCACTGCAGCTCATCACACAGGAAGTATGACATATTTTTGGAAATTACACAGTGAATAAGTCCTGAAACAGCAACTGGCTTTCTACACATTGTTACACATGAGCTGATACACAAACTAACTACAGTAGGCACACTGGAGGCATGTGAATCAAGAGCACATGCAGAGCAGAAACATACACACAGACCCCACATATGATGTAACATAAGATGTACACCCTGTATTTGAATATAATCTAATAACCCTCACACCTAATGGAGCCCTTGCCGGTTCAAAGCTTAAAAAACTACATTTTTCAGATGATTTGTAGCAAAATCTCACAGTCAACAGTACAAATGAAAGTGGGGTTCCGGTTCCCGACAGTACCTAAAAGCAGCCTGCCTACATTATTATTTGTAAATACATTATTGTATAACTTAAGACTTTCTGGCATCTATCTGAAAATTTCCTAAGCTTTTATTCAGTGCACATAATACATGCACTATAACAAAACTATTAAACACAAGTTCAGAATCTGTAGGTGTAACTACAGTGTATTTAGGCTTGCTGTGTTCTGAGACAATACATGTAACTAAGGCCAGTGCGAAGCCAGGGCAAACCTGGAATTTGCTGGGGGTGCCCTGGGAGGGTTGCAATCTATGACACAGTAAATTCTAGACCTGCTGTTATATGACTACAAGTGCAATGATTTAACTGCCATATTGGAGAAGTCGAGAAGTCTTTTGGCTGCAGAAACAGGGGTGGATGCTACTCCAGTTATATAATGTTCCACCAGTTGGTGTGTTTACTGTTCATAGTATATTTTTGTATTGACAGTTTTGTGATATTGCCGTGCAAACATACATTTTGCAATCTTCAGAATAGCGCTGGGTGGTATACCCGTTCATCCGATATACCAGTTACCCATACAATATGAATTTTTAATATACCGCCATACCATAGCATAACTGAAACCACATCTGATTCTGTGTATAATGTAATAAAAACACTTTGAAATAGGGAAGTAGTTAACCATAACGAGTCAAGTGCTGTGTATGTCATATGCGACATAATTTTGTATTTGGGAAGTTGCAGTGACATGTAGAATTTTATTTGAAGAGATAATGAATTAGCCACAATATGCCAGCCATTACTTGTACTGCTAAACACATTATGTTTTATTATTAATTATGTGTAGCAGTCAAATGTTATTTTTAACCTTTAAGCTGCTTGTCTTTGGGAAGTTGCAGTGACATTCAGAATTTAACTTTGAAGGGATTAAAGATATCGGCCTATGTTCATGTTGTTATGGAAATACTTTATCACTAGTGCGACTTTCATGTAGCCCAAAGGACTGTCTGAGTTGTTTCTGTTTACTTTCCTTTTTTGACACCTGTGATGCTGTCAAACTCTTCACACTGCAGTGTCAAGTTCAGTATTGGTGTCCAGTCAATGTTGCCTCTGCCTAACTGTTAGTAACATGAAAGGATAAGACTCACCTTTAGGATTTTTTCTTTTTTAAAATCAAACAATTTATTTTAGTCATCAGCTTACCTCTCATAATTTGTGTGACACAAAAAAGCCATGAAATTACTTGTATTCACATTAATATTAACATTACCATCGCCAAAAGTCCCCACAACCATAAAGAGAATGGGGACCATGAGATGCAACAGAATTAGCATGCTAACAAAAGCTAAGCCTACGTTCACCAGCAAATGAAGATCAATACTGTTATGTACGTAAACGAACACATAGAAACATGGGTAATTGTTACACTATTCTTACCATTTTCAAACTGATCTCCATGAACACAAGGGCTGTTAAGGGTTTTCACAGTAACATCAAATTTTAAGATGTGTAAATGTATGATGCAAAATCAAGGCCAATACTTTTGTTAATTTGAAGTAAGAATTGAAAACGAAGTTCAAGCTTTCATGTACTTTGAATACATTGTTGTGTTTTTTAAACTAAAAATAAGTGTTTCAAAGTTTTATTTTTTGGTTTAAATTAGGGATGGGCCAATCCACATTTTTTTTTTTATCCAATTCCAATACACATCTGCTGATACAGATTCTGATACAAGAGTTCTTTTTAATGTAATATTTTAATATAATTATATATATAGTCAATATTTATACTTTAATAATTTTAACTAGTAAATACAAATAATATATGTCAGAAAATCTATAATTAGGCTACACCTATACGTACTGTTAACCTTGCTTGTACATCTTATTTTAAGCGTTTTTGAGGCATTTTACAGTTCTGTTTGAATATTTTCCAAGGGAGGAATGCTTAAAATACCCCACAATTTTTTCTCACACTGGCAACAGCGTCACTAGCATTGTAAATATCTTGAATTCATATTCTCACTAAGAATTATATTTTTACTAGCAAGAATTAAGTTATGACGAGTAAGCCTTATACTAATAAAAGACAATTTGGTTTGCCATACTAAATGGGAAAGAGCTGTCCTGCGGTTGATTGTACAAATCAATTTGAAAAGAAATATTTATCTTATCCGACTGCCGAAAACTAAGTATCAGGCGGATCGGTCACATATTGCCGATTCTCGTTCCGTCGGATCTCCAGTTTAAATGTAATTTTGATTCAGTTCTGAATTTTGTGCTGTAATACAATGTGCGGATCCCAAGAGCCTTTGTGAGCAGCATTTGCTGTCACTTAAAACAAAAAAGAAGCAACTGAAAAAATCTGACTTCAAATATCAAAATAGATATGAAAGTGAAAAATGAAAATAAAACATTTACTTAAAAAACAGTGTGACGTCACATGCAAGCACATTTCTTCATCGGGGGGAGGCGGTGTTTGCTAGTTTTTGCAGGGGGCGTTTGATTCTCAGGCGCCGGCCCTGCCTGTAACTATAACATAACCTTACCGAAAAGATTAAATAAGGGAAATTCCCCATGCGTTCTGAACGCCAGCCAGATGCTAACATTCCCCCAAGATCAAAACAGTTGAGTGGCAAGATTTTAAAGCGGATAATAAGAAATGGCAGCCCCCCCCCCACCAGCACCACAGAGTCCGTGTGCGTGTACTGTTTGCATTTACCGGCATGGAATATTGGCTGAAGGATTGATTTCGTCGCTCAGTGGCTGAAGTTCAAACCACACTGGAATAATGTAACTTGGCCCATGTACATGACTAGTTATACAAAGCGGTAAAGGCAGCTGTCGTATACAACAAAATATCAGCTAAACCAATAAATAAAGCTTTTCTGTGATATTTGCGTTAAATTTCTATCAGCCTCGCCGCATCTCGATGGCATGGAGCGGATCTTTTAACAACAAAATTAAATTCAACCGATAAAGTTCACTGGAGAAGCTCAAAGCACACAAAGCAGTAGCCTACTGAATGTAAATATTCCATGATAATAAAATTACCCTTACATCATTTAACAATAATTATATACAAGCACGTTTGGTTGTTGCACTCAAAGTTTTAATGTCCATATTATGGAAGTTAAATTCAACTGCCTGTGTTTTGCAATTAAGATAAACTACTTTGCAATTTGTCAATATAAAAAAATTCAGTAAGCCACATTTCCTATAAAAATGACTAATCCGACATGCAATCGCACACATACTCAATGCTGTCTACAGCCACTAACGTTAAATACAGGCACTGGTTTTTATAAGGCTATATAGCGAGTTTTCACAGACAAGTGACAGCAAAATACCTCACAGATATTTTCTAGAGGAAGTCCTAAAAACGGGGGAAACGGGGAGCATTATGTGGGTCGTAAGGCCATGGAGTAACACAAGAAACAACCTCGCTAAATGTAAAAATTTGCGTTGTTTTAATAATTACTGAAATAAACGTAAATTCAATTAAAATAACTACAGATCCCAATACGTGACGAATTACCAATTAGATTAATGTTTGTTTTCTAAAATATATTTAACTTAACATTTCTGTAGTTAATTACTTTTCACCGGGTTTTAATGACGAAATTAACTGGAGGGACGCCTATGGAGAGGAAGTTCGTAAACAAACATTTTGTTTTCAGCATAAAAATAAAAACCACATAAACCGTTTCTACATAGCACGTTTACTCCTACCTTTAGCCAGTCCACTGTAAAATGCAAATACGGCACAAAACAGAAGTGATTTAATTTTCATTGTCATTGTAAACACGCTTCCGACGAGCACTCAAGCGAAGCGAATGTATCCGAAGAACTTTTATTCCGTTACACGGCCTAGTATTTGCAAGCGTATTGTGTCCCCCTACCGACTGAGGTGGGAACTGCAACGAAGATATACGATTATATGTTCGCTTACTATCAAAGCCTGCCCGCTGTTTTCCATTGCAAGTTTACCGGATATTTCTCAATGCTTGGTTGGCAAAGACTGAAGAAGTACGGGGAAAAAATACAGATTACACCCGAAACGGAATACTGCATACCTAGAACAAACTTATGATTGATGCCCCATGTGAGTGTGTAATATTTCTATTTAAATGTAACAAAGCAGAAATTCTATAAGTGAACATTTCAACGAGCAACATTAATGATGATGCTGGTTGTTACTCCACAATGTGCGGTGCTCAGTTTCGTAATCCCTAAGTTCTCATGCTTCCCCAGCAGGGGTCAGTATCACGCTTCAGGGCGAGACGGATCCGGCAGAAGTGAAACTTCTTCGCGGTGGAAAAAACAGACGAGGAAAAGTGTGATAATTCCTCAGTTCGTTAATCTTCCATAACGTATCTAATAAGAGTGTTGCGGTGAGTCATGAGAAACCGAAATCAACGACATACGTGACTTCGTCGTCCACTGACCAACAGTTAAACCAAGGAAGAAAAATCCAGAGGACTTTGATCTCAAGATCGATATGTGTAAGAGTAGTATGCTGTAGGACTAGCATTGGATCATGCATATTACTGGCATCATTTATCTAATGCATTTACTGTATTTACTATTATATATTCACTGGTAAAACGGCATATTTGAATGTATTAATGCTTATTAATTCGGTTGTACAAAAAAGTTAGGGGTGTGGCTTGGAGGAAATACTAAAGTTAACATTAATATTGTGATTTTTAAATGATACATCTGGAATGCCAAGCAGACTAATTCCATGAGCGTAAACTTGGACAGAGATTATCTTTCGGGAGCCTCCGTGTTTTTAGGACGAGTCGTCACCTGCCGCACGTTGATTGCAGGGCAGCATGTCTGCGGTGAAGCTAACTGACGGATGCACATCGCTGGAAGGCGGTGGGGAGCCGCTGTTTTACCGGCAGGCGGAGCCCCCCGGGCCTGCCTGCCGAATGACCGTCCTCCTGCTGCACGGAATCCGCTTCTCATCACAGAACTGGCTCAGCATCGGCACCCTGGAGGTCATCGCTAAAGCTGGCTTCCGCGCAGTTGCTATCGATCTGCCCGGTACTCCTGTTGTTTGTTTTAGGGGTGTTTACTTGCCAAATATGCAGTTACAGCGCACATGATATTACAAGATTTTCTTACACCAGTATTTATATACAGGTAGGGTGAGTATTGTGAAAATGGAACTGGCAAAATGGTACAATTAAGCC
The DNA here is from genome assembly GCF_048594095.1 of Paramormyrops kingsleyae. NCBI lineage: Eukaryota > Metazoa > Chordata > Actinopteri > Osteoglossiformes > Mormyridae > Paramormyrops > Paramormyrops kingsleyae. The sequence continues at coordinate 34,151,213 of NC_132802.1, forward strand.
CCATAAAATTAATATTGATTTTTTCTTTTATATATTGTGTTCAAGGGGGCATTGATGTACTGTATTTAGAATGGTATCAAGTAGAGATTCAAGACGTAGAGATGATTTTTCCAGATCACAAATTATCAGAAAATGTACCATTTTAACAAAACTCATCCTAGCAACAATATTAGCTTCTTTAATGACCTGACAGTTTTTTATTCTCTAATGGTGTCATTTTTCTGTTCTTCCCCTCTGAGGTTTTGGAAACTCCAAAGCAGCCACTCCTCCAGCGGCTGTTGGGGAACTGGCCCCAGGGAGCTTTCTGAAGCAGGTGGTGGAGGCCCTGCAGCTGGGTCCGGTGGTGGTGGTCAGCCCCTCCCTGAGTGGCATGTACTCCCTGCCCTTCCTATTCCAGCACGGCCCACTTCTTGGGGCCTACATTCCTATTGCACCCATCTGCACGGAGAAGTTCACTGCTGAACAGTACCAGAGTGTGCAGGTTTGGCTCTTTGTGTTCTCTTAAGGGTCACACACATAAGGGTGACGAGCCTGATTTTGTACATAAGTTTCAAGCCACTGCCAGATTTACATAAGAACATAAGAAATTTACAAACGAGAGGAGGCCATTCAGCCCATCAAGCTCGTTTTGACCACAAAATGCCTCCATTAAGCAAAGTTGAGGTCATTTTGCCTTTGCAGTGCAACTTGGCAGTGGGTGGATTTTTACAATTAGTGGTATAATGCAGCCACCATCGTGACTCCTGACTATATTTTGCAAATATAAACTACAGGATTAATTAACTATTGGCAGGGCTGGAAATGAAGCTTGCCCAGTCGACTGAGACAGGCAATTAGGTGAAGGTCAAGTACAAAAAAGTCAAACACCCACTTGCAGGCTAGTTAGTTTACTGCATTTTCACTGAAATAACCCAGTTGACTAGTCTCAAAAATTTTCAAGTCCCACCCCTGATTATTGGCACCTGTCATCATTAATTCATGTTCAGTTTGTTGATGGCTGCTGATTACAAGTAAAGTTGAAAGTAGTTACACAACTGTATTTATCTATAATGAAAAAGAAACATATGCACACCTTAATTTGAAGATAACATTTTATATTTTAGAAATACAGGGAATGGAAATGTGTATTTGGCCTTGTATTCTAGTATTGGCTATGTAAAAACCCATGAGTCTGAACATAACTATGTTGGTAAAAAACACTACATTGATTGCTTTCAATTGAACATAAACCTTGTTATGCAGTTGATCTTGCTTTGGCTCTCTCTCTACGTATCATATCAGAGCTTCACTGTATTATTGATTTTGGGAATCATCTTTAATCTTGGCACCAATCCACTCTGTTACAGACACCTACTTTGATTGTCTATGGAGATCAGGACACACAGCTGGGTGAGGTGTCCCTGAACAACCTGAAGAAGTTGGCTAACCACAAGGTAGTGGTGATGGAAGGGGCAGGACACCCCTGTTACCTTGACAAACCTGTAGAGTGGCACAAGATACTCTTGGACTTTTTGCATACTCTAGACAGTTTAGATCATTCACCAGTGAAATAGTTCTCATGATTGAATTCATGAAAGAAGTACCCCATCTATCTGACTGGTAAATTCTTCTAAAAGTATACTATCTTTCAGTGAATAAAAAGAGTTTGTAGATTCGTATTTTTGTAATCATTTTGTTTAAAAATCCATGTGATTTTTATGATTGGCACACTAATGAAATCTGACATGTCTCTATGATACCAAGGTGTCTCTGTTCTGAAGGTGAACTAAAACACTTTAATAAAACATTAATATTAAAATTGCATGCTTAGTTTTTTTCTAATTATGAAATCAAACAATGCTTGTTGTCCATGGCGTCTGTAACCTGCTCTCTGATGCCCTGAATAATGAAAGACATTGTCATCATTCTGGAGAAGCCACTTGTGCCCCTGTCAAATCCGCGCTTAGAATATGCCCAGTGAACATGTAACCAGCTCAAGATCTTCTGGATCTTATTTAAAATGTATTTTTTAACATTGTTCCCACTAAGACCAACGGCTTTTGTTCCTGTCATCTTGTTTCATTGGTGGTTTTTCATTGACACAGCTGCAAACAGTAAAAAAAAAAAATAAATCATCGTTACATCATCAACATTGTGCCACAGTTAAAAAGGGACAAAAAAACTATATGAAACACACCTCCAGACACAGGTGAAGTGAAAAATATGAACATTATTTAATAACTGATTCTCTGTAATAAACAATTTGAAAATATTTTACAAGGAGTCACAGACACAATATTTTACAAATTTTTCATCTTTTTTTGTTTCTTCTGTACAAAAGAATGGAGCGACATGAAACAAAGCTTCTTGGACAAAAGGAGCTGAATCTTTCTCGCAAACATTGTCACCAGCAGCAAAAAAAAGAAGAAAAAAAGTATTTGCTTCAATTCAGACCCCAAACTTATGATTATTAGCCGCATATAATTTTTTTAAAATCTCACTTAAAGATGAATTATTTTTTCATTGTAATGTTTTTCTTTTTTAATCCACATTTGTCAAACATCGTCACATAGCACCAGACTACAGACTACAGAATCACATACACACTTGTTGTGGTCACAGGCTTTCCCATAGAAGACGCACCTACACAGACATGGTGAAGGAACACAGTTGGTGAGGGAGGGGCACACGACAGAAACCCCTCCCCTTCAGCCGAAATGATTTTCTTTTGGCTAAGGTAAATTTTTTTGAAAACCACAGGCCACAGAGCCATGTCCCTTGCCACGCCCTCTAAGTTGGGATACACAACAATACATCCACTGCCACTTAACACACTGCAACAGAATATCCAGTCCTGTCGACTCCACATTGCTGAGTCACAGGTTCCTTTTAAATCCCAATGAGGCGAAGCAAGCTTTGCTGACAAGAGCTGGGTAGCAGGTCTGGGAAACAGAGTTCTTGGCTTGTTTACATCTGGCACTGTAAAGACAGCCCCCGCCTTGACTGACCCTCCATATTTAATAGCTTTACATGGTCAGTGCTTGGAGGTGAAGCCTTGAAGTGGAATGGTCCACAAAGATACACTCTTATGTTAACAACACTGAAAGGACCTAAAGTGACAAAAGCAGAGCAATTCTGAAAGTGAAGCACTGCAGAGTGGGACTGCTTTTGCAGGGCTCACATCCCCCACGTTTGCATCGTTGACTGGCTAAGCTTTGGGAGGAAAGAACGCAATCTGGGAATCGACCGATCAGCACTGAAAAATATACAGGGGCTTTTGATCCAAGTTTTTCTTTCAAAGAAAGAAAAGCTGGAGACAGTTTAGGCTTTTTTGAATATCATTTAACTGCCCAGATGACAAAATGATACTGAGAATAAAAAGACTGATTTGACAAATAATTAAAGGTGGTCCTGAAATATCTCTCAGTCTTTCATTAACAGATGGATTTCATAGGAAGCTGGTGTTCACAATTGTATCCAGTGTGTGAAAATCATACTTCTTCCAGTGTCATACTGAGGAAATTCGATGATAAGAAGCACTCAAAGGGTTAAGTGCTGTGCACAGAGCACTGAGATAGACAAAATGAAGGATGTGACCTGAGTGTTCAAAGCTTTCGGAGTGAAATAAAGGTCAAAGAAATGAGGGAAAATGCATCGTTCACACAGTGAAAGCACACTACTGAAATTGTCAGATCATCAAGTTCACAATATTCAATACAGATCTGTATCTCATAATGTGCCCAATGTGCTCTGGCCTTTGGGCCATTCTTGCTTTTATCTGCTTTCTGCACAGTGCCTGCTGTCATCACAGATTCTTGTGCATGTCCACCCTCCCAAATATACAGGTAAACACACACACAACTGTACCAGAAACAATCCAGTTCACAGGCATGTTGCACCTTCATGAAAGTCACAAAGAATGCCTTTCAGTCCTTCTGCTATGACACTGATGACTTTGTACTTGTCTAAATGGGTTCTCCATAGCTGCTGAGACATTTTGTAACAACAGAGACATAATCATCCTCATGCTTGCTTTTCCTCAGACTACTGGGAACTTACAACTTTACCCACATACTTAGAGAAAAGCAATATTCACGATTTCAGTGCATCTTAAAAGTTCTGTCTTGGAGAAAACCTGCCATAGATGTCAGCTATAAGAACTATGACACGCGCTCCGTAGCAAAGTCCAGAAGTGACAGAACCAAAAGGGGAGCAGGTTGAATCATGGGTATAACAGGCAAAACAGCTCAAGAAAGATGGCAACAGAAGAAAGCCAAACAGCACATTTGCATCTACTGTCAGGATCAGGTGCCAAGCGAACTGAACCATTAGCAAGGCAGGATTGAAAATGATACTGACTCATACACCTGGTAAGGAACTATCTCACTGAGCTTTTCAGAACACTAGGTAGGACTTCTGAAAACAATTTAAAGTATTGTCTGGTTTACTGTTGTAGATAACTGTCCAATGACCAAGCTTTTTCAGCGGTCTTATGTTCCATGTCGACAGAGTAAGCATGGGGCCAAAACTGTCCATCGTTGGTGAAACACTTCATAATTCAGCAATAGAAACATTTATAAACTTTATGGCAAATGAAACCCTTAGTTAATCAGCTACAAAGAAAAACAACAGAGTGCTGTTATTATGTCCATAAGCAGTTTTTAAATATTGGAGAGCATGATTTCATTTTACTCATTCAGAACACTGGTCCATGTGACAAAAACACGTATGTTTTTGTTAATCACCGAGAAGATAAAAAAATCAGTAAGCTTGGGTGCTGAACTGATTTTAACCAGTTTAAACTGATTTAAATTATCTTCACCAAGAACCAGGGAATTAAACCATTTTGGTTAAAAATTATGTCTAAACTATGATCTATGCCAGTTAATACTGACTAATAATACTACGTCAGCCAACAACACTATCAGACTGACAACTTGCTGTATGACTAACCAAATAACTATGAGGTAAGCATTTGCCTCAGTCAGGTAGATGTAGAGACAATTCATCACCCTTCTGGAAAAAAACAATCAGAATCTTTGATATAATAGTAGAGACATTCTTCAGAACACGTTTATGATATTAATAGACAAGAATGTGGAACATCTCCGTAATGGAAAACACTTTGGAAAATGACAGCTGGTAAAAAAAAATCAGTTATAACACCATATTTTTCAGTATTAACATCTGACAAGAAATTAGACAGTAGACAGAGTAGACAGCATTTGTTCTGCTACTAAAAATAAAAACCTACATATCACTGTATTTATTCCCCAGAACAGAGTTACATTACAGACTCTGTTCTGAAAGCACACATTCCCTCATGGATCGAAACCCAAACTCCTTGTAGATCCCCATCTACGGCAGTATTCTAAATAGTTCCTTTGATCCATCTCCCATTAGTAAACACTCATATCCTTTATAATAGGAGTTTCGTTGCGTCAGTTGTCATGGTTTGGGCATTCATGACATCCACATTCCCATGAACACACGTGAGTGAGACTGCACTTTCTGAAGGCCACGGAGTACACAAAGATGAAAAACGAGTGTCCAGTCAGCAGTCCTTCTGTTTCAGACGTTTGTGCCCTGGGTTTATTTACAGTCCAGACCGTATGCTGAGTGGACTGGGAAAGGGTCACAAATTGCTCGGCCTCTCACACAATGGGCCGCGAAAGTACGAAAGGTTACTCTACAACCATGGTTACACAACAAGATGCTTGCACTCTGGCACGACTGATTGGAACAAAGGATGAGTGAACTATGACTAATGTGATTAATAGCAGGTCAGTTTTTAAAAAGTACCCCCCTCCCCGAATCTAATGCCACAGCATTTAAATTCCAGGACAATGGATATTTATTGGACATCTTCAAATTACATTGCCATCACTATTACCTACTGGCTTGGCTTATCAGCCTGACCGCAAGCTGAAGTTCTCCCTTACGTTAAAATAAATAGTTTAGGTCTAAAAAACAAAGCATGATAACGTGGTATTTCGTGGCTGAATGTATTCTTTAAACCAGCCAATATGAAAGCAATCCTAGGGACTCGGCTAAGCTGGAGATGACTTGGTTGTCGCATCTGAAAGACACCAAGATCTGCACTGCACAGGATGCCCCCTGCAAACATGTAGGGTAGGACTACAGACGAGCCATACTGGTGATATCATATTTTGGAGACAATTAGTGTCTACGGATATGTGAGCTATTGTATTTTAATTACTCTATTTATTTAATCTTAGTGTATTTTTTACCTGTTTCCTCTTGCTATTTTGGCTATAAAAAATAAGACCACAAGAAAAGTATATCTCATTTTGGCAAGAAGTAGATATAGTGCATAAATAAATGGGTGTTTTTAGTTATCTAGTATAATCTAATAGCTTCCCTTTCCGATGGCATCCCTTTAAAACCATAACAAATGGAAGTGTTTTGTATACTTATTTCTCCATGTTGTTATTGTGTTTTAAATGCTTTTCTTTTCCAGTTGCTATATTCGGAATAGTACAAAGACCTATCTTAAATGCAAGGGACAGGGTCCAGTAAATCTCTGGAGGGTCCATGAGTAATGAAGAGGATTTATGCTTGCTGTTGCCCCCTCCTCCAGCCTGAACAGTTGAGGAATTTTTCTTTTTCTATGTTGGCAGGAGTTACTGAAGAGGGCATCCACCTGTTTTTTTTTTCTTTTTGCAAAAATGCGTCTTTTGATGGCGTTTCTTTTAGTCATGGTTTAGTTTCTTCTTTCTTTTGACAGAATACAGAGCTCCTGCCTTGGATGAAAGTGACTGGTTGCACAAAACACAGCCCAGCAACCATTGCCAAGCAACTGCCCATGACGCTAGGCCGCTAGGCATGATGGGAAACAGTACTCAGGGCTTCCATAAGAGGGTGACTGGAAGTCCCATCATCAGTGATAAGTGGAGGGAGATTGGACCGTTGGCAGGGATCAGAAGGGGTGAACCAAAGGTGAAAAATAAGAGAAGTAAAGATGAAAGAAGGGGTAAGATGGGGAGGGAGGAAATGGAAAAGGAGGCTGATGAAGTTAAAGGGTGGAAGATAGGGGTATGGATGGGAGATGTGGGAAGGCTGTCAGGCAAAAGAGAAGCAACTGAAGACAGATGATGACTCCTAATGATGGCTGGAAAGAGTGACCCCGCCCGCAGTCTGAAGTGTTTTCCTGCAAAAAGCAAAGCAGTATCAGAGCGGTCAGCCACCACATCTTTACCGTAACACACCCAATAAACACACCCAATAAACACACCCAATAAACACACCCAATAAACACAATTCATTCATGCATATTTAAACATAGTGATCAAAAATAACCATTTCATTTGTAATTGCTTCAACTGCCCTATAGTAAACAGCAAGAAAGAGGATGATTATGAGGCTATACCGCAATGTTATAGTCAAAGCAGGTCGAAGGTCCTTTCCGGTATCGTGCTGTGCTAATTTCCTCACATGGATCAATCTTCTTGACTGAAAAGTTAGGTTAGGTTAAGGTAACACATCTCCAGTCACCTGTTGATAATTCTACACATCCATAGGCTGACAGTAATATGACCTGAAGACATGTAGACACCATCTTATCATCTCATAAAGCAACTTTTGGTATATCCTTTCAGCCAGCAGACAGACTGACCACTTGCTGTGTGACTAACCAAATAACTATGAGGTAAGCATTTGCCTCAGTCAGGTAGATGTAGAGACAATTCATCACCCTTCTGGAAAAAAAACAATCAGAATCTTTGATATAATAGTAGAGACATCAGCAAAATCCCAGTCGAATCTTTCTTTTACTTCTACCCCTCCTTCTAAAATAAATCGGATGTCTAAATATTTTGCTTTTTGCCATAAAGTGCTTCGCAGACACTTTATAAAATCAATGCAGTCTCCCTGCAGTTGTCTGCTGGCTCACAAAATAACCAGTAACACTTTGCTCCAAAACTACGTCTGGGATGTGAGGGGAACCTGAGCACGCTCGTGCAGGTTCCCCGTAGCAAATGTACAGGATACACTCTGTCTCCACATGTGTCAATTTGTCTATGTCACAGGAGGCACAGGGCATCTCCGCCACCACAAACAGCAGGTTGGTGTTATTTATCCTCTTAGCATGGAAGAGCCTGCGAAGAGAACAAGGGCATGAGGCACATCTACGTTTACAGCTGCGTACCCTTTCTGGAGAGGGTGCAATTTCTGAACTCTGAGCATTCCTAGGATTTCCATAAGAGTTACTGAGGACAAACACTGCACTGGCAATTTCTATGTAGGCCTATATATCAAGGTTACTTTGCAGAAGTTTTTTGTGTTTTTTGCACTACAGACGTGTTCCTGTAGCTCTCCAGGCGTTGCGTATTATGGTCAGCTCTAGTACAGATTTTACAGCATGCATGGCTCACACTACCTGTCTCCTACATATGAATGCATGCCTGATGCGCTGCATGTTAATGCGTCAATTCGCCCTGACCAACCTGGAGCAGTTTACGCAGTCCTGCAGCACGTTGTAGGAGCTGCTGATGTTTGTGAAATAGTACTGCGTCTGTATCGTGATGCAGCTGCTCTCCCTGGAGTCAAAACCTTCTGCCTCCACATCATCTAAAAGAGCACAGTGAGAGGGGCACAGATGAGAAGCACAGCCAGTGCAGCTGGGGGGGTGCTTACTCCTCTGGACTGTCCACCCTGTCAAAGACACTTCTCCAACGGTCCGGCAATAGGCAGTTAATCGGTGTGACTGGAAGAGGCTTGATGGGGTTGAGATCAGGGCTCTGTGTGCGCCAGTCAAGTTCTTCAACACCAAACTCACCATGTCTTTATGGACCTTGCTTTGTGCACTGGGGCACAGTCATGCTGGAACAAAGAAGGGCATTCCCCAAACTGTTCCCACAAAGTTGAAAGCAGAGTCCATTGTACAAAATGTCTTGAGATATGTCTGTACCAAGTACTCGTGGCCCAATACTTTTGTCCATATAGTGTATCTGCTAATGAAATACACTTCCATTTTTACAGAAGTATACATTTTATGAATTATTTTATTTTACTTTTTTCACTGTTAGCATTATTCCACAAAATACATGACTTGCACTTGGTTCAACTTGATTTGATGATTCAAGTATGTCAATTGTTAACATACTGTACATGTTTAATTTAAAATACCGTCCATCTATCCTCCAACCATCTATCCAGTCCAGGGTTTCAGGGAATTTGTAGCATGTTTATGGCTAGGCAAGAGGGCGGAAGTCCACGAGAACCTACCAGTGATGAACCAGCTGTTGTACGCAAGTCCATAGAGCACCTGCTGAAACAGGGACCTGAAGAGAAGGACAAGAAGCGGAAACCATTTCCAACCACGTGGTGATCCGGTAACAGCACGGCCTCTCTAATGCTGAAGGGTACAGGAATAGGCTTATCCAATCAACCAATTGTTGGTAATGTGACAATGCTTTAGCAATGTGACCCTCTACTCGCCAGTTTCCCCTATGTTTTTAGGATTGGTTATCTTATTGTTATTGAATGTGACTTTGTTTTCCCTCAGGCTCCCGTTGCTGAGCCATAACTGTGATCGCCTCCTGACTAAGCCACACATAACTCTAACAAAAGTCACACCACTCTTGTTGGAAATTCAGTGTAATGATGCTAAGTAGTGTATTACTGTTATTGGCTTAAGAGATTGAGGTGAACAGAACATTTTATTGATTAAGAATCTCTAACACTGATATGTCTGAACTCACAAGAGCCATGGTCCCTGTTCTGCCCGCGATGCTTACCAGGCAGCTGCCGACGTCCACCAGGCTAGGTTTACGAAGTCCACGATAGTCGGCTGCAGACGGGAACGTGGAGAAGAACAAGCCAAGGTCAAAGGCTGCCTTTTAAGGAGCAGCAGGCAAGCCCTGTATAGGCCACAGGACATCTGAGCTCTCAAAACAGCAGAGACAGGGTCCTGGAAATACCAGCTTTGCTCTACTCACCACAAACACTCCTCTGGGCCCAGCGCCCGTGTTACTGCTGGGCAGGGTCTCACAAATCGACTGGTAGTTATAGGACTGCCTGCGGGTGTAGAAGGAGGCATTGTAGAGGGCGTGCATCAGATAGGGGTCCACCTCGCTGAAAAACATGCCGACCTGGACAAAGGAAACATACCAATGTTTGAACATAAGAACATAAGAAATTTAAAAACGAGAGGAGGCCATTCGGCCCATCAAGCTCGTTTGGGGGGAACTTAACTAATAGCTCAGAGTTAAAATCTTTTTTGCTCTGTTTTAAAGGAACTCAGGGTTTTAGCTTGTGCAACACTAGCAGGAAGACTATTCCATACTCTAACTACACGCTACGTAAATAAGTGCTTTCTCAAATTCATTTTAAAATGTTCTCCCACTAATTTCCACTTATGGCCACGAGTTCTATTATTTTAACTAATATTGAAATAGCCATTTGGCTGAACAGCATCCAGACCCGTTAGAATCTTATAAACCTGGATCATGTCCCACCTTAGTCTCCTTTGCTCGAGGTTAAACAGATTCAGCTCAGCTAACCTCTCCTCATAAGACATTCCTCTAAGACCAGGAATAATTCTTGTAACCCTCCGTTGCACCCTTTCCAAGGCAGCAAGGTCCTTTTTAAGGTATGGTGACCAAACCTGCAGACAATTTTCTAGGTGGAGTCTTAACAAGGAATTATTTAGTCGTAGCATCACCTCCCTTGACTTAAACTACACACACCTAGAGATGCAACCCAACATCCTATTGGCCTTTGTTATTGCTTCCCCACCCTTGAGGTTCAGGGCCTTGTTCCCCTCCCCGAGAGTGGGACATGGAAGCATCAACATACACACCGAGGTCCTTCTCATAATCAGCTACCTTTATTACAGTGGAACAAATAAAATATCTGTACTTTATATTTCGGCTCCCTGCATGGATTACCTTACATTTATCTATGTTAAATTTCATCTGCCATCTGCCAGGTATCAGCCCAGTCGCTAATTAAATCAAGATCCCATTGTAGCCTCTGTGCTGCTAGATCAGTATCTGCTACACCACCCACCTTGGTGTCGTCTGCAAATTTAATCAGTTTATTGTATGTATTGGTGTCAATATCATTAAGAACATAAGAAATTCACAAACGAGAGGAGGCTATTCGCCCCATGTAAATTAGGAACAATAGTGGTCCTAAAATTGAACCCTGCGGTACCCCACTATGAACACAGGCCCACTGTGACATTGTGCCTCTAATAACTACCCGCTGCTTCCTGTCTGTTAACCAGTTTTCAATCCAAGCTGCTACAGTTCCTAAAATCCCTGCAGCTTTGATCTTTAGCAAAAGCCGTTTGTGGGGGACAACATCAAAGGCTTTCTGGAAATCTAAGTAGATCACATCGTAGGCCTTTTTGTGATCAATTTATCTTGTAGCTTCCTCAAAGAACTCCAGTAGATTAGTTAAGCAGGATCTACCTCTCCTAAATCCATGTTGGCTATCCCTCAGAATGTTATTTTAATCCAGGTAATCTACCATTTTCACTTGGATTATAGCTTCCATTACTTTTCCAGTTATGCAAGTTAAACTGATTGACCTATAGTTTGCTGGATTACTTCTATCCTCTTGTTTGAATATGTGCGTTATATTAGCATGCTTCCAATCAGAAGGTACCACACCAGCAGATAATGATTTCTGGAATAGTGAAGTTAAAGGTTGGCTAATAATATCCCTCATTTCTTTCAAAACTATAGGTAAGATGCCATCAGGGCCCTGCAATTTATTTATTTTGAGCTTAAAGATGGGCATGGTGGCACTTTAAGAACAGCAAGGAAATTTTTCTTTGACTAAGAGGGTCTGTCACATCTACCACTCTATCCTGTAAAATTTCATACGTACACAAATTAGACAATTAAGTTTTTTTTTCTTTTTCATTTTTTGCAGTTGGCAGACAGTTATTCAATTTTCAATCACTTGCTGGTAATTATTTCTATAACCCTTATATGACAAATTCAGCGAGCCCCGGGGAGCTGATTTCCCCCACACCCGTCCCATCCATGCTTACCTTGTTCCAATGATCTTTTTGGTTTGACATGATCAGGAAGCCGCCATCGTCGATCAGGTAGCACAGCAAATCCTACACACCAGATTGGCAGACACACTTCACTCTGCTGCCGGTTGGCGCCATCCCGTTTACATGCTCTTCTCGAGGCTCACTGACACTGTCTAATCCCGTATTTGCAAACTGCAGTACCTCTCATCATTATGTCACATAAATAGTTATTTTCTTGTCCCTGCAGATTCATATGTGCACTTGCTATGTCATGTGTAATCAGTATTATTTGGCAATGGATTTAACAACAGAAAGCAAAAGGCTTACGTCGCTGTTGACTTCACAGTCCATTTCGCAGCTGCTGGAGGGCCCGCACTGTCCAAAGCAAATCAACACAAATCAGGGTCTCATTCTGCCTCCTCTGGTATTTTACAAAGCAGTGTTTCCCAATCTGGTTCTTGGAACCCACAGAAAGTCCACATTTTTGCTCCCTGCCAGCTTTCCGTAGCACTATGGTCTGTCTGGCAGGGAGCTGGGAGGGAGCAAAACCTGGGACCACCTGTGGGTCCCCGAGGACTGGATTGGGAAATACAACTATAGAGGTATTCTATAACTTGGAGTATTTCTGTGTTCTTTCATGTGTGTATCTGGTAATCTTTGAGTGCTGGTATCTTTCTGTGCCCCACTGCGTTTATGACAGTAATCCAATACTGTCTGACTAGCAGTGGTGTAAAGTACTTGAGTAAATGGACTTCGTTACTGTACTTAAGTATTTTTTTGGCTACTTTGTACTTGTACTGAGTATCAAAAATATAAGCAACTTTTACTCTCTACTCCACTACATTCGTGACTGAATATATGTACTCTTTACTCCACTACATTTGAACGGACGCTTACCGTTACTCGCTACATTGTGATTGCGTGCGACAAGTCAGGATCTTTATCTACCACGGCTAATTTCTTCAAGTATGTCGGGCTGCAGCCTGCAGGAGGGCAGGGTTGGACATCCAACCCCGCCCACATCCAACCCGGCCCATTCGTACCGCGAAAGCCACGCCCTTGTCCAACACGTCTTAAAGCGGAAGCCAAAGCGAACTCGCAGAACGGAATCGTTGTAGTACCTGTTATGTCATTAAGTTAAAAATCTTTAGTGTCCCAGTGTAATAACAGTGCTATCTATTATTTATTATTTTGTTTGTTAATGTTTCTGCTAGACACACTATTGACTGTCAATTACTGCACAAAGATTTTACTGTGGGACCCGCATGGTTGTTTGTGGTTGTTTTGCTGCTGGTTAAACGTTTCCATCAGTTAGCTGACTATCTAGCCGACTCACTACCAAAACTATGGTAACTAGGTAAAGACCTTCTTGCTGATAATATAGCTTCCATGTAGTTAACAAGACTTGACACTTAAAGACTTTGTGCGTCATCAGATATTACTGTCTGCTCAAACGACTGTTCAGCTTGCTTCCTATGGGTTACTAGTTATTAGCTAGTTAGCAAAGCCAATGTGGTAGCATCCATTAAGGCTGTGCGATATAGCAAAAATATTTTTATCATGATCATATCAAACGATATTGATAATTATCATGGTGTAATTCAAGTCATTATTTTATTACTATGAGTGCTCATTTTTGCTTGAAATGCCCTTAAGAATTGCCCTTAAGAATTGCCCTTAAAACACCATTAAAATCAGCTCTGAATTTGTTTTTTTATTAGTTTTTTTTATTGTTTTACCTTTTTTTTGATCATTTGAGTTTGACTGAGACTGACTTTTTGTTCTATTTTCTTCTTCTGCCATTTTGAAACATTGAGGTGTTCAATTTAAAGTCTATATTAGGAAATAAAGCCTCATAAATAAATAGTTCCTTGTTTTCCACATTTCTTGGTATTCTTTGAGCCTACATTCAGTACGAGTAAAATACTTAAGTTCTTTTAAAATTGGATACTTTACGACTTTTACTCAAGTCTTATTGGAATTGGTGACTTGTAACTTGTAATGGAGTAATTTATACAGTAAGGTATCTGTACTCTTACTCAAGTATGGTTTTCAGGTACTCTTTACACCTCTGCTGACTAGATGTTGGTATGCAAAATTATGTTTATTTGTTTTGAGTGACTGTCTGTGCATCTCTTTGCTGGCTTAAGTGCTAGTGTGAAAATGTGAAAGCTATAGTGAACAAGGCAGATGAAAAGAAAGAAAGAACAGTGACATTTAGTACCTTGTGTGATACCTGCCGACTGTCTGACTGATTGCTGGCCAGGATCTTGAACTTGTCCACCCAGGCCTCTAGGTCCAGTTTCACACCCACCACTGGCCAATTAAAAGATTGCAACAAGCAACAATGAATGAAACCAGCTATTAAGGTATTCTGTCTTATGTTAAGTCTCAGTGGTATAAAGTTACACCTTATTCCCTTTCATCACCCAATTACTCTACATGAAGCAAGTGGTTCTCTCTCACTCGAGGGAGTGTTAAGAAGCAAACCAGCACCCCTCCCTACCTGCTGGTTTTATCGTCCTTCCGCTTATGCTGAACTCCACCGCAGTGCTGACCAGGATGCCAATGGTGTCATTCTCGGGATTAAAAAAATCGTCGCTAGCTACAAATAAACAGGAGTGGATACGTTGTTGTTACATTGTTACTTATTTAGTACATACCAGTGGTGGAACAACAGCACACACAGCCCCAGGGCAAATCACCGATCGGGTCCCCCCTCCCCTCCCTCTCCCGCGCACACACACACACACACACACACACACACACACGCATGCATGCATGCATACGTATATGTGGCGGCGCTGAAACGAGTTTTAAAGTGTGGGTGCAAGAACACAAAAAACTTAACGATAGAATTCGACTGTCCCTCACAAAAACTGTAAAGCTTTAGTGGCTAAATTGCGTTTTCTACGCCTTTTCAGACAGGAGGAGATTTGTTTGGCTATGCCTAGAAAACAACGTTGTTACCAGTGTAGAGACCGTCAGAGTTTTACCAAGGACAAAAATTCCACCTCCAGCTGCCTGCCCATCTCATGCATTTCTGTTGCAAAAATTACAGTGTATTGTCTAAGTGAATAGGTTATAGGTTAATTAGTGTGCATGCACCATCTTTCTCATTCTCATAATGCGTCCATGCCTACTTTAACACATTTATTTATACAACCACATATTTCCCACATTTTGACATCAGTGATGCAGTCTCTTTATTTCTTGACGCCAACCCTCCCCATTAATCTGGGCTTGGGACCGGCACCTAGTTGAGCTGGCTTGCTCCCTTAAGTGGCTTGGTTAGGCTAAATATATACATATTTACAAAGACTACAATAAAACATTCCGAAGTATGTAGTCTAACAAAACCCAGTTTAAGGAAGGTAGCCTACCTGGCGAAATTGCAAGCAAACAAATTAAAAGGCCCACGACATAAAATCGGGCTAGATGGACGAGGAAGTTTGGCAGCCTTTAGATCCTACCCATAATGCATTGTAGTCTTTTGAAAATTCCTCAAACGGAAAACCATTAAATACAAAAGGAACAGCTTAGTTTGACTTCAAAACATTACTATGTATTATATTTCAAGTTTGTTTTAGGAATTTTACAGATTTCTTTTTCTAAAAATTACACCATACACCCACCATAATAAGAATGTATACAAAAAATGACAGATATAAAAAATCGTAAGTCACAGTTAAAATATAAGTATTGTGTTCTAACTGTCAAGAGCTCTCAAGAAATTATGGGAGGGTCCTCTTTTGGCTGGGGGGAGGGCCCTCCACGATCCTGGGGAGGGCCCGGGCCCAGGCGCACTGGCCCCGCCCACACCCTGCCTATAGCTCCGCCTCTAGTAAATACTTTTAACCAAAGTAATGTACATTTTGAGGGTCAGAGCAGGGTCAGAAGGCCCTTCAGGTTCAGGGCTTTGTTCAAACGCCCAATGGTCAAATTTACCCAACGAATTTACCCAACGACCTTGATATTAAAATGTATCTGAATGACGAAACCATACTTACAGGTCCTGTAAGGAGCTCTGAAGATATAGCCCCGATTGTCCAAGCTGCGGCGATAGTAGCTAGCATTAAAGGGCTCTGGGTCCTCTTCCCACGTTTCAGAGGCCCTGAGAAACAGTTACATTCAAACACAAATATGCACAGACATGTACGACATAAATCCAGCAACACTGCAAAACCCAGAACATGATCACCTGATAAAAAGTTACACAAAAGTTTACAGCTAAGTGCACAATGGATCCTGCTGTGAAGACACAATGCATGACACACCCGTTAGATCTGGGGTGGCAGTGTATGTGGCGGGGTTGCTAGGCAGACCTAGGGGGCGCCCTCACAACTTACTTGTTGGGGAAGACCCTTGTGATCCCTCCGTCTGTGGCAGCAAACAATGCCAGGAAGCCATAGCTGTGTCACAGGAACACTCAATAAGACGAGATGAGCAAATCAGCAGTTCAAATACGTGTGTGTGTGTGTGTGTGCGGGGGGAGGGGAGAGGTTTGCATAAATCATATTTGGGGACCAAAACCTCCCCAAAGTGTGGCAAAACCTGAGACTTCCTTACTTTTGGGGACATTTTTCCAGTCCCCATTTGGATAATCTCAATTTTATAAAACACATCTATGAGTGCAATCAAAAAAGTATAAATGCCAAAAGTCTTGTATTTTGTTTGGTTACTTATGGTTAAGGTTAGGGCTGGGTAGGGGTTAAGGTCGTCATGTTGGGATTTTCCCCACAGAAATGAATGGAGAGTCATTACAAACCTGTGTGTGTCTGTGGTTTTTAAGTAACGAAACGTAATTTAATGCAGATGCGCCTGCATTGACACTCACGTATTGAGATCCTTGGTCTTCCAAACCTTGTCCACCAGCTGTCGGATTATGCCAGTGTCGAGGATGAGATTGTGCAGGAGGAATTTATCACCTGTTTGGGGAAAGGGTGAACCCTGTGTCAGCACAGGCCTGCTGTGAGCTTCTCCCAGTTTCACTTGGGCTTTTGTGATGCTAAAAAGAGTGTCAATCGGTGGGTCACCAAGTTGTCAAAGACGATATACGGAGAGGTACTCACACTGCTTGGAGTCAGGGGTGACTTTCTCCATGAGGGCAATGAAGTTCAGCAGGAACTCAGTATTGTTGCCAGAAAGCTTCAAATCCTTGCAATATTCCCTGGGAAGAGTTTTCATAGATTTTTTTTCCCCAAGAAAAGAGACAAAGAGAAAACTCATGTTTGCGTCACACCTCACTGGCTCCACACAATGTCATTGTGAGAGCATCATATTACCCTTATGCAGGGTATCATGCCACAACAGAAGGAACATGCCCCTCCACACACACCCTCATAGACACCCACAGGCTACCTCTCAGACATATTCACAGCATGCTTCTCTCTGTCTCCCAGGAACATGCATGGAGGTCAGAGGAGCATTGGAATATTGTACATGCTCGCAGTAGCAAGACCGTCAAAGCGAGATGTTGGACATAGGTCTGAGCCTTTGTGCTGACCAAATGACTGGAATGAATGCCGACACATACTCACTTGATTGTTTTTTCTAAGGAGCAGAGAACATTCTTGGAATTTGTGTGGATGCAGTGGAGTGTGGTTTCTGGAGGCATGCATGCATTGACCAAACTCCCTTGCACTCCAATCAACGCCAGGGCAATATGTATACATGTGCACGCCCTCTGAAACTCATGTCACCATCATGCCGTGTGCTCCAGGGGAGCCCTTTCAGCACATCATGCTAAGGGTCATGCAATACCACTAAAGTTTAGGCCGAAGGTGTGGGGGGACAAGTGGAAGGGTGGGGAGCAGAAGTCGGGTGGTGTAATTTAGGGACACAAGGAAAGGGGCAAGGGTGGAAAATAATCCAAAATGTTCATTACTGTCCAATACGTTGTTATTGGAGATTTAGGCATTTTTCAAAATGTATGATGGGCATAAGTACTGTCACACTCCTCTGGGTACACTGACATAGCGTAACGAGAGAAACCGTTTAATGGAAACCAAATGCAGCAACAACCACAATGGATAACGGCGAAATAATGGAGAACAAGAAATGAGAAACAGACGAACTCGCCGAACCTGGAATGAAATGAGCGAGGCCGAAATGGGTTGATAAACAGGTGGGGAGGGGGTGGTGGTCTTTGTGGTATGGGCGGGGGGGGGTAAGAAGACACCGCGAGTGACACAGAGCAAAAGAGGGGCAGGGTGAGAGAGAAGCAATAAAACAGGGGATGCAGGCTGGTCTGCTGTGACAGTGGATCGTCAAAACCCAAACCAGTGATGAAAACAAACTGGGAAGGATGCACAAATGGGAAGAAAGCAAGCATTCACACACAGCTACCTGGGAGCAATGAATACATGTCCCTCGGACTCAAAACTGTTTGGCAGCAGAGACTCAAAATCTGCAATAGAAAGGGAACATTATCTGGGAAGCGCTGCAAGCCGGGCTGAAGATTAGGGAGCTCAGGCTGGGTGATATCTGCGTTTCTTCAGGAGAAGACTGACGACGCAAACGTGAGGGTTACCAGATTAACATTAAGGATTTATGGAGGGCAGACTGTTGTTAGCCAATATGTTGCCTATGAAATTTCCAAATTTTAACGAATGTGCATCATAATTTCAAAAGTTCTCCTTCGTTTTTGCAAAATCCACCGATTATGGATGCTTTGAAAATTGCGAGCTGCTGCACATTGAGGTGAGGGAGAACTGACTTCTCCGGCATCACAGGGCTGGAAGTGAGTTCTTCGACACATTTCTCAAAAGTGTGCATTTATTCTTCAGGCATCAACATGGCCAACTAGTGCAAGGGAAGAGGGTGGCGCAAGGTCCTCATGAAGTTGGTCATCCCACAGACTTGCAGCTGAAAGACTTGCCCAGAAGCTCATTTACAAAAGTAGAGGCCGATGCAAGGCATTGTGAAGGGCTGGTTTTGGGGCAACTGTTTCTATACATTGCCATACACATACAAATGAGTAGTAAATGTTTTGGTTTTGATGCAACAATGCAGGATTTGTTTTTTATAGTGCTTGTAATGGAGAATGTCTGGATTGTGTTGAACTCAAAAGCTTCATATATCAAAAAGTACAGCCGATGTGACAATCAATGTTCCCAAAGGGCAATTAACTAAAACTTCGATCTGAAGAGCCAATAATATGTTTGAAAGATAAGACTATGTCCTTATGGCAATATGGAAAACAAATGTATATAAATCTATAATTAATCTTAGTCCACACTTTCAAATGGTGCCCAGGTAGTTTTCCACCCACAATGCACTGCATGCCTCTATATCTTGGATGGGAGGAGAGAGGGCAAATTCTGCCAGTCTGAGGGGTGACAGCTGCACTGGGATAGGGCTAGGGATAAGCCAATGGAGACAGGGGTTACAGGAGGAAGGCATACAATTGGATACGCGCGTCGCCAGACGCCCCTTCACAAAATGGCAGCAGTAACTCTGAATCCAGCACAAGCATGTGGAGCCATTTCCCCTGAACTGGCCTGCAGTCTTTCCACTCTGTTTGCAATCTCTCTATCTGTGCTACTCTCTTGACTGTAAATAAACTGTACGGAAATTTTCGTCTACAGTCTGTTTTTCAAACAGTTGTCCTTGTTGAAAATTTATGTTTTTTTCCCATGAACATAAAATACATTTTTTTTAAGATTTAACGTGTTAATCTAAATATTTTAAACAGGGGACAATTGAGTTTGTCCATTAAAAGGGGAACAAGGGTGTTACTTTTATGAGTGCAGATTAAGACAGAGAGACATACAGACTTTAGTTATTAAAATCAGACTCCTGGTCTGTTTTGATTAAAATGTGGTGCTTACCTCTATCACAGCTCTATTATATCTTCATTTAGTCTGATTTATTTCAAGCGTGTTGGACTGTTTTGCTAGCATTTTACAATACTGTTTTACAATAATATAAATTATGAATATTTGTAAATATATTTGTAGATTTATATTTACATATATTGTATATTTGTAAATGTAGTGTATATTCTTGGAACCCTGATTTACATTGGATAATTTCAGTTTCAAAGGCATTTAAGAATACAACCTCTATATCTTAGACTCTTATTCTGTAGGAGTTTGATTGGCACCCAAGGGGAAAAGGTGAAGAATGCGGAGAAGATATTCAATGGCATTGCACTGAACAGACTGATCCTTAAGTCCACAAGGTCATGGGGTCATAGTATGCAACAGCGATATAGTGAATAAATGTAGCACGTCAAAAATGTAAAAGGCAGAGAGAGGCTAACGTGGCAGAAACAGGTCCAGTGGAACAGCGAGACCTCACTGTGCTAAGAGAGAATGTAAGGGTTCCTACTGTCCTGAGTACCGGTGGGGCAGGCAAGCTACTGTAACAGAGTTCTTTCTTTTTGTAACAAGAGGTTTGGGAAGAGTGGAGAATGAGGAGTTTACATATCAGAAAGGGAAGCAGAGAGACAGAGATAGACACGGGGTGAAAGGTTACAGGAGTGACACGCAAGACATTACCAGATTAGAGCTGTTAACAGAGGAAGAGAGGTAGGGGGGAAACAGAGGGACAGAAGAGGGACAAAACAAAAGAGGACAAGCTGTAATACCGAGGGAAACGGACAACGCTTTTCTAGTTTAAAAGAAGATCCGATTTTTTCTTTCCTCCTGAGACAGTGTGAGAAAATTTCAGTGCCGGTGCAGTGGCCGGGGCTGGAGAAGGGGGGAGAGGGAAAAGGTGCTGCGAGAGAAACAGGACAGGGGGCCTTGAGCAGGTGGGTGGGTGGGTGGAGTGTGCAGAAGAGGAGGCTGGGGGTCAGCAAGGACGGGGAGGTGTGGAGGGTTAGGGGTGGGGGGGTTAGGCAAGACGGGCAGGAACGAAGGCAAGCAGGCTGGAAACGGTGAGGGAGAGAAGGAAGGAGGGAGGGAGGGGAGCAGAGGGGTGGGAGGCTGACTGAGGAGGTGTCGAACACGGGAGCAGGTGGGAGGCGTGGGGAGCAGGTGTAGGGTAAGTGGACCAATGTTGAATATACTTGCCCTTGGTATAGTAGTATTGCACTGTGTGGATCCGTCAGAGAAGAAGTGAGCAAGAAAAGAAACAGGGGATTGGGTGGGAAGGGGGGGTCACAGACAATATTTTATTCAATTACTATTTGAATAAAAATATTGTTTTCTTAAAAGAAAGAAACCAATTCAGTCATAAGGAAACCGAAAGCAAACAACACAAATAGAAAAGATTAACAACTTCTTGCAAAGAAGAAGAACATTAAACAAATAAACAAAAAAAAAAACATTGGCAGATAAAATAATATCAAGAGAAAGAAACGATAATCAATGGACAACAACAGTAACACTGTAGAGGAGTCACCGTAAAGCAAAACTGACTGAATGAAGTGGCGATGCTTCTGTTGCAAACCTGTCGTTGCAATAGGCAAAAAGATGTGCCGAAGGGAGTCAAAAGACCAGAGGATTAAGAAAGAGAAAGAGAAAAGGCATCCCCTTTTCAGGCCCAAAATACATTTTTATAACTCAATTACCAAGCAAAACAAGAGCTGGGCTACAAAGGAGATAGAGGGTGGATGAGATAGAAAGAAAGAGGTAGAAAGAGAGAAAGAGAGAGAGAGGCCTTTTCACTGAATGATTCCAAAGCGGAGGACAACAAAGCAAGTCAAGCAATTCAAACGGATAAAACAACTTTACAAAATTAAATACCTGGCAAAATAACAGAAAGGAGAAACCACAACACAGGAAAAAAGTGAAAAGCATGCGAGTTTTCACAGTGCTAGGCGCTAACTTTCAACACGGCTGCTTCAGAATCATTGGATGGTGGCAAAGAGGCGAGAGCATTTGACAAAAAAATAACAGCACACAGTAACCATTATTTTCTGACAAGATGGTCGACTCCGCGATGGTCTACACCAGCTTTCACCTTTCATTTGTCTAGTGATTTTTCTTCAACCATGTGAAGAAAAACGTCGCCACAGAATAGCACAGCATGGAGACGGGGGAGTGGGCGTTACGACATAGTGGCATTTTTTTCCCGAAAGATATGACCTAAGAATTCATCCCATCGTCCTCGCTGACGGGCTTGAACCCTAGTGGTATCTTGTTGGGGGGGGGGGGGGGGGATCTCGAATAACTGGGTGGCAGAGGAGAAAGACAGGATCAGAGGGTCCAGGGAAGTCAAGGGGAGAAAGGGAGGGAACTGTGAGGGTCTGTGGGTACTTACACTGAACCTGAAGTATCTGGTCGCTCAGATTGGCTTGTATGTGGTATTCACTGTAGATGGGCAGTACCAAACCCAGACTGCAGGGGGGTGGGGTGAACCACGGAGCAGGGGGAGAGAGTTAGAAAAGCCAGGAAAAAAAAAAAAAATCAGCTAAACAATACAAGTCTTTACACAGCAGCCATTTTTTTTTGCCATTTTAGAAATCAGCATATCTGTTATGAGCACAGTATACAAACTGTTAATAGTGAACAATGAGGGAAAAGGGAGACATACAATAGTGTAACACACAATAAGCAGAAGTGAAATCACACTATTCATCTGCGTTATTTACTTTATCATGCATCTTCTGTACCCGCTTGTCCTGTGCAGGGTCACAGGGGACTCAAAAGGTACAGGCACAAAGCAGGGAACAACATCAGATGGGGTACCAACCCATCGCAGGGCACACTCACACACCAGTCACTCACACACCAGTCACTCACACACCAGTCACTCACACATGCACACCTACGGGCAATTTGGGAACGTTTTCGACTGGGGGGAAACCGGAGTACCCAGAAGATACTCAGTGATGACACGGGGAGAACATGCAAACTCCACACACATGGAGCCATGGCGAAAGCTCGAACCCTGGTCCCAGACGTGTGAGCAAACAGTGCTAAACACTGCACCAGCACGCATATAAGGCACTAGAACACCGTTGTGGCCTCTGCCTTACTTACCTGTAGTCTGTACCGTTGACGGGAGTCCAGGTATATGAGCGCATTGCTTCATCAAGGTACCTCTGAGGTATACAAACGAGGGGGATTGCATGCGGAACAAACAGCAAGGTGAAGCATTCATGTAACTGCTGTGCATGACTCACATTCACAGCAATTTTGAAGTTTATCATATTCTCATCTGGTTTTAACCCCACACTTATGATTTGTTATTTAGTTCTGCCCTGGTGACCAAGACACTGTTGCACCTAGACTAAAGGCACTTGCCCTACGGAACTTTGCAAGCAGCGAAGATGCTCAGCAGACTGGAAAACTGCTCAGACCCAACTGAGCTGTGCTGGAAGCCTGATTATGGGCTGGGGGGGGGGGATAAGAGAAGGCCTTGTAGTGAGCAGCATAGCCCTGCAGGGGGTGCCAGAAAGCCTGCACTACATGTTTAGGGCCGACTTGCCTCATCAACCGACTTAATGAGCGTTTTGATTCTTTTCTGTCCTGGTTTGCCATCAATCATTTTCCGCCGGATCTGTGGAAAACAGCACAGGGAAGAAAAATATTAGAACGCTAATTTCTATATTTGTTGGATGACCATAATTACCACCTTTTTCTGTCATGTCTGAAATAACACATCATGCAATAAAAAGGGGAAACTGAGTATGAATTTAACTTTCTGCACTCCTGGAGTCAGACTCATTGGGTCATTGTAATGGAATGAGCTCCTAATGAACTAACCTAACTAAGCTATTGTTTGAGATGAAACTGAGCTCCGCAGATACCAGTGCAGTTTCCACATCCAGTATTTATAGCACAATTGGTTGGGAATGTTTGCAATAATATACTATAAATATAAAGGCATTATGTCACACTGAGAGTGCCTCATATGCCAAATTGCCCCAAGCCCCTAAAATGGTGAGAAAACTATCAATGTAAAAGGGCAGTTTTGACATAGATTATTGCATTAGAGACAGTTTGTGATAATTTTTTGAACTGATGGACAACTTGCGTAACATTTTAATTGTTTAATCTGTACAAATGCAGGAATGATATTTATTTGAAAAATAAACTACAGCTGGGAAAAAAGGCCTATAAGCCATGTTACTTATATTAGTAAAAATCTCACTTCTTCCTTATTGCTGTCCTCCAGTTCTGCATCCAGGAAGTCCAGAGTGACGGGCTCTCTGAAATTAATGATCTGGGGAGAGAGGGAGGATGAGTGAATGTGAAACTGACAAAGAACAGGTAATCGAGTGAAACCCGCTCCAACTGGCAAACTATAAAGAGATTAAAAAAAATGCATGAAAAAATGTCAAAGTACCAAAGTACCTTGATGGTCAAGGCTGAACATAATTGTTTTGTATAATTATCATTTTATGCAACAGGAAAGCAATCTTTATTTGGTACATCACGAGCCACAATCAGGTCTTGGTGGCTGTACAATTTTACCTTTACTGAATAGCAAAATTTCAAAATATAAGTTCCATTTGTCATTATGTCACAATCACCAGCTGAATCAACAAAAACAGTAATTTATCCACACTTACTTATCTTAATAATTCTATTAACAGAATTACCGCAGGTAGCGATGCACCTGCAAGCACTGGTGACAGACTATGTAAACTGTATAATTTGCAGAAGAACCAATGTTTTTGTTTAATTGAATGGTTCATACACATTGTCAGTATTAAACTCAAAAAAAGAGTCTGTATGGCATAAATGCTCGAGACCTTAGAAACACCGTAGAAACAGCATCACCTGGCATATCTGTGCAAGATGATGGGGGGGGGGGTTGCTTTCACAACAAGAATTATTATTATTATTATTATTATTTTTTTTATTATTATGGTAATCATCATCACCATCAACATCTAGCAGTTCCAGGAGTATAGCTGATTTGACCCCTAGTAATTGCACTGTATTTCCCTAACCATGTTTTGTAACTTTTCCATTACACTTCAAGCAAACAAAACTGTCCTAGGAAATTTGTATTGTATGTGAGCCCCAGCCATATGACCACACCCCCCCCCCCACACACACACACACTTCCTCATGTTCCTGCTGTGATGAATGGTTCAAATTGGCTCTGACTGCCCAGCCAGTGAGTTGAAGGCATTTCCCAATTTACCATGACAGACCTCTGATAAACCTGCAGAGAGGTTTCTTACCACAAAGGGTCTCCATCATAAAAGAACGTGTAGCTTCTCTTCTCCAAACTGATTCACTGCAGTCTATGCACCTATTTTTCCATATATTCACATATTACATTCATATCAGGCGATTTTACTTTCATGCAGAAGACATTCGGGGTATGAGTCTAGAAAGATCACTAATGATTTACATTTTGCTTAATTGCTTAATTACTAAAAGCCTTTTACAGTGAGAGGGGCATTTAGTAAGTGCTGCAGGTGGGATCACCTGACACCAAGACACCACTGCAGTTTGCACGTCCAGGCACACAGCAGCGTGCATCATCACCGGCGAGCGTCACAAAGCTTCTGTCTCATCCACACATGCTCACCTTGGGCTGCAAGTTCGGATGCAGAAGCACGTAGCCATTCGGATCAATGGCAAAGGTGTAGCCATTAGCCCCCAGCTGTTGGGAGAGAAACAGAGATTAGGCCAAACGGTGGCAGATATCAAACAGGATATCCGCCATCTCTGTCCCAGGTACAGTCAAAGTAAAAATAAAATTAGTATTAAGGTAAAATTATGTTTGCATTCTTCAACAAAAAAACCACATGACTGTGATGTAAATGCTAATCAACTGTGCGTGACAGTTAGGCAATCATTCATATTCGCTGGTGTCCTTGTCCCTTTAATCGGTACCATGCAATATTTCCCTCAGGAAATACTCCAAACATGCGACTGCTGCAAGTGCAGGAAAGGTGCACAAAGGGCCTGTCCTCATCACTGCAATGCTGTCAGAAGGTGTTTCCAATGTCTGCCTGACTGAGCTGCCATGTGAAAAATCACCTGACTGACAATGAGCAAGAAAACCACCCATTCGGGCTGCCCCAGAACATCAGCACCCACTGTGTGTGGCTGGGCCCTTTTCACAGGCTCATGGGAGTTTTACTTACACAAAAATGTTCTGAGGGCAGAACAAAATGATTGGTTCAGAGAGATAACCAATCAGATTGTGGAGGAGGTGCGTCCGAGCAACTAGAAGAGGCAGGACCATCCAATCAGATGTCTTGGTCCTGCCTCCTCTAGTTGCTTGGGCCTACCCACTCTACAGTCTGATTGGTTCTGTGTGGTGACTAAACCTGACTAAACCTCCTATGAGCAGTTGTGCTGGCATGTAAGAGGGAAATGATTCCCTGTGTCCAAAACAGTGGTTTCCAGTGGCTATTGCATGATAGTGAAATACAAAAGGGACTTTTGGGAATAGTTATGCCTGGAGAGCCTTACAGCACACTCTGGAGGAGTGACGTCTACATGATCACAGAAGTGGACGTTGACTTGACAGCCTACTAATAAATCATGACACAGTTGGGGAATCAGACAAGGGTTTTTGTTTTAAAAGAGAACATATGCTTCCAATTAGCTACGTAGCTAATGGAGCCAGTAAATGTCAATTAACAAACCAAATGTCTTCAGGCTGGATGAGCTGACTATATTCTCACCATTTAAACCAGTATTTCCCAACCCAGTCTTCGGGGAACTCTGGACAGTCGACGTTTTTGCTTCCTCTCAGCTCCCAGCACACCTGTACCAGGAATTCGGTGTTCCTTATTGGCTGAGAGCTGGGAGGGAGCAAAAACGTGGACTGTCCAGGGGTCCCCGATGACTGGGTTGGGAAACACTAGTTTAAACCTTTCTCTCAGTTTCAGGTCAGCTTTAACCAAGTTAAAATAGTTGTGGAATTTAAATAAGGAAATCACCACGACTGAACTGGGTAATGTAAGATATATAGATACAATGACAGCACAACATAAACTACCTGTTACTGATGTACTCTGTATGGAACAGATATGAAAAACAGGCAAACTATGAAGCTGCCTTTCCCTCCGCTTGTGATGCTTGCAGAAGGCTGCCTCGTTCTGCCTCCCTGTCAGCTACCTTCCTGGTTCACGAGAGTGATTTACAGACCCTTTGCCGGCGTGCACGGTGGCGCGCCCTGCACAGTGAGCTCAGAAATGATGCACCCAGCCATCATTGCTGACAGCTTCTGTTGCCTTGGTGATGTCACCGTCACCCAGATTTCCCCCCTCCCCAAAACGCGACACATTGCAGATTCACGTTCACGCTATCATTACCTTGGTCTCTAAGTGGCCAGCATTAAAACTAAAAAGCTGTGGACGGCACACAGTTAGCACCGTGAAAGCAATTTATATCGATGAGACACATATCTGCCGAAAGCATTTTCACACGGTGTTTAAGAACAGCAGCACCTGCGCCTATGCACGGCAGTGTCAGCAGATCGACGGTACCTACTTTGTATCTTGGCGTCAGGCTCTTGATCTCGTTGAGCGCAATGTCCACT
Source organism: Paramormyrops kingsleyae (assembly GCF_048594095.1). Taxonomy (NCBI): domain Eukaryota; kingdom Metazoa; phylum Chordata; class Actinopteri; order Osteoglossiformes; family Mormyridae; genus Paramormyrops; species Paramormyrops kingsleyae. The sequence goes on from NC_132802.1 coordinate 34,178,616, forward strand.
CCCATCACGCCGAGGATAAGCTGGTTCTGAGGAGGACAGAGATGCCTGAAAGCTGCCTCGCGCACAATACCATGCGTGTGCATGTGACCGCGCATGTGTGCATGCATTAGACAGGGCTAGGACATTTATCTAAAAGCAACACATTTGACAAAGAGTTGCCCCCCCTGCTCACCCCCGGGACCTGCTTTCAGGCTGTAAATGATCTCAATCTAAAGTCTATTTCTATTTACATGCAGTTTGACCTTTACCGTGAAACACCGGGAGCCTAAAGACAGAGCAGCCATGCAGCCCCATGGAAAGGCGACTGGCTGCTGCTGCCCAGCCGACACGGTGACATTTCCTGCGGCTGCACGCCGCAACCTTGGGCGTCACGCTTGCCTTGCGTTGTGTCGTGGAGCTGGGAGGCAGGCACTGGTGTGTGTGTGTGTGTGTATGCAGGGTATGGTGTCATTGCCACCCCAAGCACCAGTCCCACACAAATGTCACCCAATGTTTTACAATTATGAATTTGCTGGCATATATATGTGTATTTATATATATAACAGAAAGCACTGCATTTAAGGCTTTTTTGTAAATGCTATTTGTCAAATATTTCTTTTGCTTATGTTTTGTCTTTTTTCTCTTAGTAAAAAATGTAATTCTGACAATAAATTAACAATGCATAAGCCACAATTTACAAATATATAAGTATATTTATGTATACTATCTGCTAAAATCAGTCCCACAGAATGCTGGGAAAAGACAAAAAAAAATCCCAGCTCTTATTCTCATGGCATCACCTACCACTAGGGGGCAGGTTTGCCTCACAAGTGATGAACCCGAAATAAGCCGGCTTGTTTGGGTAGCTCTGTGTCGACAGCTTCGGGACTGAAAGGTGCCCCTGCAAATAAGGCCCAGTGTCTTTTTCAGTACTCATGATGCCTGGCTGTACCTGAGACGTTCCATCCGCCGTGAGGTTGAAGACGGGCATAGTACCGGTGATGACCAAGCCAAGGCCCTGCAAGGGTCACACAGATTCAGGTGTGAGGCATTACTGTTTCATATCAGATGCAAGTTTACCATGGTAGCTGGAGTCTGAAACTAAAAAGCAGTCTTAAAAGAAATATTCTCCGTATATGTAATCAAAAGAAAAGTCCTGATTATTTTTCAAATGGGGCGCGTAGCTCAGAGTAAGCGGGAAGGGACAGAATGTGATGCTCCTGTCTAAGAGGCCCCAGACTCCGCCCTCTAATCTAGCCTGGCATGAACTCCACGCTCCACCGTTCCGCTTTTCCGTGTGCCCTACCACAACGCGTAATCCTGTTTCCCCTCTCCCCCTAATCCTGTAATGCTGCGTGTCTCTTGAAGGGGAAGTGAGGGCCCCGTCTCACGCTAGCAGACAGCAGATCACGGGCCTTCACAATGAGGCTTTTATGCCTTGTTACAGGCCTTGTTAAATTGCTGCCGCTCTTGTCCCACCTGTGATTTACATTTCTCCCCTGTTCTCGGCACAGTGAGCCCTTTCCACACCTGCTAATGTGTACTGACTGTCTCATACCTCACTGGGGATTTTCACTGGGTACTGATATGAGTGCTGTCTTTTACTGTCCCTCCAGTATTAACGATCTAGGTCTATAGTCTCAGTGCTGGTTGTAGTTCTCAGTGAAAATAACAAGTGGATGATAATCTGTCTCACCAAGGCATCCTGGTAGACGTTGGTCCACTGCACCTGCTTGGCCCGGTTCCCTGCCAGCACCATTGGACGACCCAGAACATCAAGGTATTCCTGAGAAAAGACGGACACAGACACACACACACAGACCACACACATAGGTCTATATCAACTTAGGCAGCATTGTAGACAATTTCACAGGCCACCACATGAGTTTCAATCAATGACACTGCCCTATTATTCTCACAGTAATTAAATGACTCCTGTGAGTGTCTCCAGATTATTGCACATTACAGGCAGGCTGCCCTCTGAACAATGCCAACGCCCTGTAATTCAGACGGAGAAAGGGCATTCAGATTCTCGCTGCCCATCTTTCGGACTCAATCCAGCATTACAGACACACTCATGGCAGTATTCCCAATAGACAATATTTTTTTTCCCCCCCACAGCTGATATTTCCTCGACTTGATTTGATGTCAGCCTGGGATGGGAGAATGGGTCAGGGTGGGGGGAGGGGCAGCCGGAGTTAATGTACCGAGAACTGCGCCGACTATCATGGCCAAATATGAGACATATACCTGCTGTTTCATCAGGGACTGGGAGACTCCAGCAAGTGTGGCAGGGTGGTCACAGAATGCGGCTGTGTGATCTGGACATACCACGAGATGCGCATCACCGTTATCAATCATTATTTGGAGGTGGGGGGGGGGGGAGCATTAACAACAGCGCATTAAAAGCGTATGCTGAGATACAAGCGCGGAACACGCAGCGGCTACAGTGACATCCTGCGTGATCACATCTGCCCCCCACCCACTTGCAGCCACTCGCGACTTCCCTACACCCGCCCTTGACATGAAGCGTGTTGCGCTGGAGTCGCAGACTATTCACGTAACCGTGTCTCTCGGATGCCCGTATCTGACTTATAAGAACAGACAGATGTTTATCTGCTACTTCTTTATTTCTGACCTGATTTCTCTGTGGAGTGGTGAAAAAAACACACATATACCGCTAGCAAATTCAAAGTGACACCTATGCTTTTGAAAGCAGGGCCAAACGTTTCCAGCTCGTTTTAATGCTCTCCTGCCCTCTTTCTTGTGTCAATTCCACTTTTTCTTTCAGGCAAAAAAGATTATCATTCAACCAATTCTATGGGATTAGGGCTTTCCACCTAATACTGGTCTCCGGCATGCTCCCCTCCGTCAACCAATCCCAAGAAGGAAGCTGCATTTCGGGGCTTCTGTGTACCGTATCTGACATCACTCCTCCTGACATCACCTATTTTATTCATAGCTAGACAAGTGGCCAGCTTAAAAGTGTAACCCATTCTATGATTAGCTTGCTAAAGATTCTGTTGCATACTAGGGGAGATGCTTCTCTCAAATGACAAAAATTGCATGGGGGGTCCAGCCTCAGGAGCAAGAGCCAGTGCAAACATCCATTGTTTTTCAAGACTGGAGCAGCTTCTGTAGCTCAACAAGTACAGTGCACACTAACTGTATAAAAGTAGTGGATTCTAATCCCAGAAAAGCATATGTAGACTGTAACCCTTCCTAGTACCATAAGATGCTTTGGATAAATGCAGAGGTGGATAGCTCAGATCCACAAAGTACAAATCTGGACTACAATTTTGTTTCAACCAGCATTTTGAGTACAGTGTCACGGTCACAGAGTATTCAACTGGTATTAACAAGGAACACTAACATTGAATTGTCAGCATGTCTGACACATAGTTAAAATTATTATGTTAGTAGTGACAGCGCTAGCCGTCACAACAAGCACAAAGCTATCCATGACTATGCTCCTCCTGGCAGCAGATTAAGACTCAGTTGGATAAAGCTAGGTGCGGCTTGCGGGAGCATGTTTACGCCGCAGAGCGAACGGAGTCTCACAGACAGGTATAGAAATGCCAGGTAGACGGTCTCATAGCACAGGTACCTGGTTCCGACTACACCAGCGAGCGCTCCCGCTTGGTACAAGACACTTCCCGTTGGTACATACTGACTATATTCTCACAGTTCATACTTCACTTGGCTTATTATTTAATAAGCGGATGCAGAGTTCACGATATTCGAATCACTACACAACTGTAACGCGGCACGACGCAAAGTGATCGGGCTAATGACGGAAGGTCACGTGACGAGCCGAGGGATGACAAATGAGCTGGATGGCTGGGCTGCCTGCCGGCGCGCCTCACGTTTCAGCGCGCGTGCAAATCCCTCGCTGCAGCTGCACCTGCTGCAGGAAATCCATTAAAATAAGTGGCAGATATTAGAATATAATTACGCGGCAACTAACAGAACAGCTGAAAGTCTATTCGGGGGACTGAATGGTTTCATATTAGCCTGTCACTCTCCCTCCCTTCTCAAATTGCAGTTGGGGGGGGGGCTAAGGAGATGCAGAAAGGATGTACAGGACTTAGAACAGCCCTTCCTGCACATAACTCAATCAGTCTCTGAGGAATAAGCCTCCGTTATGGCAGCGACTCTCAGAGGGGAGTCCCTGCTCGGCCCCTCCTGGCTGCTTCCCACGCCCATTCGGCAGCTCCTGCTCTTCCGACCGCTGCTCCTTCTCCATTCCACGTAATCCCTACTTCTCAGGAGAGTCATCACAATAAAGCGGCGGTAACGTTTTATGTGTCTTTTTTTAACAACCTGTCATTTTGGTCGCCTCCCCCAAGATCCTCCTGTAATCATGTTGAACTCACCAGATTGAACCTGGTGCTTCTCCAGCTCCTTAAGCCCCCCCACCCTACTTCCCCCGCACTCTGAACATCACCACCGTGGCCCTCCTGTCTGCTGAAGGAGCCTCCTCTCCCACAGTTTCTCTTAAGCATTCCTATTCCCCGCCCGCGTGGCCCTAGAGCCCTGTTCTCCTGTCTTACCGAAATGAACACAGCCCAGGGGGCCCAACCTCTTTACTTAAAAAGCACTTGCAAACACCCAACACCCTCAACACAACAGAATAGTGGTGATCCAATTGTGGGCACACGTATGATTGGAAGGTTGCTGGTTCGAATCCCTGACCAGCAAGGCACCAGTGAGGTACGCTGAGCAAGGTACCACCCCCACACACTGCTCCCCGGGCGCTAAGTAGCAGCTGCCCATTGCTAGGTCACACAGCTTAAAAGCAGGGACACATTTCGTTGTGTATCGTGGTGTGTCAACTAGGGATGGCACGGTTCATGAAAAAAAACCGAACCGTTCGGTTCGCTTGTCTCGGTTCGGAGCATGCATGCGTCGCACGGTTCGACGGTTCAGTGTGTTTCCCTTTCGCGCGGAAAGAATAGGCTATATGCACAGAGCGGTGTGACGTAGTTCCGGTAAAAGTTCAGCCAGCTAAGTAATTTCCGGTAGCCTTTCGTTTGCTGCGTTTAGCTCGTGTTTTCGGCGTTACCACCCTGTCTCTGAAGAAAACGTTTAAATTTCAGCCAACCGATAGCACAACATCTGAACACTGTTGTGCGCCTTTGTTGTGTGACTTTATTTAATGTGCGGTTAGGCACTTTGTTAAAGAAAATTAAGTTATCTGTGACAAAGCACTCCAGTGAGTGTCATGCCTCGATCGTCCGCTCTTTCCGTGTGCCACGCCCCCTCGTTAACCCTGTGTGGATTCCCCGTGTTTACCAGCTGTTCATGATTGTTGTCAAATTTATCATTACTCCATTGTATTTAGTCCGCGTTTCCGTTTCTTTCTCCAGTCCGGTCATTATATTGTAATTCTGCTTTACCGCTCGTCTGTGTTCCTTTTGCTCATTAAACCCCGCATTCCCCCGATCCTAGGTCTCCTCGCCTCTGCTTCCCCGGTCAGCGTTGTAACAGTGAGCCTACTTCCATGCTGCAATGTGAACATTTGCCATGTTCCTAAAAATTCTGTTTATTGCACAGTGTCTGACCAGTTTGATAAATGCAAGATATTCTGTAATATTGCAATCTTTGTGTGCTAAAAAGGCACATACATTCATGTAGATGGCAATACACGTTCTCCTTTTTTTGCCAAATAAATGAAAAGCATGTTGAAATCATCAATGTCTTTCCTCTTGCTGTATCAAAATCTCACCTAGCTTTCCTCAGAGATGGTCCCAATAATGTGCTCTAAGTCAAGTCAAATTCAGTTTATGCATGATTACATGATATAACTTTTTTAATACTGTATCCTAAATTGTGGATAATTAAGCTATATATCATATGCTGAAGTACATTTCTGGAGTGTTAAAGATTAAAAGAAAAAATAACAAGAACCGTACAGAACCGAAAACCGTGACCCTAAAACCGTGATACAAACCGAACCGTGGGTTTTGTGAACCGTGCCACCCCTAGTGTCAACAAAGATGATTAATCACTTTCGCATTCAACAAGTGTGTCAGTGTTGTACCCATCTACCAGCTCACATCCATAACTCTCAAGGTGCATCCTAAGCTAGCAAAAACAACCTGAAGTGTTAACGAACATGGATGCAGTGCCCGCTGCTTGGAGCTGAGTAGTGCGACATGCATACCGAAATGGAGGAGATCGAGACATGGCCAGAGTAACGTACTTCGCAGCTTTAAGGGGACCCCAGGCTCTTACTAATGCAGCGACCTGCGGGGGACTAGAACTGAGATGGATAATGTGCCGGGTCACTTAACGCCTCTGCCCCCATCCCCCCCCTCCCCAGATCCCACAGGCACTGTGCCACCAAAGAGGATTAATCCCTACCAGCGAAATTAGCCAGGCGACAGCCGCCCGCACATAGTGGCATGTGGTATTAGGAGCTGAACACGTGCGTGAGTATTTCAGCAGGGCTCAAGAGCGGCTTGCTGGCACACGCTGGCAGAAAACGACCACGAGGCCCCCAGGGGCCACTCTATTTGATCAGGTCAGGTGTTGGGGACACTGTCCATAGCCCTCAGAGCAAAAAACACAGGCAAATTATGCCAGGCTGAGGGTAATGCCACTCACCAGCAGTGTCACAGAGTTTGTGAAACAGGCCTGGCTCTGCTCGTTACTCGGGGGGGGGAGACACTTTAGTGAAACACGGACCGGTAATGAAACATGCCTGTGCCCCCCAGCTCCATCAGTGCTATTCCCTGCCCCCAATTCTTACGTGTCATACCCACAAGTACACACACATAGAGCCAATGTGCCGGAGGGGCCCTTGGGCAGCAGCGTGGTAAAGCTAAGGAACAGGTGAGATTTATTAACCTCCGCTCTTGCCTGCTGCTTGCAGGGACACTGACATTTAATTGACTCCCCTGTCAGGAGGTACAGAACAGTCCTGGACCAGAGATGGGGGGTGCTCTCTTTGAGCCCCCGTGCCTGCTGGACGTTCCAGGGCGGGAGGCCTAGGTGAATGGTCCGTTTCCAGTGCGTGCTTTGGCAGAACTGGGCCGCTGATGGGAGAGAACGGGGGAGGCCGTTAAATCTGGCCAATGTCACCCTTGCTCCCCCCCCCCCCCCAGGTAACCTGTGTTCTAAGCTGCTCTTCAAAAGTCACTCTGCTGGGTAATTGCAGGGAGGCCTGTAGAGTACAGAGAGAGGCTCAAAAGTGATTAGAGAGCAGTGGAGAGAAAAGGGGAGAGCTGAATTAATTAGCTGCTTGTTCTGCCCGCTCCCTTCCGGTTCTCTTTTGCCTACTCTCCTCTCCTCTACCTATGTGGCTGCGGAGAAATCAGGACACACTCGATGTGGAGGACTGTGCTTTACCTCACAATGGCTAATTATGCAACCCCACAGTTAGCTCTGATTGTGTTTGGTACATGCCATACAACAAAACACCAAGAAAGAACACAGTGCTGGAAGATACCATAGCATATCACGGGGGTGTTTTAGACCGCACATGTAAGAGCACGTGTCAGAGGATACTGTCAAGAAAAAGCTATGTGTATTATAGGGAGAGGGAGAGTCATAGGGATGAATCCTTTAGCCCCTGTTGTCTCTGTGGATTGCGGAGAGCGTCTCACAGGGCAGGTGACTGACGGCTGCCCCCCCAAGATCAGTCTGAAAAGCAAAAAGCAGACCCCAGCCATAGATGACACTGACCTGTGTGTTAATCCTGATGGCACCGATGGATGGGATCTCAAAGTAGTAGCCTACAAAACAGAGGGCAGACGAATCAATATGACGGCAGTGAAGACACAGCATCGTAAGCCTCCTGTTCTGGAAGGTTCCAGGAGCGCGCTGCTGGAGAAGTTTTTAAAATAAGACTTTTACAGAGAAGAAACTTTAAAAATGATTCAAGAAACAGTTCACCTTTACGTAAGGTAGTAAGAGAACAAATAAAACTAATAACTGCTATAATAGTGATGGAGCCATACAAATAAAATTCACACAACCATTATAGTCATTATGCAAGGTCTTGTTTTGCAGCAAGAAGCATATGCACAATATTGCACAGACACAAGGAGAAGGAGACTGGTCTGCCTGCAGAAAGACATCCCCTTACTTAAGGAAAGAGTACCAACCTGCTTTCTGAATGGCCCTGCAGCCCACCCACACCATTGGGCCTGGGAGCTGGACAGGAAAGCTCTCAGCGGCTTTGTGCCCACAGAGGCCACCTGTCTCCACCCACCAGCAATCAGGTGTAGGAGGGCGTGGCCTCCTGATCTAGCAGAGGAGCCCAGTGACTTGTATTTGTGTTTGCCCCACCCCCCCAACATTCAGAAGGCGAAATGTCAACATGGCCAGACACCAGTCCATTGTTCAGTTGCTGTTTTGTTTGTTTCAGAAGGTCAGTGCTGTTTTAAGACATACAGAATGCTGATATGGAAGAAAAATACCTGGCAGAGGTAGATAAGCAAAGGGAACGGTGTTTAGATCGGGAGGTTAAGGGTAGTAAGGTAGCCATGACAGGCTTTAACACTCCCCGCTCCCCCCCCCCACCACCACCACCACACATACGCTTGCCAAGCGGTACCGCGTACATATAAATAAACAAAGGAGGGTGAGGGACATAGAGGTCGGGCATGAATCACGAGCCTCAAACGCTGCTGTCCTCACTGTGCTCTGTGCGTGTGTGTGTGTGTGTGCCATCTGCCAATTGGTCAGTTACTTAAAACAACTGGACTGGCTCTGTGAGAAGCAACTCACTGGGTCAACATCCACAGCTCCAGAGAGAGGGCTGTTTGCAGAGAGAGTGTCCACCTGCAGAAGCCATCCTGAGAATGTAAAGAGGCGGCAAGCTAGCATTCGAATGATCAAATGATGTTTTCACAGGGCTATACCGGCTACATTCTCACAGACAGACGCTCAAAACAAAACAAAATTGAGACGCCGGACCCAGCATCCGACTGGGCAAATAAATCAATCAGAAAACAATAATAATGCAACAATAAACTTTTTTTCTGTTGCCAATGCAAGGTTGCGGGAGGTATTTTTTGGTGCAATGGACCGAGAGTTTGAAAAAAGTAATGAATGGCTGTTCAGCTAAAAAGCTACCTTAAAAAAATAAAACCTCTTCTTAACCGTGACCTGACCTGCCAACACCCTGCATGGTGCCCAGTGAGCCCGGTTCACCTCTCTCTGATTGCTTTAACACGTCCATGAATGCCTACGGCCGGCAATGTCAAGCACTTTCTGAAGGAGCTCTCAGCTTCTTCCTTTCCTGCTTTCATGCTTTCACCTGAAACCGCAGGCAAAGCCTGAGTTCCAAAGCTGGGGCACGATGTCAAGGCGCTCCCTTCCATCACGGACGAAGGGAACCAAAGGGACAGATAAAAACAGGCCTGCAGCCGAATACACCCCAGACAAAGTCAGATTCGTCCAGATTGGTCTTGTCACCAAGCAACCAGTGATCATGACTGTATTTCTGCCCACAGTGTAGAAGTAATGAGATCTAGGGGAAGTCAAGTCCAGTCATGCTAATGCAGCAGTATCTGTCATTGAGGACACAACGATTTATGGGTTCATATCGACACACACCGAAGGAGCAGCTGTGTCTCACCACCGTCGTTTATGGCAGCTTATGACACAGACGGCCGCCCCGCAACGCCAATAATGTCTCTGAGCCCATTTTCATGCAATATTTGTAAAAGCAATTCAGTATTTTGCCCCATGACCTAGAAGCGATTTTCTCAGGCATATTTTGCGTGCTTTGGGAAATGATCACTCACTTGGTTAAACATGAATAATATACTTTGCTGCACATTCATTTCGGTATTTTTTTTTATGAAACCTATTTACCCTGAAAGTAAGATATGGTGTAACCAATTGCCTGGAGATTATAATAGTTTGTTTGGTTAAAAGAAATGCTCATACTTCATTTCATGATGTCATAAAGTATCTTTATGTTTTATTTTAGCTGGGCTTCATGCCGAAAGCAGAAGCCTCTCTTTGTGTCTTTGGAGCTGTATCTGAGTGTGGACCGGGGGTTAAGTGGGGGGGGGTGGGTGAGACTTGTTACTAAGACAGTCTTGGCCGAACTGGAGAGGATGTCCAGTGCTGAGCTCTCCATCATTCAGGCAGGGACCATAAATCTGACTTGCATGGCCGGCCTGCTTCTGAAGGCGAGACAGAGTTCTTTTCTGTCCTAGGGGTGCAGCAGGGCCCCTTCCCGGGACTCTGACAGGACAATTCATCGGGTAATCTTTCAGGTCTGGCTGGGCACGTCAGGCTGGAGCAGGAACTTAGGCAGTGGCTGGGACTAGGGTCACGGCTGGGGTGAGGGCGATGCAGTGTGAGATTCAGCCAGCAGGCAAGTGGCACCACCAGGAACCGAGCTGTGCCAGACCCGTACCGCAAACTGATGGTTTTCCATTGCAAAGCATGCGAGCTGTACCCCAGCCATGCCTGTGTTGATGTAGAAGGGCTGAAAGCGCGACCAAACCGAGCCGGTTGCAGCTAGGTTTGGGCTGTACTAAGGCTGTAGATGACTCAGGGCCAGAAGGTGGTTGTTAATGTTGGAGGGGAAAGTGAAAATGTGGATTTCTAATCGGATCTTTTTCGGTGACCTTATAACAGAGTTGGTCAAAAACAAATCCCCAGAGCACCAAAGTTTCCACTGTATTTCAGAGCAGTTGATTCATCTTCTGATTAGTAAGTCACTGAACTGGTTATTAAGCCACTTAATCTGGTGTTTTATCCACCAATCAGCTGCCAGTTAACATGCACCTAAGGCTATAAAGAGCCTGGAATACACAGCCGTTCACCCCCAGCTCTGAACAGTACTCACTCCACACACATACCAGACTGTAAGAGGCCAAACCCAAGTTATAACTACAAGAAGTAAAATAATAAAATAGCTGATATCAGAGAAGGGTGGAGGATGGTCCTTTATGTCCTTCTGCGTGTTACTGGCATGTGTTTAGAAAAGAAGAGCATGAAATTTTAAAGAAGCACAGCAGTAAATCCATTGAGGAAAAATGTTGAAATTATGTATGTTTTTTGTGGGCATGCAAATGCCTTTTAGTGCCATTGTAATTATCACAGCAGTAAACAGTGCAGAAATATAATCCAGGGTTGGGGCCAGCTTTGGTAAGTATGAAAGATGCCTCAGTTATCACAAGAAAAACACCGTTTGCTGCTGTAATTAATTACAACTTCTGTGGAAGCACTTGGCTTCATTTTCAATTAATTAATTAGTAGTTTTATAAGTGTTGCTGTTGTTTGGTAATGAAGAATTGTGCTTGGGAGAGATTCAGAAACAAAACAGTTACAAAAATATATATTTATAAAGAAAAAAAACAAAAACGAGCAGAAGGAAACTGCATTTGAGCCAGGGACAGTAACCCAACAATGAAGGGTGATGGGAGGGCAGGAGGAGCCCTTGGGTTTAACACTGAAGCAGCACCAGGTGGAAGCCATTCCTTGGCAGCACACTGGAGCAGAAGACAATAAACAGAGAGGCGGAGCTTTCAGAACAGTTAAGTCACGGCAAATGGAGAGTCAATATAGAATCTGTTACTATAGAAACATGTAGATTGCAAGGAATTTACGGTAAAGTTATAAAAGCTACGTGATGGAGGTAGAGAAATGGGACGTCTTGTAGATGGATGAAGTCGGGCAACAAGCCCGTCATTCACAGTTATTAAGGTAATAAGAAGACGTTCTCTTTCCTTTCCCTGTTCTGCCAGCTAGACGATGACACCCCTCCCTAGACATCCACCTACTATTCATGTTGCACTACCTTGATTACATCCCTCTTCCTTCCTGCGATCCCAGTCTCACCTGGATCTGTTCACCACCCTGAGGGCACCAAGTCTCACAAAAACAGCTAAGAATTCTCAGACTATGCCTGAGGTGTCTCTTGGATGGGGGGGGGGCAACAGTGGGCTGACACAGAGAACATGTTGCGTTCAAATTTTACGGAGTACATACTGAAGCCTACAGGAGATAATATTAGAGCTGAGGACGACACATCTGGCATAAAAGCACACAATTTAGGACACACCAACAGCCACCCACCTTTGTTGGCGCAAGCAATCCACTGCAGGGGGGTGACATCATAGTTATGCTGGCCCACGGAGAATGTAAACACCCGTACCTTGGGAAAGAAGGGGAGAGAGAGAGTGGGAAAGTCCTGTATTCATGGCTGCTGGACATCATCCTTCTGCCTCCACCTACAGGTGGCCATCAGACTCATGAAGGTCAAGCTGCGCCCTACAGAAACTGATTCACACACTTCATTCAGTAGCAGCACATTAAAATCCATATAAAAAAACTGTTTTATGGACAATGTCTGTGCATCTTTATAAGCCATACAGTGAAAAATAGAGGGAGCAGATGTTCTTGAGTCAAATTGTGACCTTGCATAAACACTGATGGGTTTCCAGACCTAAAAAGAGCTTTTTCCCTTCTGTGTACAAGACAAATTCTCAAAACAAAACAATAAAAAGTCTTTGGTGGTACTGACACATATGCAATGGAAACAGAAAGTAGTAGCCTTGAGTTTTACATTTGTGGAGCTGGATGTTAACGCTGGTTTCAAGTTAATGCTAAAAGGCAAAAAAGCAAAATGGCTTCAGTATATATTCAGAGGCAGACAAAATTTAAATCAAATGGAAAGTTCATCTGCTGATGTCACCAAGAGACATTTCTCTCTCTGTTTGCATTAGAAACTTATAGTTTAGAGGAAAATTTAAGCATTGATTGAAGTGTCACTCAAAACAGTTGGTACAGGCATTAGTGATTACTTTTGTAATGATATTACATATGAATATTTCGACAGAAAAGCAGGCAGTATTTATTTTAAAAAGATGGTTAGCAATGCTTTTTATATTGTTGAAAGTTTAAGCTCCTGGTATTTCTGAAAAATTACACCACGTGTGTCTATAAATTCCTGACATCACAAGTTGTGTGGCGTGATTACTAAATTACTGTTGTGACAAACACGAAAAAAATAATAATTTGACCAAAAATAGGCAAGGCCTTTGTAAGTTTAGGTAATTTCTGTTTTTCAGTATCAATATTTACATTTGTATGACATGAATTTTAAGACAAATACTGCTACATAATGCTCTATGCACTGAATAGTTGTCAATTGAATAATATTCCTCTTTGCAGAAAACAGTACAAGGGCCCCTTAATTGCTCCCACAGGAGCACATGTCCACTTATGACAGACTTCATGGGTGGTGACAATGCAGCACTGGTTAGGGCTCTGCCCTCTGCGGCACCCTATTCTTCTGCAAAACTGTTTTTTTCATCAGTCCAATTTCTGTTTCATTCATTAGCACTCCTTAGAGAAATGGGTCAAAACAACGCCGGAAAGAAAACAATGATTTTTTATAAACAACTGGGGGTGGGGGGGAAATCACAGCTGACAACACTGGACAATTGTGTGCAAGAGGATAAGTAGCAATGAGAACGGGAAGGTCAGGGACAGCAGTCAGTGAAGACGAAAGAGAAATCCAGCTCTGTGTTCATCTGGAGACTGGTGATTAGCAGGGACTTTGTCAGTAGAATAGAGCTGTTAAGCCAGACAACAGATATTTGGATTTCAAGATCAGGGGAAAACTAAGAAAGATGTATGAATCAAGAATGGGTTAGCAACAGGAAAACAGAAAAACACTCAAAAATACACATCAAAGGAAAGAAAGACACATATTGACTGGGGGAAACAATTAGGAAGAGAAGAAGCTCTGACCAGCAATTAATTGCTTTCACATTTTGGGAGAAAAAACAGTGACAAGTCGTCCACCGATGAGTAAAGCAAACCCACTGTCTTGTTTGGCCAGTTGTACTTCTCGAAGATGTCCTGTGCTCTGTCCTCTCCACCATCCGTGAACATCATGATCATCTTGTTGCAGTTGGCTCGAGGGAGGTTGCTGTCCTGTGTCAAGGACAAAGCAAGACAATGAAATGGAAGAGAAAGAAAATCCAACGGTAGCAGATCGGGTGAAGGAGGAAGTAGACTGTAGATACTGTTTTCAGTTACTATGTCAGGCCCAAGAGATAAATTTGCTTAATTATATTATATTACTAGGGCCCCATTTCCATAAAAATAGATAATTTAATCGAAACTTCACAGGCCAAATGTAATTAAAACTACATGATGACATCAGTCCACCAATCACAATAGATGTAGACATGTAGCCCAATTAACTGAGCCGAATAGCATAGTCTCTGTTTATGGCTCAAAAGGCATGTCGCATGGTTTATTTACTATACCCTAATTACAGGGTCTCGGGCCTGATTGATTGAAGGGAGTGAACAGGAAGAGTATGGCCAAAAGGAAAGTTTTTCCAGCTGGAATGCAATAAAAAATCACCTGACCATGACTCTCATACAAATACATTATCAAAGTCCCTGATGAACAAAGATTACCCTACAGTACCGAAGTGTGTGCAGCAGCACAAGGCACCAAATGTAACCTGTGTAAAAAGCAGAGGTATTCATTAAAAGTGATTTAACTTTCCCTGCCCCATTTCACAGTGACAAGATTTAATGTTGAAATTAGCAGTCATGATTAATGCATTTGTGCTAGTCTACAGGTTAGAAATGTGGGTATGCAGTTATACAGTGTGTGTGAAAATTCCAGATCACCAAATGATGGGGACTGACCGTTACAGACCGCTGACTATGTTCCATGGATCGCTCCCTTAATTATTGCTTTCTGGTCTCCTGCAGTCACTTCACTTTCATTTGGACTGAGTTAGTTTGACAAGAGCATTGATATGCAGGCTTGTGTCGTGTCACCCTGACATGATTCTAACAAAGATAAATAATATCATTACAGAAACAGATTTTTTATTATGGTTCTGCCACCAATTATGTAATCCAACTGCTCTGGATACAGATTAAAATGCCTTTTTTCCTCCGGCAGCTTTACGCTGTTTGCCAGATTGATAGGTTACCCGCTGGCTTATATTACCCTAGGGAGACATCACTGCTTTTCAGTAGCTATCTAACCCAGTACAACTGTTACTCATATGAGTAACAGAAGAGAAAAACAAGATACGTTTACTGCTACATGACACAGACTAATAAAGTTACATAAAACCTGACTAAAAAAAATCTTTAAGAGAAATGCATTTTTAAAGCTAAGCAGTTCCAATTAAATTAGCTTCACTTCTATCTAATTTATAGTATCACTTGGTAAACTGTGTAGGATGCATTTGTTTTTAGCTGTAAATGTAATAGGTGTCTGTCATTCTGTGGAGGTCAGATACATTTTCATCTCAACACACTTCTCCTTAACACTTGGAGAAAAAAGTGTGTCAGTTAAATTTGCGTTAAGTATACCTCTACCCTGTTTCATTCCAACAAGCCTTAATACTAAAAATGACCAGACACTAGAAAACTGTAGGGGCAGAATTGATAAGATAAACCCTTGTTTGGTATCATGAGCATGACCTCCAAGCAGAAACCTCCAGAAGCAAACAATGTATTTGTTTATGAAGTCGACCACTGCCTGGCCCATGCAGGTACTGAAGAAGATTGTGGTTTCTCTCCACTCTGCTCAAGCACGGGCCATTTTCTGTTTTTAGACATCAAAGTGATTGAAACACCTCGTAAAGGTTGCGAGATAAGTTAATAGCGGCTTTGTGAAGACCTCCAGAGGCAACAGTGAAAATAGACTGTTTACGGCTTTTTTTAACACAAGATCCTCTGCGGGGAAAAGGGCCAAAGTCGCCACCTTCAAAGGACCCTCTTAGCCATAACAAAATATAGCCATAACAAAGCCTAACCACAAATCACACTTTATTTTAATTTAAACTAAAAATATTATGACTGCGATGAAACAGATTCACACTTGGGAGTTGCGAGGAGTTACAGGTGTTTCATGGGGAACTTAAATAACAATCCTTTACAAAGGAAGACTAAAAAGAGCAAAACAAAACGACAGCTGGAGTGCATTTTGTAAGGCATGGCGGGGGGTTAAAAGTGGGCCAGCCGGGTCTTTTGTGCGGAGGCAGTGCACATTCAGCCCAGCCGCAATTAACTCCTTTCAATATAAATGGAAATAGAAAATCCCAAGAGGAGAAAATAAAAAATCACAGGATAGCAGAGGCTTGTGGGTGTTCCAATTCAAACATTAATCGCTTTCTCAGAAAGTGTGTGCGTGTGTTTTTTTAAAGCAGCGATATTGTCTCGGGATAATTTGCGCACGTGACTGAACTGAGACACGCTAGGGGTGTTGAAAGGAGGTTGCTGTGCTGACTTCCACATGTGGAGTATGTGCTGTTGCAGGATGCTCTCCTTAAACTGCTGTACTCTGAGTAATATGCAGTCACATCATACCTGTTAATTGAATGTTTGACCATGCGATCAAATACATGTCCATCTATGGTTACGTTCCATTAACGCAAACGAAAACACGAAAAAATTATGGAGATTGCACCACGTAATTCCAAAGCATTAATTCAATAAGCCTATCGTGGTGCATGATATTTTTCATTAAAGAAAAAAAAAAGATTGAGACGACCCATGGTTCTTGGAGAAGAGGCCCAAACCAAGAACTGTTCTGAGCAGCCAGACTAATTTATATACCCAACAACAACCTCTTCATACAAGTAATGAGCTGAAAATAATATGCAATTTATACAACAATTACACCAAAATAAGTCAAGGTGACTTACATTGAGCAGCTGCTGGAAGGCGAAGTGGAAGCCAGATTTGTAGTCGGTGGTGCCTTTGGCTGACATGTGCTGAACGGCCTCCTTGAAGATCTTTTTGTTGCGAATGTTGGCCTGGACCAAGTTCCTGAAGCAGGGCACCACCGCCTCAGCTTTCTCATTGAACTGAGACACCCGGTCGGGGGGAAAGAAAAGACAAGAGTCACAAAACCATAACCTCTAATGTATGTTACAAAGAGCCAGTTTTATCTGCTTTAAAATAGATTGCACCTTTACTCCATTAACCCAAATTAGATGTCACACTTGACCAAATTCTGAACACTGGTGCCACTTAACGACACATTATACTTATATTTTTACCTTAATTATACTCTACTGTTGATTTTTCATTGATTGTCGTTGCACTAATTGGTTTAAACTTGTGTTTTATTGCCCATGTATGTCCCTCTACATAAAAGCATCCGCTAACAGATTACAATAAAAATGTAAAAGCTTTGTGGTTATGCTATGTCACGTCAACTCTTTTATTGATATCATAGCTGGTACTTTTATTAAGCTTGTAAATAAAATGCTAATTTAAACAAGCATTAAATATTTAGGTATGCCATGACATAAAGACCTTCCATTTACTGTAACTGAATCTAGGACACAATTGACCTCAGCGTGTCACTCGCCACTCAATGGTAAACCCTCCACAGAGGTCAAATGAGTTGTTTTGAGCGATCGGTTAAAGGTATAGAAGTGTGTGGCTTCTGCGCTCCTCATTAACCAATGGGCTGAGAGGACCACATGGACACATCTGTCTCTCTGAAGGAAGGTGCGACTGTGATGGAGCACCACAGACAGCAGGGCCTCGAGCCTTGACCCTTCCAAATGTAGGAGACGCGGGTGGATGGGGAGAGTTCAACCAGGGGGACAATTCCTCTGTCACCCCCGAGTATCATGGAGGCAGCTGTCCGTACCTCATTGGCATGCCGGTAGGATCCTTGGTAATTACAGGCTCCATGCAAAAGACAGGTGCCTTGGAATTGCTTCAAGATACATGTGAATAGATTTAAACACGAGCGTACCGCGAACAGGGTCACAAGTTTTTGCTGCTTTTGAATTCCAAGCGGTATTTTTGGTAGTGTTAGCTTTTTGAATGTTTCTCTTGCTTGAAGGTCACTTACTATTATTTGACATTTCGTAGACAGAATAATAGACTAATCATTTAGAAATTTACCATGTGAAAAGTTGACATTTGTCCATAACACAAAATTCTTTATCACATTTCTTTGGTCTTTTTGCATCTGCAGAGACGATGGTTTGCCACCTCTGTAAAATTTGTATTATGAAGTTCGACTCTAACCTGAAACCCATTGCAACATTTCCTGCACCCCCAGATGTAGAGAGATTGAACCTGAGGAAAAGGCACCCAAAGTCAGTTTGCTGTCAGATTAAGATGTAGTGTTTAGGTGGATACAGTAGAGAGGTGTGTGTGGTTTCTGGTCCAGGTGTGCCATCGTCTCTGAGGGGTAAGGGCTCATAGACTGGGTGATGTGCAAGCAGCTGGCCCCCATCACCTGCACAGCAATCCCACTGGGTGGCCAGCTAAATGGCCCTGCCTTCATGCAATGGATGGGAAATTAATCCTCTGCCTCAGTTTATGGATGTTGACAGCAGTTATTACAGCATCAGCTGAGAGAGGAGTTTTGGGTGTAGGTAATGGGGGCTTCCTCAAGAAAAAAAAGCAAACTCCATATGCTTAGAAAATTTTGTAGTGGGCATCAGGCAGATAGCCTTTCCTTATTCTTCGAAATGCCCAGGTGAGCAATGCCCTGCAACTGGAAAGGGCGAGCGAGAATGGCAGGGGCAGAGCCCTGTAGTACGAACCCAGAACCTCCACATCGGCAAATGTCCGGCCAGCCATTACAATTTATTCTTTCTCCCCCGCCCAGTGGGCAGTGGGTGCCAGCAGCTCAGCCAGCCAAACGAAGCCAGTAAATATGACTTAGGCACAGCGCCGCCTGCCTAATCCCAGCCATCCAATCCACTTTCCCCAACTGTCACGGTCCGTGCCTCTCCTGTCGGCCCCCCTGAGCACCTCCCGGGCCTCTCACCTCGCCATTCTCCCATCTGAGGCCTGGACTGTGCCCAGGGAAAGGCCGTCCGATACATTCCTGTCTTGTCCAAGTCACACTCAGGTTTGCAAGGCTGCGCTTTGCTGCTTCTGTTCCTCCTTCCCCTTGACTTTTCTTCGCACTCCCCCGATCCCTCAGTACTGAGGCTTTGTACGCAGCTCAGGTCACACCCCTCTCTTTCATGAGCACCAAGAATGCACTCTTGTCGTGCACTCCGCTGGTTTTAATGTGGCCTAATCGCACATCTTGACAAAAGTTGTGGATTCAATCCCCGGCTAATTCACACCAAGGACTCCCAAATGACACCCATTACCTCTTAGGCTATCAATCAGCGCAGACAAAACCGACACTATCAGTGGACGTCACAGCTGTTCGGTAGTCTGTTTACTACTGACATGTAACACACAGCCTTGGTAGAGTATTTCTACAGTGTGTACTGTCCACTCCTATATAGGCAAATGTCTGTCGTCTTTTAGCAGGCTGCTTCTCCTCCGAGGGGCTGTGGGGGTCAAAACGCTCAAATGCAAAGCAGGCTGAATGGATTAACAGGGAGAGATAGAGGACGGCACCATCTTGCTGACCACTGACCTTGGACGTTGGCTGTCTCAATGGGGTCATTCTGAATGTGGTATGAATCCATACAGGACCTCACTGAGAGCCCCAGGGGAAGCTGTCAGATACCCAACCTGATAAGCTCCCCCCCTCCCCAACTGACTTTCTAAGGACAACGTTCATAACTTGTCTTATCTAATGCACTCAGCTTCGCCGGTGAACGAGGCTGCAACCCCAGCCTCCCCTGTGTGTGCCGGGGCAATCTTGATCAGTAGGGTCTGTGGAATGCATATGCAGAGAAATATAATTTTTCTGAAACAATAAAAGGCCTAATGAAGGTTTTTCTTCCGAGACTAAATTAGAAAATAATATACGGTTTTCATCAGTTACAATAATGCTAATGAAAACAGCAAGGCCATGAACATAATTGTTTATTCTTTTTTAGACTACAAAGACGAGAGGAAAGAAGAGCACGTTCCTTAAAACATTCTGTCTTCCAATAAGGGTAATAGCACTCTGAAATTCAGCCCTCCAGAGCTGTTGAAATGAACACAAGGGGCGTTGGTATGCATAGCCTACGTAGCTCTTTCTGTTATCATCAATGTCCCTGGAGAATAAGATATAGGTCAATAAGTCATGTGGTTGGGCCACAATGAAGCCCAACTGACACGCCACTCCAACTCACGGGTTTGTTTTAGCTCAAGCAGGCTTGCAAAGAAAGCATTTCCCACTGGATAATTGACTGTGTCTGTAACTAAGCATCCACAAGACAGAGGAACACAGCTGTCATGCTATGAAACTCAAGGTCAGGCATGTCTAAGCAGTGGATTAACCCACATCTCCTGTGTGTTTTTATTCCTGCATATCCAGTGCATTACTGTGACTATGACCATTAGGAGTATGAGTACGTGTCTGTATTCCTCTACATCCAGAATATTTGAGTGACTGTGGCTATTTGGAGTGCGGCCGTGTGTCTGTATTCCTGTATATCCAGTGCATTTGTGTGATTGTGGCCATTTGGAATGTAGACATGTGTCTTTATTCCTGTATATCCAGTGCATTTGTGTGACTGCGGCCATTTGGAATGTAGGCATGTGTCTTTATTCCTGTATATCCAGTGCATTTGTGTGACTGTGGCCATTTGGAATGTGGGCGTGTGTCTTTATTCCTGTATATCCAGTGCATTTGTGTGACTGTGGCCATTTGGAATGTGGGCGTGTGTCTTTATTCCTGTATATCCAGTGCATTTGTGTGACTGTGGCTATTTGGAGTGCGGCCGTGTGTCTGTATTGCTGTTTATCCAGTGCATTTGTGTGACTGTGGCCATTTGGAGTCCCAATGTGTGTGTGTATTCCCGTATATCCAGTGCATTTGTGTGACTGTGGCCATTTGGAGTGCCAGTGTGTGTGTGTGTGTGTCTGTGTGTATTCCTGTATATCCAGTGCATTTGTGTGACTGTGGCCATTAGGAGTGCCAGTGTGTGTGTGTGTGTGTATTCCTGTACAGTATATCCAGTGCATTTCTGTGACTGTGGCCATTAGGAGTGCCAGTGTGTGTGTGTGTGTATTCCTGTATATCCAGTGCATTTGTGTGACTGTGGCCATTAGGAGTGCCAGTGTGTGTGTGTGTGTGTATTCCTGTATATCCAGTGCATTTGTGTGACTGTGGTCATTAGGAGTGCCAGTGTGTGTGTGTGTGTGTATTCCTGTATATCCAGTGCATTTGTGTGACTGTGGCCATTAGGAGTGCCAGTGTGTGTGTGTGTGTGTATTCCTGTATATCCAGTGCATTTGTGTGACTGTGGTCATTAGGAGTGCCAGTGTGTGTGTGTGTGTGTATTCCTGTATATCCAGTGCATTTGTGTGACTGTGGCCATTAGGAGTGCCAGTGTGTGTGTGTGTATTCCAGTATATATATATATGACTGGCGGCCATGTGGAGTGTGTGATTGCGTGTGTCCTTTATTATTTTGAATGTCTGACCTTATACCCGCCCATCTCGATACACTTCATTTCTGCCAAACAGCCCATTCCAAAAATTTCCCCAGGATCTCAATATATTTATGTTTCCATTTTCAGCATGTCTGCTTCAAACATGTGATTCTGTCATTTATTTTACAGTCTAGTATGCCACAGGTCTTTGTTCTTACATCCTGACTGCTGTACTCTATTCCCCCCACGTACACAGGTATGTGGTAACCAGTACTACACACCAGTATCATATCTCATTTTCTTGCTGTGACCCTCTCTTTTGGCAATCCAAGCTCACAGCTAAGAACCACTCCATACAACAAGTGTATAAAGTATTTAAAAAGCAGCTGGGGTAAGAACGTGAGATGTCCCCAAGGACCCGGCTGTCATGTGTGCTTAATGTCCTCACCGGGCTCCGGTGGGGGGTGGGGGGCACAGAGAGCGGGGCTCTGGTGGCGCCACAAAACACGCACAGAAACACACTGGCATCAACGGAACTCCACCTGTCCTTGTCCATACATTTAATGTTTTTTTCCCCCTGGACATAGGTCTCGGTATTCCCAAGATTACTGTATTTGTCCTCTTCATTTATAGCCAAGATTTAGGGGAATACACTGGCTAAATGGGAGGGATTAGAGCAGATTACCAGCATACAGTTGGGTCTCTTCTGCCAGCAGTTGTCCCACCCCCTCCGCACTCACAACGTGCATGTGCATTTACCCCATGCACCCGCTCCCCCCCACGCACCAATGCCTTAACGTCAAACATGAGGTTCAGTGAGAGGTGAGCAACGGGAGATGGCAGCTGAACGGGGCGGGGGCGAGGAGAGGGGAGTGATGAGACAGCAGACGGAGGGAAGGCGCGGGGGGGGGGGGGGGGTGTCTGTGATCAAACATGACTGCAGCTTCTCGCGATCCACTCCCTTCAAAACGAGCATTCCTCAGCCTTGGCAGCCTAACAAGATTGCTCGCATCCTTCGGGAATTACAGCAAAACACAGTTGTGGAAATCAGAATATGTCTGTGACAGCCACTTATACCAGGCAGTCTAAGATATACTGATGTCTGTCCAGGGAGCCCAGAGCTGTCGCTGCAAACAGGGTTTGCCCTTTATCCTCTCAACTCACCAGGTGGGCGATGAGGTGAGGACATACACAGATGGGGGGGGCATCTATGTGCGCCTCCCCCAAATAGAGAAATTGGTCTGATAGTGATCTGTGCTCCAGGCACATATTTAATGACAGGCAAAGGGAACAGGAACAGGAATGCTGACAGACAGGCAGAACAGGAACAGGAATACTGACAGACAGGCAGAATAGGAACAGGAATGCTGACAGACAGCCAGAAAGTGACAGTAAACTTGTCCTTATGTTGAATATAAAATGACAAATCTATCTTATGGCTACTAAACCAAATATATTTTAAAAATAATCATACTGCAAAATATATACTACTGAAAATGTACTTACATTATTCCCACTACCCCCACCCCCCCACCCCCCGTAACTGCCTCCAGCCTTTTTTGAAACTGAAACTGATTTGAGTATTGGGATGACAGACGACACAAAGAAAAGGGAATGAAAGGATAATGGAGGGAAAAAGAAAAAATGGGAGAAAATGAGAGGGACACAAATCGATTTTGCCTTAGTAGCAGCAGCTCATCTTCCATTAGTGTGGAATAAAATTAAAAAGGACAGACTATTCCCAATTGTTTTGTTTAAAGTGCCATTATTACCCCTTAAAGTGGGACCAGGAATGCCTCGGCCAATGAGAAAGTGACGCTGAGTCCCCGTCCAATGTGCTAATGGCAGGGCAGAATCAGCGCGCCTGTAATTTGCCTGCTGTTATCGGGCCTCTACGCCACACTCCTATATCTATCCAGTATCACTACTGTTTCACTTGCTCCCGCCTGCATGGTGCCATACGGATCAAGCAGACACACAGATATGCTCCCAAAGAGCTGGACCATACCAGCCCCACCGCAGTAACGACCATCCACCGGTGGACTGTGATGCCACCTGGCCACTCACCCTGGCCACGTTCACGTAGTCATCGTCCGATAAAGTGTCCAGCATCTCCATCACTGACGTCTTCATCAGTTTGAGAGTAAGTCCGCTGACGCTGCCACTCCTGTAGATATGAAGAGCATTCCATGGCTGACATCTTCTGTTTCAAACATTGTGACACCTGCAGATGGGGCCATGCCACTTCCTATCTCTTGGTAAAGTGCTACAGACCCACAGCTCAGTGGATGTCAATCATGCCCCAACTAAAGCTTTTGTCTCTTATAAGTCATTGTTGAAATATTAATTAATCACAACTTCAATGAAGAAGCATGTGCATTCCCAAAATGACCCCAAAAACAGGGCTAAATTATTTAAAACTTTAATAAATGTCAAAAAGCTTTGATATGTCTAATTCAAATTTTACCAAAAGGTGTCACTAAAACAGTGGGAAGATGATTGACCTTGTCCAATAGCATGGAAAGTTGAGAAAAAGATTTATTTTCATTAACCCATAACAATGACAGCAGTTTTTGCACATGTGTTGTATATGTGTGTGTCCCCACAATGTGATAAAAACCTATTTTGACGTTTTGGGGACCATTTTTTTCACTCCCCACAAGAGGTGCCTCATTTCTAAAAACCTGTGATTGCAATCAAAAACCTAAAAATGTCAAAAGTCTTATATTTTGTTTGGTTACTTTAGTTTAGTTTATGGCTGGTTAAGTGTTAATATTGTCGTGTGTGTGTGTGTATACAAGTGTGTGTGTGCAGTGGAATGCCTAGTGGAAACATATTTGGCAGCTCCTATACCTAGAAACTGTCGGGACACTTACACGTCGACGATGATGACCATGTCTTTAGGCGATGATGCGCCTTGGATGTACCTGGAAGATAGGCGAGACAGTCAGGTCACACACACGCACAGGCGCCCTCATCATGCTCTACAGACAAGAGCAGTTTGGATGGTGCGATGCTGGACTGACGATGTGATTCATCAGTCAAGAGTTAAACAGATTAATTATGCTGTCAGTCCTTTTGTCAGGCAGAGACGCTGGCTGTTTTATGCAATCATGTTATGGTTACAAATCTTTTCCCAAAATAGCATCAGACTGGAAATCTAGAAGCAAAGCTCTCTAATGCATTACAAGGGAGCTGGGCGGGAAAGCAGGCTGCCAGTACTGCAACATCTCCAGGGAAGAACCAGCATCCGCTTCCGCCTCGATTCACGCAGAGCAAAGCCAGCCTACCTGTCCATCTTCCAAATCACAATAACAATGACTGGAATCCTTGAATGCAGATGCATCTCTTATTATATGTCTGACTCCCCTAAAAAAAAGCTGGGGGCAATAATGTCGATTTGGCATTCTGGGTAATGAACAGCAGAAGGCAAAACATATCCAGATGGGCACTAGGTCATGTAAAGGGCTACAAATGGATATGGGGTCAGTCATCAGGGTCTGTGCTCAAGAAAACAGATTGGGGGGGCAGTGTGTGGCTCAGTGGGCTAAGCTGCAGTGCCTGCGATCAGAAGGTCAGCAAGTCAAGATCAGCCTCAGCATATGTGCAGGTCGTTGAGCAAGGTCCTTAACCCCCAGCACCCTGAGTGCTGTTGTGGGTGCTGCCTTTTGCCAGCTTACTCCAACCTACAGAGAGCAAGTTGGGGGGGAGGCATAAAAAGAACTTCCCCATGGGGATCAATAAAGAATCAATTATTATCTTTACTGATATGTAGTAAGACACAGGCGATGACAACTAATGCATTGGTGACCCCTCCTCGAACATCAACCACCCACTGCCTTTTTCATAAAGGTTTTTTTTTTGCAGCTTGAATTTTTCCAAATACCTTTGGGACAGTGCTTTACCTGCCATGTCGACTGGCCTGCCTTTTGATTTAGGACCGGATTTTAAACTTGAATGAACTACGGAAGACTGAAGGCTGTTCTCCCACCCTGACTCCTGACAGGAACTGCAACCTCAGCTATGAACTCTGACCCCTTCCACGTGAGCACTGTGCAACTCAATCCATATTTAGAAATGTACCATGTGATCCCATAAGAAACATGGAACTGCCAGCCACTGCCTTAATTCAGAGACCTGAAGCCCTGGAAGTGTGGTAGCCTGGAGAGGAGGATTAACTGAGCCTGTCCAGGGTAAAAGAAAGAGTGGGGGAAAAAAATCCAATTATTTTTAATAATAGACAGCGCTACATCAAAGGTAGAATTTCCTCTGCTCTCCGTGCCTGTGTGGCATTTGGAATCAGGTCTGGAACCATGAAGCGTGTTAGCATGACTTTTATCAATTTAATTACGAAAATCTTAATTTAAAAAGAGAGACACCGAAAAAGAAAATGAGAGATTGAGAGAAAATGGGGCGGGGGGGAAATGCAGAGAGGCCAGGGACCATAAAGGTTAGCAGCAAACCAATAAGAGGAAGTGTTACAAGTAGGCCCCACCCATGAGCTGGACCACATAAAAGACATACAGCCCCGCCCACAGGACCATTTGATGATATAAATCACAGGACTAACTTTGCATGTCAAAACAGACAGGTTTTTTGAAAAGTTTAAGATCTACCCGCTGGTGCATTGGTTCACATTTTTGCTGGGTTACTGGGAGAATTGCCATGTCACACCGTTTGCAGGCCCAGAGAGAGGAGATCATGCACAGAAACTCGAATGATCAAGCCAGAATAAAACCAGACATCCCTAGCAACCATAAACACTGGCCCATAAACACTGAGCATCAGAGTTTCTATCCTAAAGAAATCATTACAGTACAACAAATGTCTTCATATTGTTTTCCCTGTTGTATACATAGAGCTTAGCTCTTGGGAGAACAGAAAACAATACCCTGTTCAACCTCAGAGCCTTTACTGTTACCCCTCTAGCTCACTGTCTAGTTAGAGCCAAATTTCTATCCCTCAATAAACTAGTATTTGTTGCAATTTCTGTGCTTTGAAAAATATGGTTATTAATACTGAAATGAATACCAGCATCCTTTAAAGAAGTAAGCAGTGCAGACACATTTCAATTTATCACTTTATTCATAGCAAAAAAAAAAAAAAAGGCTTCGTTAATAATATGACGACTGGTGGTGGGTCAGAGGCAACTTCATGGGGTAGGGCAAAGCCACCAAAGACAATGGCGTTCAAAAATAATTGAACCGTTTATTGCTGGGATTTCAAAGCTCAAGAGCACATTGGCCTCTGGGTATGCTGATTTATGTTCCAGTCAGGTTGGTAATTAATAAACCTTTTTGCTCTGATTGAGCAGTTGATTGAATAAAGTGCACAATGCAAATTACATTTAATCAAACGTGTTAGTTCAGGACTTGCTTTAATTTTTCTATCATGTTAAAGTGGATTTTCGTTAAGTCAATATGTACCTTTAACACTGAAATGATAAGCAAATGTCTCTCCCTTCACCCTTAAATGAATAACACAGTCTGTGTTCATTAGCTCAAATATTCAATGAACACTTAGTCCTCAGTAGGCAAAAGTTCAGCACAGACTTCCAGTTTCTCTTTTTAACTTGTCTTTGAACCAAGGAAATGAATTCTAGTAAATGGATCTGTAATCATTTCTTAATAATAATTAACAGTTTTGACACTGGCAAGCCATTAATTCTGTTGGTTTTACAAAAATGATATTGCCCGATTTGTTTGACTATTCAAAAACAATAACTATATAACTTAAAAAATATCAAATTGAAACGTTACTGAACGTTACTGAAAAAGAAGACTGGAGCAATATGAACACAGAAGTGAAACATCACTGAAGACGAGCATGAATGAGACCCACTTCAGCCCAGGCTGCCCCTTGTTAACCCTAAGAGTCTCTTATGTGTCTAGTGACCCAGCGGGATTCCTTTTCACAAATTCCATCCTCCCACATGTATAGTGACAGACATTTTGGGCAAATATTTTTTTAAACTGTCTATTAATATTCATATCGAAATGACAAAAATATTTATAACACCTTTGTTTGTGTCTTAGTTACCTGGAGACAATAAAACATTAGGAACACGCAGACCATTCACAAAAGCAACGGTTCAAACTATCAGAGTTAAATTACATATAACAAAACAACACAGTACCAAATCCTCAACACAAATATATTAGACTGCCTGAGGACCTAATAGTAGCTGGATGAGGAATTTAAAAACCTGCGGTTCACTGAAGCCCGATAGCTCTGATAATAAAGTGTTATAATGCACCAATACTGAATTCCAGGAGGACTTTCTTAAATCATTTAATTTAGCTCTGTGTGTAAGAAATTACCCTGACATATGAAAGTAACAAATTAATATTAATTTGTGGTATTTTTGTGAGCAGTAACCCAGAGAAGATTCTCTGAAGGGTTATAAGCACTAAAACCTAAGGTGTATACCTATTTAATGAGCACAGCAGACAAAGAGAGAGATGGAGATGCATAATTTATGTCTGATTGCGCAATAACATCCAGAATAGCAGGAAAATTCCAAATGTATATACATAACATATGTAGGGTACAATTAGGCCAAAATCATTCTCTTTTGCATCCTCCCCACCCTTCTCTCTTGTCATGATAAGCATTGCGGTGACTTTTACCACACAGTCATAATGCCAAATATGCTGTAATTCATGACCTTGGCATGGTTAAATATAATGAAGAAACTACAAATATACTCTTGCATTCAATAAACCAAACAATAATCATCAACCATTAAAATTCATAAAAGATTTTGGCTTCTTGAATGTATGTATTTTATGACCTTTGTCATCAGTGTTTGCTCAGAATGTCCATTTGCCATTCAGTTGGCACCCTGTCCTGGGTTGTTCCCCACCTTGCACCCGTAGCCTCCGGGGTACGCTCTGGACCCCCCGCAACCCTGAATAGGATAAGCAGTTTCAGAAAATGGATGGATGGATGGATGGATGGACCTTCCATGGAATCGTTTTTTGGGGCACTCTCCCAAACATCAGCGCCTCGCCCGGTCCCACTACTGTGCTGGCTGTCACATCATTCGATCACGTCGCCCGTGACTCAAGTCTTCAGCCTTCAGCCTCTCCATCCCGGCCCAAAAGATCTCGAAGATTCACGCCACACCAGTGGCCATATTGGCAGAAAAGCATAGCAAGATGGATACAACAATATCATGTTACTGACTGGTCTTGTAAAAATCCTAAAAATGCAAATTTGTCTGTGGATATTTTATATTCGGTATCAACCTCAGCCATCCAGATGTGCTGTTTCTGCATGGATTCCATGCTGTAATTACTGCTGTGTTCCTGCCAAGAGTTGCCATTCTTTCCTCGTCATTACCTCGCGTATCTCTATACGAGAGCCAGGTGAGCCAGATGGATCCGACTGGTACCCGAGTGCCGATCTGGGTCCTTAATGCAGACCCACCTCCATGGCAACCCGTTGTCCACTGCCCCCATGCAATTACCCATGCTGTTAGTTAGATCACACCTCACTGTTCTTTAAACTGGAACACAAAAGACTTTTCAGAGGTTGCACAGCAGAGATTATTAGAAGGACCGGTGCTCAAAGGTTAAAAA
This sequence comes from Paramormyrops kingsleyae, assembly GCF_048594095.1. Lineage (NCBI taxonomy): Eukaryota > Metazoa > Chordata > Actinopteri > Osteoglossiformes > Mormyridae > Paramormyrops > Paramormyrops kingsleyae. The sequence goes on from NC_132802.1 coordinate 34,207,440, forward strand.
AGGGGCACTCAGTACCTATAAAGCTCATGCACAAGTTCTCATTAAATAGTTTGGGCAAAACAGGCAGGTGGCTCAGGTGCCCCCAGCCCCCCACTCCGCACATGCCTGTTGCACAGAAACGTAAATACCCATCAGTTCCTTTTCCAGCAAAATAAAATGGTAGGAATGCGCTGAAATGAGCATGACTTCTGGTGCCTGATTAACATGCAGTCAGCAGGAGCTGGGCTCACAGATCAAGTATCCATCCAGCCGGAAAAAACAAAGGCATAATAAATTGAAAAGCTCCGGTGCAAAAAATAAACTCTACCATCTTTCATAGTTTAGTGATTCCGGGCAAAATTAAGCGTTTTTGCCGTTAGCTGGTATTGATTGACGACAGTGATGTGAGTAAATGATGAGAAAAATTAGGAAGGGTGAAGAGGGAGTTATTTACAGGAAGGTTGTGTGGTTGATGGATTAGGCAGGTTAGGGGACTATTTACAGATGGAGAATGATGGATTCGCAAGGCTGGGGGGTGAGTTTCATGGGACTAAGATAATTGAGTGAGATGTGAGGTTATTTAGTACAGGACCTGTTGATTGGGCAGCGTCATGGTTTTCCAAAGGTGAGCATCATAATTCACCAGCTTGCAGGGTACTTTAAGGGTGACTTTGATGATTGGGCAAGATTCACATTAAAGGTGAAAAAAAAGCATGAAGACTGACCAGACTGCATCTTCTTTAAAGGGGAGTGTGAAAATTGTGCATGATTGGGGTTCTTTAAAATGGAGTTTGATCACTGGGAGGGACAGAGCGTCATTTGCAAAGGCAGGAAGGAGAAAGCCCTGGCAGTAATCAACATGCCACTATTTACAGGGCTGCGATATCCTAGTTGACAGATAAGATGGCTAAGTGAGAAGAGAAGTGCTTTAAAGAGCAGACATGTTACAAAGCAATTCAGCATATTCTATGGAACCTGAACACAGATGACCTGGTAGAGATTACTGTCACGTGGCATAGAACCTTTTCACCATCACCGTAAATACAGCCATATAGAGCTATAAACTAGGATAAGGGGTTTGCTGCTTTAGGCTAAAATAATTAAGAATTGAAAATAAGCATATCTAACCTTAAACGGCACGCTAGACACAAGAGCCAGGCATGTGACTTTAATGAACTGAATGCTGAAATATGACAGAACATCAGCAACAGTATTGAGTTTGATTATGTTAATTGATCTAATTACATAATTTTTGCCATGTAAGCGCATGAGCTATTTTCACTCTGAGTCTGTCACTTATGACCCATCTCATTCATATTCATGGAGCAGTTCCTGATATACAGGCATCACTGGGGCACTACCGTAAATCAGATAGTGTTCAAGGTGAACTCAGACCTAATTCCTTGCCATTTGTTTTCGTAACTGAGCCTCTGCACATCTGGGATTCTGGTATGTTCTTGGGCCTTGAATCAATGAGGCTATCGGTTTCACAACAGCAGTGATATCTGTCTACAAGTTATTTAACTGATATCACCCTAGAGTAATTCCCAGAGGTGGGGACTCGAGTCGCTGGCTAGCGATTCAACTCGGACTCAAGTCACAAATTTGATGACTTATGACTCGACTTGGCAAATCTGAGCAAAAGACTTGACTTGGACATGAGGGCAACGACCTGAGACTTGAACCAGACTTGGACCCTATGACTTGAGAAGACTTGAGGTTATAGTCCCCCCCTCTGGATACCATAACATTCATTTTATCATTTCAGTGAATATTAATTCTCTGCTGTCTGCATTTTTAATTGGCTGAATGAAAGGTCTTCTGAGATAGCTTTTTGGGACGCATCACTCATACACAGATGTAAAAACTGTGTGAGGACAACTGTGAGTGGACACTCTCTTTTCAACCAATCTCTGCCTATGAAGAACATATCCTATGACGTACTGTGGTGGGTGTTTGCTGCAGCAAGTTTTAACCACTGAAGGTAAAAAAACGAACTCAGGTAGAAAATCAAGTTACATGACTCACAACCTGACTTTGACTAGAGTCACAAATTTGATGACTTGTGACTTAAGAACATTTAAACTAATATTGAAGTAGCCAAACAGCAAAAATTATGGAAAGACTTGGACTCAACTTAGGCTTGAGGGCAAAATATTTGGGACTAGACTCGGTCTGCAATGTTTTGACTCGAGATCTGACTCAGACTCACCAAGAAATGACTTCTTCCCATCCCTGGTAATTCCATCCTAATGATGGAGGTGGAAGAAGGAGAATCTTAGGAGATGAGGATAAAGGATAGGTCAAGATGGACTGGAAGAAGGGAGAAAGTACAGAGAGCACTGGAGGAGAGAAAGTACAGAGAAAAGAGGGTAGAAGGAAATGATTACCCAAAGGACAGGGCATATGAGAAAGGGAACAAGCAAGCGGCTCTCTGGCAGCCACAGTAACTCTGGGGCAGCTATTCCTCCTGGACAGGCCAGCAGATTCACCAGCCAAAATATTTACACACACGCAAGATTGACTTTTCTCTCAAATCAATACCTCCGAGGGCCTCCATGCTGAATTGGACATAGGCGGTAATAGGGTCTTTGCAACAGCTGAGTAACAAAGGCTGCGTCCCACTCGGGGCCATCACAGCCTGTCGCAGACGGACGCGATGCCTTTCTTGCACCCTTTTCTTAATAACGCTCACGGCCGTTACATCTGAGAGACGTTAATAATTAATGTCAGAGCAGTTGCACACAATTAGGTATGGCAGCTGTACCATTAATTTTCCTGGGGTGCTGGGGTGGGTTGGCTGAGCAATCAGAGGGAACACATTAGCAGTGGCAAGAGCGATGTCTTTATTTATTTCCTCCTTATAATTCAGACAACGCCATTGTGTACGAGACACAATCTATGGGACTTAATCTCACCAGGAGCAGTTTCTGCGAGGCCACACCGCAATGACACACTCTTAGTCAGAGCACAATTTTTTACCCTTCATAGTATCTAGGTCAACTCGCAATATTACACACATTAACTCTGTTAATTATACGAATAGGTAATGACTGAAGCAGTTCAGGAAAACGATGTCTCTGAATAGAACAACACTGTCTTTCTTAGAACCTAAACCTCTATTATTTTAGTTAAAACTACAAAAGAACAGCTTCTTAAAAATATAACACTTATCTATCCACCCATCTTCTACCCACTTCTCCTGGACAAGGTCAAGAGACATAATATAACAGTGGTCCACTTGCAGTGTCAGAACAAAACCATGCATTCAGACATTAAGAACATAAGAACATAAGAAATTTACAAACGAGAGGAGGCCATTCGGCCCATCAAGCTCGTTTGGGGAAAACTTAACTAATAGCTCAGAGTTGTTAAAATCTTATCTACCTCTGATTTAAAGGAACCCAGGGTTTTAGCTTCCGCTACACTAGCAGGAAGACTATTCCATACTCTAACTACATGCTGTGTAAAGAAGTGCTTCCTCAAATTTTTTTTTAAATGTTCTCCCACTAATTTCCACTTACGGCCACGAGTTCTAGTATTTAAACTGGCTGAACTGGCTGAACAGCATCCAGACCCGTTAGAATCTTATAGACCTGGATCATGTCCCCCCTTAGTCTCCTTTGCTGAAGGCTAAACAGATTCAGCTCAGCTAACCTCTCCTCATAAGACATTCCTCCAAGACCTGGAATCATTCTCGTAGCCCTCCGTTGCACCTTTTCTAAGGCAGCAATGTCCTTCTTAAGGTATGGTGATCAAACCTGCACACAATATTCTAGGTTGGGTCTTACCAAGGAATTATATAAATGTAACATCACCTCCCTTGACTTAAACTCCACACACCTAGAGATATAACCCAACATTCTATTGGCCTTTTTTATTGCTTCCCCACACTGGCGAGAGTGGGACATGGAAGCATCAACATACACACCGAGATCTTTCCTGTAATCAGCTACCTTCATTTCAGTGGAACCCATAAAATATCTGTACTTTATATTTCTGCTCCCTGCATGGATTACCTTACATTTATCTATGTTAAATTTCATCTGCCAAGTATCAGCCCAGTCGCTAATTAAATCCAGATCCCGTTGTAGCCTTTCTGCTGCTAGATCAGTATCTGCTACACCACCCACCTTGGTGTCGTCTGCAAATTTAACCAGTTTACTGCGTATTGGTGTCAATATCATTAATGTAAATTAGGAACAATAGTGGTCCTAAAATTGAACTACTCGCTGCTTCATGTCAGTTAACCAGTTTTCAATCCAAGCTGCCACAGTTCCTAAAATCCCTGCAGCTTTGAGCTTTAGCAAGAGCCGTTTGTGGGGGATAATATCAAAGACCTTCTGGAAATCTAAATAGATCACATCGTAGGCCTTTTTGTGATCAATTTCACTTGTAGCTTCCTCAAAGAACTCAAGTAAATTTGTTAAACAGGATCTACCTCTCCTAAATCCATGTTGGCTATCCCTCAGAATGTTATTTGCATCCAGGTAATCTACCATTTTCACTTGGATGATAGCTTCCATTATTTTTCCAGTCCTACCCGTCCTATGGTCTCCACACAGTCCTACCCGTCCTATGGCCTCCACACAGTCCTACCCGTCCTTCCAATCTGAAGGTACCACACCCGCAGATAACGATTTCTGGAATAAAGGCACTTTTATGAAAACTAAACTTAAATCATACGCCCTAGCAGAATTAAATGGGATTGCTTAAGGTCTCATGGACAATAAACTAGTTCAATGAACTAGTTACATTTCTGACTATAACATTTGACTGCAGTTAGATATCCCGATGCTCTGCCATCTCTGAGGAAATGATTCACACTGTTAGCATTAGGATCTGAGAGATTGTAGATTCTGAGCTCTGGATCTAAGACCTCTGAGCCCCTAAGTATAAATCAATAGATAAAACAACCAGTGAGACTTCACTCCCAGTGTATACATTCCTCTGTGCCCAGCAGCTATTTTGTATTACAGCCTGTGGATAAGACAGCTAAATATACATCAGCAGTTACCAAAAAGTCAATTACTCAGTCGCTTCTGTTCGAGCAAAGGTCATGTAAACTGTGTTGTGTAAGCCCACATTCTTAAATGGACTCAATTACAATACATTTTAAGATCCAAAGGAAGCCTGAGGGAAGCACTGAATTCTTGCCCTGAGGTTACAAAGAGAATAGGGCAAATCCTAAGGACTTCAGTTCAGTCCCGCAGTGCGGTGCAACAACAGGTGCAGCCACTGGCCTTAGCATGTAAATAAGAGCATCTGGTCAAATGCATATTCACAGCCACATAGCTCAAATGAAACATCTATAATAGACTGTTATAAGCTTAACAGATAGCTTAAATATAATGCTGCTACTGCTCTGGTATCAATCACTGATGCATTTGGGCACTGAACACCACTTCAAAGTAGTTCTCCACATGACCGATTTTTTCATTACATAGAATTCAAAAATACAAATGGAAATGTGTTCTTTTGTTGTCTCTGTGCTTTTTAAATTCCATTACAATATCTAATTTGTCTTTTAAAGATTTTTAATTTCTGAGAGAAATTTCTGAGAGAAGACATATTCTCAGAGGTGAAGAAATTTAAAATATTCTACACTTCAGTTAAACTGTCTTCACAATATTGTTATTGCAATTATATTTGGGATTTTAAAAGAATTATAAATATGCTATAAAATTTAAATTTTAATCTAGTAGTTCCCACTTGTAGCCATTGCTACAAAATCCTTGCATTCTTGTGCATGTATAAAAGCAGGTTTGTATTTGTGCCCGTCTGTGAGAAACACCACTAGTGAGCCAATGCAAACGCAGAGGCTGTAGCTCCACTGATTTCAGACAACAGACTTGTCTTTCCTTCTCAGTAGAGCGTGGTTGATAAAGCTGAAGTGATTGCAGCCAACATGTGACTTGGCTGGCTTCTCTGGAAGGTTCTACAAGAAATGACAGCACTCTTACAAAGCTGACCTGACACATGCAGGTCTCTTGTTGGGTCCCTAGAGTTGCTAGGCAACAGATCAGTCCAACAGACCACTCTATCAGTAATTCAAAGGGACAATGATTGCATCGTTAGATGTCATCACAGAAAGAAAACTACTGAATAAATAAATTCTAAATAATGGTTTTAGAGCTACAAGGCACTGTTTGTCTCTTCTACTTAGCTAAGAAAATAAATGAGTGTGTAAACAAACATTGTATCTTATAGCTACATACAGTCCCAGTTTCAGACAAGGAATCGAAAAAAAAAGATTCAATACAATCCCCTCCCCTTTGAATGTCGACAATGTAGCATATTGTCACAGCAAGAATCCAATTACTGGGGGCAAGTTGTTCATTTTGAGATTTACAACGTTTTACAGGTTTTCAGCGAAATCTGTTTCTGTCGGAGGAGCACCAGGAATAGTTCCCGGAGTGTGAACTTAATTACTCCGTCAGCTCACACCTTGTTAGCTGCCCTTTATTTCCGCTGGTTGGGGAAGCACGGGGGAAACATGGCTTTTAGTGCTTTTTCATGAACTCATCCAATTGTCCTTTTAAACACGTGTCCTATGAGGATTATAAGGATGGACTTGAAAGCATGTTGTCATCACCACTACACTTTTGAAACACCCTGCATAACTGGAGGACTTGCACTTATTGTATGAGTGAGTGGTGGTACATGTTAGTGGACAGGAACCAGACTCTTCAGCCGCACTCTTATCCAATAACTTTACACTGACCAAAGACAGACAGCTCTCCTCATAGACTCCATCTTCTGACTTTCTTTATAGCCCAGCACCCACTATGGTGATTCCACCATTACCCCACATAAGTACTTGTCCCTTTTCCTCAAAATTCCCCATAACCTTCAAACGTGCCTCTGATGCCTACCCGTCCTATGACCTCCACACAGTCCTACCCGTCCTATGGCCTCCACACAGTCCTACCCGTCCTATGGCCTCCACACAGTCCTACCCGTCCTATGACCTCCACACAGTCCTACCCGTCCTATGACCTCCACACAGTCCTACCCGTCCTATGGCCTCCACACAGTCCTACCCGTCCTATGGCCTCCACACAGTCCTACCCGTCCTATGGCCTCCACACAGTCCTACCCGTCCTATGACCTCCACACAGTCCTACCCGTCCTATGGCCTCCACACAGTCCTACCCGTCCTATGGCCTCCACACAGTCCTACCCGTCCTATGACCTCCACACAGTCCTACCCGTCCTATGACCTCCACACAGTCCTACCCGTCCTATGACCTCCACACAGTCCTACCCGTCCTATGACCTCCACACAGTCCTACCCGTCCTATGGCCTCCACACAGTCCTACCCGTCCTATGGCCTCCACACAGTCCTACCCGTCCTATGGCCTCCACACAGTCCTACCCGTCCTATGGCCTCCACACAGTCCTACCCGTCCTATGGCCTCCACACAGTCCTACCCGTCCTATGGCCTCCACACAGTCCTACCCGTCCTATGACCTCCACACAGTCCTACCCGTCCTATGGCCTCCACACAGTCCTACCCGTCCTATGGTCTCCACACAGTCCTACCCGTCCTATGGCCTCTACACAGTCCTACCCGTCCTATGGCCTCTACACAGTCCTACCCGTCCTATGGCCTCCACACAGTCCTACCCGTCCTATGGCCTCCAGGTTAGATATAAAGAATACACGTTTGATGCTTTCTCTAATCACTCACATCCCTAAACTATGGCTGCTTACAAAGACAGTGCTAAATACTGTTGAGAGTTGATTCATGACACAATGCATTACAGATTTATTTAACATGAAAGATTGCCTGCCCTTTAGCTGATGCACTGGCTTTTTTTCAACTAGTGCGGAGGCGGGGGGGGGGGGGGGGGGATGGATGGTATGCCGACTGACTCTGAGCACGGTCTGGGAAGAGCACGCTCCACTCCTCCGGAGTGCCAGCGAGAAAACATTACTTCAGCACTTTGCCCGCCAGCGATGTAGCTGGAGCACTTTGTTCCAGGCCTGTCTCCACACTTTCAGCCACGTAAGGGAAATAAAGACAGCTGAGCAGACAGACAGCTTTTTTTCCGGCATGGTTTATGGGAGAGGAGCAAGTGTCCCTGGAATTGAGACTGGAGGCTCTGGAGCAGCTGTTGCTGGTGAGCAGACATTGCAGGAGATTAATCACTGGTCCCCGAAGGCACCCCTTTGCTTTCTATATACAACCAGGAGGCCCCAAAAGGAGAGGCATGGGAAACCCCCCGGGAGAAGACTTTCCATCTCATTTAAGACACATTTGTAATCCATATCAATCAGACATACACTGAATGTGTAGTCACTATCAATGGATTATTTCCAATGGAAAAAAACTTGTGGTAACACTTTCTATGAATGCTGTGTCTGTAAGAATCTATGAACACATTCATAGCACATTATAATGCAATCATAAAGCATTATAAACATGGCTGTAAATATTTATAAAAAGGCATAACACATTATAGGCATATTTATTATGCATTATGAATGCATTATGAAGCTGTCATTCATAATGCACCATAGATACCTTCATCATGCAGTACAAAGCATCCATAATTCTTATGCCGACCATTATAATATATTATGAAAGTATTCATAATACATTATAGATGTGAGCTTCATTGTAGCTTATGAAGTAATATAATCAACACTATAATGCCTTGTGACTGTCAAAAGAAGATGCTGTAATATCTTACTAACTTTTATACCAACCGTTACGAAGGTAACTGCTTATGAAGGTATCGATAGAGATGACAGCTTTAAGTAAAGTGTTACCAAACATCTTTTAAAGCTGCCCTCCCTGTTAACTGAACTAATGACTGCCACAAGCAGAGGAAGGGTGCATTGAGGAGGAGGAGTGAGTCACCAATCTGTCCAATCAATCAAAGTGACAACTCTGCAGCGGAGCGAAGATCCATGGAACCTCAAATCACCAACGAATCCACGACATAAAAAAAACAAAACAACAAAAAAAAAACTATATATAACATGACAGAAGAATCGATGATGAGATAAACTAAAAAGCACCATATGTCCTGAGTGACCAACTGGCTCAGGGAAGAGGCTAATGAACAGCCTAAGGAATGGTGATTCACATCACCAGGATACATTCTGAATGTCATGCGACTCGCAGCTACAGTCCACTGGCGCAAGAAATGCCAGGGATAAAAGGCGCAACTGCATATCCGATGGGCACCTCACCGTCTACCTTCTGCAAACGACGTCACGACCTTGCTCTTCACATCAGGTGGCCTAGGACTGCTCATGCACTCATCCTTCCCATCCCAGCCACAGCCGGATGCAGGTAAGTCCCGCACCCTGCCACATGCGCGTATAGTGGGCTGCCTTGCACACCTTGAATGCTAATTCCACTAGCAGTTGATGCTAACATGACATGGTGATTCTCTCTAATGGGCTAGCGAAAATTAGCACATAACAGAAATCATGAAACACACCGTGTGAACAGTAAATACGGCTCTCTTTGGTTTTACGTCACTGTTACTCTCGCCAAACCTGGCAACGCCTTTACCGAGCCGACTTCTGCAGTGGAAAACAGAACCGCGATGTAACTATTCTCTCTTTTAAGTTTGGCTTAGGTACAGTTTGGTTCCTGTATGCCAGTGGAAAAGTGCCGTTAATTAGACTCTTTGCTGAAGTGGGGCACCTGGTGTGTGTGTGTGTGTGTGTGGGGGGGGGGGGGGGGTTGTTGAGCCATGGGGCCCTGCGAGTCCAGCTTCAGCTCACAGGTACTTAAGCCGTGACAGGCCGGGTATGCTCCAGCGCCCTCATCCCAGAACCCCGCTAACGACCCTGTCCAGAGTCTGCCTGGTGATGGCTGATACAAATAACCTCCGCCCCTCCTCCAAACCCTACAGCAGGAACTGAGCTCTAACAATTGATGCCCCAGTGATGCCAACCTAGCATAAACTCTATTAAAAAAAGTTAAATTATGTGAAATTGACTTGACTCCATATTCAGGCTTCGAGGAGCCTCACCAAGCAGAAGAGGCCTGCAATTGCACTCAGGAAGAATCAGGTACACAGATATAAGAAAGAGGCCTTGCTCACCATGGGCGTCTGCGGACATCGTACAGATCAATCTTATTTGGGGCTCTCCATGGTGTGGCTGTGTGTGGAACAGACATCACGAGTAAGATAGAGTTTTGGTGGGATATAATTTCTACTTGTTTGAATACAAAACACAAGCCTGTATTTTTACAGATCTCACTTGTTATGATCTCAGTGTGTCATATATTACACATCACATGAATGTATATAATTCTATCAGATAACAAAAGGTCAATTTTTAACTTCTGTGTTCAGTGGTCCAAATGAACAGATGAGTTGGAGGCGAGGCTACCTGGGTAGTATCTGGTCACACCCGTGGCACTGCCAAACACCTGCCACCGCAGAGAGGGGTCCTCCTTGCTGTTTTCTATGAAGACTTTCTCCAGCGCCTGTGTCCAGTTCAGCTCATTCAGGATGACAGGGGCTAAGAACACAGCAGGTGGGGGTGGGGGTCACACAGCATTGCACAACATTATACAGACCTATTTAAAATAAGAGGTGATGTTACGGAGATGTGCTACCATTCAGCCACACTCAACTTAGCATTAGAGCCATTTATTGCAGCCACACACAATAACCGGAAACAGTACAATCACCCAGATGATTGTGTGAAGGCTAAACCTCAAAATAAAAATTCTGAATGAATCCAAGGAGTGAAATGAAGTGTCCAGTTATGGGAACACTGAATTCATGGAAAAAAACATCCATTGAGGGACATTTAGTCCATGTGACCCAGCAGACTTACCATTACAGGACACTCTATATTACACAAGGTCACTTATGGTTTTTAATGCCTGTACTCTATAGCTAATCATTAACCATAAAATGAAGCCAAATCTGCATATTCTCAACCTTTTTTGTTTTTCCTTTTAACATGCTGCATCTAAACTCCCCATATTCTTTCATATTATTTAACAGCCAAGCATGAGTCAAAAGATGCGAGGAGTAATTAGAAGTTAAATGTGAGCCTGATTAAAGGGAGAGCCCGACCACTCGTGAGGGGGGGGGGGGGGGTTCTGTTTGTATACCCTTCTGATTTAATTAGCCATCCAGCCGTGTCCCACCCGATAAGCCCTGGAACCAAGGGCCCACGTTTGCGGCTCTCGTCATTTGAATTCCACAAAAATAAATTATATATCCTTGCTTTTCCCCCAGAATTTTCAATTAAGCCCCCCCTTCCCCCCACTAGATAAGCTCCCCCAGTCTCCCCAGGAGAAGGGGAACATGACTCTTCTCCAGTCCAGATGGATCCGAAGGTGGAGAGCTGTACGCATACCCAGCTTTAACCATAGTAGGAGCCTACCAAAGAAAAAGACGATGCTAACTCATGAGAGAGCTGGTAAGCATATACACTCATCATGATTTGAGCTTGCTGGCATGAAGGGGGCTCCAGCATGAGGTGTACAAATGATACACTCGAAGATGTGAAGGAACCAAGGACAGGAACCAGGAAGGAACAAGAACCGGAAAACCAAAACACTAGATGAGACGCGGAACTCTGGCAAACCAAGACCAGATATCCGGAGACGAGATGCCAGGACACCAAACTCTTGCAGATTAAAACAACCCCTGACACCAGGGGCCGGTATCGTGAAGAGAGATTTGTTGGTTAGTTTGATAACTTTGTAGGATTTAAGGTACCCCAATTTAAATTAACTTTACCTTCGCTCACTTGCAAATCCTGCTTCGTGAGTGATGAGACTGATCCCAAAGCAAAGCTCACCGCATAATCTGAATTGAACTTGGGGTTTGCTTCTCCTGGTTCAGAGAAAGGTCACACAGACCATGCTCAACCTCATGATCAAAACCACAGAATGTGTTTAATATCACCTTAAGCATATACATTAATCCTACATACCGTTTTGGTCTTACCCATGTCTGGTCTTGGTCAGAATCATTTAGCATTTTGGGTATCCATTGATGTGGAAAACTTGACAACTACCCTCTAGCTGACTCGTAACCTAGCATTACACTGCAAAGAGCAGCATGAGGATAGCCGGGGTGATACAGATGAAATATGAGAGCGGGATCCATTGAAATGCAGATGCCTTCGTGTCTTTATCAAGAAGCCTCAGTGACGATGCTCCTTTTGATGCCTCTCCGCACAGCCTATTTCTCACACACCGACAACGAAATCGGTGCTAATTATGACCATCCATCATGCGCTAAAACATGCACGCATGCGCACACACAGGCACACGTCATGCACACACAAGACCAGCGGTGTAGCTTAGGGTGCTGAGCAGATGTGAAATAAATTGCTCTTGTCACCAAAAGGCGCATTTTAACGTGGGAGCTCAAAGCAGTTTGTCCTCTGCAACAAAAAGACATAAATAAAAAATCGTGGGTGGAGAGACAGAGAGAGAGAGAGAAAGAGAGAGAGAAAGGGAGAGCGAATGAGACAGGAATGGGTCTGATTCCCACTTTAACATTCCACATAGTGAACTACGGCGCTATAATATATTGTTGCGCCAAGTCTAGCTGTGGGAGGTAATACATCAGTATTTAAATGCTAATCAGTGCTGTGAGCCCCTTTGAGGCCTGTCAGAAGGCCCACTCTGCCGCAGATCCACAAGAAGCAACGGCACACAATGGCCACAGACTCCGTACCACACAGACGAGGTGCTTTGTAAACACGGGTACAAAAAAGGGAAAGACAGGCTCAGTCGAAATGTCCCAGCAATTCTGGATTTGCTTAGCTGGGCCAACGCTGTCGCTCAAAAGCATCGCTCGCTGACTGCACCCCCTACCCCGACCCCCCAAGTCCCCAACCTCACCATAGCCAAGTGCCCAGCAGGAGAAAAAACACACACAAGCCACCATGAATAACACCGGGAGGAGAAACAATAAATAAATAAATAATGATGCACCGAAGCCATCAAAGTGTAGCGGGAGCGGATTCCCGCCAAGCTGTTCTCTGCTCCACCATCTGGCGGGCGACACGCGAGCTTTCACGCCGTTTTCCCGAGCGCGCTCTTTCCGACTCCAGCCTGACAGCCTTCGGATAAAGCGTGCCTCTCTTTACGAGCTTGAAGAGGCGTGGGCGATGGAGTTTTCCCTCACCTCGGGGCTCTGGAACCAAGGGCACGACAGCAAACGAAGCCTGAGTTCAGGCACATTTAGCAGAGAAAACAAGCGGACAGAAAAATGCAGGTTCACACCCAAAAGCCACATTCTCCAGAAAAAAAAACTGCTGAATGACAGATACTCTGGGAATTATATCTCCGCCGATAGGTTATCTTACGAAAAAAGTATGTTTCACGATAAGGAAACACATACCGGCTAATTTAGTTTGATTTATTCCAAGTTTTACTTTTCAGCTGCAGAGTCGATAAAAAGAAAAATCTCCTCTGGGAAAAATTCCCGCTTATGGCTGACTTGGCCCCTAAATGTTATTAGAGTCATCCTTCATTGGAAAAATCCATCCCAATGATATCTTTAAAAGGCAATCTATCAGCGGCGATGTTCTGAGACAGTCGGGACCGGGCTCGAGCATGCCCTTTCTAAAACGAGGACGCAGCGGCAGAACAATTATTTGCAGGATTTATTGAATGCTGTCCGGCGAAATCATTCTTCACCGCGATTATTTATGTTCGTTTCAGCGGGTGCGCCATGATGCAGTCACAATGAAACTGTATATTACAACTAGCATTAATCCACCAGTGTCTCTCTGCACAGAGCATAAACACGCTTTGTGCTGGATTATGTTAGTGGTGAAGGTATTTACCATTTAAGTAAAAACAGGAGGCTGTACTATGCATTTGAAATAGGACAGACATGAAATATGTCAAAGTGTAGTGGATTTTACATAACGTTGTCTCAATCGCATTATCATAGATTTTATGGATTTCTATAAACACTGGATTCCTCTTCCTGCATGGTATCTCCAACTTGACTGCATATCTCTATGGAAATCAACAAGCACTGACCCCCTAAACCCGAGTGCAATCCCACGGGGGTCTCCGCACTCCATTCAGCACAAGTCGCGGGGTGTCGGAATCCTGCATCGACCCAGCGGCACGGAAACGTCGTGCATCTTTTGAACGTGTTACTTCAGCGCACCAGGATCACTGACGCTGTGAAATATTAAATGAAAAGGTACAAACCCAGGTGGGAAAACTCACGAACTGGTGTATGTGAGCACGCACATGCGTTCAGTGCGGGAAAGATCTCCATATCAGTTTCACATTGAAAACGGAGCTAAAATGGATTAAAGAAATAATCTAAAAAAGAATAATAATAATTTAAAAATCACATCGAAGACAAGTGGAGAACTATGGGAAATGGCGGGGGGGGGGAGGGGAATAAATGTGCCTTTGCTAAAACTGATTGCGTTTTTAATTAAAGGCAATACAGTAAATAATAAACAAATAAAATGCAATTTTTGTGCTTAGTGGTGGGTGAAGTGGTGGGTGGCGTCATCCGTGTTCTAATTAGCGTGCGGGAAATGATAGTACCCCTTCGCTGGCTTGAGAGTAGGGGCGTGGAGTTTATTTTGTTAGCGGGGGGTAGAGAGAGGGTTTGTAGTCAAATCAAGAGGAACCGTATGAAGAAACAGCATGTAACACCAGGCAGAGTCCTGCACCGGGTCGGGTACCCAACGGGTACCCGCAGATAGTTGCTGAAACGGGCGGATTTTAATGTCCTGGAATTTCACGGGTGGGTATGCGGGCAGGTAATTAATTACACACGGGCGGGTAGCAGGTCAATCAAAACAGTATTGTAGCCTGCAAAAATAACATATAAGCGAAAATATCTATGTATTAGACTATCGTGTACAAATTGTCATCATCACAATGTGTTCAGTATGTCGGGTGTACCTTATGATGCTTCCGATTATTTCTCTCCAAGTCGGAGACGTTTTATGACGTTAATGTCGGACAAGATTTGTCCGAGTTGCCCCTGTGACGTAATTTCAAAATGGCGGCTTACACACTCAACAGTAATTCTATTTTATAAATCTTTAAAAATGTTTATTTTGTTAAATGTATTAATAGTTACAAATGTAACTGCACGTGTTCGATTTAGAGAATACCATATCATGACCGTAAACAGTATCCTATCATGCAATATCAGATTTTTACCAGACTTGTTAGTGTCTTTGGTTTGTTTGTAGTTTGTTTGCCTCTCGAAAAAAGAATATTGCTATGAATGTGCTAAAATATTTTATAAAGCTTTTAATGTGGTTTGACTAGTTCGTGTTTCTTGTTTGTTTGTCTCTCTGAAAGAATAATCTCACTCCAAATCTGCTAAAATATAAAGCAACAACACACAGCAGCGTGTTCATGGAGGCAGCCATGTTTGTTCCGAGATGTGGTAGCTCGAACGGGAGATTGTCGGACGTGATGTCACTCAACTCGGAATTTCCGAGTTCCGAGAAAAAAACGAACGCACCATTAGATAACCGCCTCGACAAACATTCACATACACGTCTGAATCCTTGCGGAAGCGTGTCGTCGTGTTCTCCCTTTCACGCTCGTCACAGTATGGATTCCTTAGATCTATCTGATTTGATTTTGTGTTAAACGGAGTTTTTCGTTTCAATTCAAAATTCATGTAGGCCTAGCGCTTGTCACGTTGAGAGGTGCATAGAAAAAACAATTGTGTGTAATTTATCATGGGTAGGGTAACGGGCGGAATGTTAACGGGCCCAGGCGGGTGCGGATATAACTTTGAAATAATCACGGGTGCACGGGCGGGCGTGGTGCTGTACTGTGCGGGTGCAGGTCTCCAGAAGTGGACCCGTGCAAGACTCTGACACCAGGACAACTGTTCCATCTAGCCTGCCTGGACCTTAGAATCCAACTCATGGAAGTCAAGGTAAAGCCTCACGTCTGTCTGGAAACATAAGCAAGAGAAATGCGTGCTTGTAAGCAGACACTGCTCCTCTGTGCTGTTTTAGCTCAGTGCAAGACCTCCACAGCTCCTCTGCTGCCCACAACATCAAAAGGATAAATCGCACATTGCAGTGACAATACCAGGAACGGGCATACCTCTCACGGGCAAGCATTCTCACTCTGTTTCCGTTTCCGTCTTGTAAACAATGAGCTATGTTTGGATCCTATATTCTGAATTTGATTGACATGGTTTCCTCACATTTGATTTCATTATTTCTACAGATGTGGCTCAGATTTAAAGTGATGACAGTGATTGACACCATAATGATGGCAGAAAAAAACGTGACAGCTAAGCAATGAAATTACACTTGCTTAGTTCCTAAATATATATTTTAGTGGCATAAACACCTTAACGTTCCAGATTAACAAGTAAAGAGCAAATTTCCAAAGCTCATTCAGTCCATTTTTTGTGGTTTCTGAGATGAAATCTAATGTCGATGACCTACAATCAGGCTTCCTCAACATATGTTGGGAACAGACACTGACTCAGTCCTCATAAAATCCAAAAAAGAACTTTCGTTAAATTTCCAAAACTCATCAAAGCCCCTTTCAGACATGTACTGCCACATTGAACTTTTCTAGTCATTACTCAGAAGGACTGTATGTGTGAAAGCAAATGTCCAAAAAACCAACAGGTTATTTAACAGACTTTATCTCACTAGCAAAGTCTGGGGCTTCGTCCCATTTGCCCACCAAGAACACACTTACACACTCCTACACTTGGTGGGCACATTCGCACGCGTAGCCAAAGTATCCATGGGTGGCCTGTCCCTCAAATAAGCCAAGTGCAGTGTGTTTAATGTGCACGTTATCCACACTTTGGCAAATACTGCATGGAAGTGGTCTTTGGCTAAGTAAATAGACCAGAATGCACTGCAACAGTGACAACTAATGTTTGCATCAAACACAAGGAAGTCTGTCGGCATAGAGCACAACGAAGTTTCAATTTAAATGTGCAAAGTTGTATAATGAATGTTTACATATCTAAGCTACAGTGAAGGGCAATCCCACACACAAATGATAACATAGTCGTAGCGCATTTCATGTTCACCTCCTCAGATATCAAGTGTATCCCATTGTTTTCAAGAAATGGCCGAGCACTTGAGCTCTTTACAAACACTTGCTCACTTTGCATCTTACATCAACATACATCACCAAAGTGTGTAATATCTCAGCATGCTTGCACATAAATGGGGTATATGGGGCAAAGCCTGGATCATTATCAGTTGACCCCCATGTGTGAATGGAGGAGAATATTTTCCTTAGAATTTACCATGAGTGAGTAGGGATGTTTATGACAATTATATCATGCAACTGCATGAAAATTCTGTAAGGGTCGACCCATAAATCATTCAACAGACTCAAAGAATGGCGAGAGGCGTTGTGTATGATCAGATTACAAACCCGCTAAGGTGCAAGTGAACAGCAAACACCTTTGGTGCGCTGAAAATAACACACTGTAAATTCCGCAGTGTACTTTTTGTAAATTCCGCAGTGTACTGCTCCTCATCTGAACCATATTTCTAGTAGGTGTGAATGCGTCTGATATGGAAAATCTCTGGTTGTATGTCACATGTGTGAAAGGGTAACTCCAGAATATTCCACACCTTATTCTCCGGACGATGTCCAGGGTTCATGTGTGAAAACAGCTCAATTTTCTTGAAAACATATCCAATGGACTAAGTCAGTTTTAGAAGATTTTGATGCGGTAATGCTAGAATTTTTCAGTCGAAATAGCAGATTTATATTTTTATGAAATGGTTAAACTGAAGTTAATGTGATTTCACTGGCAGAACTGAAAAAAATACAGTTCAGTAGCAACTTGAAGTAGTCATGACAAATTAGCAAAGAGCCACAGCTATGAAAACAAATACAATTCAATTTAATTCTCAAATTACCCCAAAAACTGAAATAATGCCATAATTAGGATCTGAAAATAGGGGTGATAATGGCAACATCTGCAGTAAATAAAAGAGTTGTTTTGCGAACTGATTTGGCCTCCGACAATACGCTGATAGTCCGGCCCTCTGTGAAGTGGATTTTTAGCTTTTTACTGTCTGTCGTATCAAGGAAATTGGGATTTACTTTTACTATACTTGCCGAGTCTCACTTTTGCTCTTACTTGCCACTCCACACTATCTTCTTAAGATTTAGGCAAAATACCACAATCATACTGCTTCCTGTTCCTTCCGTAAAAGTTGTGTTATGCTTTTAGGCAATACTGTAAACCACCATTTAATACTGTGGATTTGGTCAAGCCTTATATCATGGAGTGTAGAGAGCTATACAGCACCATTACCTCACTGTATCTGATTTTCACTGAATACATCTCTGCGTTATTTTCTTAAAGGTGGACACTACTGTGTGTTTGTGGGTTATAAATAAATAAATAATATATATTCTCATCCGGAGAATAATATAATATAATATAATATTCGGTATTGGCCCAAAACTAATAGGGTAGGGGTTAAAGTTGTCATTGGTGGGATTAGGGTTTTGCATTTGGAAATGAATGGATGGTCCCTACAAAGATTTGAATACAGGTCTCTCTCTCTATGTGTTTGTGTGTGTGTGTGTGTGTGTGTGTGTGGGTGGGTTTGCATAGATCACATTTGGAGACCAAAATGTCCCCAAAGTGCGGTAAAACCTGAAACTTCCTTACTTTTGGGGACACTTCTTCAGGTCGCCATTAGGATAATAATCAATTTTATAAAAATCTGTGAATGCCATTAAAAAAGTAAAAGTGCCAAAAGTCTTGTATTTGGGTTGGTTACTTATGGTTAAGGTTAGGGCTGAGTAGGGTTTAAGGGTGTCGTGATTGGGATTAAGGTTTTTCCCATAGAAATGAATGGATGGCCCCCATTTAGATAAGTAGACCAACTTGTGTGTGTGTGTGTGTGTGTGTGAGTGTGTGTGTGTGTGTATGAGTGTGTGTCTGTCTGTGTGTGTGTGTGTGTGTGCTCATCTTGAGCACTTTGGAACTGTGGAATAGGAAGACACTCTTCTCCAAACCAGAATAGCCTCATTGCTTTAGCTATTTTGCCATAATTTAATTTCCGCCAAGTCTGTGCAGTTTCGCCCCTTTTTAGAGGAGTATAAGCATCCAGGCTGGAACATGAAACTAATTTACAAATAAATACAGGGCTTCTTAGACACCCTTCGTGCCCCACTTAATACACGGATTTTATACTGACCATACTTTCCATGGAGAGGAGGAGTATATCTGATATGTCTCGTTGTCTCCAACTAAAAAAACGTGCTTCCAAAACATATACGCAGGGGACATTCGAAACCTTGCATCACTGCTTCCATGATACCCCCACCTCGTTTTTTTGTGACCATTTTGTAATAAGCATTGATAATTAGAAAAAATGTATGAATGTTTGACCTGAGCTAATTAGAAAGTTTTGAGACTTGGCAGCTGTAATCACCAATGGAATAATGAATAATAAAATGGCTCATTACCGCACTAAGGGAATAGTTTCAATCTCAATAAATGGCCATGGTCCCAGACAGACAAATAAAACCAGGACATTGCCACCGTCTCATTTAGCTGCTGACAGGAGCAGAATAAAAGAAACATTTTACACTATATGGAGTATATTATTAAAATCTCTCTCGCTTTTTTCTCCATCATTTTCTCTTCTGCTTTCCTCGCAGATTTTCACCATTCTGTCCATCTCTGTTCTATACCCACTATGTATAGAGGAGTCCGTCTGGCCTTTTCTTTACGCCTAGTCTTGCCCTGCAGCCCTCCTGTCATTCTGCCTCAGCATGTAGCTTAAGCGGTAGATTTCTAACCTCAAGGTTGTTGGTTTAAACCCCAGTGGGGTTTGTGCTCTCATCCTCGTAAACAAGGTACTTCACCTGGATGGTTCAGGTTATTATGGGAAGTATAAATAAATAAAATCAATGATCTGAATCTTATTCCAATAAAATAAGAGCTTATGTTATTACTATCTTTTCTGTGTGCGATACTCACAACCCTTGTAGATGTCTGTGGGTATCTGGACAGCTGTGTAGGAATAGTTGACCCGGTTGTTGAACTTATCATCATCCTCAAACTCCAACTTTAAGGAGTATGGGTTGTCCAGAAGGTTCTCACTCTCTCCATCCTCGATATGGATCTGAAACAAAGCGATTTAGGTACTGGTTATATAAAATCAACACACACTATTGCAGCTGGGTAGCATTTTGACTGGTATACTCTTGACCTGTCAATGAGAAGAGCCCCTTAAATTAATTAATGTATTTGAAGTATATTTCCTAAAGTGACATTGTCACCTTCTGTACTTATTTACATAAATATTTAAGATTTTAATGAGAGCATTTTACTAATCAGTGACTATTTCATTTTGCAATAAATCAATGGCAAAAATTAATGAACAATAATTTTAAAATTAATTTGTTAAATCTTGTTTGTTTCCATACATTTTTTCATCTGCCTATTCATAACCAATAATCTCATATTCACAGCACAGAGGTGAACGGTAACCCATTCTGGGAGAACTGGGGAAAAGGGTGGGATCTGATATATTTTGCTGGTCTCTCACACATCCCTGCACTGATTTACACAGCCACACACCGAGGGTAATTTACAGCCACTGAATCTGAACATCTTGTTATCGGATGCTAAGACAAAAATCGACCATGAAAGACAGAAAGATGAATGTAATGTGGAGGAAAACCAAAGGAGAGAGCTTACTAACAGAGTTACAAGGGATGGCAGAGGAGGGAGAGCAGAGGGAGAACGGGAGGGATGCAGCGGCGATACACTAGGGAGGTTAATGCAATTTGCTGGTGACATTGTCTCTCGTCAAGAGGCACCTTTGACTCTGAGCTTCTGAGGCACCATGAAAAGCTCGCTGAGTGAGAAGGACCTCCATACCGCTTCTCACTTCACGCTCACCGCTGTTAACCGCTGCCTTCAAACTTACGGGGGTCACATGCACTTTATTTCACTTCATCTTATTTATTTTCATTCCTTAGCTCCAACAGCTTATTATTGCCAATGTCGCCCCCAGATGCTCCTCCCCGCATCGCTCCGTATCGGCTCCATCTCGGTGGCTACGGGGTGTTCGGCCGCCTCCGCAGAGAACTTGGCTTAATTCAATTGGGTTCATGGGCCCAATTCAAATTTCAAACGTTTGGGCAAATTTCTTATCTCCAAGAAAACAGTGGCCTGAAACAATACTGGAGCCCCACTCCCCAATGGGCATAATCAGCAACAGCAGTGACAGGCCCCCCGTTACTGGGAAAAAAAAACACACACTGGCATGTATATTCACAGGCACCCCTGCCATTACGCTTTAAAACTAACTGGCAGGGTCTGCACTGAAGCCCCTGAGTCCTAGAAGTAATTAGAAAAACAACATCGTACCAAAAGAAGAAAAACAAAAAACTAAATTCACCATGTGTATGGAAGTAAATTAATGACAAAAGTCGTTGATGAAAAAAAAAACACGTTGAATTACACTTATCGAATAAAAACGCATTGCATTAATGACGCTTTGAATTTTTGGGGACTGTAATTTAATATATGTATACATTTAAACATTGAACATTTCAACTGAAAACATTTAAATTGTAATTTCATTGCTTAAATATTCAGTACAAAAATATTCGGCTTCCAAAATTCAGTTCCAAAACATACGTATTTTAAAGTGCATGTTTATAATTCAACCACATTAATTCAGTTCATTTAATTTCGCCTCAAAATAAATTTCAAAAGAACAAATTCAGTTGAAAATATTCCATGTGTTTTATTCGCATCTTTATTATTCAAGCAGTAACATTCAGTGCTCTTATTTCTGCTTTACAATATTCAGTCCCGTTATTTTCGCTGTTTCAAATACGCTGCCACAATTTCAATGGTTTAAAATACGGTCCGAAATTCAAGCCTCTACATCCGGGACTGGAAGGATGATAGAGTTCTCTTCGGGAACCGCGGTCCAAATGGAGCAAGCTATCAATACAAGTACTGAGTGACTTGGCAGCAGATTTTCGTTGATTGTGTTATTTATGAATTATCAGCAAACTTATCTTGCTAATGTAAGATCGTCTACTATCCCATCCCAACTACCTAGCTGGCCAGCTTGCAAGCTAGCGGACCTTGTAGTTGCCCTCAGGCATCTTACGTTAGCAAGATAAGTGGTGATAATTCATGCAGCTAGCGAATTACTTACATAAAAACCTATTAGTTGGGGGCGCAATAAGTTATCGTATTGACCAGTAAACGACAAGAAACATAAATAACACAATCAACGAAAATCTGCTGCCTAGTCAATCAGTACTTGTACTGATAGCTTGCTCCATTTTGACCGCGGTTCCCGAAGAGAACTCTATCGGCAATCTATGGCACATCCTGCTAGTCCCGGATGTAGAGGGTTGAATTTCGGACCGTATTTTAAACCACTGAAATTGTGGCAGCGTATTTGAAACAACGTAATTTACTTCCATACATGTGCCTCTTCTGCTAAAAAGTGCTGCCCAGTCGCAAGTATCTGCTTAGCTTTGCTTCTGTTTTCTTCCTCTTCATAAAACCAGCAGGTATTAAATTGGAGACAAAACCCTGAAAATCAATTACAGGCAAAAAAAGATGGCTGTCTCAGAACAAATTAAAGTGTGGTGCAGACTAGTACTCTCTTAATAACGAACAACAAACAATACTTAATTAAAGCGTGGGTTTCCACAGTCATCTCCCAGGAAACAGACCCCAGATCTGGAATAAGATCCAGGCAAGACTTCTCCGTGGGACAGGACAAGGTGAAAGGGTGGTCCTATTTAGAGAGCTGGGGGCACTGATGGCTAAGAGGCCTGAAAATTTGTTTATTTACAATAACTAAGAGAAGGTAAGCATCCATATAATTAATTTTACAACCTATTCCTATTTGTTTTATTCATCTTCACATAAGATTTTTAATGAGCTGTTGCACAATTAGTTTTTATGAACTAAAAATGCTGTGAGCTGTCCGCACCTGACCCCACTGTTACCACTCCATATCCAAAGGAAACTGGCCATCTTTCCATACTTTTCAACTGATTGCTGTCCCCAGGAACATTGTTACCTGCTTGCACCCCTTGTGCCAGACGGGAATCCCTGCCCTGAGTGCTAGAGTAGGGCCTCACTGAAGGAGCCTGTCGCACCTCTGTTCCATGCCAGCGCTGCTCAAATGCGCGTACACACACACACACACACACACACACACACAGTCGTGTAATCATATCTTTTTGGGGATCACTCATTCATTTCTATGGGAAAAATGCTAATGCTAACTATGACAACCTTAACCCCTACCCAGCCCTAACCATAATCATAAGTGACCAAACAAAATACAAGAGTTTTTGCATTTTTAGGATTTTCATTGCAGTCATGGATTTTTATAAAATAGATTTTTCCCATATGGGGACCAGGAAAGTGGTCCCCATAAGGCAAAAGAAAGGTATTCACTACGTTGTGGGGACATTTGCTCCCCACATGGTAAGGTATACCTGGACCATACACACACACACAGAGGTTTGTAATTACAGTATATCTTTGTGGAGACTCTCCCTTCATTTATATATGGAAAACTCTAATCATAACAAGACGACCTTAACCCCTACCCAGCCCTAACCTTAACCATAAGTAACAAACAAAATATGAGACTTTTGGCATTTTGACTTTTGTCATTGCATTCAATTATATCTTTGTGGGGACCTGAAAATCGGTTCCCACAATGTCATAATAACAGGTTTTTACCACATTGTGGGGGCATTTGGTCCCCACAATGTAATGTAAACCTAATCCATACACACACACACATACACGAGGTGACACCATGACCAGTGTCGCACTGCACGCTGTCCACAGCAGGCTACAGAAGCACAAAGTCTGATATAACACTGCACTAGGCAGGTTAACCGATGTCACAGCGCACTGCCTATGTCACGGATTCATGGACCTGCAATGAGCTGTTTTAAGAAAAGTAACATAAATATAAGTCTAAAACTGCAACAATCCATTTCATTGCAGAATGATTTCAGTACTCAGCATGGCCCCTATCCCAGGCCTCTCCTCTAACTCAACTGCATTCAAACTATGTTGCACAGATATTATTATTATTTGGAAAAATCTTGCTCATCTTATTTTAAACCCTGATAAGCATCTTTCTCCTTTTTTTTGCAGTTTACTGGGACTTTTGGATTTGAAATTTGTGGAAAAACACTACCAAAGAACCTACAGATAGGGAGCAGGTGGGAAATAAGAAAAGTTAACATTCTTTTCAGTTTAGAAACATGCACATGGTTGAAATTCAAACAGAGACTGTGGCTACAACCACAAGACACATCATTCAGTCTGCTCAATTAAGCACACAAAGAAACTAAGAAATGAACCCACTTACTCAAAACAGCCAGACACTCCAAAGTAAATTATGTTCATATTGATTGTCAACATCTCCCCAAACAAACACACATAATTTCCTCACGTCCACATTTTGCATACAAAGGTTTTTGCACCAGTGGACTCAGTAATGCCTGTGGGTGGAGATTTTTGCCAGACGCTGCTGTCATTTGTGCGAGATCCAAAAGGTGTTAAATGTCAAACCAGGATGAAGGGCATTCAGAATTTAATCTTTCTCCATTAATGTGACATTTTGGATTCAATCTTGATAAGCTATCAACAGAAGAGAAACCCCACCGTTTCTAGGGCTGGTAATTTAAAAATAAATAGAATCTAGATCTAAACAGTTTCTTTGGCAAAGTGTATTGATTCATTTCACTCCTCAGGAGATGTGCTAAAACACACACACACACACGCAACGCGCACACAGAAGATATTGTAATAATAGTATTAAAAAATGCTTACAGCCACATCTAATTTTAGAAAATGTACTCCACATAGTATCAACAACTATGTACATTACACATTAACACGTTCATTTTACACCTCCTCGTTCCATCAATTTCTGTTTTTCTTGTACACAAAATTCACAGTAATTGTATCACTTAAGCAAAATTACCCTTATAATCATTAAACTGTAGTGCAGAAACACAGAAAGACTGTATATGATATCCACCACTTCTTTCTTATAATTATTGAGGCAATTTCTATGCAAAACAAATTACTTTCCAATTATATTCAGGGTCTGAATGCTGTGACCAGTACTACATCCTTAGTAGAAGAATCACGGTTCCATACACATGCACTCTCTCTAACAAACAATGAGTTATTTGGAGATGAACTGACAAGAATCAGAATTGTCTGAGGCCAAATATTTTAGGAAAATTGTATTCAGTCTTTAGTCCAAGTGCCGAGCATCGATTTATTGCCTGGTTTTAATTGTCTATTAAAACGCAATTACAAGCTGTTGCTGGGAAGCACAAGAAAGCAAGTAGATTTCGCTAACACCCCTCCAGAATGTCAATGTGACGACAGGACGGGAAGGAGTATCAGAGGTGGGGAGTGAGGAACGGCAGGAGCTGGAACGTTAGACGTTCCTGCAGACATCACAGAGGCAGGCGGGGATGCATGGAATCTCACAGAGATGTGCAGGGGAAAGCCAGCAGTCCCATAGGGCATGGAGAAAACCAGCAGGGCCCACACCATTAGCCTTGACATCCGCCCCCCCACACCGATAACAGACCATGACCTTGCTTTAGATCCTTAAAAGTTAATTATGGGTATTTAGAGAAGCTTGTCCCCCAACCTCACCCCTTCCCCGAAACATCCATACTCTCCCCGTATTTCACAGATAGATGCACAAGATGCATAAGTACAGAAACACTGCATTTTCACTGCAGAAACTGCAGAAACATGAAGGCAAATGCAGGACCCCTTCACACACACAAACACACACACAATGGAGCACACGCATGCCCCAGCTGGCCACGGTGAATTTGGTTAAGGACTTTATCTGCCTTCCCAATGTGTTACATGTGAACATCCAGGCAAATGGAGATTAATGACTTTGCTGTTCTCATTCTCCTCCTAGCAGTGCTTAAGCCTTGTCTCAAATCATCTGAGGTTTTTTTTTTTCCGTGCAGAGAAGTTATTCAAAAGACACTGAATTGAACAGATCATTCTTCAGTTTTTCTGAATTTGATACATGTGTCGTTTAATGAATTTTGGTTTTGTTTCCTAGCTTTGTAGCTAGATGGTTATTTTTAAGGTGCAGTGTGCCATGTTAAATCATCTAAAACAAATGAGCCCTTAGTGATAATAGTTTTATTTCTCCCTGCTAATTTCAGTTTGCCAGCAGCTCAAGCAACACAACCATAGAACAGGCATTTTATATCCAAAGAAAAAATTTTACAGTGTGTGATTGGGGTCCTTTATTTCACTGACACATTGATCAAGAAAATGGCCTTTATGGAAACACATATACAGCTAGGTATAATCAGAGAACCAGCAGAAACGTTACTGCAGGTTAATGTAAATGCACCAAACACTAGAAAAAACATTTCCAGCAAAAGTTCTACAACGTTACATAAATTCACCAGCACAGGTGATAATCCAACGAAAGCAATAAAGGTCCCACAAAGGTGATATACAGTAGTTGTAGTCCTACAGCCAGCCACACATGAATCTTAAGCCATATTCACAGCTCTTCTGTTGCTGCCCTCAGCCTCATTGCCATACCATGCCAGTGCTGTGGATATGCATTATTTTGATGCATCCTAACAGTCTAGCTAAAGGCTCCTCAACGAGCACAAGCTTAGACTTACACTCCTTCTGTGTGGACACCATCCTGACCCATCCTTCAGTGACCAACAACCAACACACCTCCAGAGCAAAGAAAAGGCTCAGCCCCACACTCACTTTGCATTTCGGCTACTGAGAACTAACTTCCTAACTTCCCCTTTCTCAGCTGTAGCATGAGCCATTACAAGCACTATACATTATGACTTGCAATGCAACACAGTTGTTTATTTAGCCTAACCAAAGCTTTGGACCGAATGTCATTCGCATTAAAGATGCTAATTCACTTGAACACCACGTAAGAAATTATGAAAATGTCTCTCACGGTTCCAAAAAAAAAAAAAAAAGAAAAAGAAACAGCTGTACATTAAAAAAAAAAAAAAACATGAATTGAACTGTTGTTGTAATTATCAATCCCATATTAGATTGAATATTTTTCAAGGTCCCTAGAATGGCTGCAATTTGGAGTCAACAATTTATTTCCTTGCTGTTTTTTCTGACTGTCATTTAAGCGTGACTTTTTTTTTGTCAAAGCCCAATCATAATTAACCAAAGCAGTATCTAATTAGGTGCTAAATAAATCCACACAGGAAAGACTGATTGGTTAATTTTCTTCAGCCATTTACCACCTGTTTTGCCCGATTCATTACCCAATTTGTTAATTTTATCTCCCCAGTTCTCAAGGTTTAATTAAAGTTTGCGAGGACCAAAAATGACACTTTGAAGACTCTTTCAATTTCACTGTTATCTTTCTACCATTTTCTACTCTTTCATTTGCGCTGTAAAATCCCCTTGCCACTTGGGTTTGCAAACATGCCGGCCTCTGCATTTCTACTGTTTTCATATGAAGCGAAAACTCACTGTGAGGGACAGATACTTCTGAAACATGACTTTCATGCATTGAAAAGCCACACAGAGAGCACCTCATTTCTAAAGGTTTTATTTGAGGGAAACAGCAGTGTGTGTGTGTGTGTGTGTGTGTGTGTGTGTGTGTGTATATATATATGTGTACACACACAGATATGCAGTATATGGGTAATTCCAAAACTGTAATTTTCTTTAATCACATTAGGAAATGAATCATCAGAATTTTTATTGATTCGTCCAGCTCCGTCATCAAAGGTACATTGTTTTAAGAAATGTTTTATTTGATATGTGCTGTGCTGTTACCAGTGCTCAGGGACCAGAGAAAGTACATTTTAAAACTTTACATTTTACATCCTTTCCAATTGCGTAATATAAGTCACATTCAATTAATTGCAGAGATCACTTATATTAGTTGAAGCAACTATTAAAACCTAAACTTTCCTATCCTAGGGAACTCACAAAAATTCAAGAATTTCCCTCTGGAACCATGTGTATAGAACATATGTATATATGCATATAAAATTGTGTATGTCTGTACTGAAATATCTGTGAACTGTGCATTTGTAAACATATGTATATATTTTAGTTTAAATGCAGGTGAATGTAAGTGTTTAGCCTCACAACTGAGGCAGGTTAAAACCATGGAAATTAACCGTTTTCTTGTGAGGTTCAAATCAGCAGCCAGTCAGAAGGGAGGTTTTGCAATGGCCGTGGCCAGGAATATGCTATGTGGTCACACTGAAGGTACACACTCTTCTGCAAAAGGGGCTCAGTTTCTGCTGGCACTCTCTCTTGGACCACAAGAGGATAACTATACATGTCATGCACTTGATGGAACATTCCCATTTTCACCCTTCTGCCTAGAAAGGACTGTCTGTTTGTATCCTCCATAATCCCCCTCCCACAAGCAAATCTCAGTCCCACCATCTCGATCCCACATCTAAGTGCCTAACAGCAATTTTCCAATTTTTATTAAACCTCCATAAGATCCACTGAGAATAGGTGTTTCTGATTATATTTCCAAACTTTAATTACTTCCAAAATATTTTTTCTCATCAAGTTTTGATTTGGCTAAAATACAATGCTTTAATAGATATACAATCCTGATGTGAAAACTGTGCATTTAAAAATGTTACATATACATAAAAAAAGTATTGCCTATGTATCTAGTTAAATTTAGGTGGCAATTATCTACACAACTGTTCACTGACAAAGCAGTGCTAAGCATCAAATAATCAAAAAATTACAGGCAATTTATACTCATTAATGCTGTATTTTACAGGGTGCAAACAAAGAAAAAGTGAAAACATAACTACTGGAGTTAAACACTAAAATACCTCTCATGAAAGATCTATAAATATCTTTAAAATAATGTTCCTAATTCAATCATTCAATCAGTGGTCCTAATCCAACCATTGTATGTTTTTATAATGACAATAAAGGTATCTTATGTCTTATCAATGGCTTGATAAGATTCCTTGGTGGATTAATCAAGGACTCAGCTGGAATTAAAAAGCGCCAACATAATGAGGTCCCGGGTCTTCATCTGACCACCCACACATGCCACAAATCGGTAAATCTGTCCTGCCCAGCATCTTGGCTGTTCTAAGGTGAGGCAGCTACAGTGATCTATCAAGGTGGCTCAGGAAGGTGGCATAAAATAGACAATTCAAAGTATCTACAGCTAGACTACATGAAGTCAAAGTAAGCCTGGCGGCCATGACCCCGATCGCCCACTGAGCGCCTTAATAACGGAGCATGCCATTGTCATCCCTGCTCTGCAACTCGCGCACTTTCACAGCCGGAGATCCCCCACAGCATTCACAAGGACCACATCAAAGGACTGAATAATCCACATGATCTCAGAGCAGGGTGTGTAAGGCAGGGGGAGAGAAAGAGAGAGAGAGAGGAAGACAGAAAGAGGAAGAGAGTGAGAAAGAAGGAAGGATAGACTGAAGTAACTTAAGAATTTGGGACAGCAAATGTCATCCTTTCTTTAAAGGAGATAAATTGACTCATTTATTTATTTCTTTTTCTTTTTTTCCCTTAATCACAAGAAATGACTGGTAGCTATATTTTTTAGTTTAAACCAGGGATGTCAAACTGCAGTCCTGGGGGGCCGGAGCCCTGTGTAGTTTAGTTCTTTC
Source organism: Paramormyrops kingsleyae (assembly GCF_048594095.1). Taxonomy (NCBI): domain Eukaryota; kingdom Metazoa; phylum Chordata; class Actinopteri; order Osteoglossiformes; family Mormyridae; genus Paramormyrops; species Paramormyrops kingsleyae. The sequence goes on from NC_132802.1 coordinate 34,237,083, forward strand.
CCTGTTTCACCACACGATTCAGCTCAAGAGCTGTGTGTTAATTAGCACAAGTAGTTGAATCAGGTGTGTTAAATGAGGGGAAACCCAAAAATGTGCAGGGCTCTGGTCGTCCAGGACTGTAGTTTGACACCCATGGTTTAAACAAACATGGATTGGACAGAGGCCTTCAGTCTTGTGGTGCTTTTCCACTGCCATCAAAAAGAATTTTTTGGTGATCAGTGTGGACACACCACAACAAAATGTGTCTGCTGCATTTAACCCATATGTGACATCATGACATAGCAGGGGGCAGCTAATTCAGCACCCAGGGAGAAGTGCTTGGGGTGGTACTTTACACAGGGTACTTTGCTGGTTGGGGAACCAGCAATCTTTCAATTACGAGTGCGCTTCCCTAACCATTAGGCCACCACTGCCCACAAAGAACTGACCCATACTATGAATTGGCAGTTTTCCATTGTAAATTGTCCAAAGAGTGCTGAAAGCATGACCAAACCAAGCTGCCTGTGTCACCACTACCTGATTGGTTGAAATACACAGAGATAATGGTTTTCTGCAAACAGATTATCTGAATGAAAGAGGGTATATATATGTATATATAATATATATATAATTTATTAGTAGTAATATCACATCGCAATGTATTGATGAATTTCTGATGATTTGGATAACTGAAAATTTCCAGCCTCCTACTTAAATTACTAAAGAACAACTTAACAGAATTGATTCATAATGCAAATGTAGCACAAGCAAATTCTAATTCAACTAGCGTTTAATGCTTGCATAACACTGAGATTCTCACAGATGTGCTAGAAAATTAGAAAATTAGCACATTGTAAATCATGATGTACACAGTGTGAACAGTAAATAAGTGTCTCTTCTGTTTTACATCACTGCCGCTCTCCAAACACAGCAACGCCTTCAGCAAGCCGACTCTTCCGCAGTGGAAAACCGAAGTGAACTGGAACGGCACTGTAACTGGCCTCTCTTCACAGTATGGCTTGGTACGGTTCGGTTCCTATATACCAGTGGAAAAGTGCCATTGTTTTAATCATAATCTAATACTGGGCTGCTGACCTCCATTATGCTCATGGTTCATTTAGGTCCAGCCCCTCTCCCATCTCTGGCTGCCCAGGGAACACCCCCCTGCTCACAGCACCTGTGGTCTGTGTTCCCCCTCTCGCGATGTGGTCCAGACAATAGCTCCCACTGTAACCAATACATCAGTAAGCTGGGATCTCAGCACAGCCACTGTGTGGGTGATTGATGTTTGTTCCCGGTTTTGGAGTCAGAAAACAGAAGGAGGCTGTGCTGGTTGGTTAGTGATCAAGATGCAGGCTGTCCCAGGCTGGCCTCCATTTCACCCCGAGGTTCACGAGGACCTGACACCAGTCCTGAACTTCTTTAATCTCCTTCTGAGAGCCAGGAGCCAAAGAAAAAAATGATTAATTTCAGCTGGGGAGAGGTACTCTCCCCAGCCAAGGTACTTCGGTGATAAAAGGGACAAGGAAGTGGGGGCCTTAAGCATCGGTTTATGTTCTTACATATTTAGCAACATACAGATGAGAAATCATGGAGTTAATGGCCTTGCTTAAGGCCCCAAAGTTGAAATCAATCTGCCGATTATGGGATCTGAACCAGCGACCTTCTGATTATACATTTGCATGGAAAAGATTGTCAAAGGGTAAGACTATGAGGAAGGATTACCCAAAGAACTGAATGCGTGGCAAATGGCCGTACTGCATCAGACTGTGGACGAGTGGCCGATCCAATGTGATGGGAGCATAAAGCAACAGTACAAAGGGGAGGTGACAGAGGTGCACGCTCAGCCACCCATGCTGCCAATAAGTCACTATTAATTATTCCAATGCATCCCAACGACATTGCTGCTGTTGCTTATTACTGCTAGGCTTGCAGAAACTCTCCTCCCCACAAACGGTCCTTTACGTTAACAAATACGGCCAGCCCAGGCATCGCAAAGAGGGAAAGGCAGGCCAGGATAGAGGAACAGAGTATCCCCATGGCTCAGATTAGGGGCACAGGGAACTGTGAATGAAGGGTGCTGGGAGAGAGGGAGAGGGAGTGAGAGAGTTGATTGACCGCTGAGGATTTCAGCCTGCATTCCCACTGTTTGTGTGATTGTAATGAGTGGCTGTCTGTCAGTCAGTTCCACTCCGGCGGACCGTACGTGTAGACGGGCCTCCAGTACCATTCCTTTATCAGGATTTAGCTGAGCAGAAGGCCAGAAAACTGAGAACTTTGTTGATGCTAAGCTAGTCATGTGTCGTTCACCTGTCCGGCGCCGTCTCTCTTAGGAGAGGAGAGCATAAGCAGTGGGTGCTGGACACCACACTCTATTTACACTGAAGCCCGTGTCTTGGTGCCAGACGAACTCTAACACATCCTTCCATCTGCCTGACATGCAGTTAGGAGCCCAGCTAATGCCGTCAGACAGGGGAAAGTTCTACTCCAAGCTCATCCAATAAAAGACTCTTAGAAGGATGTCTCCTGATGCCCTGACACCAGAGTCAACTCCACTGCAAAAAGCACATTTCTTTGTTACTGGCACATTAAAAATCAGTGAAACAGATTTAATAGACTGCAAGAATTAATATCCATTTTAAAAAACTCAATTAAAACTCCAGTTTTTCTTGTCAAATCAAGTTTGGTGCCTCCGAACACAGTTTACAACTGAACTGCCAACTTTCTTCAAAAAATAGAGACAATAAAGCCACTTAAAATTAAAATCCTCTTAAGATATGATGTGTAAAGGGCTTATATCTAAAGAGACTTACACAGCCTACAATTTTAGAATTGGAAAACTTTTAATATTTACTGAAGGACACACCAGGGGTTCTTTACCTAGAATTAAACCAGCAACCACAAGTCTGCTCCTTAATCATCACACCCCCTGCTGACGCAATGCATTGCACAGCGAAAACTGACCCACTTAAAGATTCATAATGACCACAGTTATTTAGCTCTTACTTGATCTGCACAGTAGTGCTGAAAAACCTGTGCAGCCAAGGAGTTCATTGTAGGTATGTGTGACTAAGGGTCAACTAAGTCAGGGTGGGGGTGGGGGGATGACCTCTGGGAGAGTTGATATTGCTGCTCCAGTTTCTGGTCAGGACAAACCCTGGGTCACAGACATATGTGAGATGCCAGGCCAATCCCACTGCCATGTTAATGATGACTGATCTCTTCCAATTAGATGTCCTGACAGGTCCTTAAGTCCTTTGTCATTAATCACACCCGCTACCTTGTGAAAGTGAATATCACGCCTTGATTTATGATTCCACCCTGTTTCATCTTCCTCTTCTTTTCTATTCTCCAACCTCACCTTCATTCTTGCCTTTTGTGCTTGGAGGTTTAGGGATTTTGCAGTTCTAGTGATGGCCAATAAATCAATTCTCTGACAGGCATTGTGCTTTTGAATTTGAAAAGGAAGAAAGCTTTTTTTGTGAGATGGACACATATATTTTTAAAGAAATTACAAGACACCACAGACGGTATTCTAAATCATACAGATGAAAAAGTATGACAAGAAAAGAAAAAAAAACTTCATGAATGATACTGGGAGATACCTTGTATTTCATGGGTTCAAAATTAGACCACAATGCAACAGGTAACACCTGAGCACAAAAGTCCTGTCTATCCCTCTCTGACACAGAAGAACAGAGGACTTTGTAACTTTGCACTTCATTTAGGGGCAACATAGGTCATGTAGTTGTCTTGTGAAGATCCAGGCAGGAATGCTAACAATGAAATGAATTTTACAGTGGTCTGAACTCTGGCTTTGGCACCAATGGTCAGAGAAATACAGTGTGGATGTATTAACTGTGAGAGAAGAGAGGGCATTGCTGGCCAAATTCATTCCAAATGGGAGGAAACAGACATGAGCAGCACAGAAATAAGCTGTACTTACGATGTCTGACTCCGCCTTGGAATCATAGTACTCGATGTCTTTCTCCTGCAATAAAACAAAGAAATATAGGATTTATGAGACATGTAATGAAATGCAGTGGTATATGGTCCTAGCACATGTACCTTATAGTGCTTTTCCATTGGTATACAAGGACCAGGAAGTACCTGTCCCATACCATAGAGAGAGAATAGTTACAGCGCAGTTCCAGTTCACTTCAGTTTTCCACTGCAGAAAAGTCATTGTCGAGTTTGGAGAACTACAGCATCGTAAAACCGAAGAGATGTTTATTACTGTTCACCCGGTCTACATCATGATTACTGTTTCCACTAGCACCTCTGTGAGAATCTCTGTGTTATGCTGGCATCAAACGCTTGCAGAATTAGCATTAGCTTGCGTAAATTTACATTACGAATCCATTCCGTTCAGCTGCTCTATAGTACTTTTTTATGTAGAAGGTTGGGAATTTACTGATAATGAATATTAAACAGAATACTCCCTTTTTTCAGATAATCCATGCATATTAACACAGATCACTGGTATTTCCATGCATTCTGACGAATCAGATGGAAATGACACAACCAGCCCAGTCTGGTCACACTTTGGCCCTGCTAGTCAGCGCAGGTCCAGCCTGAATACTGCTCTCATAATTTGCAATGGGAAACCATCTTGGGTGTGTGGAAAAGTTATGTTCTCTTCCAGTCTGTTAAGAACTACACTCTCCATGCCTTGTGCTGTGGGCTGTTACTCCATGGTAGGATGATTCTCTAGTGTATATGAGCAAAACCATACGTGAAGTTAACTGACAATGTGAAACACTGCCTCTGTACCACTGAAAAGAAAAACTACTCACCCTTCTGTGATTAAAAAAAGCACTTAAGATAGCTGAAAGTGACTCTAAATTTGAGGAGAAGGAGCCTAGAATGTCATGCTTCACTTGCCAACTTCCTCTCATGATTATTGTAGGCTCCTCTCAGTTTCCTATTGGCTAAGACTGGCTGGTATATATACTTTTTACTTGACTGGATTCTCCAGTTCATGTCATGTCCAACGAGGGGATTAATTATAGCACTGTGAAGAACATACTGGTTATTAGCCTAGACTGCATTCACAGACCTACTTAAAGTCAGTTTGGAGAACTTCTTTGGTGGACAGAGAAGAGGAGGAAGAAATAAAGAGGCAATGAATGAAATGAATGTAGCAGAGTGAGGAAATATACAGGAGGAGGACATCCGAAACATAAATGTATAATTTAACTTTTCTGATAATCAATAGGAAAATCCCTTATTTGTATGTCTCTTAAATCTTCATTGGGAAAGAACGAAGAAAAGAAAAGTCCTGCCTCCCATTGGTGTGATGCAGCAGGTGTTTTGCAGACTAGAAACCTGCCTCCCATCCATGTGATATAGCAGGTGCTTTGCAGATTAGAGACCTGCCTGTCATTGGTGTGATACAGAAGGTGCTTTGGAGACTAGAAACCTGCCTCCCATTGGTGTGATACAGAAGGTGCTTTGGAGACTAGAAACCTGCCTCCCATTGGTGTGATGCAGCAGGTGTTTTGCAGACTAGAAACCTGCCTCCCATTGGTGTGATGCAGCAGGTGTTTTGCAGACTAGAAACCTGCCTCCCATTGGTGTGATGCAGCAGGTGTTTTGCAGACTAGAGACCTGCCTGTCATTGGTGTGATACAGAAGGTGCTTTGGAGACTAGAGAGAGAGGAGAAGGCAGCGGAGCAGGCAGAATGTGGGGCAGACAGCACTATGCAGCCTCTGTCAGAGTCACTCCCTGTTACAGAGTGGGACACCCAACGCACAGATTGTAAGGCTACACGCAATACCCTTCAATTGGATACAGTGCGCTGTTCATTTCATATAACTGCACAAGCTATATCTATAGATCACCTTATCTACATATATATAGGTGTGGGGGCGTGTGATCACTCACGCAGCCCAGTTTGCTGGCATTCATTTCAGCTCCCCCTCGTTCCCCTTCATGTGTGTGCTGTTTCGTTTGCCTGTCTGTGAGTAACATGCAACCTAGTTTCACACCAATTCTTAAATCCTTAAATCTTCCCCTGTTTAACCACGTCTCCTTTCAACCTCAATTCTAAGGGTATTTATTTTTTCCATGACTTAATATTTATTTTTTTGACTTAATATTTATATTTGTGCCATGCCACCCTCCCCCATCCCTGTCCCTGTCCTCATGTGACCCAAAAAGAATCCTGCCAAAGACTTGGCAGGCTTTTAGTGCCTTGTGCCCCTGTGTCACATGCATTTCACACATAAATTACAAGCACAGTATGTTCATATATTGTAAAATTAACATTGTGTCCATTCAGAATGAATATCATGATAATGCTGCTCAGACTTACAATAAACCTGGATTGCTTTACATACAGATAATCTGCATACTTAATCCATGCTTTTATTGTCTCTGGAATGCTAGATAATGTCAGATTGTCACAGCATGTCAAAGGGGAGCATAGACTTTATTACCTTAGCTTAGGATGACTTCCTCTACCATCTCAAACCCCCTACATTATGAACCCATAGGCCTCGTAGAGTGTGAGCCCAGTAGGGATGGTGGGACACAGGTTGCATATCTTAATGAGCTAACAGTCACCCCTACAGGCTCATACCAGCCAGCAAAACTCATCCTCAGCAGAGTATAAGAGCTTCTGTTTCCCCACCCTAAACTCACTGTCACATCCATCCTCCAAAACCTCTTCTTGCTGCCATACTTCCATTTGCTGAGCTAATAATTTATAATTAGCTGGACTGTAACATTTCCAGCACTGCCCATAGTCCAATCGGATTTTTACATTTTCACTATTGATTTATCAGGCACATTAGCGGGAAATCTGTGAAAGAAGAGATCATGCAACAAAAGCACTGTTGGACCGCACCTGCGTGCGCTCACACACACACTCACACACACTCACACACACGCACACACACAGATCTGGACAAAAAGGTCCGCTTATCTCCAGAGCAGAGGTGGCCCAAAAGTCATCTCGGCACGGCCCTGACGTGGAGCCGCCTGGACGCCACGCTGTTGGCCATGGCCCCTGCGGGACCTGCCTTGTTATTATTCTGTCCCCGACAGAAACGCGCCTTCTCAAGGGCACCGTGGCTGAGCACCACATCCCCCCCCCATCCCTGCCGCGCTGCACCAAGTCAGCGCAGGTCATGCTTTGAAATAAGAGGATATGAGGGGAGGGCTGGTGTACCATGCCGCTTAGGGCCTCAGTCTCCTTGGCATGGCGCTGCTGCTTTCTGAGACCCATTACGATGGGCCGCTACCATGCACACGTGCTAAGAGAGATGCCAGCATTTCCATTATTCATCTGTTTTTAGCCAAATAACTGAGCGTGCTGTGAAAAGGACACACATTTCCTTTCCAGCAAACTCTAACAACATGTCCTTCGCTCCATTAGGAGAATATTGCTCCTTTTAAAATCACACATTGCTTTGGTTGCAAAACATCTAAATGGAAACAACACAACATTTGGGCATAAGACATTAAAGTATTTATATAATTTTATATAAACGACAAAGACAAAAATGCAAACTAAAAAATAGTAAAAAATACTAAAAACATTATTTGTGGCTCCCTCCCTCTCTACCTCACCTCTTTCCCCTTCCCCTCTCAGCCTCGGCTCCTTCGCCTTCCCCTCTCTGCCTTGCCTCCTTCCCCTTCCCCTCTCAGCCTCAGCTCCTTCCCCTTTCCATCTCTGCCTCGGCTCCTTCCCCTTCACCACATAACTTCTCCTCCTTCCCCTTCCCCTCTCAGCCTCGGCTCCTTCGCCTTCCCCTCTCTGCCTTGCCCCCTTCCCCTCTCAGAATCAGCTCCTTCCCCTTCCCCTCTCAGCCTCAGCTCCTTCCCCTTTCCATCTCTGCCTCGGCTCCTTCCCCTTCACCGCATAACTTCGCCTCCTTCCCCTTCCCCTCTCAGCCTCGCCTCTTTCCCCTTCCCCTTTCAACCTTGGCCCCTTCCTGTTTGGTAATTGCTATTGCGCAAACCCGGAGTAAGAAGTCAGGACATGGGACAGATGGGGCTGGAAATAGCCTGGCCCCTTAGAGAGACTGACCCTGCAGAAGGCGCCACTGAATTGCGACGGTAAGAATCGCTGATATTGCGTCTCCCTTCCCTCCCTCTGTCTTTCTTTATCACTCTCTGTCCTCTGGCGGCAGCAGGTGATGCGTGTCCTTCTCCACTTCTCCGTATGTTCAGTCCTGCCACTCAGTTTGTCTTTCTTAAAAAGTGTCAACTGGCCATAAGAGCAGAATGACAAAGAAAGTGTCGGTTTTGCTTGATGGATGTGGAAAACTAACGCCAAGGAGGTGGCACTTTAGGAGCCTCAGAGTACACTGACCTTAAGCTAACTGTCACCATTTAGCAAAGGAATACTACAAATAGCAGTCCGCTCCTTTTCAGTTATCCTTCTGTCATAAATCAATCACTACTTTGCTATTCACTGCACTATAATCTCCACTAAATGACAAATGAATTCTGTGCCTGAATGGCAGCTAAAAGGCCAAGACACAGCATCTCAGATTTGATCAGTTCAGTGCTCTGCATACATATTTCTGTTGCAGGTGCTTATCCTGTTGAACCATGGAAAATCAAAGGAAAAGCACACTACAATCTAACACAATGACATAGAAGTTCTGACTGGAAAATATGGGAACTAAATATTATTTATACTGATGAAAAAATATAATCCACAGCGAGCAGCAAATAAGGAGATCATTTAAAATAGTCAGTCTACATAGTTTATATGTAAGGCTGTGAGATAGAGCAAAATATTTTATCATGACCATTTTTTTCATGATGCTGATAACTATCATGATACAATTCAAATCATTATTTATTTGCTTCAATGCTCCATTTTAGCTTAAAATTCCTTTAGAATTTCCCTTAAACAGAATCACAACATGGAAAAGGCATGAAATTGACAGCAAACTGAAATCTAATTTCTATCAATAAATTGGTCATAAAAGTAGAAAACACTTACAGTACAATTTGTTGGTAGGATTTTTCTCTGACTGCCTCACTGTTTGCTCATTGTTGGGCAGTGGTGGCTTGATGGTTAAGGAAGCGCACTTGTAATTGAAAGATTGCAGGTTTGAATCCCCGACCAGCAAAGCACCACTGAGGTACCCTGAGCAAGGTACCGCCCCCAAGCACTGCTCCCCGGCGCTGAATTAGCTGCCCCCTGCTATGTCACGAAAGTCACATATGGGTTAAATGCAGAGGACACATTTCATTGTTGCGCACTGTGTGCTGTGGTGTGTTGACACTGATCACCTAATTCTAATTCAGGCAACAGGTTTGACTAGGGCTGGGCATTATGTATTAAAAATTATATCACAATATTGATATTTATCACAATTTTTTACAATTACTGTTTCTAAAACAGTAAAACATGACAGGTGGCTTTTAGTTTTTCTGATTATAATGACCAAATTGTTTTACCAATAGTTATGGAGCGTGCGGTAGGTGTAATGAAAAAAGACTCATACCTTGATGGAATTTGTGCAAAAATAATGCATTATAACTGTTATTATGCAAGGCATTATGCAAGAAAACAAGTGTTTAGGCTACCACAATACAATATTCAAATTGATGACGATAATCATGATACAATATTTTATCGATATATTTGTATGTCTCTTTGTACAAAATTGTATAAATGTAATTTCAATATACTAGGGCTGGGCAATTAATCGAAAATCAGAGCCTTTAATCAACGTAATGTTGCCCATGTCGGTTACTTAATTTTTTTCTTAATTCTATTAATACATAAAAAAAATCAGTTAATACTTTCCCATGTGAGTTCATGTCCCATATTACCACGTCTGCTGTCATGTGACTATGCCCTGTCCAGTCTGCAAAATGTAAGCAACATGGAGGAGAACTCAAACATCAAGCCTAATGAGCAATTCCAGCAGCTTGTACCAAAGAAAAATGCCATGTCCATCGTTTGGACACATTGTGGCTTTAGTGAAGACGACACCAAACAAAAAGAGGTCAAATGTAAACACTGCTAAAAAACAGTTTCAGCTACCAAAGATAATACTGTACCACCAATCGCTTTCAATACTAACAATATTTAATACAGTGGAAACGGAAGCTTGGGACAGAATCATCCATGTACAAATATTGTATAAATAATTCACTTATAGTAATCAAGTAGTCTGTTTACAGTGTTCATTTTGGGTCTTTTTATGCATAACAACACGTGGAAAAAAATTAAGATTATGATAATTTTTCGTCTTTTTGTTACTTGCCTAGTTTGACTAGCGGTAACCCATCTGCTAATGCTAGCTACCTGAGGCTAATGCTGCGTGCACAGAAAACATGATGGGAAAAAGAAAGTCATTTTTTCTCAATTACGAATATAGACTCATCAAAGTTTATCATGAACTGTCAAAAATGAGCCAATGGAATGCAAGAGCGAAACTACAGTAGGCAATATTTTATGTACAGGGCTGTACTGTATTATAGCATATTTGAATTATACACAGTCCAATAATTTAATTCATGCACTACTGTAATTTGAAAAGTGTTTGAAATAGCTGTGCTGTGTCAATAAAATTCAGTAAATAGCGACGCTGTCTGTTTTATTACCATATATCCATGTAATAAATATGCAAGTGTCAATTAGACAGTATTCAGCGAGAGACAAACAGAAAAAATCAGTTGTTATGATCATCCACTTATAGTGATCAATTTCACCCAAACAGATGTGATCACTATAAACGGTTCTATTTTGTTTGCAAGAAATGCAAACTATTTATTTTCTAATTTTTAAGGGAATTTGATTTTTACATTAAAACTAAAATGTGACCCTTTTCATAACACTTTTTTCATTTCAAGTGATTTGTGCTTTGATTACAGTTGTTCGAAATATTCAATAACCACAAATGGTTCATCTTCAGTTATTTTAAAATTATAAAGATATACTGTCTTTCATTAGAAAAAAAATCCCAGCTTTAATAGTTGAGCATATTTACGGTACAAGCCTTGTCAATGACATATGAGGGCAAAAAAAACAAAAATAAAATAATTGTTCATTAATTGTCATCGAGGTAAAACATTCAATTAGTCGTGATATTGATTTGAGGACATATCACCCAGCCTTACAATATACCAACATTAACTATTACACATCTATAACGTCTCCCCCTCAGTGGCTTATCCAGTTCAGGGCTGTAATGAGTTTGGAGCCTCTCCCGGGAAGCACAGGGCACACGGCAGGAAAGACCCTGGCTAGGACACTGGTCCAGTGCAGGGCACATACACACACTGCAAACACCATCAGTGCCATTTCACCAAACCACACGGTTTTGGACTGAGCGACAAACTCAGAGTACCCAGAGGAAACCAGTGCAAACACATGGAGAACAAACCAAACTCCAAACCCAACAATCTGCAAGTGGATCATCTAAACCAGTGATTCTGAACCTGGTCCCTAGGTCGTCTGGGGGGGCCCTGAGGAGCAGGTTCAGAAAGGCTGCTCTAAGTATAGGAAAAAATATAACGTGGACTGTAATACAGAAGCATTACCCTGAGATCCTCGAGGAGAGGAAGTGAGGAAATTAAGCTTCTTTTCACAACTGGCAAGAACATGCCAACACAGGAGTGGGAGGCAGGAATTAGAGAAGGCTGTACACATGGTTTCAAAATTTTAATAAATTCAATTAAAGTGAGGGCACTGATCACAGCTGGCTGGTGGCACAGGCTCGGACCTTCACAGACAGGGGAGCTTCCTCACAACGATCAAAAGCAGCTTTTTCAGCAGATCTGAGTGTGCTCCCTAATGCTGGCCGCTGTGGCTGGTGCCCATCGCAAATAACGGCTTGTTATCTGGGACGCCAGGCCGGGCAGCAGCCGGGACACGAAACGAGCGGCAGTAAACGGCGGCGCTCCTCTTTTCACCCTGCCACCCCATGGTGCCCGACAGTCGTGAGAATATTCGAATAAGCGAAAGGCTGTGCCCCCCCTCCCCAAACACCCAGCTGGATTTAGATAAGGCCGAACCTCCTGCTGTCTCTCTTAATGAAGTCACAAGAGCACACAGTAGATTTAGAAGACAATGATTATCTAAAACGGTGAGCTTCTCAGGAGATCGTTTCAATCATGGTGCAAATTATATCAAGCTGGTCAACTGGGGATACGGGTGTGAGAATGAAGAATAATTGCAGTATCATATGTCCTAACTAATGAGCCCAAATGCGAACAGTAAAAGGGCTTGTTTCTCTGGTGACTTCACAGCAGAACCTCCCCTCCCCAACAAAGATCTCATCTACCTTGTAGTAAGTCACACAGGTGAGGTTCTGTGCCCAAAGCTCATGGGCAGAGGTGGGCAGTTCAGGCCCAGAAGACAAAAGTCCAGGCCAAGATTTTATTTCACCCACGAACTCAGTACTCTGTGACTGTGACTCTTTACGCTCAACTGGTTGGTTGAAGTAAAATGTTGGCCTGGATTATTTTTACATTCTGGACCTGAACTATCCACCTCTGCCCAGAGTAGAATCCGCAACATTTCTAAAAGGACGGCAGGAGCTTCATAATGCAAGGACAAGTGCTCGGAGAGAGCCTGAAAAACAGAGCCCAGCAGCCTGAAAAAAGTCATGTGACCCAGTGTATTCGTGGTGCTTCGAGACACTTGTCTCTCCAACTTCAGCAAACATATACGTCAGTGTTTGTTTATGACGTCCCCTTCTGCACCTTGCTCACATGCTCTCACTCCAGGCACCTCTCGTGACTCCTCTGCAGTTAGATGGGCTTGTCTGCTTCCCAATTAGTGACCATCTGGTGTAGTAGGTCCCGGGCCTCGGGGGGCACAGGGGGCAGAGGTTAAGCACACGTTTAATGAAGCGCAGTGCCTGCAGTCAGCACATCCAGTACCGCATCACCCAGCCTCACTCCAGCGAGCGAAATCCGAGCAGGCTAGTGCGTGTACTTATCTTTTAACAAGCCAACAACCTAAGAAGAAACCTGGGCAGAGATAGCCTTTAACCATTTTGCGGGAAGGAAAATGAGAATGAGAAAACAAATTGATTTTTGGAGTGTTTGGTGCGTAGGGATGTGAAAAACAAAGGCTATGTAAATTTGCCAGCGGGAGCAACCCCCGTCTCCAGTGACATGGACACGGGCTCCTGTGTAACCCGCCAACACGCTGTGGCTCTTTGCAAGCTCATTTATCGAGCTTTTGCACATTCATTTTTGTCTCAAAAGACCAAAAGGGGAAAAAGGTCTACAATGAACTCAATGTGTTCCTGGTTTACCCTTTTCTTCCAGGTTTAATTCTATTTGCCTTCATTTCTATATTTATTTTTCTTAAATGCAGATTAAGATTTTTTTTTTATTCAAAGACAATACACACGCTGGTTATGTCTTAGTATGAAAGCCTGATAAACCTGCCATTCTGGTAGGAACTGGTGGTGGACGACGGCCCGAGAAGATAACTTGCACTTAAGACATTAATTTCACATTCTTTGAATATCAGATTTGAGTAAGTTATGAATAAATGTCCTTGTATGTGTCAGGGGCACACAAATTGTATAAGTGGTGATTTCATGGGCCATCAGGTGCCATAACTGGACAGCCTGATAAAATGTAGGACTGCAGCTTGGACAACAGCCTTCTGGTGCTCTTTGTATCTCCATTAAAGTTATTGTAGCAGGGTCACACAATCTTGACTCTGAAAACGGCTTCTCTCACAGTCCAAACAAGCATGTAGGTGAACTGAAGACCAACCTTAAAGACCAGAACGAGATAGTGCTGCTGTTTCTGATGGCACTTGGTACTGTCACCAAAACATTAATAGGAATGTGTGGGGGTGAATTTACAATATGAAGGATATTATACACGCAATTCAATGTCTGCATTTGAATTAGAATGGGGAGATGCCAAATAGCTTCATGACATCATGACGTCTATTCAGGTCATCTCAGTTATGCAACGGTGACATTATGCAACAGCGTACAAACCTTATAGGAGTGTTTCTGGCGACATGACCTTGACTGATCCAGCGCAAGGAGAGCTGCAGAAAGGCACGTGGCAGAGAGACATATAGGGAGGCTTCCACTGGGAGAGCCGCGCACTCCTGCCGTATCGCGGATACAGCTGGCCCGCATCGCCACGACGACAGCCCGGCCCCTCTAATTGGCAATCAGTTATCCGAGCACCCGGACCTGGGCTCATTCAGAGGCACAGCCCAGTCTGCCTGCCCGGCTGTTCGGAATTAGCGCTTAATTGAGAGCCATTTATAAAGACAGATCACTGGACCATGCTGGCTAACCCATTTTATTTAGATACTTACGTATCACACTAAACAGTGCCCGCAGACCAGCTCCAAGTATCAATTAAAATATTCCGCATTCGTGTCTTCAGATCAAATCTACATCAGTGTGCCATCTAAACACCTTTTTCACAGGCAGATATATTTTAGTAATCCCCAAATTAGAGGTGTTCATACACTGTATATAGGTTTTCTGGCTGCTATATACATCTGCTACTTCCATACATGAACACAAAAATTATTGTCTCCAAAAAAAACCCCATCAGATTCTCCTCAGAAGATACCCTGCCATTCACGTCAATCCCAAACTTTCCATATTAACAGCCTGTCACTATATAAATTTCCCATGTAATGCTTTCCCACTCTCCTCCGTCATCCATACCTCTCTTACCTGATCCCTCTCTCCTCTCCATCATCCATACCTCTCTTACCTGATCCTTCTCTCTTCTCCTGCCTTGTTTCCTTTTTCTTTCTCTCTCCATATTGCATCATCATGCCGACAGAAAAAAGCCAGCTGAAATGTGTGTTTCAGGCCTTCCATGTGTCTTAGAGGGAGATATATACACTAAACCAGCTTATCCACAGGGATGTCTATCAACTTGCTCTGGCAAGTTCAGCATGGCGGGTCTGTTTGCACAGCTAGCTGTTTATTTAGTTTATCTTTACTGGATGTTTTGGACTGTAAGAATATAATTTCAGAGAGACGAGAACCCAATTTTGTCTTTTAGGTACCACGTCACAGACTGGCATAGCATCACTATAGAAACGGCACCTTCCGTGCTACATGACAATGTGGCCTCATCTCTATCACTCCCCCTCTGTCTCTCTCTGTCCCGCCCCAATTTTTGTGACCCCCCCCCCCCCCATTCCCATAGCTTTGGCTTTACGCCACTAACAATGTTTCTAACAGTTCATTTAGGACCACGAACAGTACATTTTCAGAAGCACTTCAGTGTGGCCTACTGGCACTGCAGAGAAAAAAAAAGCTGTGCTTCTCTCTGCAAGGGGATACGCACTAAACCGCAAAAATGACCATGAAATGCATGTTTTGGGAGTGCTGGCAGGTGTAAATGCAGGGGGCAAGACGCAGTCATTTTTAGTGAGCATCTTTCAGGGCAAAGTAGTTTGCGAAAAACACAACAGAGATAAGAACTAACCTCAAACAACACTCTAAAAAGACAGAAACGGAGCCACTGCTCTTAGAAGTATGGCCGTACCTGCTGTTGCTAACAATCCTACGAAATGCATCATTACAAAGCAGTTTCATCTCAAACAATGCTCCGCTGGGCCTGTGTGGCCCAAGGGTCATTAACTATACATATAATGTGATAATCAAGCCCATTGTACGGTCCCAAGCAATTCTAACCATCATCAACAATCATCGAAACTCTTTCCGGAATCCATTAGTGCATCTGACATCTGAACTGTGGGACCGTGCCAACCTGGGCATCACAGCACAGAATGTCAGTTGCTGCTTGTATCAATGCATTCCTGAATGAAGATATAAGGTATGTTTTTTTAAACACTGAAATGCAGTTTGATGATGGATTTAACATCCAGTGTATAATTTTACAGTTTATTGTGCAATGTGTAGTAACTCATCCCTGCTCCTCCAAACAGCGAATCATGCATACAAACAGCAAGCCGGCAAGGTCAAGGGGCTCATTTACTGCTTTTAGTCCTTCAAATGGCTAAGAAGCAGTACTGAATGTGACCCATTGTTGGTGCCATATGTGGCGGTTCTAGTTCTAGTATCTAAGAACGAGTCACCTTCTTAAGATCATATTACGGTATCAGAGAATGATAAACAAAAAACATCACATCAATGGCATTTCAATGACCAAAACCACCTCGTTCATCAGAGAGGTCAGCGCAGAACAGCCAGATTTGAAGCAAACTGAAGGGCTGCAAGTAAAACCAGCTCAGAACAATAGTGCACCTAAAAATTTCACTTCCCTGAACACCACACAAACACTCACACAACACTACAATCTTCTGCTCTTTTCTCCCTGCACACACAGATATTACAGTACTTTTCTTTCCCGTGTAATCAAAACACACGGACAAACAAATGCACCCAAAGACAGATATACAGCACCCTCCACAATTATCGGCACCCCTGGTCAAAATGTGGTGGCCTATAATAAATTCTTTTTTCCCGAAAAATATAGTCCTGAAAAATGGTCTCCACAATGTTAAAACAACAGGTGTTTATCACATTGTGGGGAACATTTGGTAATGTAATACAGTGGTACCTCGACCCACTGTATTACAAATCAAGTTACAAACCAGATGTTTGAAAAAAGTTTTGTATCGGAACGTAAAACCGTGTTTCAGGCTGCGAACACACAAGCATCCCCCAAAAGCGTCCCAAAGAACCACCTGAAACACAAAGAAGTGTACATTATGCCCAAGAACAGTTGTGGAATGTATAAAAAACTTGTTGTAGATGTATGTCTTTACTATGTCTCTTCAGAGGTCGAATATCTGAAAAAAGAAAAAAATAGAGACAGAACATTCTGTTATAGCGGTACCTTTCTGTGATTGATAAACATGTTTGTGATGGTTTTTAACAGTCACATATCTATACATAAATTACAGTACTTCATTAATAACAAATTAATGAAGCATACATACATAACCCACTCACACACACACAGACCCCCGCACACATAATCTCTCTAAAATATGTCCTGGCAAATGCAGCAAAACTTAATTTCTTGAACTCAAATGTGCGCAGGCACTGACACACATGCACTCCTCTAGGCTGAGAGAGGCCCCCTGCTGGACAGACACAGTCTTGCACGGTGCTGGCAGTGTGCACACATCATCACTAACAACAGCCTGGCCTCCTAATTGGCAATCACTTATCTCAGCACCCGCACATCAGCACAGTCCCAGACCAGGCACAATTCATTAATTAAGTAATTCAAAGGGCAGGTGGAAATAAACTGTGGTTAGAGCTGGAAATAATTAACATTTAGAGATAGACTTTTCTCCCCAATGATAAGTTCATAAACAAAATGTTTGTTTTGCATGGTTTCTCTGATATCCCTGTCCCAGCTGCATTATGGTGTCTATATACAATTAGCCAGACCGAGTTCCCTTTATCTCATGCAGCAAATACATATTTAAGAGAACAAAAAGGCATTTCTCCCCAGCTCTGCACGCAGCGTCTATCTTTCCATGTGCTCAGAGGAATGAGTCTTTTTCATCTGGCCTTCGTGCTGTTCGACTTCTCCTTTCTTTATTCCCAACTACAGGGACTTTACGGTACTGCCCCCTGTTGGCTGCAATATGCGTTCTGAAGACCGCGGTGAGTCGGTTTGACATTTAAATCTCAAACAAGCCCTTTGCTTTGTCACTCCTCAAGACGGATTAGAGCTCTAACCATATCTCTTCTGGGCAGCCGCTAATTAGTTTTTAATTATGGAGAGGTGGGGGTGGGGGGGGGGGGGGACTGAGGGGCAGGAGGTATGAGGGTGGAAAGGCAAGAACCTGGGCAGTCGGGCTCCCAGCATCTCCGCTCCTGTGGGAGGTCTGCCTCTCCCCAGCTCACACACACACGCAAACACAAACACACACGCGCGCGCGCAACACACACACACACACACACACACACACACACACACACACACACACACACACACACACACACACACACACACACACACACACACACACACACACACATACCTCTGCAGGCACAGCGGTCCTGGCAATCTCTTTCGCCGACCTGGATGCCTAATGGAACCTGACATTATATCAAACACAATAACGGATTTCATTTGAGGATCATCATTACACTACACACAAGCTGATTAGACGGAGACAAGCACGGCGCGCTCCGATTGACTTTTCATGGGCCCAGTGTGTCTCCCCATAATAACAACGTGCTGCCAGTTCTCTCTCTCTCTGTCGGCCTCGCCTTCCATCCATCTGTCCGAGCACCTTCAATTTCACAATGCGATTAATCGCAGACTGTCGTACTGACATATCAAACATAATCTCTGCTGGTGAATAGCATTTTTGAACTTGAATAAAACATGTAGAGCATTTGCATACAAAGAACACTTTAAATCTGCTGGTTATAATATCGAACTGTACACTATGTTACACCCGTTGGGGGCGGGGGGGGGGGGTTTGCAAAAAAAGCCCCCTTATCATAAGATCTTTCTGTTCTTACCAAAGATGCTTCAGTAAGCAATATTTGCCCTGCAGGCTAACCAGCAGCTGTTTGACAATAACACTGTTAGTTTTAACCACTTATTCCTTGGGATCACAAGCACTTAATCAGTTCACAGTTATGCTAATTTAGCACAAACATATTTTACTTAGGAAATAAGGTTTCCAGCATCCCAGCCTATTTATCATATTCATTACAAAAAATTTAGCTTTGCCCCTACATACTCTCTTTCCGAATCCCAGTTTGGGAGGATGGGCCCCAGCATGGTGAGCAAGCTGTGCAGCTCTGAAACTTTAATGGTAAATACAGTATACTGGGGGCGGAGATGGACATAGTGGGGGAAGATGATCATTGAAAGCTCAGGGGAAGGGAGGTTCCCTCAGGATGGTGTGGGGGGGGTCTCGTATCGACAAAGCTGTCTGGCCTGGGCAGCAAAGGGCCGTGATGCTCACATATGACTCACGTCCGCTCAGAGAAGGTTATTTAGAACATTTAGGTGCCTCGGGAGCCAGTGGGCCGGTGGCTCCGCAGAACGGCGAGGCCCGGGTGCCAGAGGGCGACGTGCCACTGCTTAACGTGCCACTGCTTAACGTGCCACTGCTTAACGTGCCACTGCTTAACGTGCCACTGCTTAACGTGCCACTGCTTAACGTGCCACTGCTTAACGTGCCACTGCTTAACGTGCCACTGCTTAACGTGCCTGTGGAACCCTGGTGCCTGTTTATCCAGACACCGGCCCCTCAGAAGACAAATGAGGGCAGCGAGACGACGCCGCCTGCCACAGAGGAGGACCACAGATGGACCATGCAGATGCTCATTTGGTTGCCAATAAAAAAATAAGTGTGAAGATTAAAGCAAATATCTATGGAGGAAATTCACTAGTCCGCACTGCCAAGCTGATGCGGAGCGTGCTGACGTCGCCCTGATGATGGGTGGGCACAAAGGCAACAATTAACGGCAAATTTTGCGCATTTATTTGTTTACTTTATTTATTTTTACTTAGATAGTGTGAGGGGGTCCGCTGCAGACATATACATTTAGGAGATAAAAAGGGGGTGACAAGAAATACAGACTGAGAGACCAAGAAACGTTTTAAAACGATTTAAAAATATTTGATATATTGATATACAGTATAAGAGAAAACTCACTAAATATTTTAAAAAGTTGAATTAAAATAAATCTACCTATTTTTCCTTGTGAGGGGGGTGAGGGTGAGTCTTTCTCAGGCAGCACAGGTTACAGTCCATTATCATCCATCCTATTCAGAGTTGCAGGGGGTCTGGAGCCTATCCTGGAAGCCAGGGGGGTTATAAGCTCTGCTGGTGCACAGGCCCCCCACCCCCATTACCTGGCGTGCACAGATGCACAGAATCTGCGTGCATTGCTTTTGTTTGTGGTTAAAACTATGTTGCTACTCACATACCTGTCACTCACACACCAGTCACACACACACACCAGTCACGCT
This sequence comes from Paramormyrops kingsleyae, assembly GCF_048594095.1. NCBI lineage: Eukaryota > Metazoa > Chordata > Actinopteri > Osteoglossiformes > Mormyridae > Paramormyrops > Paramormyrops kingsleyae. The sequence goes on from NC_132802.1 coordinate 34,256,971, forward strand.
CACATACCAGTCACACACACACACCAGTCACACTCACACACCACTCACACACACACATCAGTCACACACACACCACTCAGTCACACACCAGTCACTCACACACCGGTCACTCACACACCACTCACACACAGACATCAGTCACACACACACACCACTCACACTCACACACCAGCTACGTTCGCACACCAGTCTCACTCACACACCACAAACCAGTCACACAAATATGCACACCTGGCCAACTCAAATTCACCTCAGCAAGTTTTTGGACTGTGTGGGGGGGAGGGGGGTGAAGTCAGTGGACCCAGAGGAAACCTCACGACGACACGGGAGAACATGCTGTTTTCAGTGATGTCACTATACCCAGGGGGGGTTGGGCAGCCTGTTGACCTTGGACCCCCAGTGGTTTTTAGTCCTTCTCCTCTGTTGTCATCTTCCTTTCTTTATTTAATTTCTTTCCTTCCTTTTCCCCCTTCTGAATTACTCTCTAATAATGTTGTGATGTATCAAAACACATCGATGTAAAGCACCTTGGGACAACTCTGTTGTGAAAAGAGCTATATAAAAATAAATTGAATTGAATTGAACGTGCATACATGCATGAATTGAACTACACACATAGAGGCACGATTCGAACCCCAAACTCTACAGGTATAAGGCAATAGTGCTACCCACTGCCCTCCCTGTGCCGTCAGAAAGAGAAAACTGAAAGCCTCAACTCTAAAAATGGCACCCTCAGTCAGCTGGCATGACACAACAGTCAGCATCACACCAGATGGTATTTATAGCACAAAATTCTGTGTCAGTCCAGCTGATATTTACAGCACAAAATTCAGTGTCAAACCAGCTGGCATTTATACTGCAAAATTCACGGTCAAACCAGATAGTATTTATAGGAAAATCCTACGTCAGACCAGCTGCCAGTTTTAGCACAAAATTTTGCGTCAGACATTTATAACAAAATCAAGAGTTAGACCAGCTGGCAATGATAACATGAAGTGTACTATCAGTCCAGCTGGTGTTTCAAAACTTAATGTAGTATTAAACCAACATAAATCAAGCCACAAATCAGAGCAAACCAAAGCATGAAGACAAATCTATCAATTACAATGATGGGAATGTAGCAAAATATACATAAAAGTACAAAGAAACAGAAATCAAATCTCTTCAATCAGATGAATATCTACGTCTTTGCTAGGAAACCTGTGAAAATTTGGCTACAGTACAAACATGCCCCTCTCCAGTAAAGCGTAAACGAGACGCTCACGCTGGCAGAGGGCCAGCTCAGCGCTGTGGGGACACTGTTATGCTTACTCCACAGAAAACCCGGCAAAATGAAAAGAAATATATTTTAATATAAGAAAACTGTGTAATCCTAGGGAAAAGGGCACACAGTGCCGTAAGCTGCCCAGTATATCACAGTCTGTCACTGGCCTTGGGGCTCAGTGTAACTGCCCTCTGCAGACACCAGCCAATCCATTGCTACAGTATAATCACTCCTCTATCTTTCATTTATTCAGTTTTCCTTTTACTACCAACTACAACGCTGGGAATAGAGTCGAAATGAGATTTAAAAATTTCATTCGCCGCAGTGCTTGTTTTCACTTCTGTGCCATTTCGGAAGCGCAGATGTATGTGGCACAGTCTCAGGGGAAGTCGCCGAATCACCAACGGCATAAGATCTCCTCGCCAGATTGGTGAGAAATCTGACAGGGGTACGATTTCGGCCACAGTGTCCAGGTGTGAGGGGCCCACACCCCATCCTCTTGAGCCCTTTAAACCTGACTATTACCAGAAGCAAAAATAAGATGATTCTTCCCTCTGTGGCAATTTCTTTACCCCTACAAAACATTGAAATATTTCAGGCATAATAGCAATGTTTCCCAACTCGGTCCACATTATTGCCCCCTCCCAGCTACCAGCCAGACAGTCTACACTTTTACTAGGGAGCTGGGAGGGAGCAAAAACGTGGACCGTCTCTGGTTCCCTGAGGACTGGGCTGGGAAACACTGCCTTACAGGCACACAAACTGTAATAATTACACATATTATTAGAAACACAGTGTCAATCCATAGCAAGTACATTGCTTCAGTTACTTTTACCTTTTGGTTATGTTGCCCAGTCTCTCTCTGCTGTCTTATAACTGACATGATCCATTGTTACTCAGCAGTGCCCGAAGGCCACAGAGGCATTACTGTTATCTCCAGCTAATCTAGCACAACATCTCCTGTAGTTTCTTCAGGGTACCTTATTGAGCTCGGACTTAATGCACAGCGTGGCAATACAAGGAATGTTTTACGAAACAATCGTCAGCGGTATCAATGAATTCCAAAAAAGAGCTGATCTTTGGATAATGTTGGGGAAACAGTTATTTTTATGAAGAAGCGTATACTTTTGCTAAACTATTTGTGCTGCTTTCATGGAGTACCATTTGAACAAACAATCCCGTAACCTCAAACAACCAGGAAACCAGTATAACCATAGTCTGATGCCAGTCTCCCAGTTTGTTACCATTCACCTTACCCTGGGAGGAGAGGTGTGGTGGCTCAGGATTTGACCCAAGGAACTGAGGGTTGGGGTCTGGTTGATGGATCCCCCAAACCCTCTAAATGACAATAAAAAAAAAATCAGCCTTCTTAGCACAGATAAAGACAGGGTTTTTTTTTGTCCCTCGCCACACGGGGTAATGTATCACCTCAGTGGCTAAATCCCTACCGCTTTGTTCGCTGACAACATTGAGCGGCATGCGGTTTGACCCGATAGCATCACACGCACCCCGGACAAGGTGACAGATAAAGGACTATCCTGTATGCCATCTCCAATGTGACACATGCAAATGAACACCCCTGAAATAAGCATAATACTGCAAATGATATTGAATAAGGAGGGGGGACCAGCAAAATACTGGCTTAACGCAAATCAAATAATTTGAAAGGAGCACATACACATAACGAAAAAAGCTTAGCTCACTTCCATTTTACTTATTTGGTTTGCTTGACAATGGAAATGGATCCTCGTCAAAGATCTCGATTGTATGCTTTCGTTTTAAATCAAATCTCACAAAGGTCATTTTATTTTTACATACTTCACACATCACATGTCACTGACAAATAAACGTATCTCTCTGGTCAATCCTTATCCGACTCTCAATAGGGAAGGAGAACAATTCTCATCCATGGCATCACACCGACTGCAGACAGAGCCGGTTTAGCAGGGACACGCTGGCTCTATTGTGAGCTGTTTGCTTTAGTCAGCTGGAAAGGTTTCTTCCGCCCTTGGTTTCTTCTCAGTTTCAGCTGAGTAACAGACTGCCCTCGAGTCCTAATCTGTCTCACAGACTTACAGACGCGGCCAGCGTGGAGAGGACGCCGGGACAAACATGTCTCTCTGTTATGGAAGTCTACTTATCTCCCAGAGCACCTGCTGCTAATTAAGCAAACACTCCTTCTTCCCTTTCGCCAATCGCTGGCTAGGAACTGGAGAAGGAGCTGCTGGCCAGTAGCTTACATCGCCCCCTGCTGCTGACTGTATGCTAGGCCAGGTGTGCCTAATGTCTCAGTATGATCGGAGAGGCACCTGGCTAATCTCCAGTCACTCCCAGCTCATACTGTCAAGTCCATGAAGGGGCTCCTAGATGACAAAGCTCAATGCCAGGATAGGATCTTCTCTGCATTCCGGCTCCACCCCAAGTCAGTCGGCTTGGAAGCAGCCTGATGACCTGTGCTCCTCTCTCACAAACACAACGCAGGCCTGTCCTGGGAATGCTTGGCTCTTGATAGCCAGTGACGAGCATTCTGCCCCTGAAAGCAAGGATGGGCACCTAAAGAAACTGACTGGACTGGACTCAACAGCAAGCACCAGTCACAGCAAGGTCCCGTGACTGACTGGACGATCAGCATGCCAGTCACGTGTGGTAAATTTCACCCCAAAAATAGATTTACATGGTGCACATATCCTGGGACGACAGGATGTAGCAGATGCACTGAGACGATGATCGGTCTAAGGTACCAGTGCTGAGTTACTATCAATGCTGTGGTAGAAAAAAATGCAGGTTGTGGCACTTGCCAGACCCCTCCATAACCTCATGCACCTCCAGCACAGTGGGAGGCCAACACACAGCTTCATGCAGCTGAAGCTCTCTTGCATAGCTTGGTCAAAGTCTGAGGTCTGACTCTCTGGGCTCGCAGGGCCTCCAGCAGAGCACAAAATCCATGACAGAAACTCAGACTTCTTGCCCAATGTTCCAACCCCCCAGCCACCCCCCCGTGAGCCAAGAACAGCCGCTCACCTGCCGGGGGCACTCAGGGAAACAGCATCCACGCAGGACTGTCAGGGCGGCTTCCAGAACAAGCCTTGGGAGGGACAGATAACAGCATGGTGTGGCACCCGCGGCCAAAACGGTGGCAGTGACAAATGGGGGGGGTGCTGGGGACAGTTCTTCTGAGGTCTGAGAGGGAAGCGGTAAGAAGCAGAGCAGGAGAAAGCGTGCAGGCAGGGGAAGCGACTCTGGGGCTCAGTGGGGCTCAGTGATGTGAGCTGGGACTTTACCTCGGTGATTGTTGCTCAGTTGCTAAAGAAGGTACAGCTCTAGGCTCCATCAGAATCCCACTCACGCCTCTGCCTAACCAGCCACAGTCAATCGACAATCAGCAGTGCCCCATGGGAACACTGTTATTTAACAGCCCATAATTGTCGCCTTATGACTCCCCTTTTACACTATCGCATTCGACAAAGTTTAAGTTACCAGTCAACAACTTGCATTAAATGCACTGAACCTTTTTCTTTATTCTACAGCAGCATCAAAGACGGGAAATGTTAAAATGATAGCACTGGCACAAGCTAATGTTCTTTAAAAAATTATTATCTATGCTTATAGAAAGGTAACTAAGTAAAAAAATATATAATTTCAACATGATTCATCACTTCAGTAATCATCATTAATAGCAATACTGGATGGATGGATGGATGGATCAACTTAACTATTTATTTGGAGATGAGGATTGCAATTTGTCCTCCTGACCAATTTCTTCAGTCAGTTTAAAAGTCAGTTGAAGATTCCAGGTGCCAAAGGCATCACAGTAATAAAATAAGCTAGACTAGTTTTGATACACATTAATTCTGTAGTGGGCGTGACCAGTTTAGGTTGTTCTAATTCTGTAAGGAGATAATCCTCCCCTGTACTATCAAACCCCAAAACCTCTAAACCAGAGACGTGACCATTTCTTCTCTGCTTTCCTGCACAACCAAACTTCCAAAGTCAGGGAGCATGCAAGCACTCCTTTTAATAAACCTTTCATCAATGTTCCGTGTATCATGAAATAGGGGAATTACAGATCCAAAGCAAAGCTTGGCATGGAATTTCTCAAGGTATCGATTTTCATCTCAGGCAAGGCAGTGGGATCAATAGCTGGTCTCAGACACAGGGAACAGATTAACTGTTTCACATGGCTTTGCCCGGCCTTAGGGCTCCACCCACTGACAACAGATAACCAGCTTCCCCAAATACCTCTCACATCTCCTCTTTAGCTACACCTTCCCTATAAATCTATAGAAATTATCTAAATGTTTCTCAGCCTATAGCTGTGTTTATCAGAAAACACCTGCAGGGTTAGGCTATCTGCTCTCTTAGATTAATGAGCCAGTATGCTTGATTCCTTCTCATTGGCTTGACTGGTTGTCTGGCTATTTACATGTTTTTTGTCTGTGTGACATGCAAAGTCAGACCATGGACATGGCCTGATTGGGCCTCAGACTGGGAAACTCACACAGCAAAATCATTTTGCTGTGTGTGTGTGAGAGAGAGAGAGAGAGAGAGAGAGAGGGAGAGAGAGGGAGCGCTTGAGGAATCATCACCACCTTGAGCAATGCCTCTTGGGAAAATTATAGTTGGACCCGCAATCAAGGAACTAAAATTACAAGATGAGGAGGGTCACCAAGGAAACCACATAATAAGCACAGCAGTGAGCAAAGTACAGCTGCAGACACGGACTGGGAGCGGCTGAGAGGCCCTGGGCTTCAGCCTCACTGCTCCATTTTAGTTGGTTCACTAATAAATGTCAGTCGGTACTTTACATCACCTTTGTCATTTAACTCCTATGGCCGGTTTTTAAAACCCTCTTGCACATCTCCTTTAACTGTCTGACTGATGTCTGGAAACGGAAAAAGCCACCAGCTATTTCTACGTGTGGGAGACACTGGCGGCAAATCGAAAATCTTGTCATAAAATTGAGATCATACACAGTTTTTTTTTTGAGGAAAGCTGGGGTTTCTCAGCACTCCTGCCGTATGTCGCCAATATACAACGCAAAAAGCAGCACAAGCTTGTCTAAGGTAAACAGGTCACATAAAGCCCCAAAAATGCGTCATGCATATTGAACTTTGGACCAATGGGAAAACTCCAAACACCGCCGCCACATGACAGGCTGGCCAGGCAAGGGTTAACCCTCCCTGCCGGTAAGCCAGTGAATATTAGCCTCGCTGCATGGTGTTCTGTATTAACGGGCTCGAATCCGCTCTCCGGTGAGGCGACCATGCCATCAGATACGCTTGATAGGGATGCTGCTTCGCTAAATTGTGTGCTGTGCTCGATACCCCCCCCTCCACCCCCTGCGCCCAACACCCACCTCTATTTCTTCCCTCCATTGGTAAACAGATGGAGGCCAGTTGCACAGCCCCAGTGTCTGCGATAAGTCCTGTTTATGTTTCCTGTTACTTGGCAGCCGATTGCTGCTGCTCGCGCTCAGACGATATTATTAGGAAAATACAGCTGTTCATTTGCGGCTACGCTTGGCCTGTACGTTTATCTGCGGCTGAAAATGCATTAAAACACATACATGATCCCTCCTCCCCCCCCCAACGGGTGGACCATTATCACAGGCCATTTGTGCGGCCTGTAAACGCAACCGCATGGACGGCCAGTGAAGTCGGCCGCCCCGTCTCCTCATCCACCGGTACTGACCAAAGTGGTTCATATTAGGGCACCACCAACTAAATGCTTGATTTAAAAATAAATAAATCAATCAAATCATGGAACAAAAAAAGCACTTTTCTCTAGAGGTAGCTGTGGGCTCAATTGCTCCCCCTGAGTCTGTCCTTGTTCCATTTGTCTTTCCTGTAAATGGCAGCTCTAGCAAAAGGGCGTATGAATTGGACTCAGTATCCTTTTATCCGCCAAGTACAATATGTGTGAATGATGGCAATAAATGGTGGGTAGTGGGGGTTACAGGTGTGTTCATATAGGGGGCTATTATGGCACTAAAATGGCTCAGCTAAAATCTCAAATCTCCTTATAGCCTTTTTAAGTGTGAATAGCAGGCTGAGCATAGGGTGGAGAGACACAGCAAGTAGCACTGGTCTCACATCCATGCATGTGTGGTGATCTCCTTATTCGGGCATGTGCATCACGATCATCTCAGCTAGTCAAAATCCCATTTGTGAAAAAAAATATTAATGAAAGGTATTCAAAAATGCAACAACAACATATGACCACTGCAAAACAACAACACAGCACATGATCACTGCAAAGCAACCACAACACAGCACATGATCACTGCAAAAACCAACATCCTGATAAAAACACACATTCTTCGATGAACAACCAGTCACTAAATACTGCAGCCAGACATGCGCTCATGTCTCAGGAGTGGAGGCGGGCCCCGACGCATCCAGGAAACGCCATTTATCAGGCTCCAGGAGAAGCCCAACCTAACAGGCCGGTGACAGGCAGCATGTGATGTCTCAGGATGACAAATCCTATCTGAGACTTACTGTCTACCTCGCAGCCTGACGCACTAAAGATCAAACCAGCTAAGTGCTAACTGTCACCGGAATTTGTTTCAATAAACACTTTTGTGTTGCAATCCGGAGGGCTGTGCGACAGATGTGAAGGGTTTTTCCACGAAATAATCTTGACTGATTGATTGACATAGTTTTTCTGCCTGCAAAAAAAATAAATAAATAAACAAACGATAAGGCAAAAAAAAAAATCCGGATACAATCAAAAGAATAAAGTCTAAAAAGGCCTTTCTAAAAAAGGAAACTAGAAACAATAAATCAAGACTTTTTTCAGTGTCATCTTTAATGTAGTTAGATTAAATAGTCCATTGATAACTTATTATTCAATAGCTTACAGCATAGTTCTACAAGCAGACATCATGATGGCAAGGCTGATAGTGTCCTAAAAGGGCAACAGCCAGATGATGAGCAATAATTTTCTTTGAAGGGCTAATTATCTTCACTTGAAAGTCAATGATTAAGCCTGACACATCCAACAACAAGGATGAAGAGGTGAAGCAATGTCTGCTGCAATTCTTACCCACACCACAAGGGGTCACTGCAACAACAGCAGTCCTGTTGGATGTGTTAAGCTGGTGAGTTACTGTCAGTATTAGATGAGCGTTTCTGAGCACTGATGAAAAAGACCCCGAGCAAGAAAATAAAAAGCTGCTTTTTGCCTCCTCAATTATAAATAAACACAGCAAAAATTCCATCTATTAGGTTGAAAAGCCAAATGCAGACACACTCGCTGTTCCTCTCTCACTCACGTGCACACAGAGGTGCAGAGCCACTCAGACGCTAGCACAAGCCTTTTTGCTTGACGATGAAAGGATTGATTGATTACAGAGTGATGATTACAGTAAATGGCCTAGAAGATGGCTCCCCCTCTCGTGGTGCTGCTCTCCCTCGCTTCGCCTCTCTCGCTCTCTTCATGTATACTCAGGACCTCCATAGCAACCCATCTGTAGAGAGAACCTTACACTCCGCTAATGGCACAGCTATTAGCGCTAATGCATTTCAAATACACAGCAGCTGCCGCTATGCATTCTGATGGAACCGCACTCCGTATATCTGCCTCCTCCTTTCAACGTGACTCATTCTCCGGTCGTCCTGCCACCTCTCCGAGTCTTTTTACGCACCGCCTGTGCCGCACGGGCTCCTCCCAGCCCTGCAGTCAGCACTCCAGTCGCTGGAGTACGGACCGGTCGCACTCACGAGGTGCGTGTCATCCAAACGCGGGCGATCATCGCAGAGAATGCGGAATGGTGAACGTGAGCACGCGAGTCCTATTGCTGCCATTTGACTGAACGGGGGCGGCGTGGGGGGGGGGGGGGGGGGATGTGGTGGACAGACAACTCTAGGACAAACAAGGACAAGCAGCTATTATTGCTGAACCAAAGTCTCATTTTACTCCAAATATAGCATCTTTTCTCCCCTTGGCACAGCTACATCCTGGATTTTATCGTGACCTATATTTGGAGCAGGACTGGTAACAGAGGTAGAGCTATGGAGGACGAACATACTCAGAGTAACACTTACAGGCTTATTTGGATAACAGATGCATAATAAACATACATTTCGCTTCATCCACCAGAGGCGTCAAGCAAAGGTAAATGTGTGGCTATTTGTAATTTCAGCACTTTTACAAGAGGGACAGAAAGGAAAAATATTTATCGATCAAATTATGAGAAATGGAACAAACCCGGGTTAGTTTTAGAAATTAGTTCCTCCATCATTAGATTAATGTATCCAACAATGGCATGACTAAGAGTTTATATATTAGTTCTAATACAATTATATTATAAAAATGTATTGAAAAACAGATATAGCTTATTGTGCTTACAAAGACCACTGAGCTGTGATATAGGACATTCAAACTCTGAACAGCAAGTCACCTTCCCAAGGGTCATAAGGGCAGGAGGATTGTAATTTGTCCTTGTGACCCTGATCAGGATGAATAGTCAGGATATGATGGATGGATGGATGGATCAACTTAACTATTTATTTGGAGATGCGGATTGCAATTTGTCCTCCTGACCCTGATCAGGAAAAATGGTTAGAACATAAAGGATGGATAGATGGATGGATCAATCGATTGATTGATTGATCGAGCAACTTTGCTATTTATGTGGACATGGTCAAATTACTTCTTTGTTCTCTTAAACTGCTGCAAAACAAAATCATGAGGGCTGCAGTCTTTCAGCCCTGGCGGCACAAAGTGGTGCTTTTAATAAGCCCTGTACTTTGAATAAACCCTGTCTGAAGCCATATCCATTGTGATTCTAAAAACACACCTTTTCTTTCATCTGTCAATCTAATATGTGTAAAAAGATAAAATACAAGTATAAATAAATTGGTTCAAATAAATTCAAGTAATTATGGGCCATTGATTCATTGCTACTAAGTTTTCAAGAAAAACTGCATACACACATATGCACACACACACACAGGTTTGTAATTATATCTTTGTGGGGACTCTCCATTCATTTCTATAGGGAAATCTCTTTGGCTCTCTTTGGCCATGTCCCAGGGCTGCAGCCTATGATAGCCTATACCTTAGCCAGTCCCTCTTTGGCTGTGGCCCAGGGCTGTAGCCTATGATAGCCTACACCTTAGCCAGTCCCTCTTTGGCAGTGGCCCAGGACTGCAGACTATGATAGGCTATACCTTAGCCAGTCCCTCTTTGGCAGTGGCCCAGGGCTGCAGGATATGATAGCCTATACCTTAGCCAGTCCCTCTTTGGCAGTGGCCCAGGACTGCAGCCTATGATAGCCTATACCTTAGCCAGTCCCTCTTTGGCTGTGGCCCAGGGCTGCAGGATATGATAGCCTATACCTTAGCCAGTCCCTCTTTGGCAGTGGCCCAGGACTGCAGCCTATGATAGCCTATACCTTAGCCAGTCCCTCTTTGGCCGTGGCCCAGGGCTGCAGGATATGATAGCCTATACCTTACTGATACTTAAGCTACGGTTTTTGCATTTTTTAAATTTTTGCATATGTTCATGTAGCTGTGTTCTCTCCATGACTTTTCACAATTTGTCTACCACTCTAGCGGGATAGTTAGTCTTTTGTCTTTGCACTGTTTCCCCCTTCTGTTAGGCTAGTTTGTACTTGACAATGAAACAACCAGTAGTAAGAAAGCTGAGCAGCGCAAAATCTCAAAGTAGGAGTAATTACGGGCGGGACGGGGGGCGTCTTAGTAAATCCTGAAAATTGCCATTAAAAATGCAAAGAAATGTATTTTCATAAATGTAATTTGTGGACATTCTGTCGTCATGGAGCTGCTAGCTTTTGGGGGCCCCGGGCAGCTGCCTTCCTGTGCCGTATGGTAAGTCCGCCCCTGTGTGGGTGTGGTCATGTACGTATTAAAAATCTCCACAATGTGATTAAAGCCAGTTATTTTGACATTCTGCCCCCCCACAAGGGGAGATAAAATCTGTGAATGCAATGTAAAAACTAATGCCAAAAGTATTGCCAAATGTATTGATTTTGTTTGGTTCTTATGGTTAAAGTTGGGGCTGGGTTAGGGATAACCTTGACCTAGTATTACATAGGAAAAGTCAAGAGATCTTGTACAACCTCAGAAATCTCAGAAATGTTATTAGGATCTGTTAGAAATACAAATATTTCACGTCTTTGCACTTACCAAAACTGGATCAGAAGTAAGACAACATTACACACAATAAATGTGGATGAAGATTTCCTTTTTCTTAAAAAAAACCTAAGGAAATGAACTTGTTCATTTGTGTCATTACAAATAAGAACACTCCACAAGAGATGTGTGGGGCAGACTGATGACCTTGAGAGATAAAAGCCAATAAAGTACTTTAATGTCTATTTCACACATCATTTCTTTTCAGGCGACGTGCATCTTAAATCACACGATGATCATAATCGTATAATAGTAAGTCTAATGCTACAAATAGCCATACCGTCTATCTCCAGTACAACATGAAGAATGACAACAATAACACATGGCTGTGTGATTTACTGTCCAAACACCAAGGATCTGCTCCTGTCCACGCTGAGATGATCGTGTCAGGAAGGGCCCAACCACATTTGCACGGCAGATGGGCCGGTACAGGTATGAAATAGATCATTAGCACACTTCTTGCATGAAATGAGGTGCGCGTCCTGCAAGTCAGAATCGTCTTCTACAAGCCTTCTTCTGCTGTCCCTGCTGCCGCTGGTTCCCAACAACTTCTGTTTGCACCCAGGAACCTGCTGTGTCCCTCCAGATCCTCGAGGTCCTTCACACAGCATCTCAGATCTAAGCTGATTGGCATTTTTACACAAATACACTATCTGGAACTGAGGACCATTTATGCAGAGGTCAAAAAAACTACTGGTCTGGTTTTGGTCTGCAGTACTTCTAGAGTATAATCTGAATTTGTGAAAGAAAAGCATGCAGTTGCAGGTTATCTTTATTTATTATTTTTGGAATGTAGGTGGAAATCTTGCACTACGGGGAGGACATGCACAGAGCAGAGGTGAGAGTCAAACCCCCATTGAGAAGTGCAACACACTGAGCCACCATGCTGACATTAAAAACATTTCACTGAAAACTGTGCATTAATTTCTCTATACCAATGGTTTGTGAAACTGGTCCTCGGGGACCATCAGAGAAACAAAAACGTGGACTGTTTGACAGGGAGCTGGAAGGGAGCAAAAACGTGGACTGTCTTGGGGTCTTGGATGACTGGGTTGAGACACATTGCTCTATAACTTATACACATGAGAGCTCTCCACATACTGTGCAGGGCCCCTGGGCAGTGGCTGGCACACTAAGGCTGTCTAGTACCCACACTGTGCCCACATTTACCCATTCCTATGGCCCTGCCAGGAGCAGCCACCCACTTCCTCAACCCATCTACATTTGCCCACCTGCTGTCTGGGGTTTCCACTCAATGATACACACCAGTACTTCCTGAATCTTCATGTGGTAAATCTTCCACCTGGGATGTGAGGGATTTTGACAGGACTGACAATTTGTTCTCTGCATTTGCACACCAGTGACCCCGCTGATCGCTGTTTTAATACTCGGGTGAGAGATGAGGTAGGGGAGAGATGGCAGACGCCCAACCCCGCTAACTGGGAAACACTGAAGGTGAGATAGAAGGGGACCAGCACATGGGCACAATACTCTCTAAGGAGGAGTGTATGTGTTTGGCACCAGATGGCTTCTGCACAGCACTGACCTGCCGCTGCCACAGCCTGCCAATCACACTGCAGCACATGACCCGTAGGCTGGGTTAAATGAAAGCTAAACCATAAACTCATCCAAGGGCGAAAGTCAGGAAAAAAATGTGAGAAATGTCAAAATGATCCCCCATATCTAAAATATGTTATGGAATGTTAGCATTTTTTTCTTTACTTCCAAAGCCTGATTTTTCATCTGCATTGCAGGGTGTCTGTGCCATAGTAATATTAGAATACCATTATCACCAACTGTAATTAAGAAATAAGATAAAATCTCCTTTTGCAACTGCTAATGCATACACTGTATCATGAATAATATAAACACTTTATTCAGAGCCAGTAGCTACAGTATCAAATGTTTTTTTGAAGGTGGCTCTGTGTTTAGCACTGTAGCATAAAAACTCCAGGTTCAGGGCTTTGGATCCTGGTCCTGTCTGCTCCCCTGTGTGAAGAGTTTGCATGTTTTCACCATGTTTTTGCAGGTGATCTCCCATGGTCCAAAAACATGCATCAATAGGTGAATCAAAACTGTCCTTAGTGTGTGCATGTGCCCTGCACTGTAAGGGTATAACTTTCCTTAGTGTGTGCATGTGCCCTGCACTGTAAGGGTATAACTTTCCTTAGTGTGTGCATGTGCCCTGCACTGTAAGGGTATAACTGTCCTTAGTGTATGCATGTGCCCTGCACTCTAAGGGTATAACTGTCATTAGTGTGTGCATGTGCCCTGCACTGTAAGGGTATAACTTTCCTTAGTGTGTGCATGTGCCCTGCACTGTAAGGGTATAACTTTCCTTAGTGTGTGCATGTGCCCTGCACTGTAAGGGTATAACTGTCCTTAGTGTGTGCATGTGCCCTGCACTCTAAGGGTATAACTGTCATTAGTGTGTGCATGTGCCCTGCACTGTAAGGGTATAACTGTCCTTAGTGTGTGCATGTGCCCTGCACTCTAAGGGTATAACTGTCATTAGTGTGTGCATGTGCCCTGCACTGTAAGGGTATAACTTTCCTTAGTGTGTGCATGTGCCCTGCACTGTAAGGGTATAACTTTCCTTAGTGTGTGCATGTGCCCTGCACTGTAAGGGTATAACTGTCCTTAGTGTATGCATGTGCCCTGCACTCTAAGGGTATAACTGTCATTAGTGTGTGCATGTGCCCTGCACTGTAAGGGTATAACTTTCCTTAGTGTGTGCATGTGCCCTGCACTGTAAGGGTATAACTTTCCTTAGTGTGTGCATGTGCCCTGCACTGTAAGGGTATAACTGTCCTTAGTGTGTGCATGTGCCCTGCACTCTAAGGGTATAACTGTCCTTAGTGTGTGCATGTGCCCTGCACTATAAGGGTATAACTGTCCTTAGTGTGTGCATGTGCCCTGCACTATAAGGGTATAACTGTCCTTAGTGTGTGCATGTGCCCTGCACTCTAAGGGTATAACTGTCCTTAGTGTGTGCATGTGCCCTGCACTCTAAGGGTATAACTTTCCTTAGTGTGTGCATGTGCCCTGCACTCTAAGGGTATAACTGTCCTTAGTGTGTGCATGTGCCCTGCACTCTAAGGGTATAACTGTCCTTAGTGTGTGCATGTGCCCTGCACTCTAAGGGTATAACTGTCCTTAGTGTGTGTATGTGCCCTGCACTCTAAGGGTATAACTGTCCTTAGTGTGTGCATGTGCCCTGCACTCTAAGGGTATAACTGTCCTTAGTGTGTGCATGTGCCCTGCACTCTAAGGGTATAACTGTCCTTAGTGTGTGCATGTGCCCTGCACTATAAGGGTATAACAGTCCTTAGTGTGTGCATGTGCCCTGCACTATAAGGGTATAACTGTCCTTAGTGTGTGCATGTGCCCTGCACTCTAAGGGTATAACTGTCCTTAGTGTGTGCATGTGCCCTGCACTATAAGGGTATAACAGTCCTTAGTGTGTGCATGTGCCCTGCACTATAAGGGTATAACTGTCCTTAGTGTGTGCATGTGCCCTGCACTATAAGGGTATAACTGTCCTTAGTGTGTGCATGTGCCCTGCACTCTAAGGGTATAACTTTCCTTAGTGTGTGCATGTGCCCTGCACTCTAAGGGTATAACTGTCCTTAGTGTGTGCATGTGCCCTGCACTCTAAGGGTATAACTGTCCTTAGTGTGTGCATGTGCCCTGCACTCTAAGGGTATAACTGTCCTTAGTGTGTGTATGTGCCCTGCACTCTAAGGGTATAACTGTCCTTAGTGTGTGCATGTGCCCTGCACTCTAAGGGTATAACTGTCCTTAGTGTGTGCATGTGCCCTGCACTCTAAGGGTATAACTGTCCTTAGTGTGTGCATGTGCCCTGCACTATAAGGGTATAACAGTCCTTAGTGTGTGCATGTGCCCTGCACTATAAGGGTATAACTGTCCTTAGTGTGTGCATGTGCCCTGCACTCTAAGGGTATAACTGTCCTTAGTGTGTGCATGTGCCCTGCACTATAAGGGTATAACAGTCCTTAGTGTGTGCATGTGCCCTGCACTATAAGGGTATAACTGTCCTTAGTGTGTGCATGTGCCCTGCACTATAAGGGTATAACTGTCCTTAGTGTGTGCATGTGCCCTGCACTATAAGGGTATAACAGTCCTTAGTGTGTGCATGTGCCCTGCACTATAAGGGTATAACTGTCCTTAGTGTGTGCATGTGCCCTGCACTATAAGGGTATAACAGTCCTTAGTGTGTGCATGTGCCCTGCACTATAAGGGTATAACTGTCCTTAGTGTGTGCATGTGCCCTGCACTATAAGGGTATAACAGTCCTTAGTGTGTGCATGTGCCCTGCACTATAAGGGTATAACTGTCCTTAGTGTGTGCATGTGCCCTGCACTATAAGGGTATAACTGTCCTTAGTGTGTGCATGTGCCCTGCACTATAAGGGTATAACTGTCCTTAGTGTGTGCATGTGCCCTGCACTCTAAGGGTATAACTGTCCTTAGTGTGTGCATGTGCCCTGCACTATAAGGGTATAACTGTCCTTAGTGTGTGCATGTGCCCTGCACTATAAGGGTATAACTGTCCTTAGTGTGTGCATGTGCCCTGCACTCTAAGGGTATAACTGTCCTTAGTGTGTGCATGTGCCCTGCACTATAAGGGTATAACTGTCCTTAGTGTGTGCATGTGCCCTGCACTATAAGGGTATAACTGTCCTTAGTGTGTGCATGTGCCCTGCACTATAAGGGTATCCCAGGCTCCAACCGTACCGGGTTAGAAGTTATAGAAGTGTGGATGTTCTTTTCGGATTTTATAATGACTATTCAGGCACTGCTGCTTTATAAACAATTGCAATTTTATAGAAATTAAGACCTCAACCTGCAAAGATCCTATTCGGCTCCAGTCCCATCAGAAGAGGACTGACCAGACAACCGGAAAGATCTCTCTTGGACTCTGAGGATGCAGAGGTGGATATATATGGCATCACCACACCATTCCGTCTCTCCGTTTGTCAGCATCTGACACACACAGCTGAGCCTGAATCAGTCCTCAGTCTTGCTGCTGAGATTCTCACAAGCAGCCCTACAGGCCGAGCCAACAGACCTCCATCAGCCCTCATGATAGAGGCTCTGATAGGAGGTGGGCAGGAGCTATATACATGAAATAGATGGAGGACACCACATTGGAATGATGTTATGATGGCAAACCTAATGATGTGCTAAAACAGATCACACTACTACTGTAATTGCACTAAAAAGCTGTTTTAAGAAATGCAGTTCTAAACATGTGCTCACTTCCATACACAGAAGCAGGTAAAGACTTCATGCTCTAATAACGGTTAATGGCTTTGCCTCAGACAAACGGAAATTACAAGCAATGACACAGCCCCATGTGTCAGGAACGAGGTGGAGGGCTTTTAACCCTTAGATACATACCTCACTAGTGAAACAGGACGTCACTTTTTGTTATTTTTTTAATATTATTTGACTCAGTCTTTTAGATATCCTTCATACTTTTCATACATAGCAATTTACAAAAAAAAAAATCCAAAATAACATCAAATTTCTATTTTATGACCGTTTATTCACAAGAAAGGTGTCGGGTCATGAGTAACCTCAGGTATGTAATAGTGTTATAGATCTATTAAAAATGTATATAATAGTCACCATTATTGCTAGTTGCTAATATCAGGATAGGCTAGGAAATGCTACGAATTCATTTACTTAAAAAATATTCATAAAGCATTAAAAATGTTCAGAAACTGTTCAGAGTCATCATGGAATAAACATTAAGTAAATGTTTGCTGAGTCATGGGTATTTTGCGGCTTGATTTTTAAAATTTTACCCGTCTGGTCACTAATGACCCAAGTTATGCGAAAGTGTTTTTAGAATGAGCCATGCATCTAAGGGTTAACCTAAGAACAGCGGTGTGGCCAGAGGTCATGGCTTTAAAGCTCCAAACGGGTCATTACTGCCCTTCAGATAAAACATGTTTCTGGAAATAAAGGATGTGGCGACGGACAACGTGCAGCAACCGACTCGGCGTCTGAAGTGAGGGCTGGACAGCGGAGGGCAGAGGAGTGTGCTCCAAGGGCCTTGCAGGAATCAGGAGCGCTTACATCATCATGCTACGGCACACTAGCAAACATCTCTTTCTGGGTAATTTGACATAATCAAGTGAAGAGGGCTATTTTGGGAAAGGGGGGGGGGTGGAGCTCCCATTTTGTTTCCTCTCCATGCTTGTTTTCTCCACTACAGATTACACCAGCACCGCGTTGGTGACTGAAAACCCCCACTCACCAATCACGGTGACCAGGCCCAACAAGACCAGGTGCATGGTGCACCAAAAGATAAAAATAAAACTGTGCAGCAATACAGACGTTTGCACGGCAGCTTACGGGGGGGGGGGGGGGGGGGGGCGGGGGTGAGACGGCCACATCAGCGGGACAGATGCATGTGGCAGAAGGTTTACCCAAAACCAGGTCACAGCCCTGTTAACAGTTATACAAAATCCTACAAGCAGACAGCCCAATAATAACCTCGGATTCAGCCACATTCCTTTGAGCTTCCTTCAAAACTCAGTCAGTTGTAGAGTTGGATGTCTCGAGACCGGTCTCAAGACCACTTTCTACGCTGTCTTGGTCTTGTCACAGTCTCGACGGTCTATAGTCTTGGTCTTGTCTTGGTCTCGCTGTCTTGGTCTTGCTGTCTCAGAGGAGATTATGGTCCACCATCCAGCGTCTCAGGGTGGGAAAGCAGTGCAGCATCAAAACTGTTTATGGTGGGGATGGTGCACTGCTGACCTCAGCTCGGGACGTTGTGGGTCGGTGGAAGGAATACTTCGAAGACCTCCTCAATCCTTCCAATGAGGAAGCAGAGTCTGGGGACTTGGGGGTGGACTTGCCTATCTCTGGGGCAGAGGTCGCTGAGGTGGTTAAAAAGCTCCTCGGTGGTCGGGCCCCAGGGGTGGATGAGATCCACCCATAGTTCCTCAAGGCTCTGGATGTTACAAGACTGTCTTTGTTGACACGCATCTGTGGCATCGCGTGGACATCGGGGGCAGTGCCTCTGGATTGGCAGACCGGAGTGGTGGTCCCCCTCTTCAAGAAGGGGGACAGGAGGGTGTGTTCCAACTATAGGGGGATCACACTCCTCAGCCTCCCGAATAAGGTCTATCCGGGGGTGCTGGAGAGGAGGGTCCATCGGACAGTCAGACCTCGGATTCAGGAGGAGCAGTGTGGTTTTCGCCCTGGCCGTGGAACAGTGGACCAGCTCTATACTCTCGGCAGGGTCCTGGAGGGTACGTGGGAGTTTGCCCAACCAGTCTACATGTGCTGGTGAGGTGTTCCGGGCATGTCCCACTCGGAGGAGGCCCCGGGGAAGACCAAGGACACGCTGGAGGGACTATGTCTCTCCCCAGAGGAGCTGGAGGAAGTGGCCGGGGAGAGGGAAGTCAGCAGTCCCTGCTGAGACTGCTGCCCCTGCGACCCGACCTCGGATAAGCGGAGGTTAATGGATGGATGGATGGATAATTGTGTATCTTCAATTTGATGTTACAATTTCATCTACAAATTAAGTATAATTGAAATCAGTTACATATTTGCCATCCTTTAGACAGTTGTTGGAGGTGTTAGCTGTTTTGTCAGATGACTTTTTGGACCAGTCAGTACTAGGGCTGCACGATTTATCGATTTCAAATTGAAATCGCGATTTGAAACAACGCGATTAGCAAGTCGCAAAAATCGCGATTTAGGATATACATTATACAGCACGTCGGACCCAGGGTTTAAAACTGCTGTGAGAATAGTTTTACAAATTCATGCCGTACGTGCTCCCTGTGTGACAGTAATTCTCACCAATCACAAGAGCCGTGCTTCTCGCGTGCCAGTCATGCTCACCAATCAGAAGTGGCCCAAGAAGGCATATAGGCCCGCAAACAGCAAACACGTAAAACCCAAGGAAAACGTTACATTCGCGGTGCGGAAAAATACTGATTCCGCTACTGAGCTATAAGTGAATTGCCTTCCTATTTCATGGTCCGAGATTGTTTCAGAAAGGTCCTATCATCAATAGAACCGGCGAGCTCCTTTTAAACACCAGCTGCAATATACTTCAGTGTATCATACCTTTGGTTTTGTTAATAGGCAATAGCATTAGTATACCGCTAACCCATCAAAACAACAATGAGACAGTCACAGCAGCGGAGTCGGTGACCTCCAAAAAAGCCGTAAAACCCACTATATATATATATAAATAATCTGATCATGAAATCCAATTTTAGCCTGGTTAACTGCCATTGTTAACAATATAAGTCGAAAACACACTACGTGCGGTGCTTTACGTATAAAACTCTGTAGCAACACGTTCACAGTTGGACGGTATAGTGTGTGCGACCGATTTAATGAGCCACAAATGTGAAGTAGTGCTTAAACAGTACAAAACTACAACTTTCGCTTCTGTTAATAAAAGGCTCAGCCATCTTGGACTCGGGATCCTCTGTGCTGCTCCGGGATCTCCTAGAAACGTGAGCACACGTCGTCACTTCCGGCTTCAAAACTCGGAGTCCGACTCGGAATACGGTTGACAGAGACATTTCAGGGATTTTGAGTCATTCTGCGCTGCAGATGGATTAATTGCGTTAAAAATTTTAATCAGATTAATCATGATGATGGATTAATTCGCGTTAACCCGTTAATTTTGACAGCCCTAATATATATATATATATATATATATATATATATATATATATATATATATATATATATATATATATATATAAACATATGTCATATGTTTTTGTGCTTATTAAATTTAAGTGTTTCCAAAGATTAATCCCACAACGTTATTAAAATAAAAGTCTTGCTTTAACATAAATACTAAAAGAATAGATCGCTTTAATCGCTATTACAGTTGGGTATGGGCACGTGGTCTTATTTAGAAAACATACAAAAAGAGACGCATACATATAATTGACATATAATGTTTAATCATTCGTTTTGTATTTGTCCGAGTAACAAAGGAATGATAAGCTGCTTCAGTGGAAAACTGCATTTTACTTCTCATTTAAAATAAAAAGCAGGGTTGGCAACTTTGGTCAACTGCATGGAGTGAGATTTTCTGTTTTCTGTTCTGCACACACATTTACATGTATGTAAGTTTTATTACCTTAATTGTAGTCGGTAGGGTTTGCAAACTGCCGTGACGTTTTTGATGCAGCTAATTTTAAGTTCAGAATGGAATATAGATTTGCCATAAGATTTCTTGCGTGAGTCTGAAAAAGTTTGCAACCATGAACACGTACATTTTTTGTTTCACCTTAATTGATTTGTATAGGAAATAACTGTATACAGTTGTTAAAAAGCAGAAACTTCGACCACCATGAAATCACCAATAAACGACTTCTATTTATTCAACAATTTTATAAAATGCATACTACATTTAAAAATTTCCAGCATTACGGTTTCAGGACAGAACAGCCACTCTGTTATGAACATTACGTTTTTTTGAGTGTTATTAGTGTTAACAGCAGCTAACAACACAATAGCGCAAACAAAAGGGCTGCATACACCGAAGTAGTTCGTGTTTGTTCATTGGCGTGGGAAAAAGCGGTTCTAGTGTTATTAGGAGGGTAATAAGCGTTACCTGAAAGATCGCTATTTTTCTTTTTGCTGCACTTGTTTTCATTATTACTTTATTTAACTTCACACATCACATCTTTAAATTTTCATCCTTGCATTAGAATATAGACCAGTTAATACTGATGGTATCGCATGCTGCGTCATATGTTTTAAAATTACTACACACTGAATATTGAACTGAAGCTTGACAATTTCTGTCAGAAAAATCGCGATTCAATATTTTCCCCAAATCGTGCAGTACCCGTCCTCTCAGTCCTCAACAGCACACAATAGTTAAGGGAGTCTTTTTTTTCGGTCTTGGTCTTGTGTCGACTTTGTCTTGTTCTTGACTCGGTCTGTCTTGGTCTTAGTCTTGGTCTAGTCTTGGTCTCGATACCCTCTGATCTTGGTAGTGTCTTGGTCTTGGTTTAGGCGGTCTTGACTACAAGTCTAGTCAGCTGACCCAATTTCAAATCCCAATAATCAGATGCTCAGTTAGGACCAGCTGGGATTCATGAACTGAGGTATCAATCGAAATGGAGCCGGTGAGCAGCTGCCACTGACACGCTAAAGCTGGGGTGTCAAATAAAACTTTTAATGTGTTACGTGGAAAAGAAGAGACACAGTAAGTGCCGATGGTCACGACTGGCCAGTTCCACTTACGTATGCAAAAGAAATGTTATTTCTTTTCAGCAATGGAAAAAAAAAATCAATAACAAAAGAAATAAGTAATAATGTTTAATTTGAGGCAACTTAACTGAACAATCTCTTTGGCAATCAGCTCAGAGGGGGAATGAATGCCATTCCAGACTACAGGCATGGCATACCCCTGCCTTGCTCCCATGACGTCTGGGAGAGACTCCAGGCCTCCCAAGCTGCAGAGGAACACTTCGGACGGGATGGGGCTCCATCAGAAGGCACAATTACACATTATGGGCAATTCATAAATACCAATTAGCCTAAGTGCATGTTTCTGGACTTGGGTGAGGGGTGACCAAAGTACCCAGAAGAGACGCACAGCGCATACGGCCCGATGGTGGGATTCAATCCTTCAGCCTTGATGGTGTTAGGTGACGGTGCAGCCCACTGGCCCACTGCGCTGCCGTGACACCCACAAAGCTCACCATGCCATACGAAACGATTACTGCACAGAATTAACCTCTCCGCCTTTGGTTTCAATCGCGATGTGGAACAGCAGGAGGTGGCTATTTAACTTAAAACCTCGGTATTATACTTGGTAATGTTTTCTCCAGGCTACACTAGCAAATATAAGTGCTCTCACAGGGTGATAATGACCCATGCCAGTGCCCCGCTATCCATAGCATACGCGAGCACAAAGACTGCGTATGGCTGTGCAGAGTAATAGCCCAAAAAAGTCATTATATAGCTCAGAAATGCATGACAACGTTCATCTTCTGACCTACTGTCAGCTGACTATAGGGCCATTTTAAGAGTGTATTGGTGGAGAATGACCCTGCAGATGGTGCATCAAAGACATGGCGCAGAATCACACACCTGTGCCGCAGTTCTGAGAAAATGGGGAAATTTGCAACTTAAATGATGCACTTGCAGAAAAATTTCCTTATATAATAATATAATCAAAGAGATTAACTATAACTTTTCAATCAAACGATATTTTGTTTTCCTATTGTGTTCCTACACATTATACAGATTATACAGTCGTCCCTTGGTAACTGCGGGGATATTGGTTCTAGCCCCCGACCCCCGCAGTTGTCCAGATCTACAGATGCACAAGTCCTGTATATAAAATGCTGTAATATTTGCACATAACCTACACAAATCCTCCCATATATTATACATCATCTTCAGTTTACTTATAATACCTTATAATACCTTTAATTTATGTATAATAGTTCTTATACTTTATTACTTAGGGAATAACAGCAAGAAAAATAGTCTGCACATGCTCAGTAGAAAAATAAATAGAATTAAACGCTATATGTTGAAAATACAAGCACGTATAAAAAATGATTGATTTTAAATAGAAAAAATATAAATGAATTCATTCTCTCTCTCTTTCATTCCCACTTCATTTGCGTGGATTCAGCATAGTGCTCAGAGCATATGGCAACTTTCTGGATTTAGTTTTTATATTTTTGATCCACGTTTGGTTGATATGCAGATGCAGAGCCCATGGATACGGAGGACTGGATGTATTAATAATTAAGGAGACTTATTAATTATAAGGATGTTAATCCTTTCAGAGCTGACTCTCACCAGATCTATGCTTATCACAATTAAGTACTGCGATCAGGAGTTAGGAAGATGATCCTCCTCACCCAGCACTGACCCCCCCCACCCCCCATCAATCTGCAGTGACATCAGCATGTCCTCCTTAATACTTCCTATCAATCTGCAGTGACATCAGCATGTCCTCCTTAATACTTCCTGCATGACTCGGCCCTTCAGCTTTAAGTGGCCCCTCTCTACGGCATGCTTTGCCAGCTCCTGCCCCCCCACCATGTTTTGCGGCGCTCCTTAACATGCCCGGGGGGGTACACAGCCATAATCTAATTAAACTGTCAATCAGCAGTATTTGAAGAACATATATTCAAAAAGAGTGGAAAATAAAAACAGAGGAAATCTTATCTACAGAATGTGTCATCCCCCCCCACTCAGCTTCTGAAGGATTTTAACAGGTTTACAGCCCCCCTCCCTCCCCCCCGGTGAGATTCATTACCTGTCCTAATTACAAAGGCAAATGAAATCAACTGTAATACATTATTAATGGCAGATTACCATTGGGATTTGTATTCCACAATATAATATTTTCGACCTGTATTCATAGTTAAAAAAAAAAAACCAACATGGAAATGTAGGCGCCACAGGTACCACCTCCTCAAACTGGCATTCCAAACCCATCTACCCATCCGTGTGGAGGGGAGCCTGGAGCCTGGAGCCTGGAGCCTGGAGCCTGGAGGCTGGAGGCTGGAGGCTGGAGGCTAGAGCCTGTCCCAAGCAGCATAATGCGCATGGTAGCACCCTGGGCAGGAAGCAAGGCCATTCTCACTGTAGGCCACTTAGGGATACGCACCGGCCTATATGCATGCCTTTGGACTGCAGGAGGAAACCGAAAAACAGGAGGAGAACATGATAACACCACACACAGACACAGACACACATGCACATGCACACACATTCACACACGCAGACACACATACATACACACACAGACACTCATGCAGACACACTCACACACACATATACACACGCACATGTGCACACAGAAACACATGCACACACACATGCACAGACATAGACACACATGCAGACACACACAGACACACATGCACACACACAGACACACACGCAGACACACACACACAGATGCACACACACACACTCTCACATACATACACAAACACGTTGGCACACTTACAAATCCAAATGGGGACCTTCCATTCATCTCTAACCCCAATCACGACACCCTTGACTCCTACCAGCCCTAACCTTAACCATAAGTAACCAAACAAAATACAAGACATTTGGCATTTTTAATTTTTTGATTGCAAAGATTCTTTTTTTTTTAAATTGCGTTTCCCCTTGTGAGACCCAAAAAATGCCCCCGCAAGGTCAAAGTAACAGGTCTTTATCACACTGTGGGGACATTTGATCCTCACGATGCAAAACATGTATGCCCACACACACACACGCAGACACCCACATGCACGCACCCACACACGCAGACACACATTCACACACACACATGCACACACACACACACACACAGAGGAGGTGGGATTTTAAGCCCTAACCCTGGAAGAGTGATGCCACAGTGTTACCTGCTGAGCCCCAGCCCTTGACATCATGTCCCCAATTTAAACCCCACTTCTGCTCATGCATTAACACCTGCTGACATGACAGGTACCATTTTAAGGGTGAGTATGACCTTGTGAGTAAACAGAAAGGGTCCCTTCTCCAAGCCTGAGGGACACACTGCACACACACTGATGACGCAGACAGCACTACACACACAGGCTGTACTGCCCGGGTGAAAAATCATCACTGCTGCACTTCATGTCGCTGAAGTAGCTGGATGCTATTTATTGCAAACTCCATTACCACAAATCTCCATGTAATTGTGGGCACTGTATACATGTACAGCACTCTTTCACTGCATGTATAACAGAGCCTCCACGCTGTTTCACACAACATGTACTTTGATTCCTATATTTGGTTCCTCCAGAACACCCACAAATTTAACACAGCTGATTGTACAGCACAACTTTCGGATGCTGGTCACAAATCAAGGGTGCAGGTCAAAGGAGCTGCGAACAGGTGTTCCACAGCAGCCTAGGAACAACAGCTATGTGCCAGTGGATCGTACTGCTAGGAGTGCACAGAGGCCAAGGTTTACAATGCTGTCAAACCTACCGATTGTCCCTTGGACACTTCCAGAATCTGTCACAACCCAGTTTACTGGTGAATACATGTGGTGACGGGTTTCAGTGGGGAGGGGGCAGTACAACTATTTGTTTTAAATCTGTTAAAACCTTTATACAAATATCCTAGGGGATTCTCGGGGGGGTGGGAGGGGGGGGTAAAAATCCATTTGTGGGTAGCGTACCATGACAGTCTGACTTCATACGGCGGTTTCCCAGGAGACATGGAGGACAAAAATGACGGCTGAGTTAACTCTCTGTGGCTACACGGGTCTGGGGGCCCCCGCGCGCAGCTTTATCATACTTCAAACACTTAGACACACACATACACTCGCCGGAATTGCCTGTTATGTCCTGAAAGGTATATATAATGGACAGGATGGTATGCATAAAATTGCTGTGGATATTAAAGCTAGAAAAATGTTTTTGCCACACTCGAGCACCTGGCCCCAAAATCTTTATGGGAACAATTCATTTAATCCCAGAAACTGACTTTCAAATGTAAAACCGTTTCGCCTGTGTTAAATTTCTCGGGCGGCTTGCTTCTGTGGGAATGATGCACATTCCCAGGAAGCACGCCGATGACTCCTGCCGCCCGCAGGCGTCGCTCATTTCAGTGGCGATCTCCTTGCCCTCAGCCTGCCTGGGAATGGGAACACTGGGGGCATGTGTGCGTGTGTGTGTATGCGTGTGTGTGTGTGTATGTGTGTCTGCATGTGTGAGTATGTGCATGTGTGTGTGTCTGTGTGTGTGTGTGCATGTGTATGTGCCTGTGTGTGTGTGTGTCTGCATGTGTGTGTATGTGCATGTGTGGTGTGTGTGTCTGTGTGTGTATGTGCATGTGCGTGTGTGTGTGTGCATGTGTATGTGCCTGTGTGTGTGTGTGTGTATGCGTGTGTGTCACTGTGTGTGTGTCTGCATGTGTGTGTATGTGCATGTGTGGTGTGTGTGTGTGTGTATGTGCATGTGTGGTGTGTGTGTCTGTGTGTGTATGTGCGTGTGTGTGTGTGTGTGTGTCTGCATGTGTGTCTGCCTGGGGGGGCATCTATCTGCACCACAGTGACTTTTTTCCTGGAGCTGGTGCCTGGTGAGCCAGCAAGCCAGCCTGTTGAAATTGGGTGATAATTTATAGCCCCACACCCATTTTAAAAGTTACACCAATGCAGAAATGTGGAATAAAAACCGGTGCAGATGCCAGTTCCAGCAAACCCCACGGCATGTCGGAGGTGTAAACTCTGGTTCTAGATAACACAGCCATAACATAACAGGAATATCATATTAATTTCACCAAAATTTAAAGTCTCGCACATCTTTTCCTGCAAATCGACAGGCTTTACCATCACGTCACTGAAAGCATGTGAAAGCACAACGATGGATGGCCTCCACACGTAAAACTGGGCTGCAAACATTAGCAGAATCATGCTGCTAATCAACTGGTGGCAGTACGCCGAGTTATACAGTGCGATGTAGGTGCAGCATTCATTTATTTCGCCAAAGCAGTGCTCGCAGTAAGAGAGTCATTGGGACACGTCTAGGTCATTGCATCTATTGGTCCCTGCTCCCGGTCGCAGTGGTGACCATCCAGGTGGCAGGGCAGAGGGAACCGTGCTGAAGGGAGAGATATGCCACAGGCATGGGCACACTACAACTGCTAGAACACTGACCCAGACACCTCCCCTCCACCCCAACCGCACACACAAACCCACAGACAGATGACAACGGTCACGCGGAGCGGGGAGACGAGACGCAAATGAGTTCATTTACTTCACTTTGTCCAGGAATGAGACAAAGAGATGGGGACAGATCAGAGCGTGAAAAACAGAGACCGATAAAGAGGAAAACAGAGAGAGGGAGGGTGAGATAAGGAGGCAGGAAAGAGGCGTAGAAAAGAGAGGCTTTCACTGGCAGAAATGCGATATTCACCCTTTGCAGAAGGTCAAGCAAGGAGCTCCAACATACAGGTAAAGCGAGAGGAAAAGAGTCACAGACAAAGATGCACATGGGAAAAGTGCTTTGCCTTTTTGGACAGAATTACACAGGAGTCCGGCGACTCAACAACATCTCAGCCAGATTAATTAGACATGTTCACAGTCACACAGATATCTAATAGAAACAATTAAAAACACACACACGCGAAACAGTGGGGTCTGGGTTCGGATCCTGCTGTTCTGCATTTATTTTCTGGCAGGTGTGAGGAGGCCACTCCGACAGGAAGGTGAGGCGGTTGGGTTTGCTACCCCATAGATGTTCTATAGCAACATGGGTCATCAAATGGGCTTCAGTGGCACCACAAACGGAGCGGAGCTGCTCTACAAGAGCGTCAGGTCATTCAGTGCAGGCCCAGAAAGAGGCAGGTGGCTTTACCCCCCAGGGTTACGTAAGCATGGGCCAGTTCAGCCTCGAGCAAAGAAGACTAAGGGGGGACATGATCCAGGTCTATAAGATTCTAACAGGTCTGGATGCTGTTCAGCCAAATGGCTACTTCAATATTAGTTTAAACACTAGAACTCGTGGCCATAAGTGGAACTTAGCAGGAGAACATTTTAAAATGAATTTGAGGAAGCACTTCTTTACACAGCGGGTAGTTAGAGTATGGAATAGTCTTCCTGCTAGTGCAGTGCAAGCTAAGACCCTGGGTTCCTTTAAATCAGAGCTAGATTAGATTTTAATATAGCTCTAAGCTATTAAGTTCTCCCCAAACGAGCTTGATGGGCCGAATGGCCTCCTCTCGTTTGTAAATTTCTTATGTTCTTATGTTCAATAAAGGGGTCTACCTGTCATTCCAGTTTGGGTTAAAATTGGGGGGAAAAGCTTTTAATAAATGCAGAGCAAATCGGTAAAGGTCATTTATACTTTTCAGTTTGTTTGTTTTCATCACACTTTACAAAATTTGACATTACATTGACGGATAATGTACCATAAAAATATTCAGGTGGCAGTGACTCCTATTTCTTCTTCTTTAATAGGTTTTCATGTCTGGCTTTCACCCTGAGGTAACAGAAGAGGAGCATGGAAGTGTGGCACCTAGAGAATGGTTCCATTTCGAAGGAAATGGCAAAAAATGAGCATAAATTGAGCTGCGGCTGGCGTTGAGGGAGTAGGGGCTGGGGGTGGTGGGCTCTCTTTCTAGGGTGGGGTCTGCATGGGTGCTGAAACACTTTTTAAAGAGATATTTAGGTTAAAAGCTTAAAAGCAAAAGGAAGGACATGAAACTCCCGCAGCATATAGTATTATCTCTGACTAATAAACAACTAATTAATATTTTCAATGGACACTCCAAGATGCAAATTCAGATCCAAATACCATCCATACTCTGTAGCTGATTGTCCTATTGAAGATCATGGGGGTCTAGAGCCTCTTTCTGAGGCTATGGGCACAACGCAGGGAATAACCCAGGATGGGGTGCCAACCCATAACACTACATACTAACACTACAGGGAAATTTGGTAACTCCAATCAGATTCAGCATATACTTGGACTGTGGAGGGGGGGAACCCAGAGTGCCCAGAGGAAGTGCCACAATGACACGGGGAGGACATGCAAACTCCACAAACATGGAAGCAAGGTGCAGCCTCAAACCCGGGTCCCCGAGGTGTGAGATGACAGCACTAACCACAGTGTCACCGTGCCCCCCTCCTTGGATTGCCACCTTATCGTGACCCTGGGGGCTATGCTGTCGGAGGCAATAGCCCCTGGTAGGGTCTCCCAAGGCAAAAAGGTCCCAGGGGAGGGGCCAGACAAAGAGCAATCCTAAAGAACTCTTATGACAAAGAATTCTATCAAGGTCTCGTTTCCTTTGCCTGGACTAGGGTCACCGGGGCCCCACCCTGGAGCCAGGCCTGGGGGAGGGGCCCGTTGGCGAGCGCCTGGTGGCCGGACATAACCCGAAAGAGGCACGCGGGACTGTCCCCAGGTGGGCCCACCACCCACAAGGGGAATGTCAGGGGTTCGATGCTTTGTGGATCGGGTGGCGGCCAAGGGAGGATTGTGCGCGAGATTGAGAGATATCGACTAGATATAGTCGGGCTCACCTCAACGCATAGCGTGGGTTCTGGAACCAATCTCCTGGAGAGGGGCTGGACGCTCTTTTCTTCTGGAGTTCATTCTGAACTCCTTAAGTTTAAATATAGGAGCTCAATGAACATCAGCTCCCCTACTGACATGCAAATCAGCAAACCAATAACCGGGTGATATCACCGCCACTGCGCCCGGACATGGGAGAGGCACAAACACGTAAGATCCAGACACCACCCGAGCGTGCGCCGTTTACCTTTCCATGACAGCACTCCAATGGGATGCCCTGCTGCATGGCCACAGTCAGGCAGAAGCCCCAGCACAGGCCGGTAATGTGTCCTTAACTGAAAGCCCCGGGAGTTAATGAAGAGAGAGCACTGAGAGAAACTTGAGTTGATCCAACCGCGGAGGCGGGTCTTTGGGAGACCTTGATAAGTTTCGATTTTTCAGAAAAGCGGCCCATCAGGTCTGGCCCATGTGGCGAAATCCCATTAATTTAGAGAAAGGTTCTCAGCGGGATTCTTTGGTTAAGCCTGGACCCAACAGATCTCTTCTGAAGAGATTATGCAGCAAACACCTTTCTGCCACAAAATATCCACACCCCAACGCACACACACACACGCACTGAAGCATACCCAGATATACACATGGTGATGCGATCCATTTAAAGGATCCCTCATTTGTTTAAGGACATAACTGTGTGGTGACCTTTGAAGTCAGATCCATTCCTTTTGAAATCAGTCATGTGCAGCAGCATGCAAAAAATAGTTATCTGGAGAGCAAGAAAATCATTCAGGCAGAATATCATTTTAGTGCGATCTTTGCCACACTGATTAAACTGTAATCAGCGCAAATGATGGGTTCAGCCAGGTGTTTTATAACATTGGTGGAGAAACTTAGTAATAAAATATAAACTATTTTCCAGACAGCTATCTTGATGTACGTAAGGAGAAGCTGGCCCGCCGGTTAGCTCTGAAATCCTGCTCAGCTTCCCAGAAATAGAGGACTCTCCCACCTAATGGTAAGGTTCTGAACTGAAGTGTGTAGGATGGGGTAGAGAGCACACCGAAGCAGAGATTAAGGAGCCTTACCCTGATGCCATCCTGCCAAGAATGCTCCTTCTGCAGCTGCTCCGCCTCCCTGGCCAGTCTCTGTGGAGGACACAAGGTGAAAGGGAGAGGTGAGTGGCTTTTCAGCAGTTTAATGACAGGCTTATTCAGAGCTCTCACTCCAGGGTGAGTCAAGTTCTCTGGATGTCACTGGCACAGGTCACCATCCACCAGCACATCAGACAGGGACAGTATGGCATGGGCACCATACAGTTCATATAGCTTCTACAGAGGGGCAAATTAGGGTGACTTTGGTCTCCAAAAACACTGCTAGACTCTAATGCCTGAGTACCTCCTTGCTGTAGTCATTTCCACCCTCATTCTCTCAAAACTCATTTCCATCCCCACTTCCATCAAATAAGACCCGGCATCTTGCACAGCGTGTAAATTAATTGTGAAACAGCTTAAATGTTTAACTTTAACATCTATGGTACCAACTTGAATTGCTTTTTGAAGGAATTCCCAAAATTCCACTAATTATACTGCTCTATATTATATCTAAAGTGCTTCTTAAGGTGTAAGGGTCAAACTCTCAAAGTCTTCATATTTCATATTCAAATTAATAATGACTGAATTATAGAATGACATTCATACACTATATTTTATACAACAATTGTGAATCTTTCTAAGAGTCCACTAAGTGTAAATGTCAAACGGCAAATGTTATATATCTAGTCAAAAGACTATACCTGTACTGAAAGAATAATACTTAATTTCTCCACTGCAAAAAAAACCATAACCATTTTCAAAGGAGTGATCGAAAAAGACTCCCCCTCCTGTCTTCGAAGTTCCTATACAATGGTAACATTTTCTATACTATGGAAACACAAGAGGCTGATGGACTAATTAGCACCCCCCGCCTTGAACACTAAGCAGTTGCGAGCTCAAGAACCTCTTTGGAGCTTGGCACCATGGACAGTTAACACATTTGTACATTACTTTGCACCCATTGATTTTGTGTCTGGGGGCAAGAACAGGGCAATTCAATCGTTCCAGTAGAATGGAATGTGATTTATTGCTACAGCCATTGGCTGAGATTGTGGAAGGTTAAGTACCCCCAAAGAGCATTGTTTTATCTGCCCATAATGTGTAGTTGTTACTTCGCAGCTTGCATCATTTTCTATTTAATCCTAGCTCTTCAAATTCTACACATCTATATGCACTTTGGTACAACTTCACTGGCCATCTGACATCAAAGTCTTGTTTGATGTATTGTGTGCGCTCTGGCATTGCCTTTGGTGTGGGGTAGTCTTTTCAGCCAAATGACCACTGTATATGGCATGACCACATGCAGTAATTAGGCGTTCAGCAAGAAGCTGCGCAGCCTGTTACTGGACAACTGATGAGTTGAGATATCAAAAACGCTGAAGAAATTGCTATGATTCTCTGTCAGTCTTGGGGACTTCAGAAAACAGACTGCTTCTTATTGTCTGTCCCAACCTTTTTTCTCTCATCGCTCACTAACTCTCTCCAATCAAGGACTGACCTTTCTGACCTTTACCCTAGTAAAGGGTTCCAGTTTAAATATACAATCAAAACACATATCTAAGGATTTCCATCTGTCAGCTGAACCTCCCCACTGCACAATGCTTTGACAGAAGACCTGAAAGACATTCATCTCTGTTTGAGCTTGCATGAGCCTACAGTAGATATCCTCTTTCACCTTGCTGCTTACAGGTCACACTTTGAAGTGGGCAACAGGAGCCTTGGGTATACTGTAGCAGTCATCAGCATACAACAGTTCAAAGGACTTCACATATACCCTGCAAGAAGCTTATGACCACCTTACAAAATACTACTGTTAACATTTAAAGCCCTACATAATCTTGCCCTATCCTATCTCAGTGATCTTCTGCAGAACTACACTCCCTCCGCTCCTCTTCTGCAGGTTTACTTTCTGTCCCAGACATTAAACTCTCTACCATGGGTGCTGGAGCTTTCCCCCACACTGCACCCAAACTTTGGAATTCTCATCCCTCTCATATCACGTCAACTGGACTCTATGATACAATTTAAAACCACCGTTAAAACTGAACTTTTTAAACTGGCATGCTCACTTCCATTCCATCTGTTTGAAAACTCACAACTTATTACTTTGCGATCTCTGATTTATTGCAGTTTTTATTAGTGTCATTGTGTTTGTTGATGTTTTTACTTTTGTGAGGTGACACTGAGTGTCTTGAAAGGTGCCTTTTAAATAAAATTAACTATTATTATATTCTTTGGGAAATTCAGGTATTTCTCACTGCATTCCACCATTGCCTTTCTATGGGAGATAACGATGAGCCAGTCAGCCAAGATTGTGGCAGGGATCTGATAATGATCTCTTGTGCCATTTGCACTGACCACCACACCCAAGTAGAGGTTCTGCCAGTATATCAGCCTTGCTGAGAAACCCATGAAGCCAGAGCATTCTCACCTGACCAGGTAAACAAGAGACTGGCAGATGTGAGAAGGCAGGTATCTCTACTGTGCCTTTCATTGTCTATAGGTACAAGTCATGTTAAAGAAATTGTACTTTATCCCCTTGAGTTACCTCAAGAACTTTTTATTATGCGATGTGTTCGGTTGCAGAGACGCAAGACTCACTTTTCATGGGCAACTGAGATTGAGTGACAATGGGGCCCTTTTTGTCTTTCCTTTTGTATGGCTGTTCATTCTATTGTGACTGGAACTGTTTCTCAGGACACTGAATTCTGAAGTCAGTGCCTGTAGTTCTTTATTCTGAGAATCCTCATGCTGATCAGCAAAACGAAGGCTTCTATCTCTCTTCCACACCGGTCCTATGATTGACTTGCTGCTAGGAACTATACCACCCATAGGCCACCCCTCCTCCTTATTTGAATCCAAAATGACAGCTATGGAGAAGTATATCAAAGCAGCCCCCACATCTGGGTTCACACACCCCCCAACTTCACTGCAGAAGCTGGTTTCTTTTTTGAGGAAAAGAAATATGGAGCACCATGACCTTCTATACTTAGTAAAATCGCAATTAATAATCGTTGTCTTTAGTCCCTGAGCTGCTGCAGAAGGCAACCATTTTTACCAAGTTTGACTTGTGAAATGCATATAAATTATTATGCATCAGATAGGTTCATAAGTGCAAAATAAGGCTGCCACTAACAACTATTTTTCTACTGATTAATCTATCGACTATTTTACCGATTGGTCGATTAATCAAAACAATTAATTTGTCTCCAGAAATTCAAATAGACAGTTTAATCTAAGTGAATTTTATTTTGACAACAAACTCTATGTCATTGAAGGCTTTAGATAATGGACGCCGGTTTTTCAGCACTATACAGACATTATTTTTGCCCACAATTCGATAAACAGATTAGTAGTGTGCCTAAAATATTATTGAGAAGCAAACTGTGATGCCCAAAAGTTAGTAATCTGTATAAATTCGTCATATCTTTATGCTTATTAAATTTGGTTAGCGGAACATGTGTAGATTTTGGTAAATTATGGAAGCGATAAGCACTGAAGTCGCCGTAAAGAAAGGGACAGCTCATCAACCACAACATCAATTGAAAGAAGAAATATTGTAGTTAAACTACGTAAAAAGACATTTGTGGCATGGTGGTACATTTTGCAGATTAAAGTCATATATAGTTAAATATAGTTTTCATTTTTATTTCAGTTCACAAATAATTTTTTTAATCTAGTGCCTGTTTTCCTTTCAGTTTTAGTTTAACATAACCCTAACCCAACAAGGCCAACGCGTACGAACACACATACTGGCATCATCCATCAGCGAAGAAGGCACACAACTTTATGGCTTTAATAATGAGAATATTTAGCAGCTACATGGACAAAAGATATTTCGAAGTTCTCCATACTAATGGTAATTTAATAAACATGAACAGACAACATTTATGGTAGTTTCAGCTACTCTGGTGGTCCATCCTCCAGAATAGTGCCTGTGTGTTTTTGCTTTAGGTGCTTGTGCATAGTGTTAGTGCCGCCATGGCATGCCATCAAAACTTTGCACAATGTACAACTGAATTACTCCCATAATTACATAGTGATATTAAAGGAAAACATTTGTTACAAGCATTTTAGAAATTATTATTATATATTGTATTATTATATATTATATTTCCATTCAAATAAAAAAAAAAAAACACTGTGTCGGTGCACAATATTGAAGTCGGTGCATTTTCAGCATCGACGTCATCGACTTTGTCGACTAATCACAGCAGCCCTACTGGAAAACAGTCTTTGACAGGCATATTGACTAGTGTACAGTACCTAGTGATACCCTTTGCTGTTGTCCACACCCCTGCATCATTTCAAGCGTTCGTAAATGACAAGCCCAGAGACATGTTCAATCAGTTTGTTTTTCTTCTTTCTTCAAACTCTCTGGAAGAACACCTCTAATTTGTCCCACAGGTACTTTTTGAGACGCTTTGAGTTTCTCAAGCTGGAGAAATGCAATCTCCATGCCTCCTGTGTTTCACGCCATGATTCCCTCTCTGGCATCACTATGGTCCCAGCCAAGGTGCAAGCCAATTACAATTGGCCACAGCCAGCCACCCAGAACCCGCTTTACTGGAATTCACCAACTTTAACGACAGGCCTATTCAGAACACCAGGTCAGTGGCAGCTCCTTCAGAGCTCTCACTCAAGGGTGAACCAAGTCCTCTGCACTTCACTGGCACAGACCAACATCCAGCACCTTAGAACTTCCATTTGTGCTTGAAGTGAATACTTGTGGATTATTATCATTAACCAAAACTGAAACTATGAGAAAACATTTTGGCAAACTGAAGTAAAATAAACAAATAAATTAAAAACCAAAAAAACAATTAAATGAAAACTATAAAAATTGCTTCTGAAACTAACTGAAAAAAAAACAAAAGTCAAATACTTTTCGTTACTGTTTTCCATTTAATCATTTTCACCTAAAGTAATGATTTGTTTATCTTAATTGCCATTAATAAAGCCCGGAACATGTTTTGCCCATTTTGAGGACATTATTACATAATGCACGCTGTGCATTCAGGTAGAATTTTCGAAGGATCAGACACATAAAATAGATAAAACCTAAACTGGAACTATAATATATAGAAACTAAGCGGAAATATATCTTTAAAATAAAAATGGATAAAAACAAATAAAACCACACTGAGAACTAATACGGAACTTTATAAAACAAAAATTGAAAATAATATAAAACTACAAACAAAAATGATAATAAAAAAAAACTAAAACAACACTGCTATAGGCACAGGACTAAGTGACACTAGCAGAACAGAACTATAATGTGGGCAATTGGGATCTTCTTGCAGTGAAACGGAAGAATGATGATGTGGTTATAAGGAGCAGAACATGCTTTTGTTGAATGGACAGAGTATAAGAGTTACGTCTTATGGCATGCTTACCGCCTTACGTTAAGCATGCCATACATCTGAACCCATGTCATGCACGATGAGTCTTCAATCAGTTTAATGCCAGTTTCTCTCATTGCCCTAGTTCTAAGAATACCAAGGCTGATGTCCTGCTGTGGAAGTACGATGTCTCAGAGTAAACAGGAACCTGAACACATTACCGCAGGATTGGGCATCACAGCTCCTTGAGCTCGTTTCCAATTCGGACTGGGTCACATGGTCTAAATCTTCACCACGAACCTGAGCACTGTGTCTTGGAAGCTCACCACACAGTACATTAGGCCATTCCAGAATAAACCTTCGTTTTACGCTCTCTCCTATAAGGTTCCTGATTGGAACGGGGCCTCTATGTTTCAGGTTTCATCTAAAACACTTTTTTTATCTCCCCAATGACTTCTCTTCCTCCTCCGTGTCTTGTACCATTGGCTCCTGCTTATACTGTTCAGAGATTACTGGTTTCCCATCAAATAACTTGAAGATACTAGTACTCATTTTACTGTCAGGGCTATAGTCCCAAAGAATGCTCCTGGGTTTCTTTAAGAAACATTTTGGACTGGATAGCTGATATGAGACATTTATCCAGATTTTCCTCAAACTTCTGGATTCAGCCATTGAGGATGGGGTCCTGTTACTGCTTGGGGCAATTCACAGGGTGTCCAGCAGAGTGCTCCAGTCAAAATATCTTTTGGAGATTAACAAGCTTTTCAGAATGTTCCTAACATTCAGCTCCGTTCAGCTCTTGGTTGTGATACGCTTCCCTCCCTCCGTAAGATTCTCTTGGTTTATATTCTGTGTCATGAACCAGCTTAGTTTGATTCAACCAGTTCTCAAGCAACAACAATTATACTCTTACACTTTGTAACCATTTTTGTCATTGTGCACAAGATTCTTTGTACCCAAATCAAGGAGTGATTTGTTTTCCCTAGTGAAGAATCTCAGTTCGAATACACTATCCATTGTCTGCAAGTTTGCTCACGCTATG
Organism: Paramormyrops kingsleyae; assembly: GCF_048594095.1. Lineage (NCBI taxonomy): Eukaryota > Metazoa > Chordata > Actinopteri > Osteoglossiformes > Mormyridae > Paramormyrops > Paramormyrops kingsleyae. The sequence goes on from NC_132802.1 coordinate 34,293,901, forward strand.
ACACTACCATACTTAGCTTAGCGACCTTAGCTTAGCAACTGGAAGTGGCTCCTGGCCACACTTGTCAATGGGTAGAGAAAATTACTGGATGCAATGTGTTTTCACGTGATAATTATGGGTCGGGAAAGACAAAGGGCTTGCTTCACAAAAGATGGCTATTCCTCCCTTAACAAGCTCCCACTGGTTGCTGTCTCTCCTGTCTACTTAATGTTCTTGTGTTCTTCTAGGGCGTAGAAGACACATTTATCAATATTTGCGATAATTTTCCCAGCGGATGCCTTTCCACGCCATTTCTGTTTGTTGATGAATGTCACCGTTACCTGTTTTAAGCACCGCTTAGCTTTGCTGCCAGATGTCAGGTCAGTTCACACTCACAACCCATATTGCTCAGCTGCCGTCTGGCTGCACCTCTGCTGACATACCCATTCCCTTCACAGATTCCCCTGGCAGCCCATGGGCACTAGCTGGCATCTTGGAATTGCCCTACGCTAAAAAAAAACTTTTAACAAACTCCTTCTGATTCCAAAGGAACGCTCTTGTATGTCCCCTGATATAGCTTTTAGGTAACAGTTTTCTCCATAATGGATATTAATGCCATCATGCGTCCAGAAAAAAAAATCATCCAGCTATAGAAATGGTATTCATTTATAGTATCGGTCTAAAGACTGGACATACCTACTGAAAATCATTTGTTTTTCAACAAGATAACCTTAAGCAAACATAAAGGTCATGTAGTAAGTAGGGTTGCCACATGTCCCTTATAATACTGGATCATCCTGCACTGGAAAATAAATTGCTGTGTCCTGTATTATAAGGGATGGATGGCAACCCTAGTAGTAAGTGTTATCTTGTGAACAAGGAAAGAGGGAGAGTGCTGCGCTGTAGCGGTGCTGTGTGAAGTGTGGCGAATGAGGCTAAAACCGCACTGTTGGTATCAATAATGGTGAAAATGAGTATCTAATCAGATACTCATTTTTAATATCGATTAGTATCTGAGAATAGATTTTTTTGACAACCCCAGTGTCTCATTAGTTTCAGTTCCAGCGTCAGCTATATCTTCTGTTTCAGAACTTTTGATGTACATTTTTAAACAGTTATACTTACTACTTAAGTATTACTACAGTTTCCAGCTGCACCACTTTCCGAACGTTATGTAGGCTACTTAAACCGGCATTGCAGTATAAGAAAAATTCATATCATAATAATAATAAAAAACGGTTTTTGGTATGAACCGGTATACTGCCCAACACTAGCCTGCATTTATCGAAAGGTAGCTGAACAACTCATAAGGCCAAAGATTTGAGCCCTTTTGAGAAATCATACTGTAGCGATGGGCAGACCGAGGCATCGTTGTGGCGGTGAATAACTCGCTTATGGGGAAGAACCTGGCTCTTTTACTGAGCCCTTAACATTGACACTGAACAAGCACTAGAACCAAATATAATGGAAAAATACAGGGAGGTCAGACACTGGACTGTAAGGTACACACACGGTGGGAGATGTATTCAAAGCTGAGGGCATGCGAGGATCAGACAGCGTTCACATATGACACGAGTAAACACACACTCTACAGTCGGGAGCAAGTATGAACAATAACACCACAACGAAAGCTATTTACAGTACACAGACAGAGGCTATTTACAATTGCCCACAAGCAATACCTGCTAATACCCACCAGCGCTACAATATAATACTACATAGAGAATATACCATTAGTCTTTGCAGTTGTTCCAGATGCTTCTGGAACCTGATCCTGGACACTCAGAGCAGAACTCAGTCGACTGGGCTGACTATAAATAAATAATCCATGGACGTGTTGAGTATAATTTCACAAACTCAAAACGAAAGAATCTGCCTTTTGATGGACAGCAGAGGTGGAAAGTTCAGGTTCAGAAAGTACAAATCCAGACCGGGATTTTGTTTCAACCAACCAGTTCAGTACTCTGTGACTGTGACTCTTTATGTTCAGCTGGTTGGTTGAAACAAAACCCTGGTCTGGATTTGTACTTTCTTAACCTGAACTTTCCACCTCTGATGGACAGCACTCAGCCAATTAAAGAATGTGCATTTTGCTAGTTATAATGTGCCACAATTTTCCCAAGTATTGTACACAGAAGATGTGATTGTCCCATGCAAAAGGATCAGCTGAGCAGTAACTAAATTTCCATAACAGTAAAGGTTCTCTCCAGAGCAGAGGTGTCCTCATAATTTAAGAACCTGCCTCTGTATCCCTGTCTCACAGTTTGACTCCTGTCGAGATCCACTGATGCTCATTTTCATCCACTCTAGCACTTTATTTTTCAATGACTAGAACCATTATATTTGATATCTATTGGAACAAATTGATGGCTGTCAGCAAGGGGGCAGAGGCCATTTGTTAAATTGCTTAATTGCCTGAAAACTGCACTATTAGTCAAGCTGGTAATATCTCTGAGAGATGCTTTTTAAACATTAGTCAATGGCATGTCAGCTCTGCAAAGAGGCTGAGGTTGAAGGGCGGAGGTACATTCACAGTACTAGTGGTGGTAGGGGGTAGTTTTGGGAAAATGGGGGCTTGGCTAAAATAGTTTTCACACTACAGTGTGCTATTACCAGTCCTTATAATTGACATGTGCACACAGTAAACTTCATCTCCTGGCGAGCAGTTCTCAGAAATCAAGCCCCTCAATGATACCACCTGCAGCTACAGGGAAGATAAACTCCTAAACCAGTGCACCTAAATGACAGCACTCCGCCTCTCTGCTGTGCTTAGTGTTGTTCAATACCTGTTTTAAGGGTTGGAATAGGGTTTGTATAGGTGCAGAGTAACTCTGTAGTTACAAGCTTAGGTCCAGCACCACTACTACACCCTTTTACAAAGTTTTTTTGGTAACACATTACTTAAAGCTCTCATCTATAATACTCTATGCATACTTTCATAATGTAATATAATCGTTGTTATAAGAATTAAGGATGCTTTGTACTGCATTATAGATGACAGCTTCATAAAGCATTTGTAATGCATAATAAACATGTTTATAATGTGTTATGTCTTTTTATAAATATTCTTTTTATATTAATTTTATATTATTTTATATTAATTTTTATAATTCATGTTTATAATGCTTTAGGAATGCATTATAATGTGCGATGAATGTGTTCATAGATTGTAATAGACATGGTATTCATAGAAAGTGTGTACGTTTATAGCAAAAGCTAAAGTTGTCATCTACAATGCGCTATACTTTCATAATGATTTATAATAGTCAGTATAAGGATTAATAAAACATCACAGCATCATCTATTGGCAGTCATAAGGCAATATAGTGTTTTTTATAATTTTTCATAACCTCCAATGCAGCTCTCATCTATAATGAACTATCGATACCTTCATAATGCATTATATTGGCCGGTATAAGAATTAAGGATGCATTAGTGCATTATAGATGTGAGCCTCATAAAGCATTCATAATGGATAATACATATATTATAATGTGTAGTATAATGTGTTATGGCTTTTTATGAATATTTTCTGCCATGTTTATAATGATTTATGAATGCATTATACTGTGTTATGAATGTGTTCATAGAATCTTGTAGACATGACATTCATAGAAAGTATTACTGTTTTTTGGGCGGGTGAGGATGCATGGTTGTTGAAAGGATCAGATGGGGTGGGATCATGGTCCCTTCCTATTGGGTTATTCGTCAGTATCAGGCAGGGCTGGGGGGGGAGAGTCAGCAGTGAAAGGAATTAATTATTGATTGGTCAGATGGGATGACAGGAAAAGAGGCCGCAGCCATGCTTTTAAACAATGAACCACATCAAGGAAATGGCCAGAAACGCGGGAGATTGACTGGGAATCAATTGTCTTCAAAACACCGGGGAAATAAATTAGAGAACACAAAGTGGACGAATAGTTTTGTCATTAGAAAATGTGATGAAGATTAAATAGTAAGTTAATATATGAAGTTAAATATGTATTTTTAATGCCATGTAGTAAAGCTGCTGCCATCTTTTAGGTTACTTTACATCAAGAACACTACGGATTTGTGCAACTCATTTAAATAACACATGCCGGAACAGCTGCTGCAAGTTTGCATAATTTTACATATTTTTAACTTTTATTTAAAGACAGTGTCTTGCCTGTGCCATAGTGTCCAGTTACTAGAAAACTGTTATTAGTAAACCTAGCCAGTGTCTGCAAGCTGCACAACTCTGCTAATGGTATTCCACAAGGCTAGTCATACACTTATACCAGAACCCATATGGCCATAATTTGCAAGAATTAATTTAATTTAATTTGAGGCATATAATTGAAAAGCCCATAAAAACCACTATTAATATAGGCCATATGCAAAGTACGTAAGTATATGATGTAAACATGTTGTTTACATTGTTCTGTAATCTGCATATTCTGTATAACGACGCATTCACTATGCAAAATAACTAATAAGTGGTAATTATGTAGCAGTGAAAAACACAGCAGAAACATGTACACTATGATATCACAGTACCATTGTCATAAATACACACCCATTTCCAATTTCATTCTTGGTATCACCAATATAACCTTTGCTTGTTTTTGCCTATTTGGAACCAAAGAGACTGGGGGTTTTCCAATATCTAGCAACCATAATGGGGTCCAGTCAAGTAATGAAAATTGTGACGTGTCAAAAATTTGTTGCAATGCCACATAAGCATGAAGAGGTCATGAAAGCAATTACTGAGAAATAGCAGGGGCTGTGACACATAACAACGCATGACCCTCCCAATTTCAGCTACAACCTCCTGATTTTCTAAAACTGTCAAGACATTCATTGTGAAACACTGTGTCTTCCACAAAGAGCCAGGCAGTCACACAGCCACAGGTGAGCTGGACAGTGGACAATGAAGACACAGCAACCTCAACTGTGGAATAACCCAGTGGAGAAAAGCATTAAAAGTGATTAAGTCTGGGTTGTGGCTGACCATGCCTGCAGTTTTCCCACCACAAATCCTAAAAACACCAAGGGCCTGCTCTGTTCTTATTGGAGGAAAGTGTGTTTGTTATACCACAATGGATCACTAGAGGAGCCATGAGAAGCATCATAGAATATGGCACTGTAGCAGTACTGTGAGAATTTCCTAGTGAGAAAAAGGCCATCTCATCACATTTATTGGGCCCAGGGCTGCATTTTAACCCAAGTGGCTAATGGGGTCAGAATTTATCTCGATTTAACCTGAATTCTGTATTTGACCTACAAGTACAATCCAGTGGACAAGCACAGTCATTTCATGTTTAAGACAGAGCACAACCAGAGATGCATAAATGCCCTTATGTCCCATTCTATGTTCACTGAAATAAAGTATTTAACTCCCCCTACCAGCCTCTGAAAACAATGGAAATTTCACTTAAATCAGACTTTAAATTTTCTGCAATGAAATTTCAGTGGCTATACTAGCTTTAGCATTTTACAAAATCCCGAGGATACAGGTTTAGTCATCCAAGGTCAGGACAACATGTGGCCAAGCACAGTATCTGCACCAAGATTAACCACATCAGGAAGACGTCTTACATTTGACACTAATGTCACAAAACAGTCCAGAGGTGAATACTATAAAAAGGACTACAATCTAAGCTTGATGGCTGTGAATTCACACCCACAGTGGAAAGTTCTCTTCATCAAAGAATTTCACATTTCACTTCTTCAAGTGTGGATTGAAAAGTGCAAACAGTAAAATTGCAAGCAATGGCCTAGATAACTGTGTCAGTTAATCATGTAAAGAAATAACTATAATAGAACTATAATTACATGGAGTGCAGACTACCTTCAAAAGGGGGGAATATGAATAAAAAGAGCCTGCTCTTTCCATGAGCAGTCATACAATTATGCATGTCATGGAGAAAGTCTTATCTGAGCCTTAGTCTACGCATCAAATATAAGTTGGTTCCAATTCACTGCGCTAGGTGTAAGGGAGGACTGATTTTATGGGGAAATGAAAAATAATGGAAAAAATAAATGGCTTCAAGTTACATATCTGAGACTATAAATGTTGGATCCCCCCCCCCCTTTTCTTTGCATGTGACAGTGTTCTGATTAAAACAAAAAGTTAAAAAATGTTTAGAACCCATGAGACTCAAGTTCAGAGTGCATTCTTGCAGTCAGATTCGCAGGTGCGACCTTCAGTCCATAAGCTTTCGGGGGAGGCGATTTAGGGAAACTCTAGCAGTCCCGCTGTAATCTCCCAATTTTCTTACTTCTAGTAATGGTATTAAGGCCAATCACAAAACCACTGAATCAGAACGGGCCCACAATAACAGATGGACTCTGAGGTCCAGAATCATAAGCAGGGTCTTATCCACCCATTTCTGCTTTGCCCAACCTTTCCCACTCTGTTTATTCATGGTTTTAAAATGAGGCTGTTTCTAGACATGTCCCACAATACTTTGAGGCACACTGGCTTTTCCCGAAGATCTATTAATCCCACTGGAGTCTATGCGTGGGTCACCCAAGGAGCCACAATATGGACAAAAATCAACATCGGGAGCTACTGCCATGGTGTTTTAAGGGCCCCGTGGGATTATTCATCCTCAGCAAGACAAAGAGTGGGGCCCTTAACACACAATTCCCAGTGGTTCAGTTTTTACAGATGTGCTTTGTTGTCATTATTAACCAACTACAGTGGAAAGATGAGGGACAAACGGTAGCATGCAGCGCTCGCTCATTAAGCAAGGCTGATACTCCAGCACTACAGCCTGATAATAGCCCCCATGCCATCCTGATTCCTGTGTGTGTGCATGTGTGTGTGTGTGTGTGTGTGTGTGTGTGTGCATGCGTGTGTGTACTGCTGTTTAATCCTGCCAGGATAATCTCCTGCTTTGTCTTTTCTAATCCCCCTCTGCCCCACAGAGATGCTAACACTTTCTCTTTTCCCCCTCATCTCTCTTGACCCTCTCAGCTAAAAAACCTTTACGTTTTTCAAATTCGCCCAGCAGCAAATGTCAGCTGCCGTAGGTTAGGAACTTTCAAGTAGAGATCTAAACTAAACAAGCGTCGCAAAATCATTAATATGCTCAGTTTTCCCTGAAAAATGCACAGCACTGCTTTGCTTATGGCTATTATAATTGATCTCTTTTGCAGCTCTGTGATTCAGTAATGTATGCTGTGTTTGTTAATCTGTGTTCATGATGGATCTGGTCTAAAATAGCTTTTGTTTTATCACTGCATTCCTTCCCTCTTTATCATAGCCACCTGCTATGAGAACAGAGTATGGAAACATCTTACTCAGCACCTTTGGCTGGAAATTACTCACCCAGTATATCATGGAATGGTCCCATTACATTCAGTGCTGGTTCATTTGCCTTTTAAAATGATGTGATTAATAGTAATATTTAATCACCCCGTGTATTATTCGGAGCAATAAACTATGGATGATGCTATGAAAATTCGATTACAGGATTCACTGCTGTATATGTGGATCCGATGCCAAATGTTCAGATGTTCTGCTAGATGTACGAATCTGATTCTACAGGCGCAGATTTGACAGGAGATTTATGGATCCAATGCTGGATTTATGGATCTGTCTCTGGATGTATAGATTTGACCCGTCATGTATGGATCTGAAGCTGAATGCACTGACAGCTCGCTCAGCGTACCGGAAATCTGTTCCCTCTCCTAGAGGGATGTCAATAACTGTCACAGATTTTCCATACTTGGCAACATGCACGATACTTCAAGCTGAGAGCCAGGTTATGTGACTGCCAGGTCACCTGACTCCCACACCAGGTGACTCCCAGACGATGGTAAAAGCCAATGAAATGCGCTTCCCTCATTTCCCCATGAGTGGATGTTCTGACCACTCGACCGGGGCAGCTGGTATGTCTTCTGGTGGCCCTGCCAGTAGACACCAGCTGGGGAATGCTAACCTCTAGCACATCTCCCTCACTCTGGTACCCTCTATGTCTCCCATCCCCCATTCTACCCCTTTTTGTTATCCTTGCTCCTCCACATCTTCCGAGATGGTCACACTGAAAACAGATAGTAATGTCACCTTCTCACAAACGGTGACGTCCTTCTCCGTTGACGGGCGGTGGACTCAATGACACACAGATTAAAGATGGGGTAAGACAGCACGTGAACATTTTTCATTATGCTGGTCTGTGTTGGGATGAGGCCGTATTTCCTAAAATGGGAGATTTAATTTAAGTCATAAATTGAAATGACTCCTTGTTCTTTACCAAGTAAACAGGGCTGGAAATGAACCCGGCCCGGGATCCATGACAGAGAACAGACGCGTTTCTCTGTTTGTCCTGCTCACTAACGCGTGAGCTGTTGAGCTGGGTGCTTGCCTGCCTCAGCAGCGCCACACGCTGGCTATCACTATGCATCACATCCCAGTATGCAGGTGCTCTGGAGCTATGATCCAAGTGCTTCCTGCAACACATCATCCCCACACAAGACTCTTTGAGGGTATTATTATTATTTATTAGTAATCATTTAAATTTCAAAAGCCTTGTTTGTTATAGCGACCCCTCACACATATTATTCCCAGTTATCAGTTATTAACTGGGCAATAAGGGATAATGATAATGCCTATGGAGGCCTATCTTTGCCTGGCGGCCGGTGGCTCAGCTGTGTCTGCCTCTCTTTATCTGCGGCACTCAGAAGGAAATGGCCCAGATACCTTAACTGGCAAACAGAGCAGCTTGAAGCATGAGACTTACAGCATGCAGGCCGGAAACACAGGCACTCCAATTACTACAGAGTACTGTATGTAAATTATTATGAAAATGATCATAAAGAGGCGCAGCACACCAGCTGAAAAATACTGCATTATGTAAAAAAGGTTGGGAAACACTGTCATAAAGAAAAAGAAACAATTAAATTATTGAGAAAAGTAACTACTATACGAACTAAATTATTATTATTATTATTAATAATAACAATGACAATAATAACAATATTAATAATAATAAGGACATGTCATTGCTATTATTAACAATAATAATAATAGTGATAGTAATAATAATTATTATTATTATACATGCATGTGCAGTGACTCACACAGCTCTTAAAGTCATACACGTATGCATAAAACACATAAATAAAACATCAAAATGATTATTAACTCAAAAACGCAAAAAGCCCTGTATTTAACTGCACTGTATTTATCCGTCCATTACAGCAGGCTTAGAGCTTCCAGTGTCCTTTCATATCCCTCCTAATTGCACAGCAATTTCTGTCCCCCTGCTCTCCTTTTGTATTAGACATAATCCAATCAACTAAAATCAAAGGGTGGGGGGGAGGATGAAAAAGCTTCAGTGTAAGTGTAAGTAGTTTCTCACAGAGCACCTTTCCACGGAGAGCAATCTGACAGCTTTCATGTTTCACACGCACGACCTTTCCTGCGTGCTTCTGGCCCGAGCCTGGGAGTCACTGCGGTTCACTGTAATGCGCCGAAGCCTGGGAAGGCACCTGCTTGCATATGGTGAAGCCGGCATCCCCATTCCGTGATGTTTGCCTGTCACTGGGGCTGGTCCGCAGGCCTGAGCAGTGGGGGACCCGCAGGCGTGCCCCCGAGTGCAGAGGAACCCCGAATGACAGCGTAAAGCCAAACACATGCTTAAGGAAGGCTCTGCTTGTTTACTTCACTCCCATCCGAAGGCCAGCAGTGCCGCGGCTGTGACAGATGGAGAGAACGTGTCAAAATAAAGAGGCGCAGCCTCAGTTATCGGCCTTTAATGCTCCCGCGGTAAAACACACAGCAACTAGTGTCTTCCGAAGAGAAACAAACTCCCGACACCAAAGCGCGGAATCGGCACCGTTAGCAGGTGCACAGACTGATTATTAGGACATTTGCAGCTGGCAGTTCCCATAAACACTGTTCCAGTGAGTTACAGATTCCCCCAGTCAGGATGCACAAACGAGCGAAAAGGGGACCGGGGCCCCATTTCTGGAGCTGCTGCACTATAATCTCTCTTGCTATTCTGCACACACTCACATACTCTCACACATGCCTGCAGTTTCTGATCTTCTATGGATATCCCTCAGCTTCTGTATGGGCTTATCCATCACTGTCTCCTTCTCTACATCCCTCTCTCTCTCTCTCACACACACACACACACACACACACAATCTCAAATACACAGATATAGGCAGTTTGTGATCCTTTGTGGTAGTCTCTTGGCTCTTGTATGGGTTTATTTGTCATTCTCTCCCTCTCTGTCTCTCTGTTTATCCTTCTATCCTTTCTCTCTCTCTCTCTCTCTCTCTCCCTTCCTAACTCTCTCACTCATACACACAGACACACACAGAGACAGACAGACACACACACACACACACTGGCCGGTAAATGATAAACCCTCCTGAATATCGTGCAGTTCTGGTAAGTTAATCTGTCTTTCTCCCTCTGTCACACGCAGACGAGGCAGCTAGCTGCTGATGCTGGCTAAATTCTGACCCACCCACCCCTAGCGCTTGTCTGAGTGCCACTTGTGTAGGCGAAGACCGAGAGGTCTGCACAGAGCTCAGTGACTGCACACTCGGTGGGACAATGTTCCCGTCCTGGTGCTTACACAAGCAAGCCTGGCACACCCACAGGAACGCGCACACTCCAGCAGATACCAGCATGCCAGCCTGTCCTCACATGAACGGACGCGTATATCTGTACACACTCACAAATACACACAGATCCACGGACAAACATACAGCACAGCACAAACACAAGCTCACATGAGCAGCAGGACACCAAGTGCTCAGCTCTCCGTCACTCCCACATTCTCAGTTCACAAATCTTTGATTCTCGTGTATTTTCTACAAATCTGTCATTATATATAAGTCTTGACTTTAAGGTGGCATAAAATAATCAATAACACTTCACAATGACTGCACCTTCACAATGCATCCATAGAACATTCATAATCAGCATGTATCAGATACCTTAACATCCTAACATACCTTAACAGCTTCACTATACATTAATAACAAACATTATATAACAATAATAAACATTATAATTGTATAATCATGTAATATTTGTTATTAATGTAAATTAAAGCTGTTAAGGCATGTTAGGATGTTAAGGTATCTGATACATGCTGCTTATGAATGTTCTATGAATGCATTATAAAGGAATTATGAAGGTGCAGTTAATCATTACCAAATCATCAAACCAAAACTGCTGGTTTATCAAAAATGCATGTTAATACTATTTATAAAACAGCCAAACTGCTATTCGCAGATTGCACTGGGCACTTTGGGCTTGTGAGAATGCAAGGCGTGGCCGGGAGATGCTGAGATGCATAAAGCTGTCAGTGCCACTTCCTCTGGCCTGCTGACCATATATACACTTATTAAAGGAAAAAAACAGCAGGCCGGACGCATCAGTGCAGTGCAGAACACTCGCAGTGACAACGCAGGCACCGACGCCGTTCAACCCCGATTACACCAGATTGAAATCAAATTAAGGCAAAGGCCTCATGGAACGAGAACGTGCCGCTCTTCTGACAGGCGTTGGCTGAGTGGCAGGAGCAGATCGGGCAGGAGACAGACAAGGGGGTACAGGTCTGACAAAAGCAAATGAAGAGAAGGGGACAATGTGGCTAAGAATGGCGTCTGAAAGGAATGGGATAGATTTTAAAGAAGAAGGAGAGAAGTGAAGAGTTTGCTGATTGGAGGCGTGAGACTGCACACCCACCAGCCGTAGGACCCAAGTGCGCCGCAGCCATCTCAGGGGACCTTGCTGACCGCGCCGAACATATTAAGGTAGCGTGGCCGCAATTACACTTTGCAAGCGGCGTTAACACAAAACTGTTTACGGGAGGCCGGGTGCGTGGCTTTCTCCGTGGTTAAGGGGCATTAAGCATCACGATTAGCTCACGACTTTCACAGTCAGCGACGTCTAATGAAAAGAGAGACATTTGCTTGATTACGACCCTCTCAGCATCGAATCCTGGCTTCAGTAGCTAGTGTGATCTCAAAGTCCATTATGCTAATGGATTTGATGGAAGCTTTCGCATTAAGCATGAAAGTGATTATATGAGATAACTTAAAAAAACTCCTTCAAATAACATTATAAATATCTATAGTGTACAAGACCACTGACGGACGAGGTATCTGCTGTACTATAAGTTTTGTAGGATTAACTTAGAGCTAAAAGAATGACCTGACCTTGAGGACCAAAATCAGACACCAAACTGCTTGTAGAGACTACATTAACACTACATAGCCAGGAATCTGAAGCAAATGCATTTTAAAGTAAAATACATTTATATAAGCAGGTGTTCAGGAATGTTCCTGAAATGTATAGTTTTATATGATATGGAAAAGATGAACAGGCTCTTGAGAAGAATTAACTTGCTAAATGAGATGCAAAATGGTTTGACTTCAGGGGACAGTGATGGTCTTTAAGTGGTCAAATCTTGAAGACGCCCTCCACTGAAAACCCGGCACGTCTTTAATCATTTCACACCTGCTTGTGCTCTTTTGATGGAAAAGCTAAGAGGTGAGACGCCAATCAGCTGAAGCCAGGGCAGGGCTGGGTAAAGTTTTAAAGCTTGTTGCTTTGTATGGCGATGGAAAAGTTAAGTGCTTGAAATAAGGCAGGAGAGACTGGGAGGAGAGTGGCTGAAAGGCTGTGAACTGAGGTGACGTCAAGCAATCTAACACATGGGAAAAGCTGCCAAAAAGCTCTAACCATCTTAAAGACAATCGACATCACAGTGAAAAGGGAGGCAACTATAGCAAATATATAACCAGACAAAGTGATTTTCAGTAGCATAAGTTAATCATCAAACTTATGTACAGATGTTCGGTTGTAAATCGCCATTAAGGAAAACTGAATTAGAATTCAAACATATAAAACAGAAGGAAATTGCCTATTCAAAGAACTGACAGACGGAGCCTACAAAAACATCATAAAATATACAATAATACAACACCATTATATGACAACAGAGTATTTAAAATTACACATAATCACACACACACACGACTACAATGAGTTTACTAATTTTTTTGCCAGTCCAGTAAGTGACAGAATTACTAATAACAGGGTTTTAGCATCTAATGTTTCTGAATTAATCCCACTCCTATTGGAAGGCAGATAATCTTGCTCCCTTGGCTGGTGTCCAGCAAGTTCTACTATTTTTAAACTGCGGGACAGATATTCAGCCTTTCTGCTAGTGGCAGATTAATGCATAGGCCATCCGAGTCTGTATAGCCTAGGGCCCGACAAACATCAGGGCCCCGATCCGCCTCGGGAAAAATAGGGCAGTTAGTTAAATCGGCAACACCTGAGTGTCCGTGCTGATGTCAGCCTAGGGCTGCCTGATAAGCTAATCTGCCTCTGCCTTTCGGTACATAAATACTTTAATTTGAGAAAATATGCCAGTTACATTTAACAGAGACCGACCTGGAAACACACTGAAATAAACCATCCAGTATATATTCTATAAATAAAGTCTTGGGATGCTTGCTTAATTCTGTAAAAATGTTGCAAATTTAATGGTTTCATAACAAAAATCCCAAACATTCACTGACAAACAATTTTTAACAAATCTTCCACACAGACATTTTCTCTTTATTAAGAGTCATTTTTTGACATTCAGTTCTGTTCTTTCCGTTTTGCTATAAAGTGCAATTGTAGTCACTGGCTCCTAAAATGATACTAAACACAAATGTATGGTCTTTGATGTTATTGTAAAGGTACTATTATTTAAAAAGCAGCCATATTAGATCGCTGGTCAGTCAACTTAGAACAGCTGTTTTAGAAGTATAATTTGGGTTTCAATTTATTACTAACGTTTTACTTAAAACTACTGGTTGTTTCTAATGTGATATACACGTGTGTGTGTGTGTTTGGTCCCCCACAATGAATATTGCATTGTGGGGACCAAATGTCCACCACATTGTCATAAAAAACCTGTTATTTTGACATTGTGGGGACCATTTTTCAGGTCCCCACAAAGATCTGTGGCTACAATCAAAAAACTAAAAATGGCAGAAGTCTCGTATTTTGTTTGGTTACTTATCATAATAATAATCGATCCTGTCCTAACCTTATGGGTAGGTGTTTAGGTCGTCATGTTGGCATTAGAGTTTCCCCATATAAATGAATGGAGAGTCCCCACAAAGATATAATTACAATCCTGTGTGATGTATGCATATATACACACACATAAGATAAAGAAATAAGATGAATATGTCCATTGGTTCAAGGACAGGCTTTCACACATGGGCAGACACAGTGCTCCACACCCTGTAATTATCATCCCATGTTCACTGTTCAATCAGCATTGTGCTTCAGCCTCCAATAGGCCCTGATTGCACTCAAATGCCCACCAATCAGGAAAGCTTTCTCATGAGGCGTGTTGACGCATGCATGTGCATGCAGGCATACACGTGTGTCCAGAGTCATTCTTCCCTGCCAGGGACTCCATTTGGCAAATGTAATATGATGAAACTAATGGGTAGCTTGCCACAGAAGTCCATTTTAGAGAGTACAATCACAGGCAGATAAAATGGCTAAATGAAACAAACTGCCATTTGTGACTTGAAAATGACACAATTCTGATTAGCACACCTGAAAAGGGCACACGTTTTAATTTATTTATTTATTGGCATTGCTTTATTTTCAAAAACCAGCTCAGCAACATCCTTGTGCAATTCTGCAGCCCATTAGATAGTAACTACAACTGCCAAGTGGCCACCATTACTGCTACCTGATCTGGAAGGCCGATGCAAATCATTATTCTTTATTTCATTCATGCACTGCTTTGAGAAAATTGGTAGCATCCCTGCATCTTTTTGACTTACAGAAATGACTGTTCATCAAAGTCCTAAGGGAAGTTTAATAATGAAACAAATGACACAAAAGGATACTTTTCCTTACTGAACAAACTGACCTAAAATCAACTGTGATTGTTGGATGAATATGTTAATAGCTCATTAAGTATTTTTTTGGTCCAGCTACCTTCTCCTTTAATAGATACCATCCAGCAACTCTGAGCATGACCTGAGATGGATGGATGTATGGATGGACGGATATTAATGAAATGTATCAGTGGTTTTCCTTAAAGAATCCCAGGGAGGAAGCCACAGCTTTCTATGAAGACCACAATCATTCACTGTAATTTTTCCCAGAACCCATTTGGATTGTAGGTGCAGCCACTCGGATTGCATTAAAATTTTAACTGTAAAAAGTTCACAAAAAGCTTTCATTTTTATTATATTGTTTTTAAGTATACAGATACAGACGCTCCCCGGGTTACGATGGTCTGTGTTACGATGTTTCGACGGGTATTCCACTTCCAGTACTTTCAGTACATCATTCAATAAATTGCATGAGATATTCAACACTTTGTTATAAAATAGGCTTTGTGTTACTGATTTTGCCCACCTGTAAGCTAATGTAAGTGTTCAAAGCATGTTTAAGGTAGGCTAGGCTAGGCTATGAGGTTCGTTAGGTTAGGTGTACTGTATTAAAGTGCATTTTCACCTTACGACATTTTCGCTTTACGATAGAGATAAGAAAAGTAACCCCAACGTACCCGAGGAGCGTCTGTATTATATAGGTAAGTTATGTATGAATAACGAAAGTATTACTGTCTTCTTCACTGGCAGTCGGGGGTAAAATTGAGAGAAAAGGGCCCCAGCATGCCTAACCTTGACAGAAAGGCTCTACTGACAAGCATCTGCCTCCTGTAATCATCTGGATATAATCTACAATTCACAGCGACACAGCCATCTGCCTGAATAAACACTCCCCAGCCGATCAATAGCTCTGCTCTGTTCAGGGGCTACGTATGGAGGACGTGTGAAGCTATAGCAAAAGGTAAGAGAGTGACAGAGAGAGAAGGAGCATGCAGAGGTCAGCAAGGCAGAGCAGGAGAGGCTAAAACGATACAAGAACAACAGACAGCATACAAAACAAAGGAGTAATTAGACAGGAAAAGCATAAGCAAAGATTAGCAGGATGGGGCAACAATACATAACATTCTGTGTTTTGATCTTTGCGCAACAATGTACTTAACAGTTTGTCCTACATATATTTTTTTGGTTTTTAATTTATAAGCTGAATGAGGCCTCTCTCTTGAGAGAACACATTTTGACAATGGCAAGAAATTTTTAACAGAACCCCAGTGCAGGCAGGGTCTCAGCAGATCAGACCATTGTAATGTCACAGCAACAATACAGTCCTTAAAAAGATATTTCACCCTAAAATTACCAAATAATGCCGTGAAAAAAATACAAAAAGGAGCCATTTTATGGTCGAATAACATCATGGCTGGGTGTCAGAAGGCTAGAGCTACAATATAAAATTACTAAAGGAAATGAAAATCTCGTCAACATCTCTTTTGCAACAAGTAGAAAGAAACTGAGAAACCAGCATCACAAAAGAGTAAATGTGATGCAGAGAGATGTGCAGGGTATCCCAGCAGCTGCGTGTGCTGCATAACTTAGCCACAAGCACGTCACCATCGTTGTGGGTTATGTCAAGGTTCTGCATTTCTTATGCTCTTGGCTGGTGATTCTGCAGTTCAAAGCTGCAATAACACTCATGAGAAATACACGATAGACAAATGTGAACATGGTTTAGTGGTAAGTATTACCTTGTTTTGATTTTCTGAGTTTTATAAGAATTCTTAAGAACACCACCACTGACACGATTACTCTGAATCTTTGAACAATTCCATGGTATCAAGCTCTGAACTGTTTAAGAGAAGTCCATACAATATGCAAGCACTGGGATGTAAAAGTTAATGACATTTAACACATGCTTCAAAGCCTTGATTAAATAAATGTTCAAATGTTCATCTGTCTCTACCAATTACAAAAATGCAAATATGATCTCTCGTTCTCATGGCTACATTTTTATATGTTTACTTCATACTGTGCTTGAGGGACCACAAAAAATATCCTTTCAAAACGCCTGAGAAAAAATGGGTACATGCAGCCCAGCCTGTTGAGAAAGTGTTGAGAAAGGTAAAAGCACACTGAGATAAGCGGCAACTAAGCCTGTTGTAAGTTTGTAATCAATCACAGGGATTAATTTGTATTAAAGGAGAAAAACAGTAACAGGGGTCCCGCTTCCACTGCCTTTATCTATATCCACAGGGATTAGGGTAGAAACAGATCTCCACAGAAAGAAAGCTAGCAAGAAGTAGGAGGAGAGCAGGAAGAGGAAGTAAGAAGCGATATAAAGAATAAGTAGGGATGAAAAGCAATGAGAAGAAGAGGGAATCAGTGACAGAAAATGTGTGGGATGTGCAGATGATCATAAAAATACACAGGAAAGCAAAGATCAGGAGGAATGAATGGTATTTAAGAGATCACAAGCCAAGACAGGTCAGGTGACCAGGGTTCTGGCGGCTGATTAGTTCCACCTGTACCTTGCTCTCTCAAGTGTGTATTAATAGCTGCCTTTCATTTTTATGGCGCCTATTAACCCAGTAACCCAGATGAAGCACCAACGTACCAACTGAGTTGACCCTGCACGTTGAAGCCTTGCTTCACTCCAAAGTGAAGCAGCAGTTTTCTGGTTGCAGTTAATATAGAGGGCAGCATGCAGCTCAGTGGGTTAATCTTCTGTGTTTGTGACCAGAAGGTTAGCAGTTCAAGCCCAGCCTCAGCACTTCTACAGGTCCTCAAGCAAGGCCCTTAACCCCTGGCTCCCTAGATGGCTGCCCTTCATGGCCAGCTTACTCACACTTCCATAGAGCCAGTTGGGAGAGGCATAGACAGAATTTCCCCACAAGGATCAATAATAATTATCAATACTTACCACTGTCTCCAATTTAATTGTTGTTCACTATCCAGGGTTGTGTTTCCAATTCCCCTGCCAACAAGAGACTCTCTCTGATTTGGTCATATATAAATATATTACAAGAAATATTGTGCAGACAATAAAAAAATTGCTGCCTAAAGTCTTGAAAGTTTATCTTGAAAGTGAGTAATAGCCCTAGTTAGGGTTATTTAGGGAATCTTTATTGTGTGTTATAGAAAACAATAAGCTCATGACAGTTTGATGGTGCAGTGTCTGCCAGCACATACTGAGAACATCGCTGGGTGCATATGCCTCAGGGTGTGTGTTCATTTCCTCCCCACGGTCAGGCCTTTTTAATTGTCCTTCTGTTTCCTATTTCCACACGTCTCCCAGATTTATGCGCTTTGTCAAATCTAATGTATTGAAATGCCATTCTGGATTTAGACCAGAGGCTGGGTCCCATGGGCAAAGGGGGCTTTGTCTACGCCTGCCTGAATGAAACTCGCTTAGTAATAAATTCACAAATAGCTGAATAAAGCTGCCTTGTAGATGGTGTTGCCTATTCTAAAACAGCACATTAGCATATAATGCTGACTGCAGACTAAGAAGTCAAGTCAACTTCTTGCAACAAGGAAAACATCTCCGAATGAAAAAAATTAAAAACTCCACAAAGAGAAATCCCTGCATATTCTTAGACTATCTCACAGTCTGTCTTTGTGCTTCAGGGTCCTTGATACACACCAGTTGTCCACCATTCAACTCACCATGTTTTGAGCTTAACTCTGATTTTCTTTTTGTTCCATCGAGTGTCTTTGTATTGTACCTCATATTGTTCACAAAAGCATTAAGAGTTTACAATAGCGATTAAAATAGCAAGATCTGAAAGGATCATGAGGCAGGGTTGTAAATGTAAGCATTTTATAAACAGCAAGCTTCTATGCTGATCCACGATCAGATTTCCCTGCACCAATCCTAGAATTAACCAATATAAACAGGCCTTGGGTCTGCAAATGCTTAGCGCAAAACTAGTGAACACTCAACCAATCCAAGAAGCCAAACAACAGATGCTTAATTTAAAATTCACTGGCTCGTCCAATCAGATTTGTGCAATAGGCATTGATTGCCGTAAATTGCAGAGTGCACTGCGCGCATGATCATAACATTAATTTCGACTTATACATGATACAGGGTTGTGACTGAAGTGGTATGGTGAAAATTGGGTCGCGATGCAAAATGTTGAGAACCACTGGTTTACAACATGGTCACAGAGAAGACTGAACCACATAGTTAACCTGTTATACACTCTCAACCATAGCCAAAACATGCTACCATTTCCAGTTCATTCCCTCTGCCAGCCCCTTATCGCCAAAACGTTGTAACGGTGGCAGAGAGCCCAATAAAACATAGAGGTACAACCTGCGGGATCAGGTCAGAATCACCAGGGGCTCTAAATCACGTTAACTTACAGAGAAAAACAACTTCATTCTTAGAAGAAATGTCTGATATTGGTGGGAGGATTCAGGAAACAGGCATTAGCCAAATATTGAACATAGCAAGCTGAGCAGGTTAGGACAGAGAGGTAAATTCAATTTCCTCAGCAACAAAGGAACTGTTGCATAAAAGGAAACAGGCCTAAATCACACTCTGCCAACAAAGCAATTCTGTGCATTTTGTTTTCACTTCTTTTCATATCTGAAGCAAATTAAACACAAGCGCTTGTCAGTCAAGCAGGTGGTTGGAAATCTCAAATAAAAGCCCACGACTCTCCTGAGTTTTTTGTTTTTTTTGATGGTCTGGATATTTACACAGTTCTTCAAACATGAAATTAAATAAATGTAGCTTTTTAAATGTATCAAAATGTTTGGGATTAGGATCCATGGTGATGGACAAGCATTCAAATAAAGTGGGAAGCTTTGGTAGCTGTCTGCAAGGGCATTTCTGTGAGGGACAGTAGTAGCAGAGCTGTCCGCTGAGGTAATCAAATCTGCATTTTTCTGCTGTTTATTCGCAATGAGAAAAACATAATCATGCATGCAGATCTATGTCAGTTATGAGGTGTCTGTCAATCTGTCAGAAAGTTGAGCAACACCTCCTTCCCCCCTGTCAAAAGTTACACTGAAAAGCAGATATTCACCCAGCGTGGTATAATCTAATAATGCATCGCTGTCAATAACCAAATCGCAGAAATTGACAACCCAAACCCCCCCCCCCCCGCCCCCCCACTACCACTGGAGTGTCGTACTAATGCATAATGAATGATGAAGACTAATCACCCAAAGGTTTTCGTTCTAGCTGCAAACAAGATGGTGTCTGAGGGACATTTCAGGAAGTGGCAAGCATTTCATAGCTACCAATGACAATATTCAGGCATCACCTTTTAATCAGCAATTATTCATAATTAAAGGTGCCTTTTCAATAATTTCAGTGATCAATGTCACTCTTTAATCAAAATTATTTTTGCATATGATATGAAGACAATTGACATTTGCAAAAAAAATGTGACGAACGATATGTTAGTCTTATTGATTTTGCACTGTTGATGAGCCTCATTAACCCATAATAGATTTAAATAATGAAATTAGTTGCATAATATACAGTACCAGTCAAAAGTTTGGATACACCTACCCACAGAAAGGATTATTTGTACTTTTTTACTATTTTCTACATTTCAGAATAATTATTAAGACATCAAATTTATAAATTAGACACTGACTTAAAAAGTATTAAACAAAAAAAAGCCTTGTTGGGGGAGGGCGGAGCTATATGGGACTCAAAAGGTTCAAATCCTGTGGTCAGTAGGGTGTCCCCCCCCCATGGGCCCTTCGAACATGGCCCCAGTTGCACCAGGGACTGGTTGACCATACTGTCTCCTCTATGCCAGTTCCATGAGGCGGCCTCCTGGGAAGCTTTTCCAGTTGTGCTGAAGGAGGTCCCACATATATGCTGAGCTCTCATTGGCTGCTTTTCCTTCACTCTCTGGTCAAAACTATTTCTGCCGTGTTTAGGTCAGGTGATCAGGTCACGGGAGGCGACACTACCACACTCCTTTGTAGTCTGCTTGGTGTGTCCAAACTTTTGACTGGAACTGTACAGCCTATACAGCCTGACAGCACAGTGCAGGTCAAACTCCTGAAGGCACACACTAAACTTTGTTCAGTTCCACCTACATAGTCACAGGTACTGTATCTGAAACATTACATACAACAGAGTTCCAGAAATTAAAAATATGCATTTTTCTTTAAGGCTGAGAAATTTGTGATGCTGTGACCTCAGACATATTAAAAGTTTGGAAAATAGATTTATAAATTGTTATATGTCGTTAATACCATTTGCTGAAACTGCCCATCATTTTATTGCTGATTAATTGCCTTTCCCTGCTATAAAACGGCATCTTGTTTAAGCAGCACCCCTGCTGGTGGATAGCACACGTGAACCAGCATTCCATCAGCCTCCAGTTACTTACGAGCTCGGCCATGCTTCAGTTTCACAGTAAGGGTGGTGAAGCAGAGCCTGATGACTCTGATGACATGGCGGGTCACAGCCCTGCAGGGGCCCGTAAGTAAGAGGAGGGAGCAGCAGTGCAGGTGATGGTGAACCACGCTACCTGTCCCGGCCTGTACACTCAGGTGAGACCAGAGCAGTTAGCCAAACACAACATATTCATCTGGTTACATCGAATCCACAAGTTTAGTTACAGAAACATCAATATTTATTTCACCACGCTGTTATCATTCAGCATCTCACCAACGTGCCTCGCTGCTGCTGAAAATTAATTCTGTGTTCTGCGGAGAAAGTCAATACGTATTAGAAAATTAAGGTCATGAAAAGAGTTATGTTGATAGACTATTCCCCGCTCCATTAGACAGGCCAAGAAAGGACTATAAATGCCCTCTGCAAACATCCGGAGATCTCCGCCTGGTTGGCGTTCCTCGGAGGGCTCCTGTAAATTCCACAAGCGACGATCCTGACTCTCTGCCAGCTCTCAGCACCGGACAGACCTGGTACATCTCAGCTCATCTTTCACCTCATTCCATCCCCATTTCAGCCAACACACAGAAAATGAGTCACAAATTGTCAGAGGGACATGGACACCTTGGTTGATTCATGGGGGGCAGCACTTCATAGGAGCCCTTGTATACGTAAAATCCTGCGTTACATTGGGTGGGAGGGGGCCAAGGTGACATTCTGTCAGGGGGTCCGTAATGCCTAGGTACGTCCCCTGGTGTAAAGCTAATAATAATGCAATAGTCCCTCTCACCAGTACCCCCCCCCCCCATACGAAGCAGCCTCTCTGTGTGCATTCTCTGCACCGGGCCGGGATTTGGACACCAGGCAGGTACGTTGCTGAGATGAGATAATGCGGCCTGAGCGGGGATTAACCACTTCGCTAGAAGACAACAGCGGTGGTGCCCGAGCTTAAGCGGCCCCCCCATGCACATCCCCCATTACCACAGTGCCATGGCTGGCCTCCTGTCTGCAACATGGTGTGCGTGACGCCCCCTGCAGGCACACAGGTGTGCAGTCGCTGAATTGGGCACGACCTTGCAGCTGGAGGCTCCAAAAAATGGAGCCTCTGGCGATATCAGAAAATTGTTTGCCCTTTGACCTGTCTTCTAGCTTCTTGATGCCCAGTGTTATCAAAATAACATCAAAACAACTACAAACTATACAACTATTTCAGTTATTCATACAACCAAAGGTAATGGAAACATTTTACCTTGCATACCACCTACAACTTCCATAAATAATTATAATTGATACTTTTATTGATCCCCGTGGGGTGATTCTCTCGTCACCTCCCCCATCTTGCTCTCTGTAGGTGACAGTATGCTGGCTGTGAAGCGCAGCCACCCATAGCAGTGCCTGGGGAGCTGGGGGTTAAGAGCCTTCAGCAAGGATGTGCAGGTGGGGTGAGGCTGGACTCAAACCAGCAACCTTCTGATCACTGGTACCTGTATAGAGGCTTAGCCTGCTGAGCTCCCCCGCCCCCCCACAAGTCTACCTTCCTGACAGTTCCAAAGTAATAAATCTAGTTCTAAAGTAATAATCTTACAGATGTGCACCTCTTCAGACGACACGACTACGGCGTCCATCGATATAGTTGCCAAGCACCGCAACAGGTCACCTGCACTGTCAGAATCCTGTCCTATACACAATGCCTCCGTTTGACCCATTTTTTTTTGCCTCTTTACGTGTAATTTTACATCATGAACAAGAAGAGAGATCCCTTCACCTGGAACAACACAAAACAGATACGCCTGGTGTAGTTGTCCATCAATAATTTAACAACACCCAATGGGGTAAGTATCACAGCCTATATAAGAAGAGAAGAAGGGAAAGCTTTGTATTATTAATGACAGCCATTTGATATGATGTATAGCCAAAGGTACTCCAGCAAGCCTGAAGGAGGGAGAAGCCGCAGAATTCGGGCCCACGATCCTGAAAGCCGAAGCCATTGTTATACCACTTGAGAGGAATCTATTGTGTTTCAGCTACTTCTGGTGCATAATGGATCTCAGAGTGTGTGAGACACTAAGAGCTGCATGGACTATGGAGGCAAAAAAAGATTTTTTTTTGTAAAAACATTTTGCCAGAGGGATATGTTCTTAAAATCTTTGATTGAAGTCCTTCTTGGAAATGCTGAGAAAAATTTCAAGAGCATCGGTGGCACTTCAGGCTATGGATGGAGGTCTCTCACGGGACAATGTGAGTCACGTGTCGCATTCCGTCACATGAAAACACTTCAGGTGTGTAACGCATGCCTTTAGGAGCCGAGGGGCCCAGCATCAGCGTACACAGCAAGATGCGGGCGTATCTCCTTTGACTGCTCTCATGTCTGACTCCGCCTCCATGTCCGCTCCAGCAGTGCCAGGGAGCAGAGCGAGTTGGTGTTGCTCCGCCCGACTATGTGCCTCCCCATCTGTCTGGAATTAACGCGTAGCTCACGCATGCAGCCGAATGCCACGGCATTGCAGACGTGCTCACATTCACCAACAAGGGCGAGCTGGCTGCATGTGACACTCAGTCATGGGCATGCTGGCCAATCACCTCCAAAGGCGCCTATGCAAACACATGGGTAGGCGTAAACACACGCGCAGGTGCAAAACACGCACGCAGACACATGGACATGCACACGCGCAGATGCAAACACATGCATAGATACGCATGTAGATGCAGCCACACACGCAGACACAAACACACATACAGGCACAAACAGATACACACACAGTTGCAAACACTCACAGATGCAACCACGCATGCAGACACAAACATGAGCTAACATAAACACACACAGAGATGCAAACACAAACACCGATGCAAACACATGAGCAGGTGTGAACTCACGTTCAGACACAAACACATACGCAGACGCAAACGCACGAGCAGGCACAAACACACATGCAGACACAAACACACATTGAGGCGCAGACGCAAACACATGAAGCATAACTGTTATGTTCGATGTACTGACATGACTGTGCATAAGAGCACTCAAGCCCAGAACACACATGCTGTAGTGCAGTAAGACACACACTAAATGCGCATACACACCTGCACACACAAAGCATCATATACCTCTGTGGTTTACTGGCACAACTGCCAGGGTGACTCTTTAAAGAACAGGCATTCAGTCATGCAGGAACACACATAGTAACAGTTCACACACACACAAATGGGCACACGCTTGCCACGCAGATGAATGAATTCTATATGCTGCTGGCACAACTGACAGCAGACATGACTGAAAATGTTATTAAAATTCAGAATTACCAGCAGCGTGAGATGGATGTGTATCTCGTACTTTAACATATGCTTAGGATGTTCTAACCTGAAGCCCGTCGCAATGTCACCTTGGAAGACACACCCCAAAGTCAGCGATTTACTGATTGAAAAACTCCTTCTTGATTCACTCATCGCAACGCTGGGTGTGCCAAATGCTGAAGGGAGCGCACACAGTCCCTTGGTGTACTCTACACTAACCATGCGCTTAGAACACAGTGAGTTCCATTCATACAGCGCTAATTACATCCGCCAAAGCTCTGTTCATTCTCACAGGGAGCTCCATCTTAAGTCATTTTCTGTTTATAAGTGCTTGTAGTAAACAGGGCAGACTGGATCCGCCCTGGATTTGCACTGAGAGCGTCACAGTATGTTACATAAGGCTGATGGTGCTCAATTCAGCCCACATTTGCATACAGCTTTAATGAGCATATTTACCGTGCTCCTCGTTAGCACCACTGAATTGCTCCGGTCGCCACAGAGGACGAGATTCTGCTTCCTGACCAGGCCGTCCCAGTACCAAGGCCCCCACACCCTAATCCATCTATGCACAGCTCCACCCAGTCTGACCCCACACACAGAGCGTACAGCAACTCAAGCAGGAGGAAGCAGCGATCAGGGATGGACTCTTTGCATTTCAAGGAGACCCATTTCTATGTGGCACCATCAGCTACACCAAAGGACAAACACACACAGACGCTAACAAAGCGAGTCTCCCTGTATCAAACCTGCAGGATTCCGCCAGTCGGAGACGGCGCTTCACGGAGACTGCACAAATCCCACACAGATGCTTTTAATTAAAGTACTGATGGTTCATATTCAATAAGATTAAAACATATCCCACGCAATCATGGCCCCATATGGCGTCCAATATCTGCCGTATCTTTCTCTCGCTTCTGCTTCCATATTGTGTCAGAGACACATTGGATTTTTTTGCCCTGTGTTTTATTTATTTTTGCGGGTGCCAGTTCCAGCGCCTAGTAGTTATTTCATTGTTTTGTTTTTTTTCTACCGTACAGAAAAGAAACACTTCAAAATTTCCTATTAGACTGCAGAGTGAAACATTCTGAAAAGCATGCTCCACGCGAAATTATCTTTTTCAATTGTACCCTCTAGGAGAGAAGACAACGGTCCTGTGAGTGTGCAGGCACCCTCCAAATGGCGGCGTCGCACCGTTTAAGTAAAGTGATTCAAATATTGAAGTGTTTCCTCCCCTCTCTCTCTTCTGCAGATGTACAATGGCACAGAGAAGACCGCCAAAGTATGTTTTATGCATCTCTCTCAGATAGCGGCATAGAGGATAGCACAAAGTGGCAATTTACATTCATTTCCAGCACCTTGTTTAAATGCGTATGTATAGGGAGGCCGGCATGTAAACAATCTGGCGACATCTCTGCGTTTTTTATTATTCCATTATTCTGCCGAAATCTCTGCGTTTTTTTTTTTTGTATTATTATTCCGTTATTTATTTTCACTTGATATTGAGAGGCTTAAACAAAGGGAAGCGTGCCGGGCAAAGTGGTCACGCTCCACGCCCTGCGGGGTCACTGCTACCGGGAGTCGACTCGGTAAAGAGCGCGTTAAAAATGGTAGAATTCACCGATAAAAAATAAAAGTATCCCAATTGAACCGGAAATGTAGCCTTTGGAAAAGTGATCGGCTTCTGGAGGTCGTGGTGGGAGCTAAAGCTGCAGCGAGGAATCCTGAGATTTCCACTTCGGAACAGGAAAGGCGTGACCAGCCTTAAAGGGGCCACAGCCTTAAATGGGACCCAGAATTAAGGAGCTGTATTTCTGTGATGCAGAATAACACGTGTGTGTAGAGCATTCAGAGTCTGTCCTCTCACTCCGCTCACGTTTGACCTTTTGACCTCCTAGACAAGCTAAACCTGAAATCACTCCTAGGACCCCATCGCTTTCCTGTCCTTCACACAATGACCTTGAGGCTGAAGATGTAGGAATCGAGGTGAGGGGTAGAGAGGCGGTGGGCTATCAGAGGGGAGGGGGTCGGGGTGAGATGGGACTGTGTAGCGGGTGGCATTGAGGGCGGGCAGAGAGGCGGACAGAGGGTCGCGGGGTGGACCGGGACCGCATGTTCTCACTGGAGAGCCACACTCGTCACGCAGAGGCGGCGCAAGAGCCACGGGAGCGACACCTCAGCGCCGTGCTGCAGGTTCAAACAGATGGCTGCTAATGGCGGTTCATAGATCTCGGTGACATTAGCTGGGGGACAGAAGGGAGTTAGGGGGGCGGTGGAGGGGGCGGATTTCTACAGCGCCACAGCCAGAACACGCGCTGGGCGCGTAAGCAAGCAAGGCGAGTGTAAATACCAGTGACCTTTGGGGGAGGGAGGAAAGGCAGCACCTACACGGCCATGACAGTCTACATTAGCGTTGATTTGAAGGAGGAAAATGGAGACCCGCGCTTTTAAAATAGAAATGCTGTTCTTTAATAAGTGACTCGCCCCAGTGGCATAATAATGACTTGACCCCATTAGTGTTTAATTTTGGCAGAATAAGAGCAGGATTTATTAGCATTAGAAGTGCATCTCCTCGGGCGGTAGCCTGGAATACCACGTGGCCAAATCGCATGCCGTGGCTGGGGGGGACAGACAAAAAGAGAGGCGGCAGACAGGGGGGACCTGGAACGGACAGCCCCTCCCCCAAGCCAGAGCGCTGCGGTGAACGTCGGTGGTCAGGGTTCACAAAGGCACGGGGACCTTAACGCAGGAGTGTGCGGCAAACACTGAGTTAACAGCCACACTGAAACCGAAAAAACCTTCATAATGTAACTTCCTAATTTCAGCGCCACTTGAACAAACAGCCTGCTAGATATATTAACAGGGCAAGGATATGATTTTATAATTTAAATTAGGAGCTGTAATGTGCACAGTATGTTCTGAGGGCTGATCGAGTCACCGTGTGCCAAGGAGACTGTGGCCTCCTTCAAACACTTCTCCACCCTTGACGAGGCGCACGCCACTTTCACCGCTACGGAAATCGGCTGGTGAAACTGCTCGTCTGCAACTGAGTGATGCTTCGCATTTGCAATATATATTCCATACAATCAGATATAAAGGCAATGGGCCGCATACTAAATAGCTATGGAGTCTACACTGGGTGCATTGCCCCCATCAACCTCCCTACAGGGGGGCTCACACTTTTGGGCAGTTTTATAATACTTCATCCACTTATGAAAAGATCCTTTACTGCCATTTGCACAAGTACAAATACATTGGAATGCTTTTCGCCTACCAAGTCTTACACTGCATGAGACACATACACAGGTGAGGGCAAGCTTGGGGGTCACAGCTCAGGGTCAGTCAGCATGTGGTGCCCCTGGAGCTGGGGGTTAAGGGCCTTGCTCAAGGGCCCACGGACATGTGACTGTTCTCCCGAGGCGAGGACTGGAACGGGTGACCTTCCAATCACAGGAATAGAGGCTCCCAATCAATGCTGTGCTGGAAATGATTATGGAAGCACAGACCATGTGAGCTATTGTCTCATAGAAAATGAAAGAACAGACCTGGAACTAGCTGTTGTCGAGGTAAATTACTGCCATTTGGCGGGTTATAGAGCGGGGGGTCATAAAAATTTGTGACCTGAATTTGCAGCAGAAGGTAGGTTGTGGATTAATGATGTTTGTTTACCTCTTAGAATACGGCAGCCGGCCGCCTCATCCTGCAAAGCGTTCCTGGGGATCTGGCCGCTCGCTTTGTTTTGGGTCATGTTTAGATGGCCATTTTGCACACTTTGCATGAGGGCAGAAGCGCCTGGGTGCGGCATGGAATGACTACGCAGACAGCAGCTCCGACGCATGGCCTGTCAGTAACACAGAGGCTGCACATCTGTCAGCGGGAAGGCGAATTAGGCGGCGACGCAGCCGCGGGACAATGGCTCGGCTCGCCGCTTCAGTAGTGCCGACAAAACAATTCAGCGGCGCCTCGCTTCAACAGCCTCGTAGACACCCCCTCAGCCCACTCCGGAACATGGGCGGAAGAATGTTCCGGAGCTCCACGAGCCACGTGCCGTTCGTCATAAGTGGGGAGCATTCGTCTCCTGCTGACCACTTCTTTGTGCAGTCTGAAATTTTACAGCACCAGAGAGAGTCAGGGTGGGGGGTAGGGGGGGGTCAGAGAAAATGATGGGGTTAGCCTCTGGGTGCTGCAGCAGCCTCATAGGGAACTGAGAGCACCTTCTGTCGCGGCCGTGGATATGACAGACGAGCCCCGCCCCCCCCTCACCGCTGGAAAATCGGCTCCCTCAAGCTCAGCCTCGCCACCTGCTGCCTGCGCCCAGCCTATGCGCAGACGTGCAGAAAGCCCCCGGCCCCCCCCACCTCCACATGGGAAGGGCTGATGTGACGACGGACAGATATCGCTAACGCTCGCCGCGCAGCTAGAATGAGTCGGAACTCCGCAGATTTCATCGACGAGATCTATTTTAGATAACAGAGCGACCAAAAAAAAAAACGGAACAGAAATATCGCATATGCAATACAGGAGATGGGCTTGCAGGGGGGAGCAGGACAGGGAGGGGGGGCAGGCAGAGATATAAATCAATGGAGCTGGGATTCCAGCGGCTCGCCTCCGCTTTCCTTCCCAGGCTGAGGGGATCCTATCGCGCCAGTAGGTGGCGCTACAATCTGCGCCATCTTTGCACTCGTGTGAGGATTATTGAGGGGGGAGTCCTTCATCACAGATGTCCCCTCCCCGCCTTGCTGGCCATTCTCCCTCCTGTACCGCTCAGCCCCTCCCCCTTCCCGGCACGCTGCTGACCCCGCTATCCAGCCTCATGCTGCCTGCCAGCTTCCTTACCCCCCCACCTCCCGTTTCTCCCCAGCAGAGCTATTATCTCACACGGAGGGCAGATGCGCTGCTCCTGGGGCCCCTGGGGGCCCCTAGGGGCCACAGCCATTCCCCGGGCATGGCTCCGCGCTTCTGCCTCGCTGCCTCATGTCTCCTCACAAGCGCTCCGCGGCACAGGGAAGCAGAGAGGGCACAAAGTTAATTACACCCTTGTCAGATGTCACATTATATTATATATGACATTTCACAACATATTACATAAATCCTTTTCCTCCCCCACAGGAATTATCTCAGGCTGTACAAACATAAATACATTTGATTGTTGAATATTGGAGAGTGTACATATAGTAGGGAAAAATATTTTCAG
The DNA here is from genome assembly GCF_048594095.1 of Paramormyrops kingsleyae. Classification (NCBI taxonomy): domain Eukaryota; kingdom Metazoa; phylum Chordata; class Actinopteri; order Osteoglossiformes; family Mormyridae; genus Paramormyrops; species Paramormyrops kingsleyae. The sequence goes on from NC_132802.1 coordinate 34,323,582, forward strand.
CTCTGTTAAAAACATCATTCAAAGTCTGAGCAGAATAATTTGTTTTTAAGTAAAAAGGAGGCTTGGATCAACATTTATGAAATAGATTCAAAATGCTGAATAAACTATACTGTATGTCCTTGTTTTTAGCGAGTACACATTTTTTTAGTGCTGGTATTTTATGGGTCTGTCTTGAGGTGGCATTGCATGACGAAACATCTAGTTCCAGCAAATTCTAAGGGATGTCACAAAAATTCAGCAAGTATCAGATGTGATGTGACTTTTCCAGTGCACATCTCCTTATAGAGCCAAGTGTGGATTTAATCACAAGATGGAATTGAATTAGCACGTGTCGGTAAGGCCCCAACAGCGAGACTCTGGCTCGTGGGAAGGGAAAGATCGGGGGATGCCACAGAGCTGCCTGGGCCGCTCCTGCCAACAGTCCACACACCCACTGCTTGCCAAAGCCTTCTCCCGTCTGCTGATGGTAAATATATGTCAGTGATTTCAGTCCGTATGCATGAGACTAATCACTAATCAGTCACCACATACTTCCATGCCCATGAGATACAAGCTAACCACAACAAACCATATATCCAGGACTGACATTTTGCTCTTTGACCTTTGAACAGGGATACCAGGTTATGAATAAGGTCCCTTCCCAAAGTCGAATTTGTAGTCAAATCAGATAAATGGTACAGTACATAATAATGACTGTTCAGTAATAATAAAAGTAAATACACGCAGCACTGTACTGTACCACAAGCTGAACTGCTGAACCACACAATGTTTTCATGATTGTCACAAAGTAGTTCATGTATTCGTTATTGCATACCATTGAATTTAACCTGAATTTTTAATATAATAGACTTTATGACAGTCCATTCCTAAGTATGTGTTGTCTGTAAGTCGTACATTCTTAACCCGGGGACTGCCTGTACACACATGCACACACACAAATAAGCGACATCCTCCCCACTTCAGCCCAGCTGAAAGACCCATCATGTTTTCAGACATCAGCCACAGAGGACACTTTCGTCAGCAGCTCCACAGTTCCTAACATGGCCTGTTATTGTCCCTTTAAGGACACCATCAAGGTAAGGTCAGAATCTAGCCACAAAGTGCCAGACAGCACCACTGATGCCTAAATGCCTAAAACAATAGCACTGAGTACATGGCAAAAGGTCACTGTGTCATGCCCTGTAAAGCACAGAATGGGTCTCGCAAGGTTTTCAGTAGCACAGATCACAAAAAAACAGCTGAGGACTTTAACTCACAGGGTTGCCAACTTTGATCAGCTGGCTGGAGTGAGATTTTCGATTCAAGACAAGTCTGCACACACATGCACACGCATTTACATGTATGTAACAGTTTATTACCTTGCATATAGTTCATAGGGTTTGGAAACTACTCCAATACTTTTGACGTAGCTAATTTTAGGTTAATAATAAAATAATATAGATCTGCCGTAAGATTTCTTGCGTGAGCATCAGAGTGTGAAAGCATGAGTGTCACGCCAAATGCGTGAGAGTTGGCAGCCCTAAACTCAGATATTCATAGCAGGATGAGGAAAATAAGATCAGGAAAGACAAAGGAGATGGAACATGATAATCAGATTAGAAAAGATAAATACTTAACACAAAAACAAACAACAAAGGCCCTCTGGGACTGCCACAGAATTCTGGGGAAAGACTCGGGGAATGTTTAGGGGTGAGGGTTGAAAAACACCATTTTATTTATTTTCTTGGTTCCTTTATATTTACAATAATCAAGAAGCAATCAGTGATTGGTTGACATTGACGCAGCCTTGTAGTGGTCCAAGCTTCTGATTGACTGGGCTAGGCTAGATACAGGATGTCACCTAAAGACCTTGAAACGTGGTCATTTTAGGACAAGCATTAGATGGCATATGCATTGTACCCTGATGGAAAACATACTGACAGGTGTCATCAAAGTACTTTTGGAATGAAAAATGATCAAGTCATACCACATACTTACCATATGCAAATGACCTCTGTACTACTTCTAGTCAATAATTCATTATTGATGTGGAAAAAAACGCATAATATTTAAGATTTATATGTGCAACATCTAAAAGGTGACAGAAGGGATGGAGTGACGAGAAAATCTGAAATGTAACGCGGCGCCAAAGGCTGCCAGGCAGTGAGACCATGCCGTCATTAAAGCTTCCATTTTTGTGCTTCTAATTTCCTTTAATGTTCTTTTTTTTTTGAAGAATCACCCCTTATTTTTCTAGCAGGATGATGGAAAAATGGCGTCCCTGCAGTTTAAGTACTCAGAGCCTCGGACTCTGAAGCCTCCTGAGATCGCTGTCCTAGAGGATGAAGAAAGACCACACTGGCAGACAAATGGACAAAGGGACACAGGGCCTCAGTAGCCAGGGGGACTTCAAGGATGCCCCCATATGGCCAAAGACACACAGACACCCACATACACTGGCACAGCCGAGGAGCTGCCCCGGGCCCCAGCTGCCCTCTCTGGCCACCTCCCTTAGGCAGGCATACCATCATCTGTCCTAACACACCTTTTGTTCCACCCCCAGGTTCTTGGCTGGCAGACCGGAGGAACTCGGCACTAGAACTCAGTGTCAGTTCCCAGCACTTATCTCTGCAGTGTCGTCCGGCAAGTGATGTAATCGGGAAAGGAAGGTTATTTGCAACCTCATTCATTGATGTGTGTCACGTCAACTGCCTGAATTTGGATCCTGGCTGACAAAAGGGGAAAAAAATGCATCCTGCTGATAGGCATCAACATGTTTTAGATGACGTCTAAATTTTATTCATCATATTTATCAGGTCAATATTCCTGCACTGCTTTTCAGCTGCCCTGTGCTTCACACACATGCAGCCACCTGAAGCTTGTTCCTCCTCTGAGTGATTAAGTGTTGGGAGTTTGGGGGACAGGAGTGATGAAGGGAAAGTACAGGTGCTCCTCGACTTGCAAAGGGCTTACGTTCCAATAAACTCATCGTAAGTGGAAAATATTGTAAGTCGGATATAAATACCATATGGTAAGTAAATAAGTAAATAAATAACTACTGTCACTGAATGAATAAATAAATAAATACTGTAACAAACTAAGTACCAGTTATTGAAAAGTAAATAAATGAATACAAGTTTATTTGGTTAACTACAGAAAATAAAAACACGTACGATACGTTATTAAACACTGTATGAAATGTTTACGCTGGCAATCGGGGAGTGAGTGGAAGGTATATCACGGCATATCGCCAGCCCGGGATCAGATCAAAATTCAATGGTGATTGTTGAATGTGCATCGCTATCGCACCATTATAAAATACTGAATGCTGAACCGCCGTAAAGCGAGGAGCATCTGTAATACGATGTGCCAAGTCACTGCTGTCTGTCAGTGCAGAGCGTCCAGCTAGGGGGGCAGAAGTTCATGCAAAGCTGAACAATCTAAACGAACAATATAATTAATGTTGTAATTTAATTAACAATTAACAGTTGCAGCTACAGTCCGAATACAGCGTGTAGAGAAAAACTGCAGCATTTCCTTTAAGCTCAGGTCAATAATGAGGGTCATCAGTACTCAGCACAGAGGAGGACTCCACTGCATCCAGGACGGCAACAGGAAATCACATTCAATTAGGCTGTTTTTCTTCACCTGAGATAAGTCTCGTTGATTGACAAGTAGGAGAAGTACCCAGGGGAATGCAGTTAAGTCCAGGTAGAAAGAAAACATTTAACTCTAGATAGTCTTGGTACAATGGGTCAGGCCAAATGTGGGCAAGTTTTGAAAATCATATGCAATCAACGGAAGGAGACAGGACCATAATGAAATTATAGCACTTACAGATGTGTCTGCCATGTAGCAAAGAGATCTGTCACGACAAACTGTTCTTGACACGTACACATTCATCTTTGTACTGACACAGGTTAATTACCTTTGTTGACAACCTGTACCGTGTTGCCTTAGTTGTTAATTAATCATTCAATCATAACATTGTAACAACATACAAAGACTGATTGAGATAGATATGAGTTTTCTCTTTTGTTCTCACCTTAAAACCAGGAAAGTAAAGCTTGCCTTGTAGATACCAACTTGCAGCAGTGTTGCATGAAATGTTTCCTCTTTAAGACTAAAGGAGCCTGCGTTGATTAAGCAAGCAAGCAGGACGGTTAAGGACGGTAAAAAATGCTTCAGTAAAGCAATTTATGAAACCAAATGTGTTATTTCTGAAGGAGATATAACTGAGAGCAGAACTTCAGATAAATGTGAAAGCATTTTGCCCGTAGGGTCGTCACAGAGCCCAGCATCCTCTCCCCCATGGTAGGTCTCCACAACCTGCCAGAGATCGGGCTCGCCCGACATGACAAGGCCATCAGATTGAATGAAGACACTCATGAGGGCATCTGCTGCTAATTACTGTACAACCTAATGCCACAAAGGTAGGTTCCAGACGGCTTGGAGCCGCAGGAGCTAGAGGGGATGAGTACTACCGAGGGCAAGATTAAGGCTGAGGACAGACCCAGTTACAACAGGGGGTCCCACTAGCCCCAAGGCAGTGGGGTCAGACAGAAGAGCTGGAGGCCCAGCCAATGCCTACGTAACTCGAGCTTCCCCGGTGAGGCACCACAGGCCATTGGAAAACAGGGATGGATGGATGGAAGTAGCCTGTTCTTGCTAAACTGTCTTGGGATTAAAGTGGAAATGCCAGAGTGAGATGTAATGCAAATCTGTACAATATGACTACCAGGAGTGTCTTTTTCCAAAATTCTATTTTTATTAAAATAGAAACTCAGCATAACTGTGTTAACCAGCTGCTTTTATTATTATTGCTATGATTTATATTTATAGCTCAAAAAACAGCCTGCTTTCACATTTCAATATCCAGTGCAGGAGTGTTACAGAGTGCCTGGTTTTAGATAAAACTTATTGGATGGAAACGTCTGGGGACTGTGGAGCTGAAAGTGCTGTCAGCGCTGGAAAATCCTGCACGTGCTGCCTCAGCACAGCATGACAATGCGAGAGGAAGCCGTATGTCTGTGTGCGAGAGCCACAAGATGCAAGAGGGAGCTGCATGTCTGCGCGTGAGACACAAGATGTGGGAGGGAGCGGCATGTCTATGTGTGAGCTGCAAGATGAAGAGAGGGAGCTGCATGTCTGCGCGTGAGACACAAGATGCATGTGAGAGCTGCATGCCTGTGTGTGAGCTGCGAGATGTGAGTGGGAGCTGCATGTCTGTGTGAGAGCCACAGGATGCATAAGGGAGCTGCATGTCTGTTTGTGAGCTGCAAGATGCGAGTGCAAGCTGCATGTCTGTGTGAGAGCCACAGGATGCATGTGAGAGTTGCAAGTCTGTGTGTGAGCTGCGAGATGTGAGTGGAAGCTGCATGTCTGTGTGAGAGCCACAGGATGCATATGGGAGCTGCATGTCTGTTTGTGAGCCACAAGATGCATGTGAGAGTTGCAAGTCTGTGTGTGAGCTGCGAGATGTGAGTGGGAGCTGCATGTCTGTGTGAGAGCCACAGGATGCATATGGGTGCTGCATGTCTGTTTGTGAGCCACAAGATGCATGTGAGAGTTGCAAGTCTGTGTGTGAGCTGCGAGATGTGAGTGGGAGCTGCATGTCTGTGTGAGAGCCACAGGATGCATAAGGGAGCTGCATGTCTGTTTGTGAGCAGCAAGATGCGAGTGCAAGCTGCATGTCTGTGTGAGAGCCACAGGATGCATGTGAGAGTTGCAAGTCTGTGTGTGAGCTGCAAGATGTGAGTGGAAGCTGCATGTCTGTGTGAGAGCTACAGGATGCATATTGGAGCTGCATGTCTGTGTGTGAGCTGCAAGATGCGAGTGCAAGCTACATGTCTGTGTGAGAGCCACAGGATGCATATGGGAGTTGCATGTCTGTTTGTGAGCCACAAGATGCATATAGGAGCTGCATGGCTGTGTGTGAGAGTCAGAAGATGTGTGTGAGAGCTGTACATCTGTTTGTGAGCCGTAAGATGTGAGAGGGAGCTGCATGTCTGCACGTTGGGCACAAGATGTGAGAGGAAGCTGCATGTCTGTGTTAGTCAGAAGGTGCATGTGGGAGCTGCATTTATGTGTGTGAGTTGCAAGTCTGTGTGTGAGCCACAAGACCATTCACCCAGCAGTGTACGGGCAGGCATCCCAGTCGATCACAGACACCAAGCAGGCGCCTTTGTAGGTACACCGGGCAGTAATGATCGCAGTTTGCTGGCACAGCCAGACATGAAAGATGATCACAGAGAGAGCCCAAATGAGTAATTCCTCACACATAATCGCCCAGCATGAGTCTGTTTGATGCTACGTAACTGGCTCTTGGCCCAGCTTTAGGGTCAGTCAATGCACGCGAGCACCAAAGCTGGTTAATTCAGCGGGAATAGCCTCCCAAACACAAAGGACAACCGCTAGGGGACCCACACTTGAGGAGTCAGCGCTATACTCTACAGATGTGAGAAAAAGGCTCAGAAACAGCATCATTAGAGAGGAAGTAAAGATCCCTGTGTGTGTGAAGCTACAGTAGGTCACCACCAAGACTCTCCATGAAGCATCTACAGGAAACAGGAGCTAACTGGGCTTTGTGAGCTCATCTGAACGCAGACAAACCTGATATTCAATAAAATCTTGACCTAAATAAACTTTTCATTCTGATTATGTACATAGTTTAAATACACAAACTGCATACAATATACTGCCGCTATTGGCATCGTGTTCTGTGATGCATGCGTGCTGACGTCTGTGCTTGTTACACGGGCACTAAACTGGAGATGTGTGGGAGCGAAGCTCGTCTTGCATGTTTCTTTCCAAGCCAATAACAGAGGTGCCCTTTAAAAGAACCAGTGATGCTGAATTACAGACGGCGTGCTGTCAGCGTGTACATCAATCAGCGGCGACTCGAGGGCGACGTCTGCCAGCTGCCGGGGGTGGCGAGGGGAGCGGGAAGCAGCCCATCAAAGTCACGGTTGCAGGTAGCTGCGGTGGACACACCCACAAGCACACGTGCATACACCCCGCACCCCCCCCGCGTGGGAATGTGCAGACGCAATGGGGTGCAAACAGAAACAAACCGTAAGGCTGGGACCTAATCTGTAGCACTAAACTACCCATTCTGCGGAGTAAGTGTAAGATACTTAAGAGGCATCTTTCATTAGAGTCTGTCTTCTCTACTAGGATTCTGCAAATGCGTCTTAAAATGGTGTTCTCCCTGTGCAACACACACACACACACACACACACACACACACACAGGTTGTAATTATCTTTTTAGGGACTCTGCATTCATTTCTATGGGGAAAATTCTAATCCCAGCATGACTTTAACCCCTACCCAACCCCAACCTTATCTATAAATAACCAAACAAAATACGAGACTTTTGGCATTTTGACTTTTTTGATTGCAGTCACAGGTTTTTATAAAATTGACTTTCCCCTTGTGGGAACCGAAAATGTGGTCCCCACAAGGTCAAAAATCAGGTTTTTATGACCTTGAGGGAACATTTGGCTCCCACAATATAACATATACATAACACAAACACACACACATCTTTCTGGGTACTGGCCCCATTATATCAAAATAACAGGTTTTTATTACATTGTGGGGAACATTTGGACGCCAAAATGTAATATAAACATAATCCACACACACATACTTGAGATTGTGTCATTGGTGACCATCAGTAATAGAACACATACCTGACATACTGAGCAGCATGTCCAAGAGTTATTTTGGGAGAAGAGAGTGACCCAAGATGTGTGTGACAGACTAATTACAGGTCTAAACAAAGTAATAAGGTTGACTGTGGAGAATAAAGGTGTGTTCTTTCTTTCTGTCTGGCTAACAGCCGGATAGGCTGCTGGTGGCTGCACATCCACGGGGGGGGGGGGGGGGGGGGGTGATGTGTGAATGTGTCATTAACTTCTCTGCTTGGCCACAATGAAACAATGAGACAGATGAGACAGATGTTTGAAGCGGTCAAGGTGAGGTTATTTTTTTAACATAAGAAACACTGCTTTCAGATCATAAGAACATAAGAACATAAGAACTATACAAACGAGAGGAGGCCATTCGGCCCATCAAGCTCGCTTAGGGAGAACTTAACTAATAGCTCAGAGTTGTTAAAATCTTATCTAGCTCTGATTTAAAGGAACTCAAGGATTCAGCTTGCACTATGTTATCAGGAAGACTATTCCATATTCTGACTATCAAGCCAGTCGGTTAAATAAACACTACTAAACAGTCATTACACACTACCAGTCAAAACTGTTGTTGGCATGTAAATTAGAAACCAGAAGACTATAGTGGAAAAAAAGTATGATCGTCTACCAAAAACATTTATACACTGTATAGTCATGACTGACATACTGAGGCTGGGTTTGAACCAGTGACCCAGGGAACACAAGCACACAGGCTTAGCCCACTGAGCCACACAGGGACCCTGAAAGTGCAAATGTTTTTTGCATGAAAGTTCACCATAGCAAATACCCTGAGCAAGGAACTGCCCACAAGCACAAGAAAAGTGGTGGGGCTGGGGGCTGGGGGCTGGGGGCTGGGGGCTGGGGGTGGGGGGTCAACTGAATGTGTGAAAGTCATTAACATCTCTTTTGACTGGTAGTATGTGTGTGTTTGTGTGTGGGTTTGCATAGATCACATTTGAGGACCAAATTGCCCCCAAAGTGTAGTAAAACCTGAAATTTTCCTACTTTTGGGGACATTTTTTGAGGTCCCTATTTGGATAAACACTTTTAAAGCCTCTGATCACAAATTTTTCTGAACACATACAAATCGAATTTCAATGAAAAAGTTGGCCAAAATTTCACATCTGTTCACGACTATACGCTCGGGTGGTGAACAAAAGCACTGGCAAAGTCTTGCATTTCTGAAAAGTTTCAATACGCAGAAAAAGGCTAGTCACATTAGAGCGCTATTTCGTGAAGTCTGGTCCACCATCTAAACGGCTAAACACACCAGAAGCCCCTGAAATAGAAGAAATCACAAGACAGAAAACACTTTAACATCCCTCCATCACAGAGCCGGACTCGCCATCAAAACTGTAAGCTCCTCTAAACCCAGCTTATTGTACCTTGATACCTTGTACGTTGCTTTGGATAAGTCTGCTAAATGCTTTAAATGTAAATATAAATATTGTACAGTGTAAAGCCATGTAGCAGAAATGACTTGTGGTCAGTAATCCAGGAGACATGGAGGTGTACAGTAAATATCCATTGTCTTCCCAACATCAGTCACTGAATGGCATTAAAAAAGCACTGGAGAGTTCAAAGCTTACAATTCTCACAGTCTATCAGCACCACCAACATTCAGATGTAAATGAGCTTGAGATGTAAATGCATGCTGGCTGACCAGATCACCCCCCCTGGAAAGAAAATATCCCTATTCCCTTTTATTGTCCTTGGTGATTTTAACAGAGTGAATCTACACCAGGAACTTCCTAAACACAGACAGCATATCGACTGCCCCACCAGGGACAACATCACACTGGACCACTGTTACACCATTTTAAAAGATGCCTATCGCTCTGTCCCCCGGGCAGCTTTAGGACATTCTGATCACTGTATGGTCCATCTTATTCCAATTTACAGGCAACAGCTTAAACGTGCCAAGCCTGTAGTCAAAACTGTGAAGAAGTGGACCAATGCAGCAAAGCAGAAACTGCAGGACTGTTTTGACTGCACTAATTGGACTGTCTTTGAAGCTGCATCTGATAATCTGGATGAGCTGACAGACACTGTGACATCATACATCAGTTTTTGTGAAGATGTGTGTGTCCTGACCAAGACCTTCTGCACATACAACAACAATAAACCATGGTTCACTCCCAAACTGCAACATCTTCACCAGGCCAAGGAGGATGCCTACAGAAGTGGTGACAGGGCCCTGTACAGGCAGGCCAGGAACACGCTGACCAGTGAGATCAAAGTGGCAAAAAGAAGCTACTCTGAGAAGCTGAAAGAACGGTTCTCAGCCAATGACCCTGCATCAGTGTGGAGAGGCCTGCGAGATATCACCAGCAACAGACGACCCCTACCCCCCGCTGAAGCAAACAAAGACCTGGCAGATGAGCTGAACAACTTCTACTGCAGGTTTGAGATAAACAGATTCACACCCCCCATCCACCCCACTCCAGAGACAATAACCCCCATCACACCTCGTACCCCCCTATCCTCCCCCCTGGAACTCAGAATACACAAAGCGGAAGTGAGCCGGCTGTTCCAGAAACAGAAAACCAAGAAGGCCCCGGGACCAGACGGTGTATCCCCCTCCTGCCTCAAAACCTGTGCTGATCAGCTGGCTCCCATCTTCACCCACATCTTCAATAGATTCCTGGAGCTGTGTGTAGTTCCCTCGTGCTTCAAACGCTCCACCATTATCACGGTCCCCAAAAAACCCACCATTACAGGACTGAATGACTACAGACCTGTCGCCTTGACGTCTGTGGTCATGAAATCCTTTGAACGCCTGGTTTTAGCCCATCTAAAGGACATTACAGGACACCAGCTGTACCCCCTGCAGTTTGCCTATCGGGCAAACAGGTCGGTGGATGATGCAGTGAATATGGGGCTGCATTATATCCTGCAACATCTGGTCCGTCCAGGAACTTATGCCAGGATCCGATTTGTGGACTTTAGTTCGGCTAAACGAGCATAGATTTTAACGAGCAGTTAAAATCATTTCAGATCCGTCACATCCTGGACACAATCTTCTCCAGCTACCCCCCTCTGGCAGGCGCTACAGATCTGTTTACAAAAACTGTTTACACTCTACCTCGCACCTTAAAATTGCACAGTGTTACTCACCTGTGTATATTTATAATATTTATAATTTTTCACATTTGTATTGTATTTGTATTGTATTGTACTGTATTTGTACAGTATTTCTTGTATAGGGTATTTTGTTTTTATAGTGTCACTTATTGTAGAGCTGGGTGATATGGCCTAAAAATAAAATCTCAGATTTTTTCACAAAAAATCTGATTTCCGATTTTAATCGATTCTCCCCTCCCCTACTCAAAATCAAACTACTTTATTTAGCTTTTTTTACTTTAGACCACACCTTTAGGAGCAGTGTGTGGCTCAGTGGGCTAAGCTGTGTGCTTGTAATCAGAAGGTCACTGGTTCAAGCCCAGCCTCAGTATGTCTGCAGCTCCTTGAGCAAGGCCCCAACAGGTGGCCTTCACAGACAACTTATTCTTCAAAGATCAAGTTGAGGGAGGCATAAACACAATTTCCCCACGGGGATCAATAAAGTGTCAGTTATTATTGTGAACACTTTTAGAAAGGTTTCTCTATAGCTTATTTTAAAACTGGCAACAACACAATACACCCTCAAACTTATAAATAAAAGTAATAAGTAATATTGTAATAACAATAGAAAAAAAACACATAATTTTATCATGTCAGCTTAGTATATTACAATTACAATTACAAATTACAGAAGTAGCAACACCTTTCTTTGGGCACGTGCCATCTTTTCCCCTGTCATTGCCATGTTGTTAGTGAATCTGCTACAGTGTTAATTTACCCGTGAGGAATGGTGCATCGCATTAGTTCCGCATTTGGCGCTTGTGTGTAAAAAAAGTAATAAAATCGATTTCATGAAAACATATCGTCCTGAACTGTAAATTCGAATTAATCAATTAAATTGATTTATCGCCCAGCTCTAACTTATTGTTTGTGTATGAGAGAGTATCAAACTGTGGGAAACTAATTCCTTGTGTGCCCCAGCACACTTGGCGAATAAAAGCTGATTCTGATTCTGATTGCTGCAGCAGGTGAGGATCATGAACTCCCAATGACCTACAAATTCTTTAATCAATCAACAGTTACAGTATCAACAATCAATGGCTGGACAGTTGATACAGGGACAATGATCACAACACACATCAGAACAGCCTTCCCAAAGCCAACAAACTGAACCCTATTGAAAATTTGTGGACTATGCTTAAAATAAAGCACTTTAAAACAAATCAATATACTGTAGGACCAAAGTGCTGTACAAAGGATAAATAAGAATAGACAATAAACAAACCAATAAAGCATATTAAAATAAAATAAGTAAATAAAATAAATTAAAACAAAAATGAGCTTTTTTAAGTCATAGCAAAGACCATTCAATCATTTAACCCAGGTAAAAAGAAAAGTAAAGTTTTTGTAAAGACAGCGCCATCTAATGGTATCACCCTGCAAGTGAATGAATGGGCGGGTTTATAGTCAAATATAGGCCCACCCCTAGAAGAAGGGGGGCTCTACCTTTCGGATGGTAATTGGAAGGAACTTGGCTGGGATTTGGCTGCCAGCCAGACTGGAGGGGAAATTTTAAGTGGCTGGATCTGTACATGACAAATGGGCTACACTGTATTTTTTTTTACCTGGACATCTCCCTAAAACTGTCTCTCTTTGAAGTCTGATTCTACTTTGCTTTTACTCAAACTGCATTAAAAGTGAAAAAATGTATTTGAGGAGCAGAAAATAAATCAAAGGGATCAAAACCCAACTATTTGTGCAGTGATGCTACATGTCTTCCCCCCTCCCTTCCCGTTTCGGTTTCAATGAGAAATGAAGCTGAAAACGCCGGGGACTGGGGGACGTGGGGGGGGTCCATCCGCGCTCCCCCTTGTACTTTGCATTCCCTCGGCCGTAGCCACGCCAGTCACTACCCAGCTGTCTTCGGTCACAGGACTTTGGCAGTGTAATTAACTCTGAATCAGAGTGCCAAGGGAAGACATAGACATTCAGTGCATTTTGCACCAGCAGTGCGTACTTCCTTTACCAACTTAGACTGCGTGAAAGATTGTATGTGCGTCTGCACCTCTGTGAAAATACAGCGTCTTTGTGTTCATGAGAGGCCTTTAAAAACACAGTGAAACCTGCAGAAGGGCAGGTGTGTAAATGACTCGGGTCAGGCTGAGAGTCGCTGGTCGTTGCTGGTCCGCCGCTCAGCGCTGTCCCTCTTCATCGAGCTACAGCGTGTTGGCATTTAAATCTCAGAGGGGAAGGTAAACAGCGAGCGTCGCCCCCCCGGGACGGCTGGCACCCTCTCCGTCTCTCCGCCACTGCCGCCATCCCGTTCATTTCCAATGTATGAATATCATCACTTCATTTCCTTTGCTAATTTTCCACGGCGAGCGACGGTGCCGGGGGGGTGGGGGGTGGGGCACCTTCCTATTTGATGTGGGGCCTTTTTTTCTCGCCCGTTTTTCTTCCTTCCGGCGAATAATTAATGCCGAATGGCAGCATGTGGCGTGATGGGCGGCTCCGGGTGAGACGCTGGCTGGGGGTGTGGGGGCAGGCGAGATGGACGTGGGGGCCAATCTGCCCTCGCCATTGTCGGCCACCCCCACGACTTGCCAGCGAAATTACAGCCGCCAGCCGCATGAGCCGCAGGAAAGAGCTGACCACTGTCTGGGAGAGACTATCAGCAAGCGCGCAAGCACAGGAGAAGCCCGTGAGGGTCGACTACAGGGGACAAAATGAGCCACCACCCCCTCCCCACCAAAAAATGACGTGTTGCAGCCTTCTGAGCCCCCAACAGTCCCCCCTCCTTCCCAACATCCTGTCTGCAGCACTTACAGCACAAATTCCCCTCCTCACAAGTGCTTTATTAGTGAAGGGCTACCTAACAGTCTCACCATAACGACATTAATAAAAGCGGGAACACGGAAGCCAGCTCTGTCCCTCTCCTCCTGTAAAGCTCCCCCAATGGGAAAGGCCCGGGGCCCCAGACCGCACCTAAAGGGGCGCGAACAAGCCGCTGCGATGCCCGCCTGCCTCCTCTGCCACAAAAAAAAATGCCCAGGAGGTAAAGACGCACAAGAGATTGATTAGTGTATTGGTCTCACGGGAAGCCGTAGCCTCCACTGCACTAGTTAATGAAGGAGGGAGCTGGAGAATGACAGCGGGGGGGGGGGGGGGGGCTGACTCAAAGGCAGGAAGCAGAGGCACTCCGTCATGGGGGCAGCCAACAGCAGGTGTCTCTAATGAGGAATAATAGGGCCAGAGGTGACCACAAAACCCAAACGGGAGGGATGAAAAAAGACAGTGATACAGCTAGACAAAGTGCTCATTTCCGGTCACATTTACGTGGCGGAATTCTAATTACGGCACTCTGAGACAATGGGGGCCTCTAACTATCAAAGCACCAGTCGTGAGACAAGCAGGTGCTGGGACCCTGGCAAACTCACACGTCACGATTACATTCATTTAGCACACATGTTCATCCAAAGCAACATCCAAGTGAGCTACAGAGAGCAGACAGTATCCCTGGAGCGACTGAGGTTAAGGGCCTTGCTGAAGGGCCCAGCAGTGACATCACTCTGCCTGCCATGGGATTGCAACCAGCGACCATCCAATTATGGGCTTAGAGTTCTAACCCACAGACGTGCACACCACCATAGAAGCCCACAGCCACACACAGGCAAACTGTGAGCACATCTGTGCACAACACAGCTGCTGACATGTGTAAAGGCTTAATTAGTGTGCAACTGGAAGCCTGGCTGATCCTTTGGTGGACAGGTCCTGGTCACACTAGCTACTGCTAGCTGCAAAAATTGTACACGAAAACAACGGCTTGAAGCCCAAACACGTCCACATTTCCACAGCAATCAACATGAATACAACAACAAAACAGCAGGCAGCCGTAACATTGTTTGTGTGATTCTCTTAATTGTTCCACATCGAAACAAAGCATGCGCCGTTCCTGAGTGATCTCTAGTGCGTCACCCTGACATGCTCAGCCCTCTGCAGCTTTCTGCCCATATTCGACAGACAAACACACATCACTTCACTGAAAAACAAACTCCCTTCAGCAAGTGGCATTTCAGAGTCCAATAAATAAATAAAAGCATTTCAAATGTGCAAATTAACATGTCAGGGTATCACCACTTTTTTTAGCCAGTCATCAGACCAATTAGGAATCTGATAATGATTTTAGAAACCTGATTTTTATTAGATTAAATCAGGCAATGAATCGATCATATTGCTTAATATAATGACTGGTCCTCAGCTTGTATTTATCAAAATAAAAAAATCAGTTTGAAACAATCCATAATGAAAAACAGGCTCATGGAAAAGTTCCACTAAGATATAACGTAGATAGGGTTGACTCAGCTGTAGGAGTTATCTGATCTACGTGCTTCACAGAGCCCACTCCCACCTGGGCAAAATCGGCACCACAGTCATGTCAGGATCATGTTCTTTAACTTCTCCAGTGCCTTTCTCACCATGTAGCCTCCCTGACTGGGGAACAGGCTCAGGTGATCCAGCCTGATTCACCCACATTATCTAAGATTATGGACCAACTGTCCTACAGCTGATGGTTTGTGAGGCTTCAGGGGCACCTCAGGGAACTGCCCTGCCTATCTTCCTGTTCACCTTCTAGGCAAAAGACCTCCAATAAAATACCAGCTCATGTAGCCTGTAGAATTTCTCTAACGACTCTACTATTGATGCGTGACAATGGAGAAGAGTGAGTATATACGGGGCTGGTGGAGGACTTTGTCTTGTGATGCCTGGAGAGCCACCTGCAGCTGAACACCTGCATCACAAGGGGGTCCCAAGGAGCCCCTGAGACGAGTCACCATCCACAGAAAGGCAGTGGAGGGGGCAGAAGGCTACAAATAACTGAACTGGGTCATCAACACAGAGGTGATATACCAGAAAAGCCAGAGCAGAATATTCTGAGGTCTTGCTGAAATCCTTTACCAGTCCAATGGCCAGTGTACATCTGTACGCTATGGTCAAAAAATTCATGAAAAAGAAAACACCATTTTCACTTCTATATGAGCACATTTTCCCAAAACCTCCCCTTGCTCAGTAGATCTGGCATTTTCCAGAACCTTTACTTCCCTCTTATGTTAAGCCCAGGAGCCTCCCTACCCTCCTGGTGGTCCCAGGGAGAGATTCTGTCCCGTCCTCTTACCTCTAGTGCCTTCCGTTTACGTGCTAAGAGCTTCTGGATGTCAGAAGCCACCTTCTCTACCAGCTCTTTGGGAGAAATCTTCTTAATCTCAAACTGGGTTCTCTTCTCATTGTATATCTGGAAAGAAAGCAAAGATGTCACTATATTTGTTCCATGGTAGAAATTAAACAGCAAACATATAATCACAGTATAATAATCATACTCGTCATCCCTTTAACAAAAGACATTCACTTTTCCACAAGAATTCCAAGAAAAACACCATCACGGTAGTAGTACTTAAAGTTGATCCAGTGTACAATCTTGGTCTGAACCCATCCACGCATAATCATCAGTTGCTACTGTACTCACTTTTGCCAAAATGCTTGTAGCAGATTCAAAGAAATCTCCCACCTGTATGTCAAATGATTGTTTTAACTGCTTTACTTTTATCCCAGCCCATGCACTCGATCATCAGCTATATTTACCTTTATATTTACCTAGCAGCTGTCTCCATCCAAAACAACTTTTGTGAAGCCGCAGACCTCCTCAGGAAGAGAGGATTAAAGCAGAGTGGATGGATGCATGGATGGATGGATGGATGGACAGACTGCTGAGGATTCTCAATCCATTTACACAGCTGCATACTACAGGAAGCCCTCTCCTGGGACTTCATCTGTCCACATCCTGTCGCACGGCACTTCACTGCTTCCCCAATTTACCCTGCGAAGGCTTAATCTCAGTTGAGCGCTCATGTAAATCCCCGAATTTTGGCTTTAGCACCAACTATGCTGCATGGCACTGCGCAGTCCATGACTCCCCTGGCAACAGGAGAGATGCTCACGCAGTGGACGGCCCCCGTCTGATCATCTGCCTCTTTGTTCGGCTCTCTTCGGAGATCACACCAAAGTGATACCAGCTCACGGCGGCCTGGGAATACGTGCGGCATCCCCTGCCAGAAGTCCCCCGGCGGCTGGCTTTGCACACTGCCTAGCTGGCAAACACCTTGCTCCGAGCACCAAACTGTGTCACGATACATGAGCCGCCAGACACACACGTCTCCAAAGCAGATTTACTTAGTGCATAACGGCTGGGGCACCGTCTGCAGAGTAAAATGTGTTCCTGATATATACACTCACAGGTGCTGGGGGGTGCCAAATAAAACATGACTTATATTTCTGTTACAGAAAGGTGTGAGCCTCCCACAGCCCAGAGCGACCAGATGGACAAAACTGTCAGCATGTGTAGCTGCTGCCCTTACAGATGCCCTTAAAGAAGCTGTCATTCAGAAAAGTCACTTTGACCTTGCGTACAACAGAACTGGGCTCTCACACTGTCTGCAAGAAAGGTGTCAGGTGACCAGCAGACAGAGGGATCTTTCAATTCTCTGTCCCAGCAAGTATCTAGAAACAATAGATAAAAATGTATAAAATGATATGTATGTGGTCGTAACCAACAACAAAATAAATGTCAGATTGATGCCATTTTAGGCATAGCTTAAATTAGGCATAGCTCCTTTAATGAGACAGTCCTTATAGGTGTAGGCAGTGTTTACAGTCGACCCGAACTCAACGGTACACTCTGCAGTGTACTCTGTCTCTGCAGAGTAATGGTACTTCTCAATATCTGCTGGTACTGAGTAACAAGGGGAGTACCAGCACCTGGTACTGAATATCAAGGGGAGTACTGGGACCTCATATTCAGTAACAAGGGGAGTACTGACACCTGCTACTGAGTAAAAAGGGGAGTACTGACACCTGGTCCTGAATAACAAGAGGAGTACCAGCATCTGGTACTAAATCAAGGGGAGTAGTGAGACTTCGTAGTGAGTAACAAGGGTAGTACTGACACCCAGTACTGAGTAAAAGGGGAATACTGGTACCTGTTACTGAGTAACAAGGGGAGTACCGACACTTGGTACTGAGTAAAAAGGGGAGTATCGACACCAGGTACTGAGCAAAAGGGGAATACCAGTGCCTGGTACTGAGTAACAAGGGTAGTACTGACACCTGATACTGAATAACAAGGGTAGTACTGACACCTGGTACTGAATAACAAGGGTAGTACTGACACCTGATACTGAATAACAAGGGTAGTACTGACACCTGATACTGAATAACAAGGGGAGTACTGACACCTGGTACTGAATAACAAGGGGAGTACTGACACCTGATACTGAATAACAAGGGGAGTACTGACACCTGATACTGAATAACAAGGGGAGTACTGACACCTGATACTGAATAACAAGGGGAGTACTGACACCTGATACTGAATAACAAGGGGAGTACTGACACCTGATACTGAATAACAAGGGTAGTACTGACACCTGATACTGAATAACAAGGGTAGTACTGACACCTGGTACTGAGTAACAAGGGGAGTACTGACACCTGGTACTGAGTAACAAGGAGAGTAACGGCAACTGGTACTAAATATCAAGTGGAGTACTAGCACTTGGTACAGATTAACAACGGGGGTACCAGCACCTGATATTGAGTAACAAGGGGAATACTGGCACCTGTTAGTGATATTTAAAGACACAGGCAGAATGTTTCTGACACTGATGTAACTTATAAAGGCAGTTTAGGTCACCATTTAACCAGAAAAACAGAAAACTTTCAGAAGGTGAGGTTGTGAAATGGATGGACACTTGACATTTAGGTTTTTTTTTCCATGGAATAATCTCACAGCTCTCCTTGCCGCCAGTTTCGCAGTGCTCTGCGGGACTCCCCTCCAGCAGGGTTCTGCACTCCTCCGATACTCTCCCTGCCAAATCGGCACCGGCCTGCAGGTGCAGGGGGTCACACGGTGCTGACAGCAATGAGGGGGGGGGGTGCATATCTCACAGCCTGTGGCCGGCAACTCGGCAGCCGCCTGGCTCATGCAGGAGCACCCTGGTGTGAAAGCCCCACTGACAGGAAGCCTCCCCTTGTCGGCAGTGAAATGGCCCCGTGCTCAGGAAGGGCCTGGCCTCTCGCTGGCGCCCCTCGGGATCTTCAGAGACAAGCACTTTCCCGGCCTTTCCTGTAGTACCCCTTATTTTACGGAGACTCGCGGCGTAGGGCGAAGGCTAATTTGATTTACACTCGCGTGTCCCGTCCCATATGAATAGAAATAAGAGCATTTGGAGTGGGATAAGCCCTTCGCATCAGTGAAGAGGGGGTCCAGTAAACAATTCGGGGAGAGGGATGGCAGGACGACAAGAACATCTCGATTAGCCGATTTGTTCCGAGTCCCCCATCGTAGCGCACTGTAATTACCGCCCCTGTTCAAGTCATTAGCCAGCCGCAGAGGAAGGCAATGGTCTCCACCGGCTCCAGATGAGGGCACTAATCTGGTTATGGGCTCTCTCAACCAATTAAAAGGCATTTCCTTTAAATCGGCAACAGCCATTACCTGAGTCTTATTAAATCACCAAACGCGAGCCTTCCTCAGCTTTAACTTTAAAAAGCCCAGCCTCCCCAGCCCCCCCCCCCCACTGGTTTTGTATGTCAGTGATTGTTTTTAAAATGACACTTAGTGTGTGACTGCTTTCCAGAGCAAGGCTACAAATATGAAATAGGCATTACAGTCACTGGACTGTTAAAACACAAATGACCGACTAGGAAGGAGACACTGCCTATTAAATGCCATGTGGTGCATTTCTGAATGGTCAAGGACGTTGACTAAAAGCAAGGTTAGTATCTGGGAATTCAGGGAACTCCACCTGTATCCATCTGGCCTATGATGCTTTCCAGAGGATTCTGGTTACTGACTGGAACTAAAACCTCTCCCAGTGCCCAACCTACAGAAACCAGATCACATGACTCTGGTTGCAAACTTTGATCCTGCAATCAAAGGGTCACAGAAATCATTTTCCCCACACTGGAACACTGGCGTTTTCCTTACTTACAGCTCTCCCACCAGAAACACTGATGCAAAGTGGAGGTTGCATGTACTCCCTGTACTGCACAGGTTTCCTTCCACTGTCTAAAGATATGCAGAGTGGCGTCACTAAATTGCCCATACTGTGTATGTGTGTATTGTGTGTATATATGACCCATTCCTGTGACCCTGACCAGGAGAATTAGTTGGAAGATGGATGGATGGATGGATGGATGATATCCAAAGCAAAAATATGTATTTTTCCAGTTTGCATTACAATTGCCACAGGTGTACACTGGCTACTTCAGGTGTTACACATTACAATCACTGTAATAAATGCAATATGAAGGTGCAGTTAATGTAAAGTGTTACCAAATAAACCATCTGGTTATCAGGACCAGGCCCACCACACACAATTACAGAATTACTTAAAGCAGGTCCCCATGAGGTCCACCTGGCCTCTCTCCTCTCCTAGCCCCCCCCCCCATGAGCACAGGCCTAATCAGGACTGATGACTGAGGCCGGTGGACTCTGAAAAAACACAGCAGGGCAAGGATGCTGGGACCCACAGTCCTGTGGTGATCATGTTCGGCAGTGGGCCATGGGGGCAGTGCCAGGAAGGGGTTCAGATTAAGGCAGAGGGGCACAGTAGCGCCCCCTGGGGGGAGCGCATCCAGCAGTACCAGTACTCCTCCTACACACACATACACACAGCACTGGTATTGCGGCCTGACGCAAAGGCTCAGTCAAACTCCAGTGTGCGTGTAAACACCAAAACAAACAAACACCAAAACACAAAGTACAGCGGCAGATAATTAATTAGAAGCTTCAAATACAGTGGCTGGAAACCTGGAAGAACAAAGTGTGTTCACCTGTTGTCAGGAACGAGGGAACATGTGCCTCCAAATATGCAAAAATGTCCCAGTTCTGAAGGTTTCTGCTACTGTGACGTTTAGCAAAAAAGGCAAAGAATCAAGCTGTTTTTTTTAAGTTAATCCTCATTTTGTTGCTCTTAGATCGAAGCCTAAACTACACAGTTAACAATATTCAGAAATCTGTACTCTTTTCCATGATGAAACGTACAGTGCCCAGCTCTGAGCAGAGAAATTATTATGGAGCATGTCATGTGGACGAAAAAAGAGAAAAAAACAGGCCTAAGTGCTTCTAAAATAGTCGGCAGGAAGATGGAGTGAGAGGGGAATCAATCACCAGCAATCATGTGGAGCACTCAAAATTCCCTTTTCAGCCAGGAGAAATCACATCTTCATCAGCACAACGAGACAACAGAATCGGGGCAGGGCCCCACGTGCCGTGTCCTCACGGTGTGCCCATGGCCCGCCTGGGCCCTGCAGCACCCCCATGATTCTGCCCCGCTTCCCAAACTGCTGCCTGAATCTTCTCTAATCACCCACTGATTTCAAATCATTACACTGAATCCATCGTCTGATAGCATAAAGAGAACACACACATACACAGGAAGACATGCATACCCAACCTTATGTAGAAATTCATCAACACATGAAGGAAGTTACCCAGGGATGAGGGTAGATGTACTGTATAACCTACAGGGCATTACCAAATCTGCAAATGACTTTGGATTGGGATCCACATTTCCAGGTCTTGTCCTTGTATTCCTTCTCTAACTTCATGAACCTAGCAGTGCTAAGGAAATACGCGGTATAAGACTAACAGACGATGATGCTCTACCAAGAAAGAATTCTGAATTGCCTTGTGGCTGAATTGTGCTATATAAATAAACTTGCCTTGCAAGAAACGTTCATACTAAGCTAGACTATGATAAGGCTACACAATGCCTCAACCAGAAAGAGAGGTTTGAAGGAGGGTAATTGGGGTATCAGATGCATTACGGGGGCCTTCCTTCACTGAGGTTTCTTTGATGGGACCAATACATCTCCAGAAGGCTCATAAGACAAGACTACATGCAGGAATGTGTATGTTTGTATGCATCGATGTACTGCATCCGCCCACTGCATGACCCTAGAAAACATCTCTGACCACCGGTTGGTTGGCAAACAGATAAAAACAATCCCCAAATATGATTGAAGGGACAGAGAGACAACTAGAGCAAACACAGCTCCACTTAGTAGGCTGCAGAACATAAGCATGGGATCTATCACACTTGAGGAGCTGGAAATTTGACAGGACCAATATGACCTTGAAACCATCTACTCCACAATTGCATCAAAAAGTAGCAAATCTACTGTGAGACTGTGTCTGGTTGGGACAGTAAACAGACCCATAGGTCGAGGGTTGGGGCAGTGAAATTCATGTATATTAGGGGAATTACGTTGCTTTTCAGGGACAAAGACTGCCCTGACTGCACAGAATAAATTTCACATTTTAAAAAACTGCTACTTTGAAGGGGACAAAAAGGTGACCAGAGAGTGTGGGACAGGGACAGGGAAACAAAGATGGGCAGTTTGTTTCAGGGTGTTGCATCAGGACTTCAGTCTGGGTTACTAGGGGTGAAACAAAGCAGAATGCACCAATCCAGACACGATGCTGGGAACAGAGGACAGATGGACCTCATAAACAAGCAAAAGCCTGATCACCTGAGGATCGTCTCTAGGGCAGCAGCACGCAGTGACCCTCCCCCAAAGTTACCTTTCAGGCAAAAAGGAGTCGAGAGAATGAATGAATGAACGTGGTCAGTCTTCTGCTAACTGCTGGCACGTCCTTACTGGGCTGCTAATCACGGCGACTTCTTACAGAGTCCTCTAGC
This sequence comes from Paramormyrops kingsleyae, assembly GCF_048594095.1. Lineage (NCBI taxonomy): Eukaryota > Metazoa > Chordata > Actinopteri > Osteoglossiformes > Mormyridae > Paramormyrops > Paramormyrops kingsleyae. The sequence continues at coordinate 34,346,082 of NC_132802.1, forward strand.
GGCATCCGTGATCTTGCGGTGGCTGGCAGGTGAAGCTCCAAAGGCAAAGCTCTCCATATAGCTCATCACCTGTGGCTCCTTTTTCATCTTTAATCAGAACTGTCTGAAGAGACAGGCCAGGAGCCATAAAGGCATCTGCGTGACAAGTTGGCCTGTAGATTCACCCCTTCCCTAAACCAACACAATGTAAGTCTACTGCGTTCCCTTTCCTGGGGACCTTGGCGTGGCAGATCCTGAAGAGGCACACAAGCGCTAAAGAACGTGTTTTTTTTAACGTCCATGCATGTTTTTTTTCAAACGGATGAATCTGATGGAAAAGACAGTACATGCCTGTGCGCACGAGCCCTTCCCCTTGCTGGCAGTCCCTCAGCACCCAATCAGCCCGCTGCATCCTTCGCACGCAGACGACTACCAGGGAGCGTTGTGACATCCGCGTCGGCTGTCACTCTCTCCCGCTCCCGGATGCCTCGCCACGCTCACCTGCGACTGCGACGCGTTCAGCTCAGGAAGTTCCTCATCAGCTGTCAGCGGGGGCGCTGTGGCGACAGACGCCACGGACACGGTCACGATCGATGGTTTCAACGCGTGCCAATCACGGCGCGCTTGCTTGGATGCCCTTCCTACCGACGCAACATCTGGCACTCCAAACGGCTTTGAGTGGTGAGTGGCTGGAAGCCAGCAATGGTGGCTTCGTTAAATCTCCTGTGGGCTGCATCCCTTGGGCAGAAGGTCACCGAACGATCAAAGAGCATCATGTCCTCATCTGCCTGCGGCCTTCTCAGGTTTGTTTTTTTGTTGTTCCTGAATCGTGGGTGGTTTCATGTGTGGCCCGTTTTGCTTCATCTGCATGTGGTTCTGAGCATGCTCTCCAGTGACTGCCTCTGTCCCACTCATGCCATCTCAGCTTTCCAGTCCAATTAGACCCATACGACAGCTAAGCTCCTCAATGCACTTTCAAACTCTCCATCCCCCTTTCCCGTTGCTTTCTGGCAGAACATAGCCCGCGTGCCATGGTGATAAATCTATATAATAACCGCCGCAACACACAGCAAAAAAAGCGCATACTGTACGATTCATCAACTTCGGACGGGGGAAACGGATTGATGGCCCAAGTTATATCAACAGTTAATACATCCCGTTTGGACAGGTTCTCCTCCTCGGATCTCTGCAACACCCTGACTGAGAAGCCATAAATCAGCCAGTGATTTATAGTGGCACCAGCCGTCTTTGTTAGAGAACCAGAGTTGTGAAGTTTGCGGGTTCAAATTGTCACATAGCACGAGGCACAGAGCAAACACATAGGAGCTGGACACCAGGAGTCGGGAGGATTCGGGGTTTAATAAAAAGGAAAACACGGGAAAAGGCAAAACAACCACAATGACGTTAATGACAGAACTAGGGAGACATATTCTAACGCAGATTGAAATACACAGGACTAATGAAAAACAACTCGAAACAGCTGATGACACAGGGATTCCACACGAGGTTAACGAGGGGGCGTGGCACACTGGAGGATCTGACGGGCAGGGTGTGACAGGAATGCTGGATGGGGTGTGGGCTGATGTCAAAATTTCACGGGAAAAGGTTCAAACTTCAGCTATATAATGGCCAGAGGAGTCAAATAAAAATGTCAGATTAGCTAAGAATTGTTATAATAATAGTAATAACTTTCCCCGCATGGTGCGAGATGCTCACCAACACCAGATTCAGGGCTGAGAACTCTGTGAGGCATCACATCATGCTAAATATGGTCTCCTCCTTCCTTATTTTACCGTGGGAACTCCGGCATCTGTGATGAGCCGGTTCTGCGTGGCAGGTTCCCTGTGAGACCCCGAGCAGACGGTTGTTTATGGTCCTGCAGCGCTGGTACACGACTGCTTATCACTCCACACGGCCGGCCTCAATAAAAACAGCCAGGCCTGGATGCGGGCAGGAGAGGCAGAGACAAATGCCCCTCATTACGGAATATTAGTGAGCTCCCCACAGAAAGGAACTCAGCCACCGCCATGGAAGGATTTGATAAGAAGTGGAAGAGGAAAAAAACCTTACATGAGCACTGGATGCCTGTGCTGTGACTCGTTATTCAGGTCCGGGGATTGTTACAGTTTAGGTTCCTCATGACAGAAGCCCACCAGAGGGATTATCTTCTCTGGCATGAGGGAGACAAAATGAAGGAGGCGATACAGGGGACCTTCTTATTTTTTTGGAGAATTAAATGCAGGTTTTTTCTAGTCTCTGTATGGGCCTAACCACCTACCAGTCCTCAAATCTTACAACGGGACAAGTTGCATGAAGTGGAATCATCATTATGTGACCTATTTTTCTTTTTGTAATCCCCCTTACTGATTGGCCAACAAGATTCAAGATTCACAACACTGCACTCATCATTACTACGTGTCATTCACCTGCATTCACCCTCTGTAGTGCTTCCCTAATGGTGAGTCACATGATCATGAGTTTGACCTCATGATTAACCGAGGCAGCCCCATCATCACGCAAGCACAAATCACATCACGGCATCTGAGAGCCAATCAGGATGATCGTCCGTGAGCCCTTTGAGCCAATCAGGATGATCAGCCATGAGCCTGAAAGGCCAGAGGGTCCTGCTGACTGGGCCCAGTTGCCAGGCTCCCAGCCTCTCGGAGACACAACCCCATTCGGCACTTTTACAGTTGATTGAATGGTTTGTCGGACTGGTCATTTATCAGGAAGACGAAGGCAGCTGCAGTGGTACCCCCTCCAACCCCCCCCCCCCCCCCCCCCCCCCCCCAAAGGTCTTATTTCTATTTGTTTAAGTGTTGACGCTAAAGTGTTCCTACAGTGGCTGAAGCGTCCTTGTTGGAAAGCTGTCAGGCGGCAGCATCTGATCCCAGATCTCGTCCAGATTGGTCGGGCACATGCGGTAGCGGGGCCCGTCATACCCGGGCAGGTCTACCCAAGGGCAGCCTGGCTTGGCAGTGGGGGTCGCCGGCATAGCATAAAGGGAGGCACTTCCCAGGTGTCACTTAGGCATCACGTATAGCTTTTTTTCCTTTGCATTTCTGTCCCGAGCAGCTTTAGCTGGGCAGCCGTTCAAAATCATGTGGTGCATCTCCCCCACGTGGTGCGGGCCCGTTTGCCACACTTTGTCTCAGCACGGCCCCCTTCTGCGGCAGCCGATTACTCAGCACAGGAAATTGTAGTCGGTTAAATATTTACGCATCTGTCATCCTGAACACTGCAGCCAAAAGCAGGATTAAGGTGATATAAAGGCCTGTATCAGGGCTGCCATGGGGGGGGGGGGGGCAATGACAGTGCGGGCAGGGGCCCCAGAGCGTTAGCGTCCGCCTCTTGCCATCTGAAGGCCACTTGGTCTCATGCACTCATATCTATATGGGGACTCTCCATTCATATCTATGGCCATAACCCTAATCCCAATACACACACTCACACATGAACACACATGTCCAAACTCTCAAGGACAGTGGCTCAGGGCTTAATTGCCAGTAACACTTTGGAAGAGGATTGAGTGAAAGCCAGGCACAGATAGACCGGATAACAAACAACACTAAATGCCCCTAGTGTTGTGATGCCCCATCCCCCCCCCCCGCCCCCCCAGCACCCCTGAGGGGACAAAACGATGAATGGACTTGGGAAGGCGGCAAATTTATTTGCTCTTGAAAGGAAGGACACAGCCACTTTTAAGTAGCATGGGGTATACAGCACCACACCCCCCCCCACAGAACCTCCATCAACAACAGCCAGGCCACTATCAATATGGGAGGGGGTCAGGGATGATATCACATGTATATGCACGAGCCCCCTCCAGCCTTTCTGTTTACATGTGGAAAGATCTGGGTTCCCTTTCCAGGCTCAGCTATAGATCCCCAGCTGCAATGAGTCAAACCCTGCCCCTTTCCATCTACATGACACACAGTGCCCAGGTCAGGCCATCCATCTACGCTCCCTTACAGACCAGGGCCAAGCAGTCCCCTCCTACGTCGGCTTGGCAACAGGGCCCTCCCTTCCTAAGCGTGACGTCACATTGCAAATAGTCACTGCAGTGGAGCAAGAGGAATCACATGCCCACTGCAATGCATTCTGGGAATCAGCAGGACCTAATACAGTGCCCCTGGCAGCTTTTACCTGTCTATGCATTCACACTGCACTCCTTACTGCATTTACACTATCCAGCACTTTCAGCTTTCAAGAAACACACCCAGACCGAGCTTCACGTGGTTCCACACGTGACAGACGTGCGCATGCTAGTCACAAGCGAATGCCGATCCTCTGTAGGAAGCGAAAGCACAGGAGCCTCTGTAAAAATCAGCCCGCCCTCCCCCTCCCCTCATACAAAGCACCAGGAAACAATCAAGTTAAACCATTAGTGTCATTCAACAGTGAAAAATTCCAATCATGATAAGAGCAATTTCCTGGCAGAGAATTTTCTCAGTTTTCCCAGGAATCAGTCACATCTCTTTCTTCCATTTTTCTCTGCCCCGTCTCCTATTACTGCTTCTCTCTCTCCCTCTCCATCCCTGTCCTCTCCCTCACGCCGAGAGCTCAGGCCACACTGTATTAGCTGTCTGCCGTGGTGAGGGAGACTTAATCACGGTGAGATTAATCACTGCTGACAGGTTCTTCCTGCTCCCTGACACAGGGTCTTGCGTGGGCATGGCCAGGCTCATGGTCACCCTGCATCCCAAAACAAGCCGTCACACAGCACACATCCCATCAGCACCACAGCACCCTCCTGCACCCTAAAACAAACCTTGAGTGACGACCCTGCTACTCCTCAAACTTTTTTTTTCCTAATAAAGTAGCTCTACCCCATTACAGGCCTCTGAAGCCAATCCCCACCCCCACTACCCCCTGCCCCCCAGCACACAAACAATCCATCACTTTACGCCAGACACGGCGGAAGCACTCTGAATGTCCTCCTGAATACGTGTCACTCCATTATCGTCCGCTTTGCTTTCCGCTGGCGGGTCTGAGCCTTTCGGGGGGGGGGGGGGGGGGTGAGGGTCTGACCTTGCCCACATTCCAAATGGGAATCATGATTGAAATAAACTCTGAGCAAAGCAAATGGGAGGCGAAGGAAGATGAAGTAAAGCAGCGCAGTATGAGCCACAGGCCCTCACAGAAGCAGTTTGGGGAGTATCAGTCTCCCTCTGATTTATTTATTTACAGACTTGTTTCACACTCAGGCTACTGGGCACCATGCATTACCGCTCTGGACTGAGCATCTGGCCAAACACATTTAATGGTTTGGAGTTCTGGGCGATTCTTCCGTGCCGACCTGCCGACCCTCTGAGCGCCCATTAGGCTGGGGTCGTGTCACAGAGCCAGAATCCAATCCAACATCCCAAGCGGATTCAGATCCAACTCTGGTCTGGCGTGTCTGACACCCGGCCGCGTCCGTGCCACCAGCAGCCAGCTCCGCTGGAGCTTCTCGAGCATCCCTAGTGGTTCTGACACAAACGGCACATCGAGAAAGTTCCAGAAGCGTGGCGAGAGCGGCACGCAGCATGAGCGCGGTCCCTTGCCGGCAGCAGCCAGAACGCCGGGGGGAGCAGAGTCGGGTCCCACCGAGAGCCAGCAGGAGGGGCCGCCGAGTCGTGCGCTTCGGAGGGGGGGGCTAATACACAAACAGCCCCAAGCAGGCGGAATCAGCCTGAGAGGTTTGTTTGCATCGTCTCTCCCGACGCTCCTTCATTTCCCTAATTAGTCCTCGGATTGGAGGCGTGTGAGGAAGGTAAGCGGCCGCCTGTCGTAAAGAGTGGCAGCTCGCCGGCTGTCCCTGTGCGGGGCTCGTTTCTGACCCCCCCCCCTCACATCCTCTTAAAGTGCAGACCTGCTGTCTCCCGCTCCCCTGCCAGCCTCGGGGCAGAAGACATCCTAATAATTATTTTATAAAAAATTAATTGGCTTAGCCTGTCTGCTAAAGTAATAATAATAATAATAATAATAATAATAATACCTCGTGCCCATAGCTTCCGGGATAGGTTCCGGACCCCCCACGACCCAGAAAGATAAGCGGGTTGGAAAATGGATGGATAATAATAATAATAATAACAATCGTCGTGAGAGGGGTCTGAGGCCCTGGGCTGTGGGCCATCCATGCTGCAGGAGGCACAGCCGGAAAGGCAGGCCTGAAGGCAGCACTGGGGCTAACAGAGCCCCCCCCCAGCCCTACGCTGTACACTCACTCCATGAGGGGCGGCCTGGTGACACAGGTGATATTTGGGTAGCGAAACGGGTTTTAACGATTGGTACGAATCAAAAGGGGAAGCACATTCAAAAACAAACGGGGTATCACGTTGTGGGAGGGGGTGCAAGATCATCCCTTTTCCGGGACTGGGAAAAAACAAAACCCCAGCCCCTAAACCCTCTCCAAGGGGTGTCCACCAGTGCCCCCAACCCCACAGTTTATTTATCCATAATACATGACAATACAAATTAAAGTTAATCTGTGTATAATCATCTCTAAAATCTCAACCAGTAACCCACCAGGAAAGCAAATGAGAGCCAAAACAAAACATGCAGAACTTGGGTAAATTACTGTAATTTTGTTTACTACATTTGCGGTTGCTGTTTGTTACTGGACAGAGAGTAAGTATGACAAACCAATGATACTTACGCACAGAAAGGGCCCTACCATGATCACATCTATTACACATCAAGCAACGCTTCAAGACAAGCTCTTTCTGCGTGTACAGCTCATTTTGACCCTCTTTGTAATTTGCTAATTAAGTTGTGTCCTATATACTGCATTAATATACTGTAAGAAAAATTCCCTGAATGTTCTCAAACATTAATTCTGAGCTATAGTTGTCGTTTACTGACGCTTGCTGAGAATTTACATTTGAAAGTTAGCTTTGATGATTGCATTAGAGAGATAAACAAAATGGCAGCTAATATTTAACACTTATGCTAAAGGGTCCTTCAAAGTAATATAAAAATATTCTTGGTACTGCTCTTCTTACAGTTTCCTGTCCGACAGCTTAAAAACCGGAGAACATCTCCACTTTATAATCCTAGAGCTACAGGAGAATGCCAGGTTCACCAGTATTTTCATTGTAAATTAAAACAATATAAATTCTACCTGCTTCCACAAAACTCTTTCTTGCACTTTGACAATTATTTTGACAAAAGAGTACTTCTTATTAAGTAAAAAGCATAATGTGTATTTTCATTGGAAGTAACATGGCGAAAGGGCACATTGCTCATGAACAGAGCTCCGTACAGAAGCCAGCATCGGGACAGAGCACACTGGCCATTCCAGAGGCTTAAGCACTTAATTTCCAAGCAGCAGAAGGAAATGAACTGAAAGAGAAAGTGTGTCCCACTTTATTGTCATCAATTAGAAAGTGGATTCATTCCGGGATAAAGGCATGACCCTAATTAAAGAACACACCAGAGGCATACTCCTGCCACCCAGCTCCATGTGAAGCACACTGCCTTGCTCCCGTCCAACTTGCATGGATACTTGGCTGCTGGATGGGCGCACACACACACACACACACACACACACACACACAGGTTTGTAATTATATCTTTGTGGGGACTCTACATTCGATTGAGAAAGGAGAAGTATGGGGAAAACTCTAATCCCAGCATGATAACCTGAACCCCTACCCAGCACTAACCATGAAACCATGATGAAACAAAATACAAGACATTAGCCATTATTAGTTTTTTGATTGCATTCACAGGTCTTTGTGGGGACCTGAAAACTGGTCCTCACAACATCAAAATAACAGTTCTTACACACACACACACACACCACTCTCTCCTTGTACATACAGTATAGGGGGCATCATGTTAGGGACAGCAGAGGAGTAATCCAACAAAAAACATTCTCAATTTTCAGTGAAACAGGTGTCTGGGACACCCAGGCTGTGCTAACTCAGACAAGAACTCACAGGCTGTGCTGACTCAGACAGGAACTCATAGGCTGTGCTAACTCTGACAGTGACTCGCAGACTGTGCTGATTTTGATAGTTACTTGCAGGCTGTGCTGACCCTGATAGTGACTCACAGGTTGTGCTGACTCAGACAGTGACTCACAGGTTGTGTTGACTCTGACAGTGACTCACAGACTGTGCTGACTCAGACAGTAACTCACAGACTGTGCTGACTCAGACAGTAACTCACAGGCTGTGCTGACTCTGACAGTGACTCCCAGGCTGCTGACACAGAGATCCATGCCAGAGGGTACCTTCTGCTGCCTGTCCCTCTTCGCTATGCTAGTCAATCACCTGACCGGGGGAGGAGGGTCTGCCTGGCTGTTACTAGGCATCATACAGCACAACGTGGGCATGTTCATGAGCCCAGACTTGGCGTCCACAGGTTTCCACCATGTCTGACCTTTATGATCAAGGTCCAGTCCTTATTGGATGTATATTGTGCGTATATGTTTAAGTGTGCATTTTATGTATTTGCGTCTAACTTTTCTGACGTGGCAGAGGCCTGTAATGTACTTGTGTTTGTATTGAACAGACTGTGAAGACAAATAAAGGTCTATCTATCTATCTATCTATCTATCCCCCCCCCCCCCCCGAGGACTCTGGCAAGGGTCCTCAGGCTCAGGAATGCCTCTGCATATGCAGTGATAACCTTCCCTGTCTTCACACTAATAATAAACCCAGGGGAAAGAAAGATGGAATACATTAATGATTGCTTCTAGCCAGTAGCCCTCGCAAGCTTCCAATTTAAAACTGTTACAATAAAAATAAGTGCGTTTTATTTTTTGCCTGCCCCAGATTGGTTATATTCATTCTTTTTTAAGGTTTGGATTTTATTTCAAAAACCATCCCTAATAACAGCACTCTGAGGGACTTTAATGCGACACGTCAGGCAATAGAAAACAGGTCGCGTGGGTCTCCCAGGTAACTGGCATCCCGGTCAAACACAGCGGTAAGTCTGACACGTGGCAGAGGGGAGTGAGCGAGGCGGGGTAGCGCACCAGGCTGTAATGAAGCGAAAAAAGATGGCCATCAAAAGGAAGGAGGCGCTGTGACTGAAGACGGCACGATAAGGACTGCGGCGATGGCGGTGAACCCGCAGCTGGCCTCAGCGGCCACAAGCCACACTTATTAAAGGGAAAGGCATCCTGCATACTGCCTGTTTTTTCTAGAAAAAGGAGCCTTTCATTTTTAGCTGGCTTTGTTAGTGCTATTGCCAAACTTAAGATTTGAGTCAGGAAAAATAATACCCATGAAATGCACCAAGACCATAAATATATATGCTTATCAGCTTGGCTGCCAGAAGCACTTGCTAAAAAAATGCATGTTTGCTATCCTTTCATAGTGCAAACCAGGGGTCTTCAGTCCTTCAGAAGTCCATTATGCAGCACGTCCCATAATACTGTCTCTTTTTTAGTTTTATTCCCAGATTTTTCCATTTAAAATGAAGCTTGTTTTTAAAGTATTTTAGAGATAAACGTAATAATTGGATCCAGCTAATCTCGCCAGCATTTTCAGCGCTGTCTGGTCGCCAGATGAGGGCCGTGCCCATTCAGTACCTTCCAACCCTCTGTGCCACTAGATTGCACCTCTGAGCTTGCAGGTTCGACAATATCGCACACGAAGGCCATAAGATACGGCACGTCACGGTATACAGTCATCTGGCTCGCTCGTCACTTTCCCAGCATGCTCTGCTAGGAGCAAACTTGGAACAACGATCGAAATGTGACTGTAGGAGTTTGCCAGCCCTGTGGAATCTTCTCTAAGAGGAAGAGCTTGTGAAAAAAAAAACACAGCCAGCCTCACTGAGAAGATGAAGCAGCTCCGGTTCCTCCTGTAGTAGTGTCAACGAGATGGTGTCACCCTCAGACACAGCCAGAACAACCGATAACCATGTTGGAGGAGCCGAGAGGCCTCCCAGGTGGAGCGCGGTGTCATGTCTCCCAGACACGGCAGGCGAGGGGGAATGGGGGTGTTTACGGTAGCTTGCAGCTTGGGGAACATGGCCGGAAAGCCACCACCCCTCATGGGCTAGAGAAGGGCCACCGCCCCCACCCCCAGTCTCTGGTACACTATCACACCACCGCAGCCTGACAGACCGCACCAGGGGTAATCCTGCCACCGGCCTATCTGCTCCCACAAAACCCTTGGGATGAAAGGAGCAAGGTGCTGAAAATGACGCTCTGAGCTGCACATCCCCCCTTTGAGGTCTGCTTCTCCTACTTCCACACAAACACCGGCGATTGTCCCAGAAAGGTTGTTTTTCCCCTCACACCAGTGCGAGCAAGACAAGCCCATCAAAGGAAGCACGTCTAGCAAGCACACACTACATACCGCGATTCCATTCAGGGAGGTTACATAAAACATGTGAAGTATATTGTCTACGCAATGTGTAAATGTGGTATGTGAAGCATACTGTTTATTCAATGTGTAAATGTGGTATGTGAAATATACTGTCTATTAAATGTGTAAATGTGGTATGTGAAGCATACAGTACTGTCTATTAAATGTGGTATGTGAAGTATACTGTCGATTCAATGTGTAAATGTGGTATGTGAAGCATACTGTCTATGCAATGTGTAAATGTGGTATGTGAAGCATATTGTCTATTCAATGTGTAAATGTGGTACTGTATGTGAAGTGTACTGTCTATGCAATATGTAAATGTGATATGTGAAGCATACTGTCTATTCAATGTGTAAATGTGGTATGTGAAGTATACTGTCTATTAAATGTGCTATGTGAAGTATACTGTCTATTCAATGTGTAAATGTGCTATGTGAAGTATACTGTCTATTCAGTGTGTAAATGTAGCACAATAGGGCTCAGGGAGACCACATTTCATCCCAGATATATACATTTACTGTATAGGCTGACAATAAAGCTCTCGATTCTCCTGAATCTCTAACTTGGTGAAGTCGGTTTCTTTTTAAATTTCTTTTGAATTGACTATTGTTATTCGGACCATACAGTAAAGAGTGCACAACTGAACGAAAATGGGCTCGATGTATGACCGTAGACATAATGACACCCCCATCCACCTGTTTGATTAGCATTAGGCAGTTCACATGTACTGATAGCAGTGCGGGGGCTCTCCATCTCAGAGGGTAAGTGACGTAATTCTCTGGCCTGATCTCTGCTTTTCGAGGGTATATGTATGAGTGTGTGTCCCCACCCCCACCCTACCCAATGTGGCTGCTCCTGATGCAAGACCGCTGTGCTGTCTGGCCACTTTCCCGTTCCCGCCAAAAAAGTTAATCTTTGTTTTGTTGTGTGGCCTTGAGGATTAGTCCTCTCCCCATGTTTAGCTCACCTTGCCCCATCCCTGCTCCCTGAAAATGGAAGGGAAAACAAAAATAAAGCCCCTTTTGCCGAAAGCCTTGCATCCCGCAACACAAGCTGGCTTTCCAACATTGAAATGCAGGCGAACGTGGACCGAATGTTTTTTATTTTATTTTTATTTTTTATTTAGGAGGTAATCAAAAAATATAGGTGGCTTCTCCTACAGATACAAAAAGTAAACCATTACCCATGTACGTGTACCATAGTTATCTGTATTCCAGGAAGAGAGCTGAAACACTTGCTGGATTTGCGTGAGAGGTTGTCCTTGAGTGAGTCGGCCCTGTAGCCAGCAGGCAAAACCCAAGTGTGCTGGTACCAGAGCCTGAGTGACAGCCGCATCGCGTGCGGGAGTGTCACTGTCACGTCAGGGTTGGGGGGCACGTGCTAAGAGGCGGACCGGTCCTGTCACAGCAGGGCCCAAGAGTGGGGGCCTGAATGTCAATATGATGAAACCTGAACTTCATACAGAAGGGCTGGGGGGGTCAACTCACGGGTCTCTGATGGGTCCCCAACGCTTCTGAACATGGTGCCAGGGCAAAAACTCACACGAAGGTGACAAAGGGGGCCATCAGAGGGCAGGGGCAGATGCACCGAGGAACGTCACCGACGCCCAGCCTCTGATGGGGGCATGTGAACAAGTCGGGCTGCTTTGAAAAAGCCGATTACAGGTAAACAGTAGCATGGCGAATGAGAGCGAGGTGAACTCAGCTCTTTCACAGCAGAATAATAAGTGTCTGAACAGAAAACAGAGCGACTAAAATCAGCGGATGACTCCTTGGATACTTGTGATAAGAGGGGCACAGCACATTGGATGAGAAGTCCTTTGAAGTCCGGAAAAATCTGGGAGTCATTCTGCCAGGAGGCCAGCTGAGTAAAATAAACATTGTAAGTTTGCTACACTGTGCTGCGCCCCCAACCCCCCCCCCCCCCCCACACCCCCAAGTTGGATTCAGTGCATTATTTATCTGCAATGACGTGCATCGCTTATATAATGGGGAGCCTAATTACACTTAAGTGTCTCTCATGTAAAATGTCAATAGGCCAATTGCTCTTCAGAATGATCGTTAAGGGTGCATCCGCTTAGAAAAACAGTGGCAAGACGTATGGAGTCACCCAGACGCAAGATTAAAAAAGGCGAGCTGCATCAGGTCTCCCCCCCCCCCCCCCGCTGTCAGCGGCAGGTGGATAGAGAAAAGGGTCTGTGAAGAGCTTGACAGCAGAGTGTGCATGTGGATGACTGGACAGCAGCATGGCTTGGGGCACCTGATAGTGCCCCTAGTGGCTCGGAGAGGTAACAGCACACCGGCATACCATCTTAAACACTGTGGATCAGTCTGCAGTGACATTGTGCTTTTGGTGTGTTACTCTGCAAAGCCCGGACTGGAGCCTGGTACACATATGTCAGGAAAGACATTAAGGAGAAAATTTCACTACGAATCTCCAGCGAGCGTCACATGACCGATCCCTTCCCCTAATCCTACCCACGGTCCGAATCTTAATCTCTCTCCATCCCAACTACGGAGGAAAATGTTCACGCAAGACCCATCTGCGTGTGGCAAACAGGCCTTCCTAATGAGGTGTGCCGTGGGGGGGCGGGGAGGGGTGTGTGGCGTGACATGGCACGGCAGCCAGCTTCGCAGTGTGACGGCGTAATGGCACAAAATGGCAGCGCGCCGCTTTTCCACCGGCCGCTCTCCAGCAAGCTGGCCGTTTCTATAGCAACATCGTTTATGGGCAGAGAAAGGAAAATGGCTAAAAACACTTTATACCTTGGAACAAAGGCTCTAGCTTTTTTTATATTAGGACAGCATGGCATGTAATTATGCAGTCGTCAGAGCAAATGATGGCTAATTTCTTTCTGTCCGGCTACCGAAAGACTAATGTTCCGGCCCATTCTGCAGCGGTTACAGACGAGTGATGCCAGACACTGATGGGAACAACCAGGCGGCTCCCCAAAGTGGCTGTGGCCCCTCAGAAGCTACAAGGGGGGACGACGACCAGAGATTAATCTGGTGTTAGCACTGTGCTAAAACTTTAGGGGGAGGGGCAGCTTTAGGGGGGCATGTCAAATGGTGGAAAATACTGTGTGGTGTATCATGTACTAGAAACAGAGATAATTTACCATTATTGTTGTGTTTAAACATATTTATAAACAATGTACATGTCATTCAGAAAGCCAAGTGCATCACTGCTGGTGGCTTCATGGGCTAGAGCCAGTAGTGATGACTTCTCCTTTTTTGGTATCCAATGACATCCCCAGAGCCGTTAAGTTACAGCTGGAAGGTAAGTACCAGGTTATGGTGTCAGACTTGCAACTTACCCCAGGATACAGAGGGCAGGGGACACCCTGGATGGGATGCAGTGGGGCACAAACCTGCTGCCAGTGCATAATGACTTTACATTGTATTTTATTCTGTGGAAAACAAAAGATCGATCTGCGGGAGAATAATGAATAATAAACATGTGGCGGGCAGGTACTGTGAGACCTATTCTAAGTGGTGAATGAGTCGAGGAAATCCCTCGTCATCCATTACGGTAATAGGCTGATCATCTAATGCAATCAGCTCCATTATTTTGGTAGCCTAGTTAAGTTATTAGCTCTGCTGCAGCTAACTTTAAATACTGATAAAGTTTAAGTCAGCCGGCAATATCGGCCAAGACTGACACATCGGGCCGATGCCGCTACCTTGATTTTTAAAGAATATCATCTGATACCAATATGTAAACTAATATATTGTGCATCTCTACCACTTCACCTAACTGCATGTTTTTGTATTGCATAAGGAAACCCATTGCAAGTTCAGGGAGAACCTATAGGGGGCAGTGTGTGCCTGTGACTGTAAGGTTACCAGCTCAAATGTCATGCCTGACAGAGTGATGTCACCGCTGAACCCTTAAACAAGTCCCGTAACCCAAACTGCTCCAGGGACTGACTGGCGCTGCTCCCTGATCCTCACCTGTATGTGACTTTAGATTAAAGAATCTGCTAAGTAAGTAAATGTAATGCTTACAGAGACGGGACTCAAACCCCCAACCCATTAAGTGCAAGGCCACCATGCTATACCAGCCATATACTCACACTTGAAAATTTTGCATTAGTATCACTGTAATGAATGATTTGGTAACGGTAACATACACATTCCCGGCATTTATTTGATTGTGACAGGAAATGACTCTATGAAACTATTACAAAAACAATCCCAACAGCACCCTTCTCTGAACCAGACACGTGCTTGCGGAAAAAAAAAGACCAGACAAATCACACTTTCGACAAACTGTGAAGCCATGAACAGATTCAAACCCAAATTAAGGCTTTCCACAATTTCTGCCTCTGCCAGCAGTAATAGCAGTCCAAGAGGGAAATCTGCATAATTATTTTGCAAGTGACCTGTGACAGCTGCTACCAGCACCTTGAACATTAAATATTTTGACATTTTAGAAAGTTCATTTAGCAGATTGTGAATAATATGCAATTTCTACTAAAAGGGGAAGGACTGTTTTCAGCCGGCGAGACAGACTGTTGGCCCCATGCACTCGTTGAGTAGAATTTTCTATTATCTACAGAAAGGCAGCAATTTTCCTCAGCCTCACACTCTGCTAAAGTAAAAACCGAATATTAAACACCACTGATTGGAAAGCTCAACATATGCCCGGTCCATTAAGACAGCAGCAAAGCTGATATTTTCTCCAACTGAAAAAAACCAGTGATGTAAAATTGATTTTCACAAAGTTCTGAGGGATTTATTCAACTCCGTTGATTATAGGGTGGATTCTCGAAGCGATATTAGGGTAGTCTGCAAGACAGACCACACAAGTCCACGCAGACGTACCATCACGAATGCTCACGCATTAAGGGGTCATTCCCCAACATGTCTTTATACTCTGAAATTTTAAAAAATTAACATACAGGTTTTTTTTTTTTTGAATACACCAGAAATTCATAACAATTTCAAAAGATTACTCACCCCAAAGCCACCAAAAGAAAATGAATTTTAAAATTTTAAATAAGGTAAAAAGCAATCCTTCCACTAAGTGCATATTAAATACAAGTAGTAATCATTTTCAGTTCCACATTGATAGTGACTGTCTTATTCAGTTGCAACGAAATCATTAAATTTTCCATAATGGATTTATTATTTTCGAACGCATATCGAAACTCCATTTAATTGTACAATATTGCGGTTGAAGAGCTTTGTAACAATTCGATAAACTTACTGCACTAATTTTTTAATTATACCACAGCACTGAAGAGGAAAATAAGTTCCGTAGGTTTAAATGAACATATAAAAAAATCACTCTGGAGGCATAGACCCTATACTGGATAAATGGTAGGAAGATGGATGGATGGATGGATGGATAGATACTATATATAGTATATATGCGAACTATCAGGATATAGATTATGTGTCTTTGTGCATTTGCCTTGGATACAATGGCAGCCCTGGAATAAACTCCAGCTTAGTGAAGTGCATGACGTATATATATATATATTTTTTGTTAAAACGGGATCACAGGGTGCTTTATTTCAGGGTGTTTAAATACCATCCTGCTCTTTGGGAGTTCCCTCAATGGAAAGCTCACATACCAAAGTGCCAATTGTCAGAACTCTTTTATAACTATATAACGCTATATAATGATAATTGTAGCTAATCACATTTGTAGCTGTTTGTAATCGTTATATTACTTACTTCAACATTAATGCTTTGTGTAATTTAGTCCTTCCATGTATATAAATACTGCATGTAAAATCTTCTGTAGCTAAGCAAATAAATAGCACACTGTCTCCTGAAAAAGACAGGAACATACAACTTGAATACAGTATTAAAAGACTAAAAGCAGAAAATCAGACAATAAAATGACTCTCTGAAGTGAACAATCAATCCACTGTTCCAGACAAAACCGTCTTTTCTTAAAAAATTGATGTGCTGCTAGAAGGATGACCATGCCGGCCTGTGAATCCATACTGCAGCTCTTGTATGTTCTCAGCCTGAATTTAGCACAAAGCTTTGCTGTTACTAAGAACTCAGATAATTAAAGAATTTCCTATCGCTTATTTATCTGATTACAGGCATTTTCTAAGAATCTAGAAGCAGTGACATTTCCTCTGGTCAAAAATGTGAAGTATAAGTAAAGAGCAAGATGTGTTACCTTTGCCCATATACAATAAAGTCTATAACAAAGGGTCATACACCATCTTATATCCTTTATATCACAATAAGCAAGTGCGCACCCTTAAGGAAGTTGGCTTCTGACTGCAAAGATCATCCAAAGAGACACTACAAGCCATGATGACTGTCAAGTCATGGGTTACAATGAGATAATGCTATCGGACGACACAGGCAGGGCAGGAGAGTTACAAGGGGCTCATAAAATGTGCCGCAGCCATCAGGCCAGGCCAAAAACAGAACACACATGCTCTGGTGGACCCAGCCTTTCTAATGTGAGCATCAGAGGACTGGGCTGACCCTGGTGGAAAGCGTGCCACTCTTACGTGTCTCTGGACTATCTGGCGAGTCCCCGGCTCGCTGGCTGGCCAATGCGTGGCTGGCGCCGGTGCCCTGGGGGGGGAGGCTGTGATCTGTCACTGGCAGCAAGGCGAGACACACTGACTGACAATCAGACGCCTTCCAGCAGTGGCACCTCAGACAGGCTTAAAGCAAATGAACACGGTAATGCCTGCTGTGCCTAAAAACAGAAGAGCTTATTGTTTACATAATGATTTACGTCTGTACATTTGACACAAGCAGCCGACTCTCATCAACAACATTTTTCAGGTTATAATGCCTGTATATGAAATATAGATTACAAAAAAAAACACAGAGTGCCCAGGAATTATGACTGCCATTTAAACTGTAAAATGTAATGTATCTAACAAGGATTCGTTCCATTTAAGAGCAGCTATCAAAACATTTTATATTCCTGCACTAGTTCTTTTTATGGCTAATATCCTCGCATCCTTGCTTTTAAGTGTGGTTTCTATTTGTCATATATGGGGCCCTCAAGGTGAGTAATATTTCTGCCATTTGCTTTTAATGGAAATGGTAATATGTCATTCCTGAGCTGTTTATTAACACGCACACACAGGAAAACATGTCATATAAGCAACAGGGTTGTGGTTTGATTCCTGCCCTGTAGTGTTGCGCCGGTCGTCTTTTTTTAACACCAGCCCCAACCCGACCCGTCAGGAGATCCAAACCGCCCCGCCCAACCCGCGAAAATACACGTGGATAATGACCCAAAACCCGGAAAAAAAACACCAGTGCGCCTGTGTTGCCATGGAACCTACCAATGAAGTGTCATTTGTGACGCTGTAACCCATAGATGACATAGATTTGTGCTAGATTCGCATTGAACAGGGTTCCCCCAGTTCTGGCATAATACATTTCCATGACTTTTCCAGTAACACAAGAAAAATTTCAAAAACCCACAAGTTTGCTTTGATTTGATGATCATGCAGTTTCAGATAGGGCCTATTAATTGTCCTGACCCGATCGTCCGCTCCTTCCGTGTGCCACGCCCCCTCGTTAACCCCGTGTGGAATCCCCGTGTGATCAGCTGTTTCTGGTTGTTGTCATTATAGTCCTCTGTATTTAGTCCGCGTTTCAGTTTGTTTCCCCAGTCCGGTCATTGTAGTATCACTGTGTGTTTTCTTGCCTGCCCTCCCCCCTCCCCCCCCACCCCACCCCCCACTCCATATTCCCAGATTTCCTGACTGTCGCTCCTCTGTCTCCGCTCCGCGTCCCGCATACGGCATGATAATAATACTACAATTTTCGGTACGATAATAGGCAATCTGCTTACCTAATAAACACAGATGGTGGACAACTTTCGCCAATGTGCAAATAGCGTTCAATTATTAAGAAAATTAATCCCAAAATTAAAATTATACGTACCTTATGATTGGTGGAGGCAAACGGAGTCAAACACGGGAAACTGTGATCAAGAAAATTCAAATACGTGCAAAAAAATAATTAAAACCATAAAACAGGAATAGCGAGCAAAAAAGCAGCGATCTCAAATACGCGAAATCTGCGTGGAAACGGATGTTTACCGAGGTAGTTAACTATTGACTTCCACGATCGTACATTTCTGTTAGCGCGTTGCGGAACGAAGCGGGAAACAAAAATGAACGAGGCTAGTTTCCAAAACTTTTCCTCTCTATCCAAGAATTCCGAATTATTTTTCCAGGGCCTGGAAAAATAATTTTAAAATTCCAAAACTTTTCCAGGTTTTCCATGACCGCGGGTACCTTGATTGAAGATGATGACACAATTTCATGCAAGATTAACTGTGTGCCAAGCAATAACAAAGAAACCGAAAGATCGATTTTTACGTCGTTATTTATTGAAGGGTTGCGGAAAATTGCACGCAAAACATCTCTTACACACACAAACGCACACAAGCGCGCATGTATGCAAAACGCACTAGTTGTCAAAAACTGTAACATCTGATGTAACATCAGATCTGAGAACTCTATCAGATTTGAATGAACTTAGTAGAACTTAGGTCTTCTTTTAACTTAATTTTGTCTAAAATGAAGTAGAGCAGAGCATACCTAACCGTGATATTTCACCAAACTAGTAGCTTATCCTACAAATTGAAAACTCCAAAATTAAAAAATATACGCCGACCGCCGTTTACAACACGTTTTGATCGATAATGAAATGCGTTTTGTATGTTTTTGACCCGCTCGCCCGCCCGCACCCACGATATTTTAAAAATGTCTGCCCTAAAACCGCCCTCACGGGTCGACCCGCGCATCACTACTGCCCTGGCTCTGAGCATGTGGGGATGCACCTGTAGAAATGCTGACTCATAATGGGAGGGGTAGGATGTGTGTAATGTTGAGTGTCTATCTTGATAACAATCTAAACAACCAATCCCATTGAGCAGCTACGTGTTTTAATGATTTTTATGGTAACACTTTCCATGTATGCCATACCTATAAGAATCTATGGACTGCATTTATAAAAAGGCATAACACATTATAGCCATGTGTATTACACATTATGAATGTTTTATAAAGCTCTCATCTATAATGCACTATAGATACCTTTATAATGCAGGATAAAGCATCCTTAATTCTTATACCGACCACAATAGATGAGAGCTTCATTGGAGCTTAAGAAGTATTATAATCAATAGTGTAATGCCTTATGACTGTCAATAGAAGATGCTGTAATTATAGTGCATTATGAAGGTATCTATAATGCATTATAGATGGCATGTTTAAGTAAAGTGTTGCCATTTTGCCACATATGACATGGCGAATCATGGGTGTGCGTTTTAAATTAACTGAGGATTTCCTTTGTATGGTCCATCACAGAACTACCGAAACCTCACTGCTCATCTGCTTATGGGAAAAGAGGCCAGAAGAGACCCCCAAAAATGAATCAGCACTTGCTGCCCTAGAGCGGGCACCACTGTTGAAGTTAATATAGAAGTAGGACATAGAAAATTCCTCATGGTTCTTACTACTTAGAACAACGGCTTTCAAACCCAGGGGCCTCTGGGATGCACGTATGTAGGTAAGTCTACGTACTGCTGACTATCAAAGACTGACAGTGTAAATAAAAATGCAGCTTTGGTACTGCTCGTTTTCTTGGCCGTACACCCTGGTACAGGCCTGGGCGATTTTTTGCCATAGGGGGGCAGGCCTGAGTGTCACCACAACAGCAGGGGCCACTTTTTATGATGATTTCCAAGTCCTTTGAAAGCTACAATAACAAACTTTTTTTAGATTGTGCTTTGTGTTTATTAATGTGTGGGCAAGAATCTGTTCATCTTCATAGACATAAAACTTTACTTACTTTTCTGATGATCATGCAGGCCAGTAAAAATAGTTCCAGTCAGGAAAAATAACTCAGATTAAATATATGTTTGGTTGATTAAATGCAATCATTATTTGGTGACTGACTAACCACCATTGCTCTTTGAAATCGAGAAAATATGAAATTAAATTTGACTATATATATATATATATATGCGCCTCACATTATGTTGATGTTCTATTCCAAAGCATGCTGTCACACACCCTCTCTGGACTGGTGACTCATGTGCCAACCCCCTGAAAGGAAATAAAATCCTGGGGAAGAATGTGGCCGCGCTTGCAGCCGGGTGAATTCTGCCACACTTTCTGTTTATAGCCCATAATGATTAACTAGACCTGGGGATGGCGAAGCATAGCGCTCCAAAGCACCCAAACAAATTTGTGCAGAAGACACAGCCAGGACCTGAGCAAGTGGCAGCTCTGAGGTGCAGCCCTGCTCTCCTACCTGCTCTGATGAGCAGTACTGCAGAGGTGACCACTGCTGACTCCAAGACGGGGCAGACATGGGGCTGCAGCCTGCATGAAGGGGCATGAAGGACAGCTCCCTGGGATCTGACCTGCGCAGCTACAGTGGTCTAGCAGCTGCACTGAGTCTTTGAGCACAGTACTTCGGTGCATGTTCAGTAACAGTCAAAAGTTTGGACGCGCGAACACATCTAGGAGAGTGAGAAGAGGTAGTGATGCATGACTTGGCTAAACACGGCAGAAATCATTTTGGAGGAGTTTAACCAGAGAGTACAAGTGGCCAATAAGAGCTCAGTATGTATGTGGGACCTCAGTCAGGTGGCCGCCTCATGAAACCAGCATAGATCCAATACATGCCGGGAATGTGTATGATACCTTTAGTAATCATTCATTACAGTGACACTAATGTAAACTTTATAACTTTTGTAATGTTTGCGTATATCGCTGGTAAGGCATGGTGGCATTACGCTTAATGAGTTGGGGGTTTGAGTCCCGTCTCTGTATGTGTGGAGTCTGCATTACATTTACTTGCTTAGCAGATTTTTTTAATCCAAAGCCTCATACAGCTGAGGATCAGGGAGCAGCGCCAGTCAGTCCCTGGAGTAACTGGGGTTAAAGTCTTTGCTCAAGGGCCTAATGGTGGGATCACTCTGCCGACCACAGGATTTAAACCAGCAACCTTCTGAGTCCCAACCCATACAGTACAAAATTTTTTGGTTTAATACTTTTTCAGGACAATTCCATATATGTTATTTTATATTGATTATATTTTATATTGATGTGTCTATAATTATTACAAATTGTAGAGAATAGTACAAATTAACCTTTCCATGGGTAGGTGTATCTAAACTTTCGACTGGTGCTGTAGAAGACATTAGAAATGGATCCGGGAAATGAACTGGTATCCCGTCCAGGGTGATCTCCCAGCTTTGTGAGAGTGGCTACACTGCAAAAGTACAGATGGATGGATGGATGGATGGATGTGTAGAAGGATTTCTTTCACAAACAGCTCTGTTTGGTTTGCAGAATAAGTATCAGCAGTCCCTGTCTTTCCCTTAACTGACCTGCCTGATTTCAAACATGTACAGTAAAATAAATTATAACTTCTTCTAATTTCAGTCCCCATAGAGACTTCAGGCTTTTAAAAAATGTATTTCCCTCTTAGGATCCTTGGACAGAGTCTGCACTGCTGCCGTCTCCCTACCGCGTGCAGAATGTTAAAGGTTGCCATTTTCACCCATGGCAATTGTTCATTCCACAACAGATGGATGAATGGGTGGATTACAGACTTATTCAGTGTGTGAGGTATGCTACGCGCTGTGGCATCCATGAACAGCGGCATGAAATGCCCTATTCTAAGACAAGGGTGTAGTCTTCTAGTTTCGGCTGGTAACTACTTAATCCAGGTGACCTCTGACCTCAGCGCATACATAACCACAAACACTAGCAACAATGTAACTTGATGTATAACTGAGTCAAACACAACTTCATGGGAATTTCGGATTTTTAAGGTCGACCAAGAGGATGCAAATGGGAACAAGAAATATGACACTATATTCTGTCTTCTACATTCTTATGCCCTTTCAAATGAATGTAGACCAGTGTTTACCAATACGGTCCACGGGGACCCACAGACAAGTCCACGTTTTTGCAAAAACATGGACTGCATGGTAGGGAGCTCAGAGGGAGCAAAAATATGGACTGCGTGGTAGGGAGCTCAGAGGGAGCAAAAACATGGACTGCGTGGTAGGGAGCTCAATATGTGTGATTCGATTCACATGCCCACCCATGCTGTCCCTCTGCCTCAGTCCTATGCCTTCTGGGACAGGTTTCTGGCTCACTGTCACCCAGAATGGCAGAAGCACTGTTCTGACTGGGCGCCTGCAGCCACCCCTCCCCCCCCCCCACGTGCTTTTATGGCAAATACTGCTGTTGGCTACAAAGCTCAGTTACTGCACCAATTCCAGGGCCCTCTACATGCACAGTAACTGTCAGCAGCTACATAAAAACATAATCAGCAGGTCAGACCAATATATGGTTATATGTGTTTATTTCCATGAAGTAACAAGCAGTCTCTATGTAACTGGCAAATGCAGACAACAGAGCACCTCAAACAGAGACAGAATTTCAGGCAGTAACGCAGCTGACCGTTGGGCAGCTGTGTGTATCTTTGATTTTTCTGCAAGGGAATGCCAGAGCCAGCAAGTTAGCCAGCTTGCCACCGACACCCAGTACCTCATAAGCAGCTCGAAGATGGCTGCGAGGATAAAGTTGCACTCGTCGCTTCTACCCTTTTTATTTCCTGTACAGTTTCAGCATTAGCTAAACTATGGTGACAATTCATGACATCATAATGAACCCCAGGGTCCAAGGTTATGGGTTTAAATCATAAAGCTTATGCTGTCTTTATAACAGACATGCTTCACGTAAAAAAAAAAAACTACACGAAACAGTATTTTAAAATCAGTCGGAATACTTTTATTACCCCGGTGGAAAGGGCGATTATTTTATAGGTTTTAAATTCAGATTTTGATGACGTGGGTAAACACTCCCATTTCCCTCTCGCCCACCCCCCCCCCCATCTCTGTTCCTCATCTCCATCCATCTGCAGCAGCTGTCTGCTGTTTCAGGAGGGACAGGGTGAGTCTCCCGCCCAAAGCTCAATGAGCCGTGCTTCAGACACTTGTTTTTGCCACAAAAAAAACTTCTGTTAACAACGAACGTGATGATGCCGTGTTGACAGAGGACAGCGGAAGCTGCCGGCCTCTGAGGTCTCAAACCTTTCCTAATTGATCACATACGTAAGGCGTTTTGTCTTTTTCTTCTTTTTTGTCTTTGCTTTCTGCCATCAAAGCATAATTGAAGGTAAAATACCCCACTTTCCACCGACTAGATGAGATTGTGTGAATTCTGTGCGTGTGTATGTGTGTTGTGAGAATGTGCTGATGTAGAAGCTGACAGGAGAAACCTCAAGAGGGAGAGATTATGTGAGCTTATAGCTTGGGTGTGTGACTGCACATGTGTGTGTGTGTGTGTGTGTGTGTGTGTGGATTATGTTAATATTACATTGTGGGGACCAAATGTCCACCACAATGTGATAATAACCTGTTATTTTGACATTGCGGGGACCATTTTTCAGGTCCCCACAAAGATCTGTACATGCAATCAAAAAAGTGAAAATGCCAAAAGTGTTTGGTTTGGTTATTTATGATTAAGGTTAGGGCTGGGTAGGGATTAAGGTCGTCAAGTTGGGATTAGAGTTCTCCCCACAGAAATGAATGGCGAGTCCTCACAAAGATATGATTACGTGTGTGTGTGTGTGTGTGCTCTTGGTGATGGGATAACCAGTGTTGACTCATCTCTGCCTCCTTCAGCTTTAATGAGGCATGTCAGAGATGACCAGATCGTGTTGCATCACCCGAGCCACAAAAAGCAGGGCCTTGCTGGAATCAGGGGGCACTATTGCCCAGAGGCATGAAGTTCTGGCCCAAAGAAGGCAAGAGAATTCTGCCTGAAAGATTCAGGAACATTATATCTGGGACATTGTAAATAAGCATCCATTTGTTCACAATTAACTCCACTGAGGGTAATAATAATGAGTACGTTTTAGCTATGTAGCATACAAAGTGCTTTCAAGTGCAAAGATTAGTGAAAACAAGTGAAGATAAAAAAAAACAGGCAAAAAACATAAACACATTATGGACAAAAATATGGGGCGGTGTGTAGCTCAGCAGGACAGGAGTTTGTGTCCAGTAGGCTGTTGTTTTGACTCCCTTGGCCATCAGCATAATTATGTCACCATTGGGGCCTTGAGTAAGGTCTTGAACCTCAAAAACTGCTCCAGGGGTGTCACAAAAAGTCTGACCCTGCCCTCCCAACTGAATCTTTGCTCTCTCATCTGTAAGCGTGTCTCATAGGACAGTAAGATGGGATATGCAAAAATGTAAGAATGTCTATGTGCCTGTGCTTCTTCAATGGTGAATAAAGTATCTTCCTTTAAAAAGAAGTAAAAGGACAAAAACAGCAATAATGCCACAACCTGCTTGCGAGAGTATGCAGTAAAAATACAAGGTGGTTAAATGCAAACTTTAACAGGTGTTTTTAAATGCATCCACGGTGTGCAAATTTTTAAGATGGTCCTGGAGAGAATGCTATAGCTGTAGGCCATAGTAACTGAATGCTAACTCTCCACATTTTGAGCAGATTGGGCCGCCAACCAGCTGATTACTCTTAGATAAGCTAACTGCTCTACCCATCTGCCTTCCAACACACATACACACAAAATCATTAAAAATTGGCAATTTAGTCTAAATGTCAAACATGGAGGTGCAAAGTAGGGTTGGGTGATAGGTGATATGACCTCAAATAAATATCACGATTAATTGAACATTTTACCTTGACTACGATTAATGAACTATAAGTTTTTTTATTATTTTATTTTTATATTTCATATTTCATTGACAATGTTTCTACTGTAAATATGCTCAACTATTAAAGCTGGGATTTTTTTTCTAATGAAAGACGGTATATCAATGATTTTAAAATAAACACACAGATGAACCATTTGTGATTATTTATCGAATATTTCGAAGAACTATAATCAAAGTACAAATTGCTTGAAATGAAAATGTCTTATGAAAAAGGTCACATTTTAGTTTTAATTTTAAAAAGCAAGTTCCCTAAAAAGCAGAAAATAGTTTGCATTTCTTGCAAACAAAATAAACCATTTATATTTATCACGTCCATCTGGGTGAAACTGATTACTATAAGCGGATGATCATTGTAACTGATTTTCTTCTTCTTTGTCACAGACAGATTACCATCTAATTGACATTTGTGAATTTATTACATGAATATAAGGTAATAGGATGGACAGTGTCGCTATTTAATGAATTTTATTGACTCTTTCAAAATACAGTACAGCTATTTCAAATGCTTGTCAAGTAACAGTACTGCTCAGATTAAATAACTGAACTGTGTATATAATTCAAATATGCTGTAATACAGTGCAGTACTGTACATAAAACATAGCTTATTGTAGTTTTGCTACTGCATCTCGTTAGCTGGTTTTTGGCAGCTAATCATGAATTTGATGAGTCTACATTTGTAAATGTGAGAAAATGACTTTCTTTTTCCCCGTCATGTTTTCCGTGCATGCAGCATTAGCCTCAGGTAGCTAGCCAGAGGCAGACGGGTTACTCTAGGCAAAGTAGGCAAGCAAAAAAACAAAGAATTACCGTAGTTTTAATTTTTTCATGTGTTGTTATGTATAAAAAGAACCAAAATGAACACTATAAGCGGATTACTTGATTGCTATAAGCAAATTATTTAAGCAATATTTGTACAGGGATGATTCTGTCCCAAACTTTCCATATAAACAATTTTCAATGTATTTTCAATATTGCTAATGTTGAAACCAATCGGTGGTATCACCTTTGGTAGCTGAAACTGTTTTTCCACATTGTTTACATTTCACCTCTTTTTGTTCGGTGTCTTCTTCACTAAAGCCACGATGTGTCCAAACGACAGACACAGCGTTTTTCTTTGATACAAGCTGCTGGAGTTGCTCAGTCGGCTCGATGTTTGAGTTCTCCTCCATGCTGCTTCCATTTCGCAAACTGGACTGGGCAGAGTCACGTGACAGCAGGCGTGGTAATATGTTTTCAAGGGAACAGTACATGAACACACACTGGGGAAAGTATTAACAGATTTTTTGTTAAGTATTAACCGAATAAAAAAAAACAACAGCGACAATGAAGTAGCTGACATGGGCAACATTACATGGATTAGAGATTCTGATAGCCCTAGTGCAAAGCACCTCACTACCCACAGAATGAGCATCCCACCCCCTGCAAGAAATATAGATTTAACAACCATTTACCAACCATGTCAAGATTGGGAGGAGACAAACTATGAAGATATTTAAAACTATCTGAAGGATTTTAAAATCAGTTCTGAAAGATAAAGTGGAGCGTTTTAAAGGATCGATGACACTTGATCCCTACTGAAAGTACATCAATATTCTAGCAGCTTCTTTCTGATCTCATTGTAACTTCTCTTAGGTAGGCCTGGTAACAGAGAATAGCTACAGTGTAATCCAGTTAGCATAGAGCCATACGCCATTCACTACAATGGAGAGCATGTCCTAACCCTAATAATAATAATAATAACTTATTATTATTATTACTATTATTATTATTATTATTAGTAGTAGTAGTAGTAGTAGTAGTAGTACAATACATACAGTACCGTACTGTACGGTACCTCGAGCCAACGTGTCGCTGAAGCCGTGCAGCGTTTTCATGAGCATCACAAAGTAGTGCGTACGTTTGTTATTACGAATCGTTGTTCATGTTGCTTATATTTTTTATATTGTTTATATTTTTTATATAATAGGCTTTATGGCAGTCCGTTAGTAAGTCGGACAGTATTGGCTCTGGAACTGCCTGTATTCTGAAAATGGTAATCTGCAGCATTAGTAATGTGCTTCTTAGACTAAGATTTAGACAAGATCCAAAGTGACACTGCTGTCAAAAGTGACTAAATTCTTGACATGACCTTTGTTCTTTACAAGAAGAGTCTCCAGATAAGCCAGCTTACTTCAGTTCACCTTCTGTATCAATAACACCAATTTCGGTTTTTCCTTTACTGAGTTGAAGAAAGTTCTGAGATGTCCAAATGCCATCAGCACAATGAAACAGGCAGCTGATGGACCTTAGAGCATCCCACACCAGGTATGGGCCCTTGTAGTCTGCAATACTGATGGAAGATGATGTTGTATTTTTGTAATTATTCTCGCCGGTAGGAGCATATAGATCTTACAGTTCCCACAATTGAGACCTGGGGGTCTTCACATTATAAGATGTGTCTATAAGAGTATCTGCCATAATAATCCAAGCCAGTTAGGATCTGATCCAGTCTAATGAGGATACGACAAGTTGTGGTTTGTATATGAAGACATGCAAAATACACCAGTTCCCAAGTAAAAGACAAACTGGTCAGGACACAGACATAACTGACATTTGGTGTGTTATTATCAAGCCTTTTTAAATGTCTGTGGATGAAGGGAGCTGTGCGTGAAGCCTTATCGGTGCGCCGTCGTGAGACCAATGCCGGTTTAGCTGCAGTTTAGAGTTTCCTGATGTCACCCAGCCGCAGCCTTTTATTAGACCAGGATGACATCCAGTTGGCTCCAGGATCCTGGGCCAGCTGCACCCCGAAGTCCCACAATGCCTCAGTCATGCATCTGCACCACTTAAAATGGACAGTGATGTAGTGGCCTACTGCCTACGTTACTAAAGACTTGGCAGTACACGATTCTCTTTTAAATTCAACAATATTCCTCTTTTTGTTCACTATTTCACAGTAATGGGGCAACTGGCTAAATTAAAATATGCATTGGTGTAATAACACTCGCCAGTATACTGTAGGTCGGCGTCCCATACAGTATACCAGTTATATCACAGCTCATCCGTTTAGAGGTCAACATTTCAAAGACACACATGACTGAAAGAGACCCCTCCAAGTGACAAGATTCTTAAACCCCATTCCTGGCACGTCCTTTTCCCGTTTTTATTCCTAGGTCTACCCCCGCCCACCCCCTTACTTCGTAGTTTAAAAGGCACCTTTTATTCAGAGAGCTCCAAGCTTCCACCTGCCCCCCCTTGTGTCCTAAATCTCTCTCTAGCTCCTGCTTTGTGAACGAAGCTGGGGTGTCTTTCCACTCTGTCACTGCCCCCCGCCGCCCACCCACCAGACAAACAAGATGGTTTATAAAACACCTTACAGAAATAGCCCCTGATCCGTGTTGTCCTGATTACCATTTTTCACATAGCCCCCCCCCCCATCCTCCCCAAATATCCAGTGTCCAAATTTCCTACACTGAGATGAATGAGAAGCAGCCCTCAAATACAATATCTCATTAATTTCATAATCACATTTAAATTTTTCCAATTCCAAAAAAGTAACGTCCATTCTCGACAAGCCCACTTAGGCAAATGTGATTCACTGGCAGCTGAAAGTCATTATTCCTATTTCTTCAAAAAGCACAGAATCTGCTTATTACTCACCTTGAAATGACTAAATATAGCACTTCATTGGGCCATGCTATTCTGAAATCGGGTCAAAACGAAAAAAAAAAAAGACAGAATTGGCCTAAGACACAAATAAATGTGAGCTGAGCAGGTATGCTATAAGGAAATGAGAACCCACAGACCCCCCTAAATAATTTATGACCTACTGCATTAATGGGACAACAGAAATAAAATGACCCCATCGGTCAGAAGAGAATAAGACTGGCAAGTAGACGTGATGGGGGCAGGAGTTTGTAGGGAGGAAGTGGGCAGCACACGAGCGACTGGATGCGAGAGGCTCCTTAAACGGCACAGCAAGCTAACAGGTCCATGGAAAAGGGGCAAAAGAGGCACCCAGGAGAGGAGGGAGGCCATCGCTTCTCCTTTCTCCCTCCATCCGGCTTCCCTTGTCCTTTCTCATCGTCCCTCTATCTCTCCCTCTCAGCTCCCTCCCTCTCTCTCCCATGCATGTGTACCCACAGACACACACAAACACACACACACACACACCTGACTCCCTTTGCCAGATATCCAGCTGGTCTACGAAATGCCAGCATAGGTATAAAGCATAGCGGCTCCAGTCATTTAACACTAAATTTAACATCAAACATCCCTAGGGGTGGGGGGGCTGGGGGGGGGGATCTCGATCTGACTGTGAGCGGCTTTGCAGCGAGTCATTGCTTCCCCTCTCCTTACCCTCATTTTCCGGGAACTAAGAATGAACCAGGCCGAAACAAGGCTTGGCTTACCTGCCCTCCGCCCCCCCGCCCCAGAGAGAATGTCTCCCCAGTGACTTGAAGTGCATTCAGCCATTCAGCCACACAAGGTAACAGTCTGTTTTAGAGTCTCATGATTTTATTCCGTAGTAAACTCGATAAACTGAACATAACTGTCACCAAACTCAGCAATTGTCTTTTTACACTGAAAGCACTGTGCGTAGCTCAACGTGGGCAGGCTATAGATGCTCTGCTTCTCTGGTGTTTCTTCTACTACAGAGAGTCTGATTGTCACTTTTTAATTGTTAATGCCTATTTTTGTCAGCATACCAGTGAAGATCTCTGTGGTATCTACATTAGGGGATTCCTATCTGCACTTCATTCATCTGGGGACTAACCTGTGATTTTGCTGATCTGGTAGATAGAACACCGCACTGGCAAGGCCAAACTGTGAGAGATTGCATTACTGGGGAAATTGGAGAGCTGAATACTTTTGTTCACTTCTCAACTCATCTCAAGTGTGAAAATTAAGGGCTCTTGGTATCTGCTTCTACTGATGGGTGGATCACATCAAGCTCCAGGACACTGAATGCAACTAACAGGAGGAATCCTTCAGAAGGAAGAGATCTTGATTACTTCCTTGACATTGTGGCTAGCAGATTTGTTATCTGACAAACATGTTTAATAATCGGACACCTTCCATAAGATGCATCCAGCACTTCCTGGAGCCTATTCCCATAAGCACAGGACACCTTGGATGGAAAGTCAGTCAGGCACAGGAAACATACACGCACACACCCACATACACACACTATGAGCATGCACAGTCTACCTGTATGTCCTAGGACTGTGGGAGCACCTGGGCGAAACCCACACACACGAAGAGTTAATTCCTCATACGCATGGCACAAGACAGAGTACACCTTGGACCAGATGCCAGTCCATCACAGGACATAAGGCAGGGAACACCCCGGATGAGATGCCAGTCTTTCACAGAGCACAAAGCAGGAGTACACCCTGGCCAGAATGCCAGTCCTTCACAGAGCACAAAGCAGGAGTACACCCTGGCCAGAATGCCAGTCCTTCACAGAGCACAAGGCAGGGGTACACCCTGGCCAGAACGCCAGTACTTCACAGAGCACAAAGCAGGAGTACACCCTGGCCAGAGTGCCAGTCCTTCACAGAGCACAAAGCAGGAGTACACCCTGGCCAGAATGCCAGTCCTTCACAGAGCACAAGGCAGGGGTACACCCTGGCCAGAGTGCCAGTCCTTCACAGAGCACAAAGCAAGAGTACACCCTGGCCAGAAAGCCAGTCCTTCACAGAGCACAAAGCAAGAGTACACCCTGGCCAGAAAGCCAGTCCTTCACAGAGCACAAGGCAGGGGTACACCCTGGCCAGAAAGCCAGTCCTTCACAGAGCACAAAGCAACAGTACAACCTGGCCAGAATGCCAGTCCTTCACAGAGCACAAGGCAGGAGTACACCCTGGCCAGAAAGCCAGTCCTTCACAGAGCACAAAGCAGGAGTACACCCTGGCCAGAATGCCAGTCCTTCACAGAGCACATAGCAGGAGTACACCCTGGCCAGAATGCCAGTCCTTCACAGAGCACAAGGCAGGGGTACACCCTGGCCAGAATGCCAGTCCTTCACAGAACACAAGGCAGGGGTACACCCTGGCCAGAATGCCAGTCCTTCACAGAGAACACACTCACACACTATGAGACATTTAAAGACACCAACTAACCTGAAAGGAAAATTTCTAAATGTCACACAGTCCACAGTTCTAGAAAGTTTCCGTGGATTTTGTGAATTTAAGAAAAGTTCTTCACAGGATTACAGGAGAAGCAAGTCAGTTTTACTTCTCAACACTCAGAGAACAGGCCCACAGCAGGCAAACGCAGTCCTGCGGGTGCCATGCCACAGTGCTAACTCATCCACTAACTCATCATGCAGCCCCCCCCCAACAATACTGTAATATAATGAGGAAATTTGATACAATATCCCAGCCATCTCAATGATACACTTCAGAATCAGATATTGTCAACAACTACAGATTATGGACAAACAAAAGCAACATTATCATCCATCCAAACTGCTCAGGCTGGGGAGGGGGGGACCTGTAGGCACTCAAAAGAAGCATAAGGCTGGGGTACTTCCCAAATGAGATGCCAGCCACTACAACAGTAAATGAGTATTTTTACCACTCAGGAAAAAGAGCTCTACAGTATGTCTTTGGATTTCAAAATATGGCTAATATGACAGTGCCTTGAGGCCTGAGTTCTAACAGTGTGTCGTGTCTGTTTGAGAGAAGCAGCCCTTTTATCTAATTCTGCAGCCTACGATGGAGAATTCCAGGCGATAACAACATAACACACTGCGGTAATGAGACCACACATCTTCGTAAATACATCGCCTTTGTTCTGGGGCTCAGTAATAATTACGCGCCGAAGGGTAATTGGGTAAAGACTCACCTGTGGCTCACACAACCTGCACAGATGACAGGATTGGATTTTCTTAATATCCAAGGGCATACTTAAAGTAATTCAGCACGAGTCTGCTGCACCTTACTTTATAAAGCCTTCACTGGATTGTCTATTTCAAATAAAAAACATTTCCTTTAAAACTGATTTCCTTGGTGAAGTGACCCCTCCTTCACCCTAAAAGACCACAGAAGGTTTAAGGTTGCATCCTCAGAAATGAAATCCTTAAACATCAATACACGCCAGCATGTTGCCCCAGAGCAGGCTAATCCTCTCTCTCTCTCTCTCTCTCTCTCTCTCTCTCTCACACACACACACACACGTGATGTTGAACACACACACAGACCAGCATCTGGCCCAGAGCATTTAATCTACAGTAACAATTCTGTTACATAAGCAGACACACATGCAAATATGAAGGTCATTTCGCAGTGAAGTGAAACACAGCAGGATTCCTGAGGCCCAGCTCAGAGTCCTGAGGCTGGCACAGAGTCCTGAGGCTGGCACAGAGTCCTGAGGCTGGCACAGAGTGACACACAGGCCAAGGGAAGCGCATATCAAAACAAAGCCACCATTAAGCTAATTTGGAATGCTTGCCAGATGCAAATGGAATGTACCTTAAATTATATCGTTCCTATGACTCCTTTGGGGGGGGGGGGGGGGGGGGGGGGAGCGGTGCTATGGACAGAAGTGGGGGGAGTGTAGAGAGATGAAAATGAGATGGGGAGGGAAAAGGAGATCGAGGGAGTTAATCACGGGAAAAGGAAACCAGGCCAAAAGAGTGAGGTGGACACAGAAATGGAGAGAAAGGCACAAATGAAAAATAAATATGTTTACAGAGAGGCTGTCAGGCAGCATGAGACAAGGCAAAATGAATGTGTTTGGATGGTGGGGGGGCGCAGGATTAGGTGTGGGAGCATGTATTAGGATTTCAGCAGGCAGAATGCAGCTGGCCTCAAGAGACAGAGACACTGGAAACGTTTCCTGATTTCTCCCACTGCCACCATCATCATCATCACCATCGTCATCATCATTTTACACGTGCGTACCGAAGTATGCATAAGACTTATTTTAGCAAATCCATAACGGTAGATGGAAAACTAAATTCCCAGTAAAAAAAAAAAGATTAGAGACACGCAAGAGAGTGACGCGGCAAATCGCCAGGATGTGACTGTACTCGCTTTAATGTTCAGTCCTGAGATTTCCTGCTTTTTACATTGAATTTCCCTTTAAGAAAAAGAAAAACCACATAAAAAATGATCACAAGAAGACACTAAATGCTGCCCTCTTTCCAGCCAGCCAAATATGCAACAGCTAGTGTTACTTAGCAACCCCTTTTATCACTGTACCAATCAACCAGGTTTAATTGGTCACTGAAAATCTTCATTACCATCACTGTTATTACAATAATCACCACCGTTATTATCACGGTCACTGGCAAGGATAAGCAGCACACAGAAGAATCACAGGAAATCAAATCAAATTTACATTCTCTGTTGTCTATACAGGAAAATGATACAAACTGTGAGCTGCTTTTACACCTTATGGTGGTGAGCAGATGTCAGGAACAGGGATTTACATCACTGGGCTCAGAGACACAGCTCAACACAGTATTTGCAGCACAAATTCATTGACAGTCTTCCAATTCTCCTGGACTGGAACCACAGACGTTGCTCTACTGGCAGAGCAGCACACTGCCTCCCACTACAGCCTGAGGGACTGCCGACTGACTGAGGAAATGCTTTCACTAATTGCATTTATATTATGCACAACTTTTATATAGGCACATTCACTATCGGCTTTAAAGATGACGTCGGGATGCTCATCTAACTGAACGCTTCTGCTGTGATTATTTGTTTCACGCTGTGTTTATTTCTGGACAAGCACCCCCACCCAGTTCATTTGCTTATTTTTTCGGGCACATTTTTTAACTAGCATTAACAGAAGAACTAATGGAAGCTATAATCCAAGTGAAAATGGTAGATTAACTGTATTCAAATAATATTCTGAGGGATAGCCAACATGGATTTAGGAGAGGTAGATCCTGTTTAACTAATTTACTTGAGTTCTTTGAGGAAGCTACAAGTGAAATTGATCACAAAAAGGCCTACGATGTGATCTACTTAGATTTCCAGAAGGCCTTTGATGTTGTCCCCCACAAACGGCTCTTGCTAAAGCTCAAAGCTGCAGGGATTTTAGGAACTGTAGCAGCTTGGATCGAAAACTGGTTAACTGACAGGAAGCAGCGGGTTGTTATTAGAGGCACAATGTCACAGTGGGCCTGCGTTCATAGTGGGGTACCGCAGGGTTCAATATTAGGACCACTATTGTTCCTAATTTACATTAATGATATTGACACCAATACATACAGTAAACTGGTTAAATCTGCAGACGACATCAAGGTGGGTGGTGTAGCAGATACTGATCTAGCAGCACAGAGGCTACAACAGGATTTTGATTTAATTAGTGACTGGGCTGATATCTGGCAGATTAAATTTAATGTAGATAAATGTAAGGTAATCCATACAGGGAGCAGAAATATAAAGTAAAGATATTTTATGGGTTCCACTGAAATAGAGGTAGCTGATAATGAGAAAGACCTTGGTGTGTATGTTGATGGTTCCATGTCCCACTCTCGCCAGTGTGGGGAAGCAATAAAAAAGGGCAATAGGATGTTGGGTTACATCTCTAGGTGTGTGGAGTTTAAGTCAAGGGAGAGGTTAGATGAGCTGAATCTGTTTAGCCTCGAGCAAAGGAGACTAATGGGAGACATGATCCAGGTATATAAGATTCTAACAGGTCTGGATTCTGTTCAGCCAAATGGCTATTTCAGTATTAGTTTAAATACTAGAACTCATGACCATAAGTGGAAATTAGTGGGAGAACATTTTAAAATGAATTTGAGAAAGCACTTCTTTACGTAGCATGTAGTTAGAGTATGGAATAGTCTTCCTGCTAGTGTAGTGCAAGCTAAAACCCTGGGTTCCTTTAAATCAGAGCTAGATAAGATTTTAACAACTCTGAGCTATTAGTTAAGTTCTCCTCAAACGAGCTTGATGGGCCGAATGGCCTCCTCTCGTTTGTAAATTTCTTATGTTTTTATGACAGCTGATGCAACTCCAAATGGTCCATCACTGCAAGAAAAAAAATATATATAAAAATATATATATATATATGAATAAAATAAATAACGACATTGTCCTTTTGAAGTTACCTTTCCACTGCAGGTTTCCGAACTGGGGTTACTTCATACCTCGTGGACGCATTACAATATGAATGACCATCTGAATAGGTCCGCAAATAAACTGAGGGACTACGTGAAATCGGGGACGGGGTCACGGCCACACAGAGGGGAACAGCTAATTCCCACCGCCTTTGAAGTCTGCCAGGGTCGACTTGTGTGAAATGAAGCCGGTGGCCCATATCGCTCTCCAGAGTCACGGCGAATCGCTGCGGCTTCCGCCTGACCTCGCCCTGCGGAGCCGGGCACCGATCACACGTCCCCACATGCAAGAATACGGCAGCAACTGCCCGAGCTGGCGGAGATAGGGATCCCATTACCTGGGAAGGTCTCACTTCCAAAAGGGCCCATTCTTTGAGGAGGAAACACAAAAGGCATAAACCCCCACTGTCATTTCAGTAGAAAGGTGTAAAGGATGATCACTTTACCCATTTCACCTGCCGAGAATGCCACTTTTTTGACATATATACCCATCTTTTTTAACACCATTTCATCAAATCGGCAGAATCTTCAGTCTCCGGACCTGATGGACCACAGGGGCAATGCTGGTATCTGTTTCAACTGAGATCTTTGTTAATTAACCTTGTGCTTCGGCTTAGCTGTTGACCAAATGGATCTCCAGGCGTGAATCACAGACGAGACACATTAGCCAGTGACTCACTGTCATTCTCAGCTGCGTACCACTGCATGTGTCCCTTGCGCCCCTTAATACTGATGCACAGGATCCTCTCCATGGATCACTGTGAAATATATCACAATGAGTCAGTATTCACCCCCATACTAACCGATTATTCAATAATTGATCAAGCAATGATTAAGAAACAAAAACAGATGAATGGAAATGATGAGGATAAACATTTAGTGTGATATGGTGTTACCCTACGCATCCAGTGTTAGGGGGTAAAATTCCAGCAACTTCCTGTACATGTAGTATCTGCATTAGGGTTGGGAAATGTACAGTATCACATTAATGTATCATGTTAATATTAAGTCATAACATAACTTACCATAACATAAATTATTATTACTTTGGTTGCATTGATGAATACATCAATGTATGATATTTGCAAATATTTATAATGAAGACATAATTTTCCTTGCTGATTGTAAACAATGCATGAGTTTAGGTGATGATGATGCACAGAATCCCAGAATTCAAAGCTAAAATCAAAACCTTCAGTTAGTGTCTCACAGGGAAGCTGATGTTACCTGATTTGTTTGGTTTTAAAAAATTGCCAGACACAGCGGATGCCTTAATATCTTAAGATCCTTCATGTTATTAAATGAACTTTCACTGGCTGTTAGGCTTCTGTTGTAGAGCCATTTGCGAAATAGGTTTTAGATTTTAGATCAATCATATGGTCAGAATTAAAGTGTGACAATTCACCTGTTGAGTACCTGTGATTATATGTACATGTGTTATATCACAGTAATCTCCATGACGCTATTAAAGTTATATGTCCCTACTTTTAATACAATCCCATCTCTTGTCTAATTGCCAACTGTACAACTAGATTTTTTGAAAGCATTGAAATTCAGCTTGCACTTGCTGGCAAGTAGAATTTTTGTTGGAAATAAATAATCTGTACATCACAAGTTTGTAATACCTTAGAATATATTTTTTTAAATGGGTCATCCTAATGAATTTGAGAATGCAGAGCAATTTGACATGACCTTAACTTTTTAGGTACGTACTTTAAAATTTTCATTTCTTGCTCTGATTTCATGAGTTTTTTCCCCAAATAAGTATCAAAAAATCAAAAAACACGAAACTAGGTAAAATGTTTTTAAAACTTTCAACTTTATTGCTTGGAACCAAGAATAAACAATCGATTT
This sequence comes from Paramormyrops kingsleyae, assembly GCF_048594095.1. NCBI lineage: Eukaryota > Metazoa > Chordata > Actinopteri > Osteoglossiformes > Mormyridae > Paramormyrops > Paramormyrops kingsleyae. The sequence continues at coordinate 34,383,012 of NC_132802.1, forward strand.
GTATGATAATATGTACATTTTTGTTCAATTTTTGGTTAGTTTTTGTTATTTTTTTCTCATATCCATAATTCTTACCCTGAATATGATGAAATACTTTTATTACATAAATAAATGGTAATCTATTTTAAATAACTACCCCAGAGGCAAAATCGCTTCAACAATGAATTTGTATAATTTGAGTCCGTCTTCAAAATAATTTAAAAAATCAGAGAAACGTGATATGTTACAGCAGTGAGTTCATGAGAATGACTCATATACTCCCCTTTGTGTTAATGCTACATTAATTTATAAATTCAATGTGTAAATATTTATGACTGTAAGTTTTAATGTTAGGTGTGATCAATCATGCAATTAAAAGTGTGCTATTAGTTCATTTTTGTATCGATTCACATCCCTAAATTGCATTATTTGCACTAGTGTGATGTAGTAGTGCCCTTGGATGGACTGGCACCCCTTCCAAGGTGTACCCCTACCCTGTGCCCTGTAATTCTTAAGATAGTCTTTAGGCATCACTGTGACACTACACTGGATAATCTGTTGTGGATGAAACATTTTGAAATTTCCCGATAGTAAGCGTACCTGATCAACGTCAAACAAAAGGGAGTTAATGTTATGGGGAAAGAGGAAAAAGCCTGATTTTAATGTGATTTGCTCTGTGCAATTTATATGGCTGCTCAGTCAATGCAAAAAAGGTTAATTAATTAAAAGCTCAACTGGCACGAAAGGCAGCACACCCCAAGGCTCAGGAGAATGGGAGTCGGACACCCTCGATCTAATCGGAAACTTTCCGAAGGCCTGTGACTCAGCTGGAACTTGGTGACCGCCTCCATCCCAGAAGGCCCTTCTGCACCCCCTCCTCCAAATACAAAACTCTGACCTTTTTACCCAAACACTGCAATAAACGGCCCCATTCATTCCAATCCAGCAGTACGGCTAACAGCAGAAGTGTGCTCTTGCTATTATGTTGAATGCAGCAGCTGAAATGCTACAGGTGACAGTACTGCAGGTATTGTAGTAACAGCAAATTTATTTTAGTACATAATCCTCCAATTCTGCCGCATTATTTTTGCGAGTGCCGTAAGGCTGCTTCAAACCACAGCAATTGATCATTTCACTGCTTGTACGAATGACATGTTAGTGCAGCTCATGCCATGTAGCATAACAAGGAACAAGGAATTGTGAATGGATTTCATCATGGGGACGAGCAGAGAAAGTATCAGAGTTGGGTATGTGAGCAACAAAATCAGCAAAATGTCCCCCACAATGTGATAAAAACCTGTCATGTTGACATCGTGGAGACCATTTCTCAGGTAGGGGTTAAGGTTGTTATGTTGGGATTAGAGTTTTCCCCAAATGGAGAGTCCCCACAAAAATATAATTACAAACCTGTGTGTGTATGTGAATGTCTGTGGAAAGGGGCTGGACGGGATCTGTAGCTGACTGAACCTTTTTCAATAAAACACAGAAATAAATCCCCCCTGTAAGAGGCCACTGATCTTAAGGAAAAGGTAAGGCAACCTAATTAATAGTTTAACTACATCTCCCTTTATCTCCCCATGTGACCACAAACCCCAATCTTTGCCTACCGCTTCACACATCTGCTCTGAAATGCCGTGTGCAGCCTGACGCATTGATTAAATCCCTCCAAAACTTAGGGATTGCATTTAGATACTGCTCTTCCCACAGCAAAAGGGCTTTTTGTATTTTCTCTTTGTCACAGGGAATACAGTGCCTCCAACATCGCCGATGTGTGGAGCACCGAGCACTGAAGGTTTATTAAAGACCACAGCGAGTAAGACATCCAACGCTTGACCTTGAGCGACTGACCCAAACGACGCTGTCTTTTTTCAAGGGGCATGACAGCATGATGTTTTCCCTCAGTCTAGACAGAAGAGTGCCCTCTAATGGCACGCTGGCGTCACAAGAGGTCACCTCTGCCCGTATAAACAACAGGCTCACACTGGAGCTGCTATAGGAACAGTCAAGGAACAAAAAGGAGCAGGAGAGCGGATGCTGGAGCAGCAGGGGCAAAGGAAATAAAACAAGAAGCAACCAAGACAGGTGAGAGGATGGTGCAGGATGACAGGAGAATCAATGGTGCCACCTCTGATTAGTTTTAAGAGACAATGCCGGAGTGGAGCCTGAAAGCAGTGGGGCGAGGAAGAGCACACTCAGAGCTAACCTCTGAAGTCTAGTGCAGAGACACATCAGCCCTTGGATGAACCAAGTGCCTACACACCTGCAGTAGAAGAAGAGGTACTAAAAGAACAACATCGATAGTCAGTCAGGTATCAGAAAGCCAACCACTGTTTCACTAGTGCCAGTCATTTGAGTATTCAGCTACCTTGAGCTTTAAAAACCCCTCAAAGCAAGCAATGATTTTGTTCCCTACAGCAGCTAGAATCAAGATGCTAAGCCTTCTCTGCCATAGGATTGGCAGGGAGCAAAACACATGCAGGTTACGTCTATGTGGTTCGATAAAAAGAGACATAAAGTTTTAGAGTAAAAATAACAATACAATGCAGTTGCATAATGTTTCACAAGGGAAAAAATAGGCCCAGCAAAAGACTCAATCGCATTTGGATTAAAATGTCACAGGAATATGAATAAGCCCCAAATAACTCTTCTGATCAAAAAAAAGCCAGAAAATATATTTATTAAATCGGCCAAATGCAAATAAAACAAGCGAAATTGAAATGAAATCACAGCCCCTTTCGCATTCTGGTCTGGAGAATTTTGTGGCAGCACACTCCTAGAAATTGCAGCGAAAATTGGAAACATGGAGCAAATAGCCCTGGAAATTGCAGAGGGTTTTTTTATTTATATGTCTGCCCATTTGTTGCTTTTTTGTTTCCCATAGCGCCGCGGCTCGCCCGGGCCTGCCCACTTGATGGCGAGACGCCCCGCATCCGTGGCCTCTTCCAGTTTGATTGCTCAGCCCATTTGCATTTGTCGTCAGAGCCGAGATCTCTGAATACGAGATGTGCTACGCGGGAAACATTCGCCTCCCTCGTTAGGGGAATAGGCCAGGAATAAAGATCAGAGCTTTCACCAAAGAGGGTCCACATATAACAGACTGTGGGCATCACTCAGCACTAATCTGCCCCTGGTGTGGACTCTGGCCTCACGTCAGGACCAGCACAGGAGGGTGACGGGCAGGCGGGGGCGGGCTGAGGCAAAGCATCTCAACTCCGTTATGGGCCTGCGGGTGCTTTTCACTGCATGTGGTACATTTACAGACAGTAAAACTCTGCGTCCTTCAAAGTAAAGATATGTAAGAATGTAACTGGAAAAGGAGTTTTAGAAGACGCATGGATAAATAAATTCTGACATTTCATGCATCTCTACGGGGCAGTTGGGTAGTTTTTGCATCTCCTGTCCTGCTTTCCAAGAGACACAAAGACACGTATACAGTGAATAAATTGACATGCTTTTGCCTGATCAGCTCAAAAGCAAAACTCAGCAACAGGCTGTCTGAGGTAAACTTAACACATCATGGAACCCAGGAAAGTTTGCAGGAGCGGCAGCCTACGGACTCCACACACGGGGTCTCCAGAAAAGGCTCCGTACACCAGGACTGGCTCTACACCATCCTTACAGTGCAAGCCCAGTCTGCTGGAAACGAACAGTGCTGAAGCAATCTCACCACAAGCAGGTATTAAAATCAACTGTCAGAGCCGTTAAACACATGAAATATGAGCAGTAGATGCACATGGTGCCCATTACCAAAATGGAAACGGCTGCATCTTAGTGTGCACCATTACTTACAGAGGATGAGGAGCCGGATATAAAGGAAAATCAGCAGTTTTTTCGGGCTGACTGAGAAAGCACTGCCTCTGAATGTGCAAGTCAGACTGCTAAGTGCCAGAAGATTAATTAACTACTTATTAAAACAGGCAGGTTCTCTTCCTATAAAACTGATGTGAGTAATTAATAGTCAAAAGTTAACCTTATTATATGTTAGCATATTGTCATATTTTTCAGGTTAAAATACATTGATGGAAATAGTTTGGAAGTCTGGAAAGATATGATTTTCCATGGTATTTTTATGGACAGAGAGCCATCCATCCATCCATTTATCCATCCAACCCTCCATCGATTCAGCTGCTTATCCTGGTTGGGGGCGGGGGGTTGGTACACTCTGAATGGAGCAATACTATGACTGATTTCACCAAAATTCAGGAGATTTGTATTCTTATGACCAGTTGAGGATCCTTTTTGTAAGAGATACACTCAATTAGGCAGGACACAGAGATCTGTGAATAATACAGGAATGGCATTTCCACTAGCGTGTAGTGTAAGGATGCCTGCAGGGAGAGGTTATAGATTAATCCCGTTAAAAAGGGACTCATTTCTCCCCAAGTGTGCTGTGCGGCAAAAAAAATTCAAATGTTTATAGGCCATTTTGATCTGTTGTACATCAAAGAGACAAAGAATGGAAACATGACCTGGCAAAAGTGCAGACTTTACACCTCGCCTGATCTTCTCATCTTCCCCCCGCACTGAGACGCCAAAGAGAGAGTGAAAGTCTTACCTCTCTGTGACTCAGTCATTTGAGTATTCAGCGTGACTTCTAGTCTTCTGAGATATGTGGCTATAAGCAAAGCTAATAAAAGGTACAGTATAAATTAGGCCTGCCAAGACTGCTCAAAGAGACAGAGGCGAGGTACTCACAAGCTAAGGACAAACACCGACTTAATCCGAAAAGACAGAAAAGAAGGCAGGGGAAGCTTTCAGCTCTGATTCCAGCTGGGGCTGGGCGATAAGCCTTTAAAATTCTATCTTCGGAGATTTTCACAATATTGATGTTTATCACAATACTCTAAAATCCATATGTAGTAACCAGTTAATCATGACAGGTGGTTTTCAGTTTTTCTGATTATGATGACCAAGTTGTTTTACTAATAGTTATGGAGCGTGTGGCAGCTATTATGATAGATTACGCCAACAACAGACTCATATCTTGTTAGAATATGTAAAAAGAATGCATTATTTATAACTGTACATTATGTAAGAAAACACGTGTTTCGGCTATACAATAATACTCACGACATTCAAACTGACGATGATGTGTGTCTTCATAATCACGATACGATATTTTATTGACATATCGCCCAGCCCTAATTCCAATACATTAATTGTACTTCCATATATAGTTTGCTTTTAAGTAACCAGACAAGGCTCCTTTGGTGTCAAAATAAATATTTTTTGTATTGTACTATAATTCTGTTTTAAGGTACAGTTTCTGATGACTTTTATCGAATTTCTGAAGATAAACTTTCTTAACTGCACACTGTAGCGTACAGGAAAGATCTGAGGAGTGGTCACTAATCAGACATAAGTGAGCGGCCTGCTGGTGCCCATTCCTGGCCTGACACGTGTCAGCTGACCAAAATGTTTAAATTTTAAATTTCATACTGTTAGTGACTGTCAGTGATAGACAGGTTGGAGAAGAGGCAGCCATATGGCTTGCGGATGAAATTTACTCTTACTTAATACAAGGATCATAACCTCACAGGCTTATATTTCAACATGACTCTGTAGTAGGACTATGCGGATCAATACCGCAGTACTGAGGCTCTGATACTCAAACAGTGGCCATTTTGATCTGTTGTACATCAAAGAGACAAAGAATGGAAACATGACCTGGCAAAAGTGCAGACTTTACACCTCGCCTGATCTTCTCATCTTCCCCCCGCACTGAGACGCCAAAGAGAGAGTGAAAGTCTTACCTCTCTGTGACTCAGTCATTTGAGTATTCAGCGTGACTTCTAGTCTTCTGAGATATGTGGCTATAAGCAAAGCTAATAAAAGGTACAGTATAAATTAGGCCTGCCAAGACTGCTCAAAGAGACAGAGGCGAGGTACTCACAAGCTAAGGACAAACACCGACTTAATCCGAAAAGACAGAAAAGAAGGCAGGGGAAGCTTTCAGCTCTGATTCCAGCTGGGGCTGGGCGATAAGCCTTTAAAATTCTATCTTCGGAGATTTTCACAATATTGATGTTTATCACAATACTCTAAAATCCATATGTAGTAACCAGTTAATCATGACAGGTGGTTTTCAGTTTTTCTGATTATGATGACCAAGTTGTTTTACTAATAGTTATGGAGCGTGTGGCAGCTATTATGATAGATTACGCCAACAACAGACTCATATCTTGTTAGAATATGTAAAAAGAATGCATTATTTATAACTGTACATTATGTAAGAAAACACGTGTTTCGGCTATACAATAATACTCACGACATTCAAACTGACGATGATGTGTGTCTTCATAATCACGATACGATATTTTATTGACATATCGCCCAGCCCTAATTCCAATACATTAATTGTACTTCCATATATAGTTTGCTTTTAAGTAACCAGACAAGGCTCCTTTGGTGTCAAAATAAATATTTTTTGTATTGTACTATAATTCTGTTTTAAGGTACAGTTTCTGATGACTTTTATCGAATTTCTGAAGATAAACTTTCTTAACTGCACACTGTAGCGTACAGGAAAGATCTGAGGAGTGGTCACTAATCAGACATAAGTGAGCGGCCTGCTGGTGCCCATTCCTGGCCTGACACGTGTCAGCTGACCAAAATGTTTAAATTTTAAATTTCATACTGTTAGTGACTGTCAGTGATAGACAGGTTGGAGAAGAGGCAGCCATATGGCTTGCGGATGAAATTTACTCTTACTTAATACAAGGATCATAACCTCACAGGCTTATATTTCAACATGACTCTGTAGTAGGACTATGCGGATCAATACCGCAGTACTGAGGCTCTGATACTCAAACAGTATTCATTACCATTTAAAAAGTACCGACTACAGATGTTTACCTTCCTCTAAGCTGGTCACTGTGTCCTTTGGGGAAAAAAAAGGAAAAAACCCACTTGCACACTTCCCAGACTTTCAGAGACCTACTTATCAGACAATTACAAACCCTCTGCGACAAGAGTCCTACAGGCCCACAACATTCATGAAACAGTATTGAATCTTAAAAAAGTATCAGCTTAATTTTTTTAATCACTTTTTAATTGTATTATCGAGATTAAATCTATCTCGAAGTATAAAGGTCAATATACTGCTTTTAATTTCAGTTTATTTCTAGACTTTTAGTATTTTCCGACTTTTTCCGGAAAATACTACACTTTCTAGACTTTTTAGATTTTCCGTTTTTGCTTTGTTACACTGTTACACTTTAACAGATTCATAATCAATTACTACAGTATCATTACCATATGTTAAAATCATATTATATATTTTAAAATATTGGTATTGATTATAGTAGTTCATAAAATACTTGTATTAGTATTGAATGAAACATTTGTAGTATGGCCCATTCCTGCTTCAGTGGTTACAAATGGCTCAGTGTTCTCATAACTCACCACAACCTAAAGAAAGCCAGCAGTGCCGGCCCAGCAAAGGGCAGACTGCACGTGGTGTTTTTCAGTGTAGTGTAAGGACAGCAGACTGCAAAGGGGCTCCACTGGTGCTCAGTAGCCTGCATGGTGGGTCTCAGCGCAGCTCAGGCCTGCCAGCCACCAGTCCTGTGATGTCACCCATGGCGTGACAGAAAGAGAGCGACTGTGTCTGCACATGTGTGAAGGTCAGCAACAACGCTGTTCCAGTAAGCTAGGACCCGCTCTACCATTATAATCGTGTGGGGTGGGAGGGCACAGTTTCGCAGACGTGCTGGAGACAAAGACATCAAGGTGGGCCCCTTGGTGCTGCCCGCGACTGCTGGGCAACGCCGCCGGAGTAGCAGCGGAAATGGCCGGTGACAAGGGAACCCACTGAGAGCTGCTACCTGCAGCTAGTGGCAGTGACAACAAACACCGGTACTGTCCCTCTGACAGCAAGGGGGAGAGGCGTGTGTGTGTGTGTGTGTGTGTGTGGTCCAGGTATACCTTACCTTGTGGGGACCTAATGTCCCCACAATATGATGAATACCCGTTTTTTTTTTTACCTAATGGGGACCAGTTTCTTGGTCCCCATATGGGAAAACTCTATCCAAAATAACTAAAAATGCAAAAACTCTTGTATTTTGTTTGGTTACTTATGGTTATGGTTAGGGCTGGGTAGGGGGTTAAGGTTGTCATAGTTAGCGTTAGCATTTTTCCCATAGAAATGAATGAACGGTCCCCAAAAAGATATGATTACACAACTGTGTGTGTGTTTGTGTGTGTGTGTGTCTGTGTCTGTGTGTTCCCGCAGAGATCTGTGAATGCAATCAAAGAACGATAAATGCCAAAAGTCCTGTATTTTGTTTGGTTACTTATGGTAGTGACAGCAAACACCGGTACTCTCCCTCTGACAGCAAGGGGGAGAGGTGTGTGTGTGTGTGTGTGTGCAAAGCAGAATGTTAGAACACCAGAAAGAAACATGAGCACACAGTGGACAGATTTGGAGAGAGAATTAAGGTTAGAAGAGAGACATAAAGAGAAAAGGAGACAGATAAGTGTGTGAAAAACAATAACATATTTTTTTCCTTTTCCAATCAAAGGCACAGTAAGTCAAGCGCTTTTCTAAACCTTGATTATTAAAAATGCCAAACAGGAAGGCTTTTCCACCTCCTGTGTGAGCGCAGTACTGTGTAGCTGGGCCACAGGTGAGAGACGGCTTCAGCCGGCACGAATGTAGCTGCTCCAGATCGCCCCCTTCAGAGCTGCACACAAAGTGACACTGCCATTTCCTGACTGAGATAATAACCCCCTAAAAGGCACACCAAGACCCCATATGGCATAGGTAGGGCGAAGGAAGTGGCAGCCCCCTCCTTAAAGCTAATTTCTCGCTAAAACCACTCAGCATTTCCAGTCAAATTGTTGACGGGGGTAAGTACTATTAAATCAAGAACCAATTACATTGATCAGCAGTTGCATTGCCATCTAGCCAATCAGCAACAGCCGTAAGCCACACGCCTGGCGGCCTTCAGAGGCAGAGCCTGCCAGATACCTTAACCACTTGTGTGCCAAGAGACACAGAAACCCCGACCAGCTAAGCACTGCACTGGGGTGGTGTGAGGGTCTGGCGAGGGGAGTTTGGATATTCAGCACAGACTGTTGAAATGTGCTGCTCTCAGCCATGTTTTCATAGCCCATCTCTGGTCGGGGGGGGACGCTTTCTTCTCCGCTGCCACCGTGCTTGATTGCAACCTTTGGTGCCCCCCCCACCCCCCACCGCAAGAGATAGCTGGGAGGAATGTGCTTCCCAGACTGCCAGCCGCTTCCAGCACACGGAGCATCAGCTGAATGGAAAGTGCCGGAGATTCTGGGTGTGGAATCGCGGCCCGGAGTGTAAGGGGCGCTTTCCCCTGCCGGTATCCGTGGTTCTGTGAGGCTGTGCTGCACTGAGATAACCCAGCCGCTCAGAACCCCGAACATACATGAAGGTGCATGCACACAGGCGTAGAGACACAGGCACACAGTCGAGGATACACACATTGGCACACACACTTCATATATTGCTATCATTGTGGGGACTCACCTTTCACTTCTATGGGTATAACCATAATCCTTAGTATGATAACCTTAACCCAAACATAACCCTTACCCCCTCTACCCGACCCAAACCTTAACCATAAGTAACCAAACAAAATACAAGGCTTTTTGAATTTTAAGTTTTTTTATTGCATCCACAGTTTTTTTTTTTTATAAAATTGAGGTTTATATTTTGGGGACCTAAAAAATGTCCCCACAAGCTAAAAAGAACATATGATCCCCACAGTGCAGTAAATACAAACCCACATGCACACATTCACAAACAGATGTAGATACACACACATGCACATGTAATGTATAAGCACATTCACAGAAGCACACATCTGGATACACGCATGCACACCTATAAGCACACATGCAAACACGCACACATCTGCATACACACAGCACAGCACACATGCACACACACTTATAAACACACATTCACGCAAACACACACATCTGGATACACACACGGTCCCAGTCCCACGTTACTACAATGCCCGGCACGTGCACTCGCACTTCGGCCTGACGGCAGGCGGAGGGACTCGCCTGCGTGGCACTTTAATCCCCCACGGCCTCTCAGCGTAATTACCGACACAAAAGCGTGGTGCCGGAGCACCGCACCGTCAGCCCGTCGTTAAGGCAGCACCGGTTACGCCAACTTTGTGGTGCAGAGAGCCTATTATAATTTGCCATAATGGAGAGCGATGGGGGGGCAGGGCCCCTCCTCGGTACGGCAATTTGACTTTATAATGTGGCTGAACGCCATGCTATCGCAGGTATATTACATGAAGGGTTCATTCCACAGTAAAATCTATACACTACATTGCGTCAAGTTGAGCAAGCTACATCTGTTATTATGATAATGGCAAATAATCTGTATCAGCGTTCGCAGGAAGAAGCAGGGCTCCGGGTCTTCCTGCTAAAACAAACCTATGGGAAATATCCCAGCCTGCTTTCTCTCTTCCCCTGTTTGTTTTATCTTATACATAAAAAAATTCAGCTGAGGGATCATTCAGAAATGACTGTTTTCTTTCCTATACTCATAATCCCTTCCTTCCCAGTACAGTTTCCCCTGCTTTCAGCGTATATCAAAGCACCGTTTTCATTCTCCTCGCATGAGCGTTACGAAAACGAAAAAAAAAAATTGAGGCAAAGACATAGAGAGGGAGAGAATTAAATGGGATAAATCCGTTTTCAAAAGGGACCCCACTGCCTCACAGGTATTTATCAGATACTGAAGAAGGCAAACAGAGAGCCAGAATGAAAGGTGTTGGGGGGGGGAGTGGGGGGGTCACAGAGGCAGGGAGAAAGGAGACAAGGAAAGAGGGCAGGAGGAAAGAAGGGGAGATGGAAAAATGAGGCGGTGCATCAACCGGCGATCGAATCACATGCCAAGAGCCATGAATTATTCATGCAGATTAGCTTCCTTATGTAAATGAATTAAAAGCCCAGCATATGTTGTCATGACATCTGAGATAAGTGCCGAAATAAGGTGGATGCGTAGCAGAGTTGGTAACGGGGCCTGGCAGACAGCAGATGCAGGTCCCGGATCACACCAGACACGCGGCTGCCAAGTCGCTCAGAAGTCCGCTTATTACGTTGTTTATTTCATTATCCACGTTTATACGTTACATTACACTTATCCACAGTATCATTACCGTATTTCATTCAGTCGTTTTGCTGGGGCCTTTTATCAAAAGGGATTTACTGGGCTTACAATGCATCTGTTTAAAGCAGCGTGTTCTTACTGGAGCCGTGTAGGATCCGTGTTCGCGGGAATAGACTCAGGAGGTAATATCCTAGACAAAAGCATCTGTCCTTCAGCAACCTGTGTACCTGATGCTTACAAATATAATATCAATAACTTCTCTCCTAATTGAAATGGTCAAAATACAAACGCATGAACAGGTTTGATATTTTTGCCTTCCTAGAAATGTTTTTGGTATTTTATTTTAGCAAAGTGTGTTCCTTCGGCTGCTATGACCTACTAAACTGCGCTTAATCGCAGACCTTCAATCCTCAGTCTGGACACCACAGTGCCCTAACCTAGACACTGCTCTCGCTCCACTGTGACATGTTCCAGTTCTTAGCAGCAGTGAGCTCATTCCTTCCCCTAACTCCACAATGACTCCTGTGCATCACGCTGATCGCCATCATGTGGATCATGCTGCAGCCATCCCATTCTCAGAAGGCACTGGGGCGCCATTCACCGGTCTTTGGGCTCTGGTTCCGTGCTTCACGAGTGATCAGCTCACTCTCTGATAGCTCCCAGCTGAATAACCGTGGAGTGACCGGCACAAATCTCTCGGGCACACCACTGAAACTCCACCTCATCCTTTCCTCACGCCACACCATGTCTTCTCAGCTAGAATCCAAGGGAGGAGATGAAAGCGGGATGAAGTTCTTACACCGAAGGAAGAAAGGATCTAAAGATGCCAGCATCAATAGGCTTTCCTCCCTGCTCAGCAAAAGAGCAATTTTAATCGCATTTTTCACTGTCGGCAACTGGGGGGAGGACGAGAGACGGCAAGGAGAGCGGTGCCGGAGCGACGAGGCCCAGAGGAGCCTCCCGCAGAAGCCTGCCACCCTCCTCCCATCCCTGGCTAACCCTGGCGCTTCCAGACGAGCAGATTGAGCTGTCAGCCCCGAAAGCGAGACGGCACGCCGAGGGAGCCCCGGCGACCAGCACCTACGTTCCTCCAAGAGCCGCTCCGGTGCGATTTCCCAAATTTGACCCCGTGTCTTTTTCCCTCCGTCGCTCTTTAAAGCGAAACGCCCCAGTTGCCAGGAGCTGAGTGAAGGTCTCCATAGGGGGCAGTCGGATCCCAGTGGGACACTCTGCACAACAGGACATAATGACCATCACTGTCAGACACGCTCCCAGATTCTCCCTCAAAACAGAGCTTCAGTCATGCACCTTACTATTATCATTTAGCAAGTACATATCATTGTAAATTATGATAATTGACAATAATGGCTGGAAATACAGCAAATGGGTGCAAATCAAGTTCTCTGGAATGTCGGGTCTCTCTAGAAAATTAAACTTTTTGGTTTGACACATATGACCATAACAAGTCTAAAATAGATGCTTTCACTGACTTAAAGATGCAGCAAGTGGGGTAATTCTGAGCTCCATACCTGTTGAATTGCTCACAAAACCTATTATTACGTGATGCTGACTGTTCAATGCACGTTTTTTAATTAGTCCTTAAGATAATTCTGCTTAGCCAATACTCTAAAAATTGCTTCTAAACCAAATGTGATATGAGGGCAGCAAAAATAAATACACCATCTCCACAGAGCCCAGGAAAAAAATCCCTCTTAAACACCATTATGCATATTAGCAGAGAGTAACTAAAAAAAAAAATCCCAAACATACTTCTACTGAGACTCTGAAATCCCTCTTCTTGCTTAATCATCTCCCGCCAAACATTTTTCAAAGCGTCGTTTCGTTATTTCAGTACTGAAGAGTGTCAGAATCAGTGGGTAATTAGTCAAGCGTCTGGCTCAGTGTGCAGGACTCCGGGTGCCTCTAATAGGAAGCACATAGCTCAGGCACAGTCCTTTGGAGGGAGCACAAACAGGGAAAAGGCTCATTTCAACATAAAGGGCCAGCGTATCGTAAAATGACAGGCACCACACAGAGCGCTTAGACAGACTGTTAGCTCTGCCAGGGTCCCGTGCCTCCTCTCATCCTCTGTCTGTCTGTGGCTGTTTGTCTCTACCCTGCCTCCCTGCTTCTCTCTCTCTCTCTCTCTCTGACAGACTCATAATTCTGCTTCAAAAGCATCATTTCAAAATGGGACTGAACACAAAAAAAAAAACAGATAATTGCTCATCGCAAGTTATGCAGGGGAAAGGAAGACATGCATTCTGCCAGAAGCTCTGTCTTGCAATCCAATTGCAGGGGGGAAAAAATTAAATCAAACAAAACCGAATCCAAAATTATTAACTACAGGTACGAACCTCATAACATCAGGGCAATCAGGATGAAACATCCATATGAGGATAAAAGTCCAATTTAGCCAATGTCAAACAGACAAGCAAGCAGGATGGATAGCTGATTGCAGCCTGAAACGAAAGAGGACTTCAAAACGGCAAAATCCAGGTCCTTCTAATCTACTGATTATCTTGTTTACTTTGAATGCTGGGTAACTGGACTGCTCTGCAAAAGCCGAGGGTATGAAGGGCCGAACAATGTCCCCCACAAGGGGGGACAGCAGAGCATAGAGGACAGTGTGACTCGATGAGGGAAGAGATTGTATGCGCGTGTACACACGGACACACACACACACAGACACAGAATCTTTGTGGGGACTCTACATTAATTTCTATGAGGAAAAACTCTAATCCCAGCATGACAACCTTAACCCCTACCCAGCACCAACCTTAACCATAAGTAATTAACAAAATACAAGACATTAGGCATTTTTAGTTTTTTGATTGCATTCACAGATCTTTGTGAGAACCTGAAAACTGGTCCTCACAACATCAAAATAACAGGTTTTTATTACATTGTGGGGGACATTTGCTCCCCACAATGTAAAATAAACATAATCCACACACACATTAAAGCTCAAAAGGGCATATTTGCATCTCTGCTACCTTCTGCTAATCCATACTTCCACACATTTGTTATATACAAAAATCGATGATATTCCATTACAAATCAACATTTCTCGTGATTTTAATTTTGAGAGTTTCAACAGTAACAGGCACTAAAAATCAGGAACTGGGTTTTCAAAGACGCGGCGCCCGGAGCTCTCCAGCCTCGATAAAAGGGCCCATCTCCCTTCCAGCCAGCAAAGGCAACACAGGGTGTTTTTTTCCTCCATCCATTTAGAAAATGGTTTCTCCCCCGACCACGCTGAGCCACTTAGCGCGCCATACGGCTCCTCCTGGCCGCGGCCCCGGTAAAAGCCGTCCCGCACCTCCGCGCCGCTTCCTTCCAGCGTGCCTGCCGACTCGGCCCATTACCGCGGCCGTGCTAGGGCAGCTCCTGGCCAGCGAGGGGGGAGACGGGCAGCACGCGTCCACACCGACGCTCATTTTCTGTCCGCTCCGACGAAAACATAAAACCGAAGGGCAAACTGCAGGCTCATACAGCGTAAGGCATTTGACACAATTTAAAACGATTTTCTTCCATCCATCCATCCAAATTACTAAAAACTTATCCTGGTCATTTTTATTTTTCATGAAACTCATTTAACAACTTCAGAAAAAAGAGCATAAAAATATTTGTCACATTATTTAGCCAATTCACAGGATGACTTCTCAGGGTTAAAACCTCTAACCCAGTGAAAGGAAGCAAATGTAAAATGCAATGTGCACGCAGCCTTATACCCCTTCAGACACACACACATGTGCACGCACACACACACACACATACAAGTTAAACACATGTCACTCCACATTGCCGAAATATGCCTCGAGGTTTCTTACCTAGTATAAATCCTAATGAATTAGTCCTGACATCATTACAGACTGTATCAGCCAATGGTCCATAGTACACCAGTAGCCAAAATAAATTGTAGCGTCTAGTCTAACATACGTCATTTAGTTACATGAATGCTAACAAAGAGAAAATAAGTTGAGTCGTCTTCTCCAGGGCATGACAGCGACTCTGGAACCATTGCAAAATCACTAAATACAGCCAATTGTCCTAGCCTAACAATAGCAATTTGAGTTTTTCCCCAGTAGGTCTTGAACAGAAATGTTTAGAAACAAACACAGAAATTGTAGGACAGATACTCACTTCTTTCATCTGCTGCGCTCCACTGACATGCAGGAGGACCTTATCAATTTCTTTTTCTATACGTCCAGCCCAGTGCATCATCCTGAAAGAGCAGAGAATAATGCAGGTCACACTGCACAGACAATTGATGGTGCTGCATTAAGACTTATATAGCTTTTATAAAACAATGAATCATTTAGCCCTACATGAATCATTCTAAATGCAAACAAAATATGGACATCTGTATGCAGGTGCAAAATTTAGCTGAAAACACAAACATCATAATGCACACAAAATATGCTAAAGAAATGCAGGACAGGAGACTTCACTGTTACATTGATACAAAAGTTGACTAAATTACAGCTTCAGATATAATGTACTGTGAATGACATACAAAGTAGGAATTAAAAAAAAAAATCACATAACCATTAAGTTGGCACAGATGGACCTGCACCAACCCAATCATGTATGCTCAATTTTGCCTGTATTACTTTTTATACGTTGCAAACTTTGATTAGTTAGGCATAGTTTTTTAAGTAATCAAAAGTCATTGAACTACTGTAATGTGCCATCATCATAGCTGAGAAATCAATGGTAGCCTGAGCGAGTCATTGATCTGTTCAGCTGGAGAAATATACAACAATATGCTTGATTAATTATTTAAACAGAGACATTATACTAAGTGACCATCGAGTGAATACCAAGTGCGATACAAGTTGGTGCAATGTCGATTTTATCGCTGTGGGTCTTTAGTCTTGGAGCGCACTCCTATTTGATCACAGTATGCGGGATGTCCTGTCACAATTTGGTAGGGAAAATAACATGTGGATTTTGGAGTATGCAAAGCTCAGCCCACATCATATCCATTATCACTTCTGTTAGATTTTTCTGTGGCTCTTTGCTCATAGTTTTGCAGTGTGTGCTATGCATTATTCAGCAGCTTCTGGTAATGGAAGGCATAAATGTTGCTTTTTTTTCCCCCCTCGTGCTATGTTTATTAAAAAAGTAATTTTTCAGTATTCTGGTGCTGAACCATACTCCCCCCCCCCCCCCGCCCCACCGCCCCTCGGTCACCCACTTTTGTGTAGAAGCAACCTAAAAAAATGTGTGTTTTGTCGCATTATTTTAGGACTCCCTCCTACACAACTAGCATGCGACATACCGACCCTCAGCTGGTGACCCTCAGCTTTCAGCATGGGAACATCCAGGAGGACAAATTAGAAGGCAATAAGTCTGTTTGGGATTAGCCACACTGTCCCACTGTCTCCCCTCCTCCACCTGGCTTAAGCTCCTCCCACAGCAAGCAGGTGACCAGGGCTGGAATTCACGCTAGAACAAACACAGTTATCTTGAACAAAAATAATCATGAGATTGTGCCAGGAGGCCTCCCAGCAGCCTGCATTCATCTCCCAGTTTGAGCTTCCAAGGGACCAAACCGATAGCCTCTGGCCCAGAGACACCCACTCCAACCACTGGCCCCCCCCGGCACTGGCCATGACCTGCTGACCTGAGCCAAGAGCAGCCCGATCACAATGTCACAGCATCTTCCCTTCCAGCATTAACCTAAAAAAGGGCATCTCTGTCATCAAGTCACTCTCACCAGCACTGTCTTTAACTTGGTAGTGGACTGGAAGCATTTCTCATTACGAGCCTTTATTCTTGAATGGATCATGAAAGCTTTGCAAACATATGCTCACTGGAACTGAACTGAGCAGTTGGGGATAATGGAGGGAACTGTGACAAGGACAAGTAAATAAATTCACAAGTCAAAAAGCAGATCATTTCATGAAACTTTAGGTGTGAACTTTAGCGGGTAACGGTAATGCCTTTTCAGATGACACTGTAGTAGGCTGGAATCATAAAGGAGAAAGAGGAGGTGAAAGCGCCGAGTATGACCTTCAGTCATGGTGTCATGCCAACGTCTGCATATGTTCTGTAGCTCCAGAGACTCATGGGAATCCTAGATCAGCTGGGAAGCAGGACTGACCTCCGAAAGGTCTTCAGGCAAAGAGGTATCAGGCCTCAACCCCCCCCCCACCCCCCCCCATTTCACCCAAAACCCAGGCACATGCCCAAAAAATCCACAGAGAGCTCTGGACCCAGATTAGACTTGTAATTTGAGGCTTTTATGCATTATGCTTGTTGTTCTTTTATTAATGTTGCTTTTAACTTTGCTGGGTTGGGTCTCAGTCACGCTGGCATAGGATCTGCAGCCACGCATCCCTGCGGTGGGAAAAGGACATACCAGTGATGCTGGACCAGAGGGCGGGGGAGGTGTGGGGATGACAGCCTGTTCTCTGCAAGGCCAGGGCAGGCTGCGGGTCCACTTAATGGATCACTGCATCACACATGTCCCACAGAGTATCTGTGTGTGTGTGTGTGTGTGTGTGTGTGCGTGTGTGTGTATGAGAGCATGGATGTCCATGCAACAACCCTTTGCTACCAGATCTCATACCAGATCAACAGATATGAACATTATGAAATCTCCATTTATCAAAGCAGAATAGAGCTCTCTACGAAAAAAGAGACTTTAATTCCAGTGCATTAACATATTTTTATCACGCTAAACTGCTCTCACAAGTTTGCCACTTGGGTTTTTAATATTTCTTGGAATAGCATTTAATATTGACTATAATACAAAATATATTAAATAAAACCCGTCTGTCATTGACAGGATTCAAGAATAAGCAAAGCATAAAACATATAATAGCTTTCTGGCATGTTAGATAAGTTTGATAGCAAAGCTTGCATTGAAAGATCAACTCAAGTGTATTTAAAGCAACTGCAGAATATATTTTTACAAGATATTGCTATAATGGGGGTGGGGGGGGGGGTGGGGCAATAATTGTAAAGTAAAAAATGCATAAGTGAAAGTTCTGGCTGAGAAACCTGTGAGATCTCATAGAAGGAGAGTCAGAGATCTACTTAAGAAGCAATGCTAACAACAGCATTGCTAAGGTTGCCAGACAGCAGCCCAACTTCTCAGAGAGAGACATACTGGGACACTTTCGAATAACCCTGCTCTCCCCAAAGGTTCACGGCGAAGCCGCATTAATCCCGCCCTTCCCTTCAGATTCCCTCTTGAAACTCCCTGTGAAACATATCAGTCTTTCCTTTAACTTGAGCTGTTAAACTTTAATGTCCAAATGTCTGGCCTCAGTTCAGCCCGGACCATCCTGTCTGAGCCATGAGTGCAGCAAGATTATGGATATGATGCTTCTCATCCTGGATGGAAAGTGACTTTTTCTTATTTAAGCAAGCCATCCTTAAGAAATGCCTCACAGATCATAGACTGTTTGCTGAAAAGCAACCTGAAATCAGCTTTCCCCGGGCAGTTCTGCTTAATCCTCATTTGTTTTATTCCATCGACTCATTATTAACCAAAAATGCTCCACTTTTCCCTGTCTGATGCCTGTGGCCCATAGAAACATGGCGTTCATGCTGATGAGGTAGCGGGACAAGCTGCTGGGCAGCCTGGAAAAAGACTCGCAGCATTTCTGCTCAACAGAGCAGAGGACGGCACTGCCACGGGTGAGAATGGACCAATTTACCAACGTGCCAAACTATCACAGCTGGGTCGCCGTGCAGAAGAGAGTGAGGAGAGAGAGGAGAAAGGGAGTGATTTCAGATGCAGAAATGAATCTGGACGTGGGTAAACTATACAGGGCTGCTTCGAAGGGTGAAAGCGACATAGCTGTTATTGTTGTTGTCCATTATTAAGCAACAGCCATTAAAGATCCATTATAAGAAATAAAGGTCACTGAACTCCTGATTTTTCCATTTTGCACCTTTCACCCAGACACCTGCTGAAAAATGTCTTAAAAAGATGGCATGTCAAGTTAACCTTGATTATGCAAGGCAATTAAGATGCTAGCAGTAAACACTGCTTAATTATATTTTTAAGTAATCTGCCCATTAATATTTTAAACAGCACCGAATCATACCGGGCTATTTAAATTGTTATACAAACAATGCAGGCCTACCGAGTCGGTTACAAATCACAATTCTTTTAGGTGGTGATTTTTGGATCATGGTAAAATTTTTAAATATCAATTTAAATGTTTTTTACTTTAATTATATTGATAACATTTGTTAATGCTAATATACTTCCAGTTGCACACAGGCTGATTTTGTTAAGGGACTGACAGGCATCTAACACGGTGTAATCATGAATGAGCAAGGGTATGCAGAGACTGTTCCAGAACCATCTCAATTTAAATCCAAAGTTTGGGCAAACTTTCCTTGACACTAACATTAACACACATCTTTCCCAGCACCCCTAATTGGACAATCACAAACCCGTGTGCAAGGCAAAAAACCCTTGATATATCTTCAAACAATATATCAATCTTTAATGTAAGGATATACAGTGTTTACTTGGAATGTAATGGTCCACAAAATTCATGGTTCAGTACATACCCCGATTTTGGATTTGCGATTCAGTGCAATTTCAGTATAACGGGAAAACACAATTTTGAAACAGATTTTAAAACAGCAAAATGGAATTATGAACACTTGCAAACTGAACGTGTCTGTTGAATGTGTCTCAATATCAAAACCTAAGAAACGCTCATTCGTACACTAAAATTAATATGTAAAATAAGTAAAAATTCAACATAACAACAAAAATGAAGTTAATCCTCTATTTCTCACTACCACGTATGGTCTCATATCTGTAGCAATAAGTACCAATTCTACCTTACTTATTTTTTAATTAATTAATTCATTCATTCACAATTTATTCATTCATTTATTGTCCAGTCGAAATTTCCAGCAAAAGAGCCTTAAATGCCAAAGGGAGACTCGTAGAAGCTGTTACATTCAGATGACGTTGTCTTAAATGAGTTAGCGTGTTGGATGTTTCCAGCAACAGATCTGTTTTCACTATAATTGGTGGGAATTTATTGGAGAACCAGAATGTTCCCAAACTGTTGATTTAAGTGATGTGGGAGGGTCTTTGAGCTCTCTAGCACTAGCCGTAACCAACCGACAGCCAAAATTAGCATAATGTTTTCCATGTTGAACATCTATTTGTTTATTTATGTGTCAAAAATGTATTCATTCATTTCATGGTGCATTCTGAGCCTAATATGATGCAACCAAAACACACAAAACGAACACTTGCACCGTTACATCTCCTGCCCTTGCTTTTAATGTAGACCTGAAATGCTCTTCAGCAACAACTATTTTAAAATCGCAATACATATCAAATCTGCAAACAGATATGAATATAGTGTCATATCGAATCGGGAGGTCTCTGCCAATTCCCACCTCTACAAATTACATAGCCTTCGGCTACCCAACAGTTTAAAGAAATGATTCCATTTAAATATCTTCTTCAAAGCCACATGAGCAGGGCAACATCTCTGACTAATTCGCAAACTCATAACTTGTCACTGAAGCCGAAAACACTGAAATGCCTTTAACAGAAGACATACTGTCAGGATGTCAGCTATCCCAGCCTACTGTACCACATAACTGTCAGCAGCTCTCTATGTACTCAAGAGATAACACAATAATAAAGCATTATATAAACAGCCCAGTGATTGTTACATTCCTACAGTGACGGACTGGGAACCCATCCAGTGTGTCCCCCTTGCCCATGCCCTTCATGGGACAGGCTGCAGGCTCTTCCAGACCCAGGAAGAACAAGCGGTTTGGAAAATGGATGGATAGATATAAATCGACATTAAGTATTAGTAATCCACAGGCTGTGAACAGAAAAACAGAGTGCCGACTATAAAAGGATCAGCTAAGAATGCAGTAAGAAACATCACATTATAAACTGATGTGGCACGCGAGTGAAGCACACTGATCACAATCTCCAGTGACAACAGCGTTTGGCCCCAAGCAAAATCTGCTCCTTCTCAGGAGGAACTGAACACACCCACAGACACAAAACCCAGACCTATCGCTCATTTTCAAAAGCACATAAGTCATGCTATGTTTTCCAAAAATGTTCATTATAAGAGCTTATTAAATGTGCTATTTGTTTTGAAAGATGGTGATTTTGAGAATGGACACATTTTTGGGTCCTGTCAAATGAAGGAGATCCTCTCTCCCACTCCATCTGCCTCGAGCCCTGCAACTGGGACTGACAAATCCCCAGAGGGACCCTTGCTGGTTCGCTGTGAGGTCGAGCTTTTCTCCGTCAGTCCAGCACACCAGGGAGGCTCGGGGTAAAGGGGTGGCTGTTTATCTCCTCTTGTTTCCGTGACACAGGCTACAGTGCTGTCCTTGCTCCTGCTCAGCCAATGCTGAGAGGCACTGTAGAGGCGTCTCAGGGGACAGAAATGCTGCTGGACATTAGAAAGCAAGGGAAACAGTACTGCACACACAGCCCTTCAGTCCCCTTCAGAATTCATCAGAGGCGCCTGCAGCTAGCCTGAAGTATGGATGTTTTTTTTTCCCAACTGAGGATAAGTAGGTCATATTTTGTGTTTCATTTTGTTTACTATCTGGCACGTTTGTTGTCATTCATAGTTCTCTGCTACAGATAACGATTCTCCCATGATGCAACTCCCCCAGAAAGACCTTTTCTACAGACAAAACAGCGTATCAAGAAATGTCACCTACATGGAGAGCTGCAGACACCCATCATCACAACACAAGACTCTAGCATAACTGGCCGTGCCTTAGTGTGCGGTTCCCCAACATCCTCATTGGCCTGCATTACAGTATAAAACAATTTTCAGTTATACTAATGCAAATGTTTCTCACCAGCACCCCTTTTTTCGTTTGTAGTGAGAAGGCAGCGTTCTCCTGTGGGGAACCCAAAAGCCTGCCTGCTCCTGGAACATGACACCAGATGACAGTCTTTGGCTCGCATCCAGTCAACAAGACTCTGTCGGTTCTGCTCCGCGGAACAGGACACTGTGGATATAGTATTACTGAAATGCAAGATCTAATTACAACTGGCATCACAGAGAAAAGCCCAGAATCTACTTTCAACCCACCATTCAATGCAGCAAATGAGAGAGAAAAAGAACGACAGAAATCCTAACAGAAACAAGGAGGTGTGGCAAACCCTTTCTGGGCACAGCTGAATTCTTAATTGAAAAGATCTGGTGTTTTCACTTTGACAATTCCCCCCCGTTTAGCCGTGTTAGATCCCACAGAGAAATACACATTGGCCGAGGTCAGCGGAAAAAGCCACTAGATCCAGACAGCTGCCATTTCTAATGAGCACCCGCCTCAGGACCAAACTCACCGCCCCACCAACCTGCCCGCTGCCATGCCCCCCCCCCCTTAAAATCCCCAAGCAACTGAAAATCGTTACATGCTATTTCCAGCCTTAATTACCCAGTAAACCCTTTCACGTTTTCAACCAGAATTTAAAAACTATTCAAAGTAACCCGTTTAAGGAAAGAATTAAGATTTTTGTTGGAAATTATCCCAAATTTGCACAAATAAAAGCCTATCCACAAAAACTCCCACAGGAGGAATACTGAGCTGAGTCTCCATAAAGACACATACGGTATGCGAGAGGCTCTTTGCTTTCTCATGGGGGAGCTGTTGGCCAGTCCCTTTTCTATAACTTTATGGTTCCATAACTTTATGGGTTAAGAAATCCAAGTGATTATGTTATTCAACGGTCAAAAAACTGCACATTGTGTCCATATACCAGCCTTGCCCATGGGCGTAATTTCCAGGGGGGTTAGGGGGGTCATGACCCCCCCAATAATCAGATCCAGCCAATATAACCCCCCCAATAATCATGTTTCCCCTGTAATGGGTGGAGACCTCGACCCCCCCAATGTTCCAGCCAAAGTTACGCCCTTGGCCTTGCCGTAGCCCTGTGACGTGACCAAACAGATTCTTGCACTATTGTCTTCTGAGCTTAGTAATGGCACTTTTCCTCTGGCATATAGGAACTGAGCCATACTGAAGCCATACTGTGAAGACAGACTAGTTACAGCACGATCCCAGCTTGCTTCAGTTTTCCACTGCAGAAGGGTCAGCTCAGTAAAGGAGAGTCTTAGAGAATGACTGACGTAAAATCAAAGAGACCCTTGATTACTGTTCACATGGTATAAATCATGATTTGTGCTACATGCTAAATGCTAATTTCGTCAAACAAGTCTGTGAGACACACCATCTTATTTTAGCATCAAACACTAGCTCAATTAGCATATGCTTGCGTAAATTTGCTTGACAAATCGATTTTGTTCACCAGTTTTATAGTACTTCTTTTAAGCAGATGGTTGGAAATTTTCAGGATCCAAGTTATCTGGAATGCATCAATACATCACAGAGTGCGGAACTACTAAAAATGAATACACCTGTTTTTTACTTCAGATAATCCATGTGCAGAACACGGTATCTCCGTGAATTTCGACCAATCAGATATAACCATCTCAGTTTAGTCACGCTTTTGCCCCTACTAACAAGCAGGGTCATGTCAGTGTTTGTACGGCTCGGACATTTTACAGTACATTATATATTATACAGTAGAAAACTGTCAGTTTGAGGTACAGCTCGATTCTTGGTGGCAGTGGAAATGCGTCATAAGCTTCTTCTTCTGTGCTGTGACAGGTGACCTGGGCCTCACAATCTCCTGACCTAAACCCTACAGAGCTAGTTTGGGTTGAGTTGGATCAAAGAATAAGAGCAAGGCAGCCAACTTTTGCCCAGAATTTGTGGAAACTCCTTCAGGACTGTTGGAGAAGCATTCCAGATGGCTACATCAGGAAGCTGGATGAAGGACTGCCAATAGTCAGCAATGCTGTCATCAAAGCAAAAAGAGTCTAAAATTTCAGAATTTTTTTTTATGTTTTCTGAGATGTTGAACACCCCTCTTGGTCATTGTAGTATTTTATCAATTACTTACGTCGCCTCGAGGCCTTTCAGTATAACGTGAACAATGTAGCTAAAACAGAGACAAATCCATTAAAAGCCGTGTACATTCATAGTGTACCTCTAGCTACCTCAATGTGCAGAATATAACCAAAAGCTTTCCGTAAAATAAATCCTTTCGCCTGGACAGTCATTTTGCAGCCTCTGCGGGAAGCTGCCGGGCACCTCAATGCCAATTCTCTTCAAAGCTCCACCAAGCTGTGAGCAACATCTGAAGTTTCTAAACGGCCACGCAGGAGATCCGCTCCTGAGATGCTCGCCGCTCTAAGGCAGAGGATCAGGGCATCTCTCAGTCTCTGAATAACAGGCCAAAAAGCACAGCTCCCCGTCGCCACAGAACCGATATCAATTTCCACGTCTTCACACGATCAAGCAGGAACAGATTAAATCATTTTAGGTATGAAGTAACGCTTTTTGTTCCATTGCCAACCCTCTGCATGCCTCATGTGCAACATAAACACCAGTGAGGGAATGCACACATTGAAAATAACTATGGTATGTGCAGATTAATAAATGGGAGACATGGAACTGTAGATGGAACCTTCCCTGCAGCTCTGTCTTACTGAGGAACCACAGTTTGAGAGACCACACATGATGCTGGCACATGCATCTGTGCGATCGCATGTGTTAATGTGGATGCATGTGTAACACTCACTTTCACGGCGCAATGTTGGACTCATTCATCGTCGCATGGGCCAGCGACTCTATAACTGTGATGTAAACTGTGAAATTAATATCGAGCTAGAGACACCGGCTTTTGAACGCGCAAGCGCAGAAACGGAAGCCCTATACACAACGACTGTCACAGGTGCCGCAAGCGTTCCCCTATCAAAACAACAGTGACAGAGCACAGAATGCGGCACGTGCCACTGTGTCCCAGAGTGGGCGCCTATTATCTTAACAGTATCACACATCCATTCTCACAATCCAGGCTAATGCAGCACATTAATCCGGGCTACAAACAGCGCAGACACAGCCCGATCAGTTATCACAGCACCCCGCAATAAAAGCAAATTGAATGCAATTTCAGGTGGAGATAGACAAACGGCTTTTTTGTTATTTAGCACATTCTTTCATATCACCTGACAAAGAGAGTGGCATATGGAGATATTCTACCTATTTTCTCTGCAATTTCCCTTCTGCTTTATTTGCTTTCAGCCAAACCATCCTAAAATCACTTCCTTTCTATCTTATAGCAGTGATCCAGCACCAAACCTTGAGCATGACCCAAGAAGCACTGAAACTTAACCCCTCATGGGTTACGCCTGACTGCCATTTATAACTATAAATCCAGATATGACACTTTGAAATATGGTCTTACAAAGGCTGTAGCATTTAAGTAAAGGTTTATAAACAAGATATCCACATCCTGAACTTTACTGTCAAGCATATATTGAAAGAAAAATAGGCAGCCAATGCATAAAAAACAGATTCATAAACCATTATTAGTAATGTTATGATCATTGTTGTGTTTATTATGCCTGCAGTGAAACATATTCAGATGTCCTCTGTTAATTAATTTTCTGCTTCAGTCATCAGTCCCTTTAATTAATAGCTAATAATTAAATGAGGTATTTTCCCTAAATGCATCAGAAGCACATTTTGCAGTACTGTGAAGGACCATATATTCAAAGTACCAAAGCTGAATTATCCCCACGTTGTACACCACCCCCCCATCCATTCTGAATAGACACAAGGGCATTTCAAATGGTGGGACTAAGATTATTCTCACATGTAATCATTTAATATTTCAATATAGAAAAATACACAATGTATAAACTATATAAACTACAGGCAAATATACTGTACAATATATATATAATACATAATAGAAAACATTAGTCATTCATTGGCAAGTATGAATGTAACCACTGGGAATCTGGAAAACCCAAATAAATGATGGATAAATAACGTCCTTATATAGTAGCCAGGAATAAATAACTTCACAGCACCTGACAATAACTAACCTACTATTCAGGACAAAATGCACAAAATAACTGCGACTATAGACGTCTGCTTATTCTTTTCCAGCAGACAGAAGCACCCAAAGACAAAGTGTGTCATACGTCCAGCTGACAAACAGGCATA
Organism: Paramormyrops kingsleyae; assembly: GCF_048594095.1. Classification (NCBI taxonomy): domain Eukaryota; kingdom Metazoa; phylum Chordata; class Actinopteri; order Osteoglossiformes; family Mormyridae; genus Paramormyrops; species Paramormyrops kingsleyae. The sequence goes on from NC_132802.1 coordinate 34,409,170, forward strand.
TTACTTTTTTCAATTGTACATCACATTCTTTGTTAAATAATTTAAAAACATGAGCTGACTGAGAGCTTAGAAATACATGCTTCCAGCCAGACAGCATCACACAGATCATGAGTCCTTCCATTATCACTTCATTGCTTGTAAAATATCGATAGAGACTTCCCCAGTCAACAGAATTGATTTGGTGCTACTCTGTAATGAATGTTACCACTGACATGATCTGCAAGCGCTGTGTAGTGTAAATATGGTCATGTGATATTCTCATTTGTAGGTATCAGCTCCGTAGGTCTGTCGCCAGATAGATGAAGCTAAACAACTAGCTATATTTAATATGTCTGGCTGGCTGGAATTATGGGAAGACCACATAATGTTTTCAGTGTTGCCCTATTCAACTGTGTGACGGTCACCATAAAAATAAACTATATCTCAAAGAAATAAATCAAATATGATCAAAAATGAAACATACCTTGTGTATTCCATGAAAGTATTAAATATTTTTAAAGAACATATTTAGTCTCAAGGTTTTCTAACAAATCTATGTTACTAAAATGTATCTAGGTTGGAACATAAAAATTCAAAAATATATCCATTCAATGTATCCATTCAATCTGAACTGTCACATACTATAAAAATGTTACTTCAACTATTTCAATGTCAATCACATGTGAAATCACAGTGGCGTGTTGAGTGGCATTGTAGCCTCACCTCTACAGTTATGGATCTGAGTGCCACCTCTGCTCTCTGTGTACTTTGCATGTTCTCTCCCTCCTCATTCAGCTTCTTAGTTTCCTCTCACAGCACAAAGATGTACAGTTAGGTTGACTGGCATTTGTAAATTGCCTTATAGTGTGTGTGTGTGTGTGTATGTGTGCGTGTGTGTGTGTGTGTGTGTACGTGTGTGCGTGCGTATGTGTGTGTGTATGTATGTGGGCGTGTGTGTATGTGTGTGTACGTGTGTGCGTGCGTATGTGTGTGTGTATGTATGTGTGCGTGTGTGTGTGTATGCGTGTGTGCCTGCATGCATGTGTGTGCACATGTGCGTTTGTGCATGTGTATGTATGTGTGTGTGTGACTTTGCATGTGTGTCTGTGACTTTGCATGTGTGTGTGTATACATGTGTGAGTGTCTGCATGCATGTGTGTGCACATGTGCGAGCGGGTTTACCTATCCTCATGGGGACATAATGGCCCCATAACGTGATAAATATCTGTTTTTTAAAACTCTATTTTATAAAAATCCGTGACTACTATATGAAAAAACTAAAAATGCAAAAACTCTTGTATTTTGTTAGGCTACTTATGGTTATGGTTAGAGCAGGGTAGGGGTTAAGGTTGTCATAGTTAGCGTTACCATTTTTCCCATTGAAATGAATGAGCGGTCCCCATAAGGATATGTTTACCCTACATATGCGTGTGTGCATGTGTGTGTACAGGTATGTGTGTGTGTGCACGCACTAGCACTCTTGCTAGTGCTCTATGTTGCTTGTGATAATTTCCAGGCCCCCATGTCCTGTGGTAAATACATTACATTAGATACATTTTTGTGACAAATAAACACATATTTGAAAGGTTGCTCTTAGGAGGGGTTTTTAATTATTCCAGCAAGAAATATATTTAATTACGCTTGACTGGGTGTGATAAAATTCTGATCTAGATGCCACATCTATTAACGACGATAGCATAAAGGTTGCTCAGCCTAACTGATTTAAATTAATTTTATTTTATATCTTTATATCCGTCTCAAAATCTTAGAGTAATGTTATTTCCATATGAAATTATTTTCCTAAGTCGCTTCGTTAAAATAACTAATCGTATAAACGTATAGGCTAAATGTGCAGATCGTTTTTATAAGAAATGTTTCTAAGATTTTTTCTAATTCCCTAGTAAAATAGAAGCCAAAGCCACTTTGCAATTTTAAACAAAGTTTTAAAGTTCACAGATGCGCTGTCATGTAGGCTTACAGCATAGTATAATACATATCTTGTTTGCATGCTTCATTCGGGGTATAGACTTACAATAACGACAATGAGCAGAAAAAAATAGAATTCTACATTTCGTACAAAGAAATCAACCGAAATGCAAAAAGAAAGAAAAAAACATTACTCACGGCATTACAAATGTACAATATAAAAGAAATTGTAGAGGAGCCAAACTAATTGCTTGACGATGGGCCCCCCTGGCTTACCAGGGATGTCGTGATCGGACAGTCTGTATGATTTTATCACCTTGTTACTGCCATGGTTTTAGTCAGCGCTGTCCTTCCGGGAAATTGTGACGTTCTCGTAGGAATCAATACTCTTGTATACTTAGATTTTCGATCGTTATCCCAAGGCTGCTCATAACTAACCTCATATTAAATATGATCTCATCGGGCTTTCCGTAACACTGAAAATGCGATGTGTTTCTATCCTGTTATGCCAAAAAGTACACCCCTCTTAATTTAATGTGGTTCATCGGTGATTCTCAAACAAAATCGGACAAAATAGTATTAATCGTAATTTAATCAGTAATTCACTTAATTATTAATAAGCTAGAATATATTAATTCGCTTAATTATTAATGGACTAAAGGCATAGTTAATCAACCAAATAATTAAAAGACCACAATTATGATTGAACACTTTATTACTAATTTTAAGAGACAAACAAATTATATGTACAAAAGGAAAAAAAATCAAAATAAGGTGGTAAAATAATTAAAAGTAAACTTGCATAAAACTACGATAAAGACACATCGTAAATCTAGCGGTAAATCGGGCGTAATTAAAGAACTCAGCTGAAAGAACACGTCTTATCGCCCTGAAATGTACATGCAACCTGCAGACGGCCTCCCGTATCAGAGGTTACTGGCGAGACATGGTAAATGTAATCGGGTGGTCTATCTGCTCATTCTCTCCGACAGATAATTTGTGGGGTTGTGCCCTCTTCAGTAAGGAATGATCATTCCCTGCCGGTCCATGCAGGCCTGAGATAAAAACGCATGGCAAGCTGCAAATGAACCTTTATTCACGGTACACACGGCTGGCCTGTCCTTACATTATGCTGCCAAAGTACATCAGGTGTGACACTGACGGCTTTTCAGTTCCTAATTGATGACAAACAATTATTTTAGTTAAATCATTGTTAATCATACACCATTTATTTAAGTGTTAACCTTTTTAATATGTATTAAAGTGTGTTCCTACCTTACGTACGTCACTGTTTTTAAGGAATATGAGTATAAATCCATAAAATAAGCACACTAAAGGTAACATTAACTTTGAGGAACGCCTGGGCTATATTTTATAGAATCGTTACAATGCTTCCTATATGATTATCGTGTGACTGTTCGCTAATATATAGCGAAGGGTAAAACGAGCAGGAACCGTGTTCAACAGTTTCCTCCAGCTTGCACTTACTGTATTTCTCATTTTAAACATGGTAATCAGTCACATAAAAAGATTACTACTATATTGATCCATTTTCTATACCCAGTTGTCCTGTGCATCGTGAAAACGTGTATTCCTGCAACATATTCAACAACATAAAAGAATGCTGAAAGTTTTGTGCGTAAATAAGGAGCAAAGGGGGTAAAGTGCTGATGCACGCATTTTCATCCTATACACCTTATTATTAAAACAATGACAATGTTTTTGTGCATGCGATGAATGGAACAGCACAAACAGAGCTGTACGTTTGTTGTACATTAAAATAATAATAATAGGATAAATTATCATATTTAATTGGTTTTATCCTTAAACAACTTTGACCGGTCTTTTTAGCGTTAAATAACAGGACAGACAAGATTTTACGTAATGCGATTATCAGGCCTGGCTTCCGATAAAAATTGAATTAGATAAAATGACAAATGAGCAGATCTGAAAAATGGGAAATGCAACAGAAGAGCGTTTCAGTATTTGCCCAAGTCCACTGTCCTTGTTTACCCCCTTGCCGTTATTATTTTAGCGAGGTTCATAAGTACTGCATATGCCGGATAGATCCGTTCATGTAATGTGAAATATCTCCAGTCGCCCTTCTGCAATTTTCATTAGGCTACAAGCGTCTTACTGAAGTTCATTATATTTCTGCAAAGGACTTGAAAGTTGCATATGCATTCTGGCATCGGATCACTTGTAGATTCTATAAGAGTCTAGTCTAGCCTGCTTAAGTAAATCTGTACTTTGATAATACATAAACTGTCCCGTTGGGAAAAAATGCAATCAATATCAATACAGTAAGAATAGGTTACATGGACATGCGATACTTTTTGAAAGGAGAGGCATAATAACAGTTACCTAGCTGCAATAAAACCAAACAAAAAATGTAATATCTTTCCAAAAGAAATCCTCAGCAACATTACGGGAAAAGCGTTGAGAATCAAACAGATACATTACTGGAGTACTGTTAGTTAATACTGAACTATACACTGACTTGGCTGGAAGACTTCAATCAATAATACAGAATACAAATGAAACGCTGTTATTAAGGAAGCCATCATATTAGACATATGTGTCTATTTTGTCCCGGTTACTTCGTCATAAATTGTACTTTTGGATTGTTTTATACAGGTTTCCCACGTTCACATCTTCACAAGATAAAGAATGTGGGCCAGACAATAATATATACCGCTAGACAGAATACAGCCATTAGTTTACGAGATTCCATCTAGTCATAAATATGATTCAATTCCAGAGATGTCAACAATGGGGAGACGAAGCACCAGACCACTAGACAGTATTCAGTCAACTTATATTTCTACTGCTCTACAAACAGTAGCCACTCTGGATAAAACCGCGCAACGAAACGTCATTAATTTACTACTTCAATTTCAATCTACTAGTCTATATATCTCTAAACACCTGTGCATTCCAGGAAAACTGATAATCCCTGGGCTCAACCTTATCAAATTAAATAAGCCAGCAAGGAAAGACTGGTTCGACGATCCAAGCGTGGCAAAGTCTCCGATATATAGACGTGAATATGCACGTGTAAGTAACCGAGACTATAGAATAGAAAGGGGGTCTCAGTTTCAGCCGCTGTCACTATCAAGCGGCTCCCGCACCTCAGTAAACAGCACAGTTTGAACTACCTGTCCCAATTCCGAGCGCTCGCTGTATGTCCCCCGATGGATACTTACGTGTACTGTTGAGGGAAACTGAGACTCTGTGTTCCTGGCGAGGATATGCTAAAAATAAGGATAGTTTGAACAGAGACGAAGCAGAAGATGCTGCAGAATTGAGCGTAGATCGCCATCTTCCCATTAAAATTCAAGAAATAGAGTTAAAATACGATATTGACAGAGGGCTTGTCTTTCAGATGCGGCCGAAAGAGAAACGTCTGGGTCCAGTCGCTTGGTATAAAAAGCCTCCTAGAGTTCCCCGACGTGAAATCTCAATCGGAAACGTCGCGCTGTGTGTCGGCAGCTTAAAACTGGCGATTCGAAGACACAAATGCATTGACGCCACCGCCGGTGCTGTGGTGCCTCCGCTCGCCCCCTTGCTATCTCTCTCCCTCGCTCGATCTCTCGCTCTCTTCCTCTCTCTCATGTAACAAGCACAGCTAGCGAATGCAAACCGATATATTCCCTCACATATTCGTACGCGACAGACGGGGACGCGCATTAAGCCACCCCTTCCCGTCCCATTACCCACGCACGTTCCAGTTTATTCCCACGGAAGCGCGCGGGAGAAATCATAGGAGATGCTTGCAAATTAGTACATTAACCTGAAACTAAATGCGTTCATCCAATAATAACGGAATAAAAAATACCCACAGACCGTACATTGAGGTAATACAAAGGTATACAAACAAATCTAATTTTACAGAAAATTGTTTAATTTAATGTATTAAAGTGCTAAAATTTGATAGAACTAAACGACTAAAACAATTTATTTAGAAATCAGTAAAACTAACGACAGGCAGCAGTGTATTGTAACTACGATTTTCACTTTTATAGCCTCGGACAGGAAATGTTTATCCTAAAAATCACAGATTTAAATGATAGTATATTACAAGAATCCCTTTATTTAGTTGGTCTGTCGATACTGATTCCTTTCGATACTCGGGAAGTTTTAGTCTCGTCTAAACGTAACACTGAAGACGAAAGCTGTAGTATAATAAAACTTTACCACAGTTTCGCATTCCGCACCATGTTCAAAAATAGGATTGATATACAGTAGTGTGCAAAAGTCTTAGGGAGTCAAAGGAAATGTTTAAAGCTATTTATCTGGATAGTGATCTAGTGTAACTTTGCTCAGAAAAAAAACACAAGTTGACATTAGAATATCGGCCTATACAAACGATGACAACAAGAATTTCTCAAGAACAACACTACCACAGTACCAAGAACCTCTCATGAAGTGCACCCTAGCCAAATTCACCACCAGCTTACCTAGTTAAATGAATTAGTTAAATATGAGGTATTGATTAGCCAAACATGCTTTGCTACTGCACAAGTAAATAAATAGATGCATGGGTATATTGGATACAGAAGCTCCGTAAAGGCAGGGAGAGTTTCATCGATTCCAAGGGCTCCTGAGTGACAGGGTCCCTAAAAAATCTGGAACATAACTGGATTGGTCTGGATTAGTCTGGGTTGATATACTTTTATGGGCCCAAAAATTTCTACCAGCACCCATGATTGTATGGTTACTGCAAGTATCTGGGTGATTTTGACTGTCTACAGCTTTTGCACAGTTCTGTGAATGCTTTTTTAAATATTAGAATATCTTCTAAATATCATTTATTATGTCTAGTGTTTGAGATCCTACCTTTATAGACACATATGATCTGAATATGGGCCCAGATATGCTGCTTCTATAAAACCAGAATTAATATCAGCCAGCTGAGTCATATCTGTTCAATGTAATGAATTATTGTGCTTTTATCTTGATTGGGTCAGTTGTCCTTGATAAAGTATTGACTAACTAGAGCTGATGTCATCCATGAAAGGAATTAGCTTTGGTGCATCACTTGTGTTGTCCGGAAAAGAGCAGACAGTCAATCAAAGTGGCAAAGAAGCCAGTTTGTTGGCTGCTGAAGGGTAAACAAATTAGGCTACTGTGGAAGGGCTGCCCTTAACTGTGACTGAAGTAAAAATTTTCTGACTGCCATTAACAATCAGCTTAACAGATTCTTTTGTTTCACTGTTAATTATCCATCCAGCATGCACAAAGCAGGCAGAAAGGCATCAGCATACCTACAAGTAATTTTTGTACAGAAATGATATGGAAGATGAGCTAGATAAAACAGCACAGTTTTTGTATTCTATTCTAGAGTCAATTTAGGAAAATAGGTGCCACAAATTGTGTTGATCGAACGCAAAGTCGTTTGATAAATTCACTCAAACCATTTGATAAATTCACTGGAGTGAAAAAAATAGAACACTGCACGCACTGTGAGACTACAATTTGGCTGCTGGTGTCTTTCATCATTGGGGATGCAAATGATGCATTGTGTTCATACAGGGGAGTGCAGAGAATGGCACAGTCCACAGAGAGTGTGTAGCAAAGGCGTACAATAGATTTCATTAAGATACATCTTGCCCTAAAGGAACACAACCCAATTAGTCACAGTGGGGAAAAAATAAGCTACATAATATTAAAATGTACATTTGGGCAAGAATATGGATTAGTGAAGTGGTTCTATGTATCCAAAAAATGTTATACTTATAAATCTATTGTTGGTCATTTTTTGTATTAAGAGGGAAGGCTGTATTATTTTCTGGAAGATGCTACCGCAGACCTGATCATTCTCTGTGATCACAATTTTCAAAAAGTGTAGTATAGTGCGATTACAGAACATTATAGAGTATCTTTCCCGGCCAACACTTACTCAGCAAAGTCTAAGTTTCAGATAATAAGAAAAATAGACAATGTCACTAAGGACCCCTAAACGGGTAGATACATTTTGAAGAAAGGAAAGTTGGCCTTATTCTCTTGTTCATTTAAAATTAGGAATCAATTAAAATGATGAAAATTTTGTTATATAATCTTTGCTATTGGTTTAGGCCAAGGGTCTCCAACTCCAGTCCTGGAGAGCTACTGTCTAGTAGGTTTTCTATCCCTCCTGTCTTCTGATGAGCCACACCAGTTTTCAGGTAAATACCAGGAGCAGGTGAGGCTCATCAGACGCCAGGTAGAATAAAAAACCTACTGGACATTAGCTCCCCAGGACCGGAGTTGGAGACCCCTGAATGAGGCACACCATATAAGTAAAATTTCAAACTGACCAAGCAAAGAAGTGTCACTGTTAGCCAAATTACTTGAAGCAAGGTAATTTCTCTCGGTGCTTGTTGATTGAAAGGCAGGGCCATCCACCAACACAGAGAAGAGCTGCCAATGCATTTAGTGAAATACAGCCCATTCACGCCATTTCCTTAGATGGTCGTGGTATTATAATAAACAACTGTTGTCAGTTTGAAGATAAATACTTGTGATTACTGCAATCACTGCAAAGTGGAATTAATTGTGTTAACTAGCTGCTGCTTTGGTTTAATAAAGAAAATCAATCTGGATTCATGATATTAAAGAAATGAACAATCTGAAAATCTATATATACTGCATATGTAATTTTTGTCACACCTGAAATCACAGACATATTCATTTTGTCCTTCTGATTTTTATTGAATTACTTTGGATGTATAAACACCAGGGGCTGAACTGTGTAAATATATAATTAAAAATATATATGGGGCAAAAATGGATAAATTCATGAACACAATTTACACACAGAAATATCATACACACATTGAGACTGTAATGGACAGAAGTGCATTGTAATTGAATTCCTTTGTGTTAAATGTTCCATTCTAATAGTCCAGAAGTATTTTCTGTCCTTTGCATAAATGAAAGCAAAGGAAAATGTAATGAATATGAAATCAAACCACTGTAGAGTTTGTGATGATGGAACAATACTGCTGGTAATTGTGTTTTTCTTCAAAAAATTAAATGGTTGTTCTTCCAGTACAGAGCGACATTCATGGTTTTGCACCAACTGAAAACTATCATCACTGTTTAAAAGTATGTCAAGTATTTGTACACACACACACACACACATACACACTGCTGTGAAACTAGTGCATTTATTCTCAGGAAAACAGAGCTAGATACTTGAAGTCATTAATAACTGGTAAATTATCAGAATATTTGATGCAGTAACTATAAAATCCAATATCAATGATATAGGCATCATGTGTTGAAAATTTCTTGTACTGAAGCAGTGCCAAATCTATGCACATACAGCTTTTTAATTTTGAAATGAGAAACTGTAATGCAGATGCATCATGATTATATATCTCTGACTAGCAACTGCCTCTCAAGTCAACCACACATTTTTATCATTCAGCTTAGCTAATCAGATCTGTGACATCATGTAGGTCACCTGCCTTGACTGGCATCTTTACCACCATTACAGATCTCACGAGAGGCAGGGCCTTGGTTGAAGCTCTTCGCTGGGCTTTTATATGGCATTACCTGCCAAACTGGTATTGATCTGGACAGCAGAAGAGAAGTATGAAGCTATTTTGGGTTGCTCTTGGAGACTCCTATTCTATGAAGAAGCCAGAATAGGACATCGTTAGAGAAGAATTAGTCATATGTTTTTCTTCTTGTCTCTGGCCCATAGGTCTATATGTCCCTGTGCAGGTAGAGAAGCAATTCCCTCTCTTGTGCCAAGACTGCAAACTGTGTGCTGTGATGCGACCAGGTTTTCTGAAAAAAATACAGGATGCACTTCTTCAATGCCTCAGCAAAACTGGTTATGAGTCACGCTGAGCAGCGAACAGCTTGGCACTAGGTCTCCACAGCTTCCAGCCCACCCATTTTCACTCCCAGAAAATGCTTAATTTCCGGGGGAAAAAAAAACACTGGAAAAGCACGAATACACATAAGATCCCCAGATCCCTACCTACAGGCTTAAATGGTAAAGCCACATATAATTGCACTACTTTTAAGGTAAGTGGTAGAAGAAACTACATTAAATGACTATATATTAAATATTCTCATGATCGGTCCCTGCCCGACTGTTGTTCTATATGTCGTTTCCTGGGTGACACTGGCCATCCCATTCTTTGTTCTCCTAGATCAGGGGTGGGCAATCTTATCCAGAAATGGCGGTTTTTGCTGCAACTTCCTAATTAGATTACTAGAGGACTGATTGGCTGAACAGTCCTCACACCTGGGTTTGAACAGCTGACATGAAAGTGAATACGAAAGTTCAAACAAGGAGACCTAATGAATGCAATCGTGTCCAATCACATTGGTCCAGGTTTTATATAAAGAGTAAGTCTAACCCACTTCTTTGCCATTACAGCTATCTGATTCACCCACCTCCTTCCCTCCACCACCTTCGGCTCCCTGTCCTGGTCCGGGGTTGGCTCCTTCGCCTCCTGCCTGGTCGCCCAGCCAGACCTGCCAGCTTCAGAGTCAATGGAACCGACGACCAAGAGACAGGCTTCGCCAAATCACTGTTCTCATACTCATTTAAATTGTTTAATCAAATAAACACTCATGTCAACTATTGAGGTCTCCTTGGTTGAACTAAAGGTTATCCCAAATAACTGCATACACACTGGCCCTTTGCGGATAAGATTGGCCACCCCTGCCCTAGATGTTTCCTTAGGTTTTGCACCCTTCATAGGTCATAGTGTGTCCCTCTGTTCCCTGGACTTCCATGTGGCTAAATATGCTAAGCAGACTGTGCAGACTCAGACAGCTCTCCCATTGTGAGTTAGAGCCTGGCTGGAGATCAGTCTCACCATGTTGGATATCTTGTGTTCTTATGCCCTGGGTTTTTTGTGCATGTCTTGTTAATTATGTGTCCTTGTATCTCTCTTTAAATCTCTGTTTTATACCTTTAGTTATTCCTGATTGTACGTCTCTAGTTTTATAGTGATGTCTGTACCCATGTTTCTGGTATCTCCTAGTGCAGGGGTGGCCAATCTTATCCGCAAAGCGCCGGTGTGTATGCAGGATTTTGGGATAACCTTTAGGTCAGCTGTTCAAACCCAGGTGTGAAGACTCTTCAGCCAATCAGTCCTCTAATTAGCAATCTAATTAGCGAGTTGCAGTGAAAACCCGCACACACAGCGGCCCTTTGCAGATAAAATTGGCCATCCCTGCCCTAGTGTTTGAACCCTTAGTATTTGTCAGTTACCCTCACCTGTTCCTAGTGTGTAATTAGTAATGGCCCACACCTATCCCTTGCTCTGTTTCTCTATTGGTCATTACATTTGCTCCCTGCTTGGTTCCGATATGTCTTGCTTGCATTTCCCTAAATGTGTTTAGTGTTAGTTATAGCCTTGTTAGTTCTTGCTTTCTGCCTGCCTTTGTTGGACCCCTCATGGTCAGTTTGTAATAAAAAAAATTTGTAAGCTGCAATGTGTGTCATCCATCCTTCCTTCCAAATGAAAGTGGGAGTGGGAGTATCAAAAAGGTAAATTCATCAACAGTAAAATATATTTGAAAATAAATGTTAAAATTATCGAAAAATAATATAACCAAGCATTCCTTGCTTCTGTTTAGTAGTTAGTAAAATTTTACAAAATTTAAAAATTGTTCTAGTAAAAATTGGCAACAATGTTATAATCTTTCTCTGACAAAAAAAATAAAGCAAAATATAGCATGACTAGTGGTTTTCTTAAATGTCAGAGCATCTCAGATTCTATGAGTCAGCTGTTTTTTGCTTACTCTGAACATGTGAGTCTGCTGGAGACTCGTACATCATTGTTTCAGTTATTTCGGGTTCTTCAGAGAAATACAGACCTGTTTTCTTCAGAACCTCTTGTAACCTCCAAAGGAAATGTAACAGGATGATCAGGATACTCACAGCCTCCAACCATCCTACTCTTCTTGAGTGAGCTCATATCTTCATAAGGCTTCAGGCCTTCAATGGGTCTTGTTTCAGACAAGCTGTTTCCCCCTCTTACAGGGACACAGTCATTGTCTAAGGATGAACAGTTAGGAAAAACAATTAGCTATTGGACACATTTTTCTTATTCCTTCTTAAAACAAATTTCACTTGTAGTAATTAGTTTATTTATCCACTGAACTTGGGCAAAAATATCTCTACCCACTAGGATCAAATTTCTACATCCTGGCAATAAAATAAATTTCATCTGCTTTGCTGTACATAAACTTGCTGCCTGTGTGTCAGTCAACTACCCAAATACATTCATTGACATTCTCATTAAAGCCACACTAAAGTTGCCCCTAGTCAAACCATTAACACTGTGTATAATGTATTAAGCATAGTGTGTTTAAATATCAAAGCACATTTGGCATAATACTGAATTGGGGCTGTGCAGTTTGCCTGCCCCTTTTAAAACATAAAAGAGTGGAGACATGCTATGCCTTAATCATCATTAAGACAAGTGATAAAATTTTAATGAAGGAATTAGTCGATAAGGCAGTCTCTTAGTTCATTGTTAAGATGACTTGAGTTTCAATACCAAGAATTACTTTTATCTTGGTATCAACAGGGTGACAACAAATTTTCCTCAAATTTAACTAAAGACAAGTGTCTAAACTTCTTTTTATCCTGTTGCATCTTTGTGGGACATTTATATTACAGTATAATAAAAACATAATAAAACATTTCAACATTTATTTATATGAAAAATCAAAACACAGTGTGAGAAATATCAGTTGTATTTGATGGGATTGAACTTCAGAAATTAAAGAATCCAAAAATGTTCAGCAAATATGTTGGTGGCAGTAGCGTAACTGAATATTGAACTTCGTGGCGCTACCTAGCAACCCAATGCAGTGCCATGTTTATAATCAGTGAAACAGAAAATTAGCTCAAGTCACTGCTGCTTGACTTCGTTTCCCCATCTGTAGATGAGAACACAACATGAACCCGAGCCATAAGATGTGTGACAACAGAAACATAGTGTTTGCATTCATAAACGAGAGGCATATTAATCAACCTAAAATCTCTCAAAAACACTTTCACTTTGTTTATGCATTTTCATATAATTTATTTGGGGGATACACGTAATCCAGCAAACTATAGGCCAATCAGTTTAACTTGCATAACTAGAAAAGTAATGGAAGCTATAATTCAAGTGAAAATGGTAGATTACCTGGATTCAAATAACATTCTGAGGGATAACCAACATGGAATTAGGAGAGGTAGATCCTGTTTAACTAATCTACTTGAGTTTTTTGAGGAAGCTACAAGAGAAATTGATCACAAAAAGGCCTACGATGTGATGTACTGTACTTAGATTTCCAGAAGGCCTTTGATGTTGTCCCCCACAAACGGCTATTACTTAAAATCAAATCTGCAGGGATTTTAGGAACTGTAACAGCTTGGATCGAAAACTGGTTAACAGACAGGAAGCAGCGGGTAGTTATTAGAGGCATAATGTCGCAGTGGGCCTGCATTCATAGTGGGGTACCACAGGCTTCAATTTTAGGACCATTATTGTTCCTAATTTACATTAATGATATTGACATCAATGCATACAGTAACCTGGTTAAATTTGCAGACGACACCAAGGTAGGTGGTGAAGCAGAAACTAAACTAGAAGCACAGAGGCTACAATGGGATCTTGATTTAATTAGCGACTGGGCTGATATCTGGCAGATGAAATTTAACATAGATAAATGTAAGGTAATCCATGCAGAGAGCAGAAATATAAAGTACAGATATTTTATGGGTTCCACTGAAATAAAGGTAGCTGATTATGAGAAAGACCTCGGTGTGTATGTTGATGGTTCCATGTCCCACTCTCGCCAGTGCGGGGAAGCAATAAAAAAGACCAATAGGATGTTGGGTTACATCTCTAGGTGTGTGAAGTTTAAGTCATGGGAGGTGATGCTACGATTATACAATTCCTTGGTAAGACCCAACCTAGAAAATTGTGTGCAGGTTTGGTCACCATACCTTAAGAAGGACATTGCTGCCTTGGAAAGGGTGCAACGTAGGGCTACAAGAATGATTCCTGGTCTTAGAGGAATGTCTTATGAGGAGAGGTTAGCTGAGCTGAATCTGTTTGGCCTCGAGCAAAGGAAACTAAGGGGGGACATGATCCAGGTATATAAGATTCCAACAGGTCTGGATGCTGTTCAGCCAAATGGCTACTTCAATATTAGTTTAAATACTAGATCGTGGCCATAAATGGAAATTAGTGGGAGAACATTTTAAACTGAATTTGAGAAAACACTTCTTTACACAGCATGTAGTTAGAGTATGGAAAAGTCTTCCTGCTAGTGCTGTGCAAGCAAAAACCCTGGGTTCCTTTAAATCAGAGCTAGATAAGATTTTAACAACCCTGAGCTTTTAGTTAAGTTCTCCCCAAACGAGTTTGTTGGGCCGAATGGCCTCCTCTCGTTTGTAAATTTCTTATGTTCGTACATTCTTATGTCCTTATGCAAAACAGCTATACCGTAATTACATATACTTGAGCCTCATTAGGCGCTGACTACCTGATTCTCCGGTAAAAGGGGAAGTACTGTTCAGTACTTCCCCTTTTACCGAATATTCAGTGAAAGTAAATCCCAGTAGTGAGAAAGAGTATTTGTTTGCTTGTTATTGACATTTGATATTATCAGGCCTTCCAACTGTGTAAAAAATATTACATATTTATTTAACAAATAAATGTATGTGGGAAAAGTAATTACATCCAATAGCTGATTATGTCACCTTTAGCAACAATGACTGAAACCACATGTATCCTGTAGACATTTATTGGTTTCTCACAGAGTTGTGAAGGAATTTTCTGGAACTGCTTGAGTCCAGTGAAATTTCAGAGTTCTTAGTGAGCAGAGGTTTCTTCTCTCTCTGCAATGAATTCTATTTTTGCCCAATGTTTTCATGATGATGAAATCATGGATGCTGACCTCAGCCAAGGGAAGTACTGTAATACCTGCAGATCCATAGATGTTGTTCTGTCTGTTTGGGACTTTACTACTTGCTCTCTGACAGATTTTTGCAGGATGGCTACCCATAAGAAGATTCACCGCCATCCAGGCTTTTCCTGTGTTTTAACAATATGGCTCTGAGTGCGGCTTGGTGGAGCCTTAAAGATGCAAAATATGATTGACTTTTTTCTGGGGTGTTCAGGAATTCTTCTTGATTGTACTTAATGAAGAATTAGCACCAAAGTAGGACAGACAAATAACTAGGCAAATAAAAAAAGAAAAGATCAGTAATACAAATGTAATTGGAGTTTGAGATTATTTAGATCAGTGTGTCCCAATTCAGTCCTCAGGGACCTGCAGACAGTCAACATTTTTGCTCCCTACTATCTCCCAGTAGCAAAAATGTGGACTGTCTGGCAGGGAACTGGGAGGGAACAATAACTCAGACTGTTGGTGGATCCTTGAGAACCAAGTTGGGAAACACTGGTCTAGGTAGAATGTACTGGAAAAAAACTGGAGGGAAGCAATTATAGCCCAAACCCCAAGCCTTTGAAGATACCTGTGCAGAGGCAATGCAGAGTTACTGTTCTCTAGGTCTAACAATTGCAATGGTGTGCATTTGCATGCTATTCATACAGCTTGTATTCTCCGCTGCAATGAATGTGGTTTGAAGAGGTAGACATGAAACCTGCTTGGTTTGAAGAGGTAGACAAGAAACCTGCTTGGTTTGAAGAGGTAGACATGAAACCTGCTTGGTTTGGAGATGTAGACATGAAACCTGCTTGGTTTGGAGAGGTAGACATGAAACCTGCTTGGTTTGAAGAGGTAGACATGAAACCTGCTTGGTTTGGAGATGTAGACATGAAACCTGCTTGGTTTGGAGATGTAGACATGAAACCTGCTTGGTTTGGAGAGGTAGACATGAAACCTGCTTGGTTTGGAGATGTAGACATGAAACCTGCTTGGTTTGGAGAGGTAGACATGAAACCTGCTTGGTTTGAAGAGGTAGACATGAAACCTGCTTGGTTTGAAGAGGTAGACATGAAACCTGCTTGGTTTGGAGATGTAGACATGAAACCTGCTTGGTTTGGAGAGGTAGACATAAAACCTGCTTGGTTTGAAGAGGTAGACATGAAACCTGCTTGGTTTGGAGAGGTAGACATAAAACCTGCTTGGTTTGGAGAGGTAGATGTGAAACATGCTTGGTCTGTAGAGGTTGATGTAAAACCTGCTTGGTTTGGAGAGGTAGACATGAAACATGCTTATAACAGTGCCATAATATTCATTTCATTTAAAGACAATGGGGGGGTCCTTTGATGTGCCATATACAATGTGTTTATATCTTGCTTGTCCATCCAGCCCCCTTTACATACGTCTACAACACTTTGTGCATAACAACAAACAAATACAGCTAAGTGATTAATGGGAGTGCAGCCTGTGTTGTTTAATCATACACTGGTTTTTGTACTTAATATATTGCATTTTGACATTAAGGACATGTTAATCACTGGGAAGGAGAATACTAAGAAAATGAATAATGAAAGAGGGTTTTCCCAGTAGTGGTTTGCAGTGTGCCCTCTCAAAGGTTATGTGCACGCAGCCAGTGGACAGGGAGATGCAGACCAACAAGGAGACTAAGAGTGATACAAAGATCTGGGCAGGAGTAGCAGTCGGGGGGTGGGACAGAGAGAACATGAGAGGTGTCAGGGGCAGAGTGAAAGAGGCACCAGTTTCTGAGGGAAGGGTGGATTATTAGTTAGATCAATGTTTCCCAACCTGGTCTTTGGGGACCCCCAGACAGTTCACGCTTTTTGTCCTTTCAGGGAGCTGGAAGAGAGCAAAAACATGAACTGTCTGGGGTCCCAGAGGATCGAGTCGGGAAACACTGGGCAGCATACATTAGATGAAGACACAGGCCCAGTGCCACTTGAGGGTTAGTAAAACAATGCATGAATGTTACTAGCACTTTTCTCAATATTACATCTGCAGCAACAAAGAATGGTAGAGACCATGTACTGACTAGTAGGTCTTGTGAATACTGATGGTCAGAGGATTCCTTTTAACCACTATGGGTGAATCACAATACCAAGAACGCAGAGACCATACTTGTGGTCTTGGCAAGATTGGTATTGCTAACATGCCAATAAAGAACGTGGGGTGCAATGAATCATGGGATTGGTCTCGTTTGGCGAGGATGCAACCGATGTATCCTTGATATTTGGGGTGAGGCAAGGACAACATTTGGGAATTTTTACCATCCTCTGTACTTGTGTTCTCAATATTGGAACTCATCTTCAGCAATGGAAGAAGATGTACGAGAACACAAGTACAGTCAAGTACACATACTGAGATTCGCCCTATGTCTTGTAAGAAGGTAGAAAGGGGATTCCAGTATGTGTAAAAGTCTGCTTACTTCCTACTTTGGCATCAGAGGAGTAGAAGAATGAGTCATAAGGTCGGAGGAAAAACAGAAGGGTGGTTGAGTAGTTGAAGGGAACAGATCAGACCATAAAAACAGAAAGAAAGACAGGAAGCTGGACAGTGGACGGATAAAAACCACTTTTGGTTTGTTCTTCTTCTAAACACAATCTACATAGCATCAACACAAACAGGACATCGTGGCGTCAGTCTGTGACACCCGTTTGGTCAGTAACAGCAGTAAGTGGAAAGTAAATACTGGTTTGTTCCTGAAACCACTCTTGTGGCTAGAGTGTGCCATAGCTAATCATGGTATTAAAGGCCACACACTCAGTGGAAGCTGGCTCTGTTGAGTTGCGATGCAGCTCATCCGGTGTGACATGTCAATAACAAGGGCAGGTTATGAGAAAAAAGATGAAAATTTCATTTTGATCACGAAGAATTCTGGGAGGGCAAAGCAAACCCTGCTATAAGTAATGTTAGAATGTGTCTAGGCTATGCTATTCATGTCCTGTAACAGCATTCCTAGTATGTAGAATGCTTAGATTCTGAATTAACCTAAGTAACTCAAAAGCGAACAATAAACTCCAAGCACCCCCCTGATGCCTGATTCTTAAGGTCTGCTATCGAAAACGTGCAATCAAAGGACTGACCGATGTTTAATGGGCCTTAATGGGCCTTAATGGGCCTTCAGTGATACCATAAACCTGCTTAAATTTGATGGCATTCTGAGATGACTGGTGCTTGGGGAATTGAAAGGGGATTTTCCCCTGCTTCTGTCTGCAAGAGTGGAAAAATTTGTCAAATTAATATGTCAAAATATTCAGATGTCTTTTTCACGGTAGAGATTGGGGAAATTACTCACGGTCCAATATCATAAAAGATAAGCAACTGGCACCTGTGCTTCTGATTGGCTGATTGGAGTATGACTGATGGATTCCTTTATAAATTCTTCTCCAGTCCCTTTTTTGGGTTGCGTCCCAATAAAGACACAGCTGGGCTTCCCGCTTCCCTTGTCCCTGTCAGCTGGGAAATGTTCCTGTGAATCGATGCGTTTGGCTAAGACTACAGATGTCATTCCGGCTCCCAAAGGGAAAATATATCGCATATAATTTGTCTGAGGCTCTTCTGGTCACATTAAATACTCCACTCACACGTTTACAACTTCTCCCCCTCCTGAGTCGTCTGTTGGCATGGACCCACGTCGTGCCACCGCTGCAATGAAGAGGTCTGTATGGTTCATCAGAAGCATTATCACACTCTCAGATGGGGCCAAGCTGCGCATGGGGCTGGAAGGTTACCCAAGACAATTATGTGACAATTATAAATATGCTATTCCAGCTCATCCCTTATTTCTTTACTATTTTCATACATTTAAATATTAATAGTCAGTTGTAGGGTATAATTATCTGGGTTATCAGTAGAAGCAGTTTTCCAGGGTACTACAAATTTCCTTTTATATTTATAGGAAAATAGAAACATAACCATCCACAAATGATGAAATTAGATAGCTGCCTCTTTTGCGCTTACAGTCCAGCTGGAAAATATTACAAAAACGCACAATGTCCATCGCAATGAACCAGATTTTGATGGTCTCCTTCAAACCTGGATATAGGTGACACCGGCTCATTGTAGCAGTGAAAAGTAATTCTTCCCAGTGATACACTTTTAGCTCCCCCTCCTGGCAAAAAGAAGGCACAGGCACTGCTGGCTCTGCCTTTCTTGTGGTGAGTTAGCATGTCTGTAGTGTCAGGCAGCTCCCCATAGATAGGAGATCCACTGAGCTCCCCTTTGGGTTCATCTGTAACACTAACAGCATATTGGCCATTGGCGTGGTTCCTTCTCTGCTTAGCTAAGGGAAGGGTGCCAGATCCTGGTGCATCAGGCTAGCCTAGCTGATAGTGGGCAGCAGGGGATTATCTCCTTAGCTCACAGCAATGAACAGTCTTAATCTCCTTCACTGTGTCCTGCTACAAAAACCACTGCAACGGCATGAAGGGAACTAGAATAGAGGTGCATTTATTCCAGAAATTTTTCTTGGTGTGTGACATTGTATATACACAATTGCTGGGGGAAAAAAAAGAATATGAAAACCTAGAATGATACTAGCAGGATCGGAAGAGCTCAGAGAGGTCCAACCAAGCAAACTCACAGAGTCTCCCAGTTTTCAAGAAATAACACCTGGTGCCCCAAATTGTCCATATAGGTGAGGGTGAGACCTGGATTTGATTACTGAAATTAGTGATGTTACATGTGCCCTGAAAAGAAATCAAATAGATCAAAATCAAATAGATGGCATACTTTATGGAGGGTAAATCATGTGAATATGCCGTTCAGGCCCACACCCCCAGTGTACGGGTTGTCAGCTTGCAGGCTGTCTTGCAGCACTCACAGAGGCTCTGGTGAAAAATATGGTCTGCTAGTCTGTGTTTGAGCTGCATACATCATGCATACCAGGCACCTCTGAGAAATGGCTGCGTCTCCACAATCAGAACTTTGAGGTTTTGATGACTGGATATGTTACCATCTCAGCAGCGCTGAAATCGGCTCCCCCACCTCCATACATTTCAGATGAGGGAATCGGGCTGTATCATTTTGGGGGGGGGGGGGTGAGATAATGCCAAATGATAACATGATTAGGGAGGCTTGAAGAAAGCTGACCTTTACAGTCAGAGATGAAAAATGCCATTATTAATATACACAGTGAACACATCAATTTGGCACCTGCTCTTTAATTCTCCTCTGTGATCCATTTGAGAGAGAAAAAAGCAAGAATGTCAGCCACAGTTAGGCACACGCATGCAGCATATCCCATATTATATACCCTGACTCCACATCTACCTTTGCTGCTGTCTATAATATGTTTCCCTGTTAACTACAATGTTGAATTACCTTTACTATAGACGTTTAATCAGGGCTGATTAGATGACTGACATACGATGTGACCTATAGCCCAAAATGCATATTCAAGTGACATTTACATTATGGGCTGTAGTATAACCAGTGAAGCGGACACAAAAACTATGACTAAAATAACCTTTGCTGAAGCTGGTGGTCAGCAGAAAAAAAACCCCAGCTGGCTTCTGTTATCTTTACTAACTCATTAGGCATTTTTAAATGGGGTGAGCTGAGTAGGGGGGGGGGCTGCAGGATATATGGGAGAAGCTGAGGAGGGTTTGGATGGATTTTTGGTGGGTGAGTATCTTTTGGTTAATGGTTTTTCTGTCTTTTTTTTTTTAGGGAGCCTTGTACCCAGTTCATGATTTCATCAATTTTTCCTTAACCACTTTTATCCAGTGCATGGTTGCCTGTCCCATGAAGCACAAGACAAGCCAAAAACTCAGTGTTGGGCATTTCAGGTCCAGAAGATACAAATCCAGATCAAGATTTTATTTCTACCAACCAGGTGAGTACAGTGACTGTGATTCTTTATACTCAACTGGCTGGTATAACCAAAATCATGGTCTGGATTTGTATCTTCTGGACCTGGATTTGTAGCTTCCTGACCTGAAATGCCCAACACTGCATACACTCACTGTGCTGTGTTTATGTAATCAGTTCTGCCCTGTACCCTGTCTTGTGGCAGCTCTGTTCCCTGTAGCATTATTCTTCATTAACCGGTTTTATGTGATAGTATTACAGGAACACACAACACCTGCCATTTGTCTTTATTTCTTTCATTACTTCTGCCAGTATTATAATTGTAAATAACCTCCATCTTTTGTAGACACTATTGTGAGTTGAAAGATCACATATGCTGGATAATTACACGCACTAATATTTACAAAGAAACTCGGCTATGAGTAGCAAGGATTATACATTGCTTTACATTAATGAAATTCGATGCTTTCATAGAATCAAACTAAATGATATGTATATCCCTTGAGCAGTGGTGTGGGAAAATAGATTTTTTTTGTCACATTGAGCTCATTAATGGATCCAGAATGCCCTTTTAAGATAGTTAATATATCCACATCAAGATGACAGAGACCTATGGGCCCCTTGTCACCATCAAACCTTTCAAACCTTTCATGATTTGACACCCCAAGCCCCAATATGAATCCAAGAGTGAAAAACTACCAACACCTCAGGTCAAGTTGACCTTTAATCAGAATAAATACACTGAAGGAAGTTCCTGATTGTCGTGTGTTCAGAATTGAATACTACTGAGCCGGACGTCTGTCCTCTTTGAGATGCCAAGGCCATGCTTACAGACCTCTGCCGCTGCTGGATACTGAGGCCCTGTGCAGCATGAGGAGAATGGAATTTTAAGTCTAGTACTTGGGTAAGACTGCAGATCAAAGTGCTTCCTCAACAGATACTTTTGATCAGATAGTACTATATATAGCACATTAGACAGTCCCTCTAGTATTACTCAGCAGATACATCAGATAATATTCAGGTAATACAAAAGCAATGACAATAGAATAAGACAGCTTGAGCTGCTGTCCAAGCAGTTCTGATTGGGCAGAACCCTGTTGTTGGTGTGTGAATGGGACTTCAGCTTAAACGCAAATGTTAAGATCAGAAAAGCACTGCCCACATCAGTTAGAAGCACTTTCCACAGTAAGTACATTACAGTTGAAAGTCCTACCAGTTAGTTTGTTTATTGTGTTAACTAAGTGGAATCAATTGTTAAGTGTTCTGCATTTCACCAATAGCCAGTGAAAAATGTGAGATCTGGCATAATGTGATTTTATGCTATGTTATCTGAATTTTGGATCACAGTATTGCTACAATTGTTTAATTTTTGTAATATAAACAATTTTCTAACTGAAAGACAAACCGCATAATGAAACATCCAGATAGGTCAGTGGCGCTAAATAATTCAAATGTATGTTGGCAAAGGTCAGTTATGTAGGAGAAAGTGATTAATCCCTGAATAAGACAGTAATTCTTAATACACTGGATACCAGATAGCTTATTCTTTTGTGTTTGTCCATTTAGAGTGCAGGGTTTCTAAAAGTAGTCATGTACACTATAGCTAAATTATAATCCTTGAAATTAACCATCAGAGATGGTTTGTTTTTGACTCTTCTGAATGTAAAAAATATATCCATAACAAGCTAATAAAGCATATATAAAATGAGGAGAGCCAGTGTTCCATCGCTAAGTCCCTGTGGAGTCCACCCATAAAGGTCAGAAGTTATCCTTGTTTCACCTTACTGAAGACTGCTTCTTCCTGGCATTTCCGCCGGTGCCCTTCCTCTGTCAGCCACAATCTATCCTGCCTCTGGAAGCAGAATTAAATTGGCAAGGCAGCCTGCCCACCTCCCACAAAAAGACTTCCTTCCCAAAAGCACATTCACTTTATCTGAATATGTTTAAACAAACTTCCAGCATTTATGACTGGACGCCCTGCTACAAATGCAGGCTGAAATAACCACATGCGGAATAAAATCATTTGAAAATGAATTTAATGTCTTGTTAGGCTGCAATCGCTGGCAGGAGCAATGGCACACAGCATCTATTTTGTTCCTCATTTCCAAGAAACAGTTCTCAGCTTCACAAGTTATCAGTGTTAGTATATTTCCAGAAGCAGTCAGGATGGAGGGAGAGAGGAAGAAATCTGGAATTTAAGTGCTCCTTGCATTGCTCATTTTACTGATGACTGCTTTCACATCTTGGCAGTAAAACGGATGAGTTTTGCCAGAATATATTTCTGAAGCCAAACTCTATATCATTCCATTACACTGAGGACAACCAACTTACACACGTCTTTGGGTAAGTAAGTCATCCTGTTATTACACACTTATTATAACAATATCATTAATTTTGCATATTCAGCTGCACTAAAAGGTGCTTGGGGGCCTCAGTGAGCTCATTTGCATCAATGCCAGGATTCATACCTGTTGGCTTGTAGGTCTTTTCCAAACCAGGTTCAATGGATAATTGTGAATTTAGTTTGGAACAACATGCATGTAAATCTGTATTGTATGCACACTTTCATCTCTTTCAATATACTTGTTTGTGTTCCCTGCCAACATAAGCATCTGTGTCTCAGTTATGCTTTTGCACCCCCTGGTCTGACCGTCTTTCTTTATAACTTACAAATGTGCCACATTGGCAGCAGAGGTGGAATCGAGCTGGAAGCTGAGAAAATTGATGTCGTGAAGCACCACGTGGTTGCCAAGTGAGTCAGAGTGGTCCCAGTGAGTCACTGGGACTGGGGACTAGCACAGTAGGGTTTATTTTGTCCGGGAAAAGAAAAACTAAAACAGGACTGATGTCATGTAAGGAGGGTCTGCCCAGAAGATGCAGGCTCTCTGGCCAAATGCCCACTCTGTCATACTGGATTTGACATCTGAGGTACCACTCAGAGAGGCTAGATACAGTGTCCCCAGACGCAGCTGAGCCAGCACACCTTCTTTCACATCTGGCAGGAAAAAACACGAGGGTAACATGTCTGTGAGGGGGGGGGGGGGGGGGGGGTTTGCACGACTGGATTGAGGTGTGGATATGCTGGAGGTAGTCAGGAAGGACAGGAGTAAGCCGTGTGAGATCTCTGTCTGCCATCCTACAGAGATCCCCTCTACGCCCATCCCGTACCTGCTGTAAAACACATGGCTCACAAGCAGCAGCTGTGCATCTGAGGTGGTCTGTTCTGTTTTATTGTGAACTGCACCAATACAGCAGCAAGGCTAGTGTTTTCACAGGGGTCACTGGAGTCGGGAAAGAGTTGGGAGAAAGTTGATCTGGAGAAAGCCATTGTGTGACATGGCTTCTGCTGTGGCTAAGCTTTCTGTTTATAATGAAGTCCTTGCACTCTATCTGGGCCTGGTTACAAGGTTCTAGTACCCCTTAATGACAGACCACACACCTCTCACCTCCCTGCACCTCCTCTGTGATCCAGCGAGAGAGGTGCTGTCTCACAGACATGACTCCTACCCACCCTTGAAATGTACTGTTTCCTAAAGAATTGTGCCTCAACTTTTATGTATCAGATCATGGACACTAGAAGATGACAATAGCTATCAACAGTGTGAACATGCCTCAGGTAACTGCTGATCAGTCTGTACTGTATTTAGGAGGAATGTGTTAGTGCTCACCACACACAGTGTGTAGTATGTGCATGTGCGTGTTTGTGGGTATACGGACGCTTGTGCCCCAGGGTGTACGGACGCATATGCCTTTGGGTGTGTAGACATGTGTGCACGAGGGTGTACAGGCGCGTGTGCCCGTGGATGTACGGATATATTTGCCTGTGGGTGTACGAACGCATGTGCATATGGGTATACAGACACATGAGTCTCTTCTCCCACTGTCATGAAACTTGTAGGACAGCATACGGAGTTGGGCAGTGACCAACAATGGGGGTGGTGGTTGGAAGGGAGGGGGTTAATGAAGATGAATGTGGGACAGAGCAGAGATGGGAGAAAAGAATCGATAGGATGAAGATGATCCTTCACTTCATTTTTTGGACGATAATGAGCCTTCTGGTCCAATCCAAAGGGCGACACTCTGTCTCCTCTCGCCCAGTCCTATGTTGTCCCTGATTAGAGCCTCCAAATTAGTCTGCATTGTGCGTAGAAAAAAACTCTGATTACCAGAAGAACATTTTAATAGGGTATTTACAGAGTCATTATGCCAGCTGACTCCGGCCTCTCCCTATGATGAACAGCATGCACTTTCACAACAGGTCAATAGTGATATGGGGGGGAAAACAGTTTGAAAATCAGCTCACACTTAATAAACTATTTTAGTATGCATGAAGAGATGTGCAGAATCATTTCCCAAACCCTGAACAAAAGGGATACTTTCACCGTAGCCCTGATAGCCATTTAATCTTTCTTTCTCCTCATTATAGTTGAAATGAAAGAGACAAATTTTAGTAACCTAAAACCCAACAATATGCTACCATGGGATCTGAAGGTGTTTCTTGCTGAAAGCTTGAAGGACTTTTTCTGCAACTTTAATAAAGTACTAACACATGATAGTGTGCTAAATGACTCATTGGCTACATTCACACTGCAGGGCTTAATGCTCAATTCTGATTTCCTGCTCAAATCGGATTTTTTGTTTGCCTGTTCACATTGCTCTTTTTAATGTGGGCAATATCAGATTTCAATGTGAACGGTTCACTATACTGAACTGGCCCGTGTGCGCACAAAACAAGACACAATGACGTGCATGCGCAAAAACAAAGACGTCACTTTATTGATTCGAAAACTGCCCGGTTACGATATGAACCTTCCAGTTTTGCCTGAACAGATTTATCTCCCCAAATACTTAATAAATCCAGCACCTCACTGTCCCTCCACTGGCCAACTTTTGTGTTCTCCTCCATGTTTGGCACTCTGACGGAGACATATAGTGACTTCCGCCTGCGCAGAATTGTGACGAACGTTGATCGAGAGTGACGTAAAAGTCGCATGAATTCCAATTTCACTGTTCAGACTGTCATCGCATTGCATTGTATGACCACATACTGAAGTGGCCCAAATCGGATCTGAAAAGATCGGGTTCCTTGTGACTTGTGCTGTTCACATTGTCATGAAAAAATGCGATCTGAGTCACATATGAGCAAAAAATCGGATTTGGGCCACATTTGTCCTGCAGCGTGAACGTAGCCATTGATGCCTCAATTTGTTGCCGATGAGCTGATGGGTTTTATTTCTCATTTGTATCAACTGCAAGTGCTTCAGCTGTAGTTTTAGACCCTTCTCACGTGTTAAAGTAATAAGGCCATTGGGGTAAGGGAGCTTTCTGAATGAACATGCAGATTAACACTAATAAACGGAAACGCTGTAAATAAAACGGCATACCTGGCTTCTCACACAGTTCATCTTCATGATCTTCACAAACACAATCAGATTTATTTGGCCGTAAGCAACAACTAGCCGACTGACTGAAGGGTTGTAGGTTCTACTTTATAGAAGAGTCCTGTTAATGAGTCACTCAGCAAATACTAAACCATAGGTTACAATCTAAGGTACTCAGCTACTGCATCATTAGCTGCTTAGTGTAAGGGAAATGTAAATTACATAAAGCAGGCAGTTACACAAGAAAGGATCGTGAGGTTAAATGGTGATACGCATGTGAGGAATGTCCTGTAAAGTCTGTAAAAAAAAAAAGATCCCAGGTGTAAGTTACATAACTGCTAGCAGTGGCTGCTGCTGTTAATTGTTCTGGATGTGACTTTTCCTGGCCTGCTTGTCAGAGTAAATTGACAAATAACTGGGACTTTAACTATGCATTTGCATTATGAAAATCATTTTCATTTCAAGCAAAACAAAGAACAGCACCTGGTACATGAGGAAAGCAACAAAATCCAGATAAACAATAAACAAATTGAGCCAAACTTGGTACAATTACACATAATAGATCTAATTTACAAATAGGGCTAAAACCAATGAATATTGTTTATTAATAAAGTCAGACTTAATGGATCCTCTACGGCAGAGGTCACCAACAGGCGGACCGCAGGCCGGGTCCGGACCCAGTAGCTGTCCCATACGATAGCCATAACATTAAGTTATTAATTAAAACCTGACGGGACGCTTCTATTTTAACCGGCGCAGCGTTTGTAGTCTTTTCGGTAGTGGTTTAGCAGTAGAGCCGCAGTTTCCCACGCCAATGAACATCAAACGCCTTTGACCGTCAAGCAAGACGTAGTTCGGCGTGTGCAGCCCTTTGCGCTAATGTGCCGTTAGTGTTAATAGCAGCATCGAAGCTAAAACCACAACCAAAAAGCCGTAATGTTCCTAACAGAGTGACTGGTCTGTTCTGAAATCGTAAAGCTGAACAGTTTTCAAATACAGTATGTATTATACAACATATTGGATAAATAGATGCAGTTTATTGTTGATTTCATGTTCGTTGAAGTTTCTGTTTTTTAACACATGTATAAAGTAATGTTATCTGTTATATAAATAAACATATATATAAGGTGAAACAAAAAATGTACGTTTTCATGGCTGCCAAATCTCAAGCATCTGGCATGACACTCACGCTTTCAGACTCACGATGGAAATCTTACAGCAAATCTATATTATTTCATTATAAAACCTAAAATTAGCCATGTCAAAAGAGTATTTACACGGTTAAATACAAAAGGAGACTATTTACAAGGTAAGAACTGTTACATGTGTGTGCAGACATCTCGAACTGAAAATCTCACTCCAGCCAGCTGGCCGAAGTTCTATGTCACGTGACAATAAATATTGTCAAAACGTTTTTGAATTGTACTGAATTAATTTGATTTGACAGTCAGGTACTGATTACATGCAATGTTAGTACAGCTAATAGGCTACTTAAATGTAGATCACACTAAATAGTTAGACATTATCATCTTCCGGACCTTTGCTTCAAGAAGTTTTCTCTAACTGGACCTCTTTAAATTTTAGTTGAATACCCCTGCTCTAAGGCATATAATAGGCTAATATTGGCTTAAATATCGCATCTGGCCTTTGCATGTTGTTCCCGCTAGTTCATTTTCCTTTTTTTCATTCATAAATAAATTAATACTTCTACTGGTGTCTCGGTGAAAGGATATCTATTTTGAAGCATTATACGTAGAATAGAACAAATGTCATTCTACAACAATTAAGCAGGGAAGTGCATTGTGGGAAATGTCATTGAGCCACCTTTTTCTTCACTTTGATAAGCTTTGGAGAAGCAGCACCGGGCCAAGACTGAAGGAGAGTTTTTGCTAGAAGAAAGATTTTTTCCTTTCTATTTGTTACTCAACAGCTATAAAATGTGGCTGAGTAGCAGCAGAATGTAAATCAGTGAATGACAAAGTAATGGGATTTGACTGTCTTGTCATTTCCAGTCTGGCACAAGCTATCAAAGAGGATATTAGCAGATAAATCTGAATGGCTTCCATCTGATGTGGGGTACAATAGTTATTGATCAGCTTTCTGCTACTGCAGCCCCCACCCCCACCCCCAAACTCATCTCCTGCCAACATGAGGCAAAAAGAGCTGAGTTTATTAATTAGAGATTGACAACCAGTTCTCTTGTTATTCAAAGCGGCAAGAGAAGAATTCAAATGAGATCTACCCTCTGAATGTCAAGAAGGGCATCATTCTGCCAGTAAACATGATATATACTCTAGTACTTGCCTACCAGCCCTCTCTTAAAGATCTAATATTGTTACTATAAAATCAAACATTTTATTTTTGTCAATATTTAAGTCCTTTAAAGCTCTATACATCCCTTTTTACGGCAAAGCGCCCTTATCTGCCATTTGCACAAGTACAGCTACACGGGAATGCTTCTCCTGGGCAGCCTTGTCTTGCTTTCAATAGCATGGGGAGTCACAGCACAGGGTCAGATAATGTGCGGTGCCCCTGGAGTTGGGGGTTAAGGGCCTTGCTCAAGGGCCCACTGACGTATGACTGTTCTGCTGTGGCTGGAGCTCAAACCAGTGATCTTCTGATGACAGGCACAGCAACTTAGCCCGTTGAGCCACTCATTGGCCTTGATATCTAAGGTGGATGAGGATCAACATTTTGGAGGCCCAGCGCTGAGTGCCCAGTACTTGTTTATTGGCTGTTCTGTTGTTAGTCTTCCATTTAGTCCTTTGAAGAGGTGGGTTTCGGGGCAACTGATCAAACACTCCTTCGAGCATAGCTGATACTGTGTTATGGACAGACTAAATACGTTTGCCAGGCTTTGGGGAGTCCCCTACATGAGATTAAACATTGTCTTGTTGGATTCCAGAACTCTGGGGTGTGGAACTAAAGATCCTCTCTATGAGAATCAAGGATTTCGGTACATGAGAATAGAGATGCATGCAGACATGACTGGAGATATCACTGGGTGCATAATCTCCACACCTGCCACACCCTGCCATCTGTCAGCACCCTCTCAGTGCCAGGCCTCAATGATGAGCATAAAAATGTCTTTATTGCCCTTCCTAACAGCATCTCTTTCTCCTAAACTTCACTCTAATAGGATACGGGGACGTCCATTGATTGGGTTAATAGAGAATAAAATTGCCTTTTAACTGTATCTTTGCCTGGTACTGGGGCTTATCCAGGCCCAGCGAGGACTGGCAGGCAGAGGCTGCCTCTCGCGTGCGGTGATACGCATCTGATCCCAGGGCAATTTCATGGCTGCTTTGCCCTCCTTCTCCTCTGCACAGCGTCAATTACCCTCATAAAACAAATCCTGCCCAACCCGCACTTCATAGCGGATTCCTCGGGGAGAGCAGGGGTATATAGGGAAACCGTTTTTTACTTTATTGCCCGTTACTTAAAATGATCTATAATAGCAGGCCCCAGTCACCACCAGGTCCTGTTGGAAATGTATACAGTTTACTTGTAGGAAAAAACAGCTTAGTTTTTTCACACTCTATACTACAAATCATTCTGTTGGTCCAATCACAGCATTACATCATTTGGAAAAATTGTAGATACTTCTGTAATGAGTCTAATCAACCACAATAATTATTCATTTATAAATGTATTATTCCATATTACCTCGATAAAACATGAGTAAATACCGAATTTATCAATATTTACTTGATTCATTGGAAATTCCTCCATACATCTCCCAACTAGTACTCCAGGAAAGAGAGACAGGGTGCCTGGAGCCTATCCCAGGAATCACAGGGAACAATGATATGGTAATTATTTACTTGAGGGGGCACAAGTAACTTAGTAACTCAGTTACTACTCAGATACTAATCATAAACAGGTATAGTAACTCCATGACATACAAGAGCCATTATGATTAATTAATGATAAACGACCATGGAATCAATATGTAACTAACATTTAATTTGTAGTTAATTATTATTCATGCTCCCTCAAAGTTTTACCAACTATACAATGGATTTCTACAACCTTGGAAAATTTGGGGACGACTTATGGATCAGATTACTAGTGTAAACTCAGCAACACCTGTTTATAAATTTACACTGTTTTTATGCTACGATTGACCCACAACACACTATCCACACATTTAGAATAGTGAAACGTTGAGGAGTATTTTATACAGTACCAATTTAAAAAGTCAATTTGGTTTCAATTTTCAGCCTCTACTGCCAGCTCCTCCGTCATATCCATTCTGACCTCCAACGTCAGGTCCTTTAGATTAATCCCGTTATCATTCAGCAATGAAAAAATGGCCCACATAGGGCCACAGTTCACCAGCAATCCTAAAGGTCTACTGCTGCGTTCTACATGCGGCAGATTCAGGATCCAGGAATTTGTGTGACATGTTTTATATAATTTACCGAAACTGAGATGCTATCCAGTGAGCCGCTACACAACCTTCTCTTTGATAAATATATGGGGGAAAAAATGATAAAATGTGCTCTTACTACTATGAACCCCCTAATATTGTGTTTATAAGAATCTACTGTTTTGTTTTTAGCTCAGGGTGGGATGTTTTTCTCTGATTAAATGGTTCAGATTATCTATATATATCTTTAAAACTTTCTCAGATTAAACTCGTATCAGCACACAGCGTGGGATAAGGAGCCCAGTGTCCGGTATGTGCACTGCCCACACTAACAGCTGTGTGTCACCTCTGCGCATGTTTCCCCCCTTTCATCCCCACAATTCAGGTTCAGGTCACAGCTTCCATTTTCCCAGAGAAAATGATGCACTTTATCTGGTTATTCATGCATTTCAGAAATATTATTCATGCATTTCACAAACGCTTCCTGCAGTCTGGCCAGCTAGGCTTCTGGGAAACTGCGAGCACAAAATGGTAAACGCATGGAGACAGAACTCAAAGGGAGAGCGTTCCAGTAGGGGGTAGGTGGATACACAGTTACACACAAACGTGTGTGTGTGTGGACGCTTGTGTATGTGCGCACTCACTAGTGCGATGGGGGGCAACATTCTGAATCCCAAGTTTGATCCCCACCCCCAACTCCCAGATGTCACTACCAATCATCCAGTTCACTGTAAACTGGTCCAGTGGTGTGTCAGACCAAATCAGGTCCTCACGTTACTGCACATCTCAGACCCTGCACAGTGAACTTAAGTCCCTCACAGTGAACTTAAGTCCCTCACTTGACATCCACACACATGCTAGAAAGGGTCCCCTTGAATCTGCATCACAAGTCAAGTATCACTTTCTTTTTCACAAACAAGCAATAAATACTATTATTCAACAGCTACTGTTTTCCACACCTGTATTATTTCTAAACAAAAAGGAACAGTGTGTTTAAAAAATTAAGGTAAACAAACATCATACATCTGTAATACTAAGCATGATAATGATGACAGTACTGTTACATTTTTAGTCTTGCAAGAATGTGATTGGGTGTCTAATGGCACAAGGACATACTTCATGGGCTGAAGGAGTTTTGTATAGAAATACTGAAATCATGGTTAATGTTCTCCTTCCATTGTGATTACTCCCGTTCAAGGGTCTGGTTCACATGAAGAAGGTCAGATAAGTGCCTCAATTTTGAAAATCATTCCACACAGTCAGGTACACACATTCCTGTAGAGAAATTCTTGTCTGTGTAACAAATTACATTAATTTTTTCCTTCATTCAGATCATTCTCAGAAGAAGGCTAACATCAATTATGTAACCCAGATGTGAAGGATGTTCCCGCACGTCAAAATATTTTAATGCCCTACAGAGCTGTGGTCACACTGCCAGCGTCAGCAGTACACGGTAACAGCAGGAGAAGAAATGTGCAGAATTACAAATCATTTTATCTCCCCAGCACCTGCCATGGGATTTTCATGGCTACAGCTTCCTCAGCACACGGTGTCCTGCTGTCAGATGAACTTAGCATCCAGGGTAGTCTTGGAAATCTGGGCTCGTGCACAATTAACGGTACAATGACAATGGTGCCAGATGACTTCTGTCACTAAAATCTATGCACTGCCCAGAACAGTCATTTTGTATTGATTTAGAAAGGAATACATGCAAAGTAGAACATTTCTGTAATCCACTGGAAATGCTTTTGATACATTACAATACATGTTTATTTTTGGTTGCCATACAGCACCTAACTTTACCCATCACTCATAATAACAAGCATTCTACACCTATTAACTTCCATGTATTTCATATATTTAGGCACAATATAAAATATCCGTCTTCCAACAGCTTAAAGCAGAGTTACAGTGAACCTCTCCCAGCAGTAAAGCAACACATGAAAACCCCACCTGCACGAAGCAGAGGTGGTATTCCAGCCCCGGACCCTGAAAGTGTGAGGCAACAGTGATGTCCATTGTTGTTTTTTCACCCAAATTAACCACCAAGATTAGGAATCCTTACCTACAGCCTATTGCTTCTGATAAAAACATAATTTACATATATGCACTGTAATCTGTGAATTCTATCATCTGGGGTCACCTGTGATGGTTTAATCACAGGGAGTCTGGAGCCTATCCCAGAGACTACAGGCACAAGGCAGAGAGCAGCCCAGGATGGAGCACAAATCCATCACAGGGCACACTCACACACCATTGACATACACAGGTACACCTACAGGCAATTTGGTAACTCCAATTAACTTCAGCAAGTTTCTGGGCTGAAACCCCAAGATGACACGGGGAGGACATGCAAACTCCACACACATGGAGCCATGGCAGAGACTCGAACCCTGATCCCAGAGGTGTAAGGCAACAGTACTAACCACTGCAACACCTTACAACTCTTCTTCTTCTTCTTTTATTTTTATTATATTATTATTATTATTATTATTATTATTATTATTATTATTATAATACCTCTTATGTTTGTATCCCACCCAGGTGCAAATAGACACTCTGATCGTGTAGCTTTATGTTGCACATGCACATATTCAATTGCAATTAAGGATCAAATTGGAAATCAGACTCCTCATATCAGTTCTGTAGACCAATTCATCAGAAAAGAAGGCAGACACTAAATATAGTTGAATACTGAGGAATTATGGAGGCCGTATTGTGTAAAGTTTTCGGTTGAACTTTTTCTTACCTCCAGTAAACAATTTTTAAGGCATTGGTTAAGTAAGGGATTAACCAGGATGAGGTGTGAGGTTATGCAAAAATAGTCGACAACAAAAATGGTCTGAGGGCAGAAAGAAAAAATGATTGGTTCAGAGAGATAACCAATCATATTGTAGAGGAGGTGGGTCCAAGCAGCTAGAGGAGATGGGACAAACCAATCACATGTCTTAGTCCTGCCTTCTTGCTTGGACCCACCGCTTCTACAATCTGCCCTCTCATGCAAAGGTGGCAGCAGACTCCTTGCATACCAGCTTGTAAGAGCTGCACAGTGGTTTGGCCATATGGACAACTTGAAGTCACACAGGAAGTGAGGGAGAGAGGAGGGGAGGCAATTTCTGCCCTGCAGAGAAGGACTGAGGAAGAAGCATATCTTGCAATAAATGTGGAAAGCACATCTGCAAAGGCCAGCATTCAGAATGTCCAGTGATTTTCTCGTAAGGAGAAGAGTTTGCTAGTACTGTATAATAGTGTCATTTGTTGAAAGTAAATTTGTTCTCAATTGATTGGTATGTTTTATTATTCTTGTCATCTTATCTGTATTTACTGTAAAATCTAATGAAATCCTATGGTTATGCATTCCTGTCTTAGGTATTTTTGGTTACTGAAGTACTTCATGAATCAGTAATAAATCAAAATGTTTTGTCTTTCATTTTATCTTTTGCTTACAAAAAGTTTTAAAAAACAGTATTATAAAAGCTACAAAATACATGTTCTGACCTTGGACACACTAATGACTAATGACACTACCATTTATTGGTAAGTGATTTTTTTTTTGTTTTTGTTTTGATGCATAACAGAGTTGTAGTTAAAAACGTGATATGGAGCCTAACCATGATTCGATAGGTAGGGTAGGATCAAAATAGACCTACCATTGATGTCTTGACATCTATGAAGAGTGTGTAAGGGTTAAAATATAATCAGTATGAAAATAAGTTTTTACTGTTTTGATATTCATTGAAATGTCTATTTTATTGAAGCTTTCATCAGCTATCCATTTTTCTTTCACTTTTGACAGCTCATAACTAAGTACTATGACTGTGATGTGTAATAAGTGCATATCACTCAAATTCTATAAATGTATGAGATGTTATATAGACTCAAAACCATTCCCTAAGCAAACATAACGGAAAACATGCCTGGATACAGGTATGGTTATTTTTTAAATCAGTAAAACTGATTTTGTTCTCCCCACCAATCGTAATGCTCTTTTGGGAGTTTCTGTTTTTCGTACAAATATAAGCACCTGTTTCTTTTGTGATAATGTGCATTTATGTACAACAACTCTTTGTGACTGAAAGCTCCTCTGACACACCATGTCCTATCGCTGAAATTCCTGTACGCCAATTGTGTGGAATAAACATACAAGTTGCTCATTTGTCTATGACTCACTTTCCTCCACATATTTAATTGGCAGTTAATATGCCGCCTGTGTTTTTAATTGGAACAGATATTTCTGAAAACCTGCCTGAAATTGTTCTGTTTGCACAACATAATTGCTCTAAAACTAAAAAAAAAAAACACTGCATCTTTAATATCCCTGAAGCAGAAAAGCCTCACACAGTGCCGTCATTTAAACTGGTTGATCTGTTACGACTGTTTAAAAAATATGACACTAGCTGTGTTTATGGGGCCTGCAAGGCAAGCTTTCTGAAGGAGACATCTGGCCGAGATGTATGCTGCGTCACTTGAAAATGGAGGCACGGGACTCTTTTAAAACAGAGCACGTTATTCCTTAGGAACAGGACCCAACAGCAACACTCGGGGCTATTGGGGATGCACACGCTCGTCTATGACATTCGCCGAGGTGATCGGCAAATTTATCCTCGGGTAATTATCGCCAGAGAATATATGGCCTTTTCAGACACTGCTTACTGAAGTCCAATTTCGAGGCAGCACTCTAGTGAAAGACAAATATATCAATTTATACAAGCTATAATTGCTTAAAAAATTGAATATCAGATGTAATCAGTGAAACTGGAGGAAGCGGTACAAAGGTGAAATTGACTAATACTGTGTCTTGCTCGAAGAAAGACAAAGACGTTCAAGCTTTTTAGAAGACCAGGGTGCACAATCCTCTCATTACAGGTCTAATTACGAGATATCATAATCGCCACTGTTTCAAGTGGTTGGATGATGAGAAAAGAGGTACAGAAAAAGCGGGCAGTTGAACGTTTTAATGAAGTTCTGGATTCAAATGGAGACTGAATGGGCTTCTAATATTACAATATATTCAAACCTGTTTTGTATTCATTTCTTTTTGAGGAGAAAAAAAATGCCTCAGGCATCAGGTGCTAAATAAGTACAACAAGAAATGTTTGAGTCTGTCAGTGCAAGAGCAAATACAAAATAATCCTGACTGTACAGCTGCAGCATTGTTTTGTGTGCTTGTAAAACATCTGACCTCAGCTGTTCCTTGGTTGATTCTTTCATGGGTAGTGTTTTCCGTCTGTCAACCCAGCTAACAGTCAGTGACAGAACAAACAGTAGTCTGGACAATAGTACTCATCAATCAGAGACTCAGGGGAGAGTAAGGAATTTGCCTTTCAATTAAAAATGCTAGAATAGCCCCAAAATTTCAATACTCCTTATATGAGCAGGGTGGCATGGAAGGTAGTGTGGATTGATAAAAAAAGTGTTGTGATAATATCTCCAGGTCTGAATATATGGTTGGCTCCTATGTCACGAAATCATCCAGCTTAATAGTTAATAGGCTTTGGTTTGCCATATGGTATGAACTCCCATCGTCTATCTTGCATAGCACTCAAAATTCATGACAGGTATAACAGCTACTTGACTTATTAAAATCACAGCAGCTGTCTGTTGTCGATAAATGTCATTTATTCTACTGGAACAGACCCAGCATGGCAGCATGATAAGACTCTCTACCGTTTGCATTCATTCAGCCATCAAATGCAGTGAAATGAAGTAAGCAATCTGTATTTACATACTTGTGTGATACTGTCCTTAAACTGAGCTCATATACCTTACTGGCATAACTTTGAATCTTCAAGAGGTAAAGAATCCCACAATTGTCCACAAGTACAGCAGCCTTTCTCTGGCTAACAAATGTTCACCTAAGATTAAAATTGTATTTGCCCTTTACCAACTTCTGAGAGCAGTGCTGCACCGGAAAGGCCATATTTCCCAAGGTATTCATGATTCACAGATTTTTTTCTCTTTCGTTCTCCTTCTTCTTCTTCCTTGTTATTTTTCTTTTACTTTGCAAATTCATGACTTACTGTCAACTTGTGTTTCCTCACCTTAAATTAAAACAAACAAACAAACAAACAAATCACACATTACGGAGCATATACGTAAATAATGTTATCAGAAGCCTCTGTTTATGTTTACACTACGTCAACTGATGGCAGCATATTTCCCACCAAACTGATTCAGCTTAGTAATATATAAAAAACAAAGGACACTAATTCCACTATTCAGGCTTTTAACTGCACTTTCCTCAGAAAGAGATCACAGACTAAACCTTTTTGTGTGAAATTCTTGAAGGTTTCTGAAGCACAGGTCATTCTTGTACTTTCAGAATATTGATGGAAAAACCAAGAAATGGCAGGTTTTCAAAAAGAAGTACTTAGGGTGCCAGACTTAAAGTGTCAAGTCAGAGTCGCATGCAGAAAGTGGCCTGAAGCAGTGTAAGAAGTGTGGTGAATTTTGTTAGTTGGAGACAAACAAATCCAAGCAACAGACTTTACATAAGAAAATCCATGAGTGCCAAGCCTTAGAGACATTCTGAAGTAAATGTGATAAGCGGCTGTGGAAAATGCCATCTGCGTGTAAAACAACACGGGAAACAAAGGTGTTGTACAAGATTGATAGAGCGCAAAGTAACATACTGTACATGATTTGCCAAGTTTTTTTTTCAGTATTAAAGAGTTACTGGTCACAGTTACATCCATGCATTTTCTAGACACTAAGGATTGTGGGGCTTCCTACCTCAGGTAACACTGAGAACAAGGCTACGGTACACCCCAAGCAGGATACACTTACATCACATAAAATTATTACAGTCAATTATTGCATGATCATGTGCAAGACAGTCTAACAGCTTTAGCAACTGCTGAAGTGAACAACCTAAATGAATACTGAGACTGTTTACAAGGTGGCTATGCATTCCTAAAAAGTTCGAGTTCTGATCGAATTTTCCCCATAAGAAATAATGGAAAACTAATTAATTGGTTCCCAGCCCCAAAAAAATTACACCTAAATATGTTTTTAATGAACAAAATGAACAAAATAAAACAAGAAGTCTAAGCACATTTATGGCTACCAATAAAAGGTTAACCTGAAAAAAAAAAAATTTGCAGTCTTAATTTTTCGCAAACACTGCACCAACACTGTACGCTGTGCGTAACATTTTTTTCTTAATGGCTTCCAAAACGATAAAGAATGTACCCCAACACTACCCCAAGCCATGCCCCAACACTGCGCCAACACTAGACTATGCCATGCGGTCCATTGTTTATTTTTATTATTACTCTGTATTTGTTAATTTGTTCATAAATCTCAAACTTTTAGGTTGTAACATTTGTACAACTATTGCGTAAGTTTTTGGTGAGCAATGGCTACCAAAATTATGTAAAGTACAGTGTCACGGTCGGTCAGAAAGCGAACCGGGAAGCAGGGAAATGGAGTCAGGAAGTAGGGCAAAACGGGGATTTATTAAAACTAAACAGGACCGGGGAATCACGACAGCAAACATTAATGACCGATCTGGGAAACAGTGGGAGACGCGGACTAATATGGACAAGACTAGACAAACGGAACAGGCAACAGGTGAGAATAATCAGGGAGAAACAGGAGGTAATGAGGTGGGCGTGGCACACATTGGGAGCGGACGGAGCGGGGCATGACATACAGTGTATTACCTGATATTTTCAATAAAAAAAGCAATATCACCAACAAACGATGCTATCACAGGGAATGCGAGGCACCGACTGAAGCGTTACCCTTTGTTTCCGCTGACAGGCGTGCCACGTGACTCATTTCCCTGCACGTACAAGTTATCTTAGGTCGGCGTTCACGGTCTGACTTCTGAGATTCGGATCGAGTTCTAGGTCAAAACTGGTTTGTTCGACTTTCAAGAAAATCGAGTTCTAGTATGTTCGAGAACCGAGGTACCACTGTACATCTAAAATAGGGAACAGCTCAAAGACAGAGCATCACATGCATTATTCTAATTTTCATAAAATACATAATCAAGATCCTTATGACTTTCTACAGCATTACATTAACTATAGATTGAAATTAGTGCAAAAAAAATCATGCAAATTTAAATAAATAATTAAATATATATTCAGATATTTTAAATTTAAAAAAGATAAAACATAGTGGGTGCAATTTAGTTTTTACAATTAAGTTTTAAAATATACAGAGCAAATCTCAAACTTTAGTTCATATTAAAGAAAAACTGGAAGGAGTAGCTTCCCACAAATAATATAACTGAACAAAGTGAAAGAATGATTCATTTTACAATCAGAATCAAAAACCATCACAATGCATGTGTGACCATTACAATAACGACAATGATGTGCTTAAAACACCCCAACAAGCCTTCAAAGTTAATTAAGCTCAAATTAAGCATGCAATAAGAGCCAACACAAGACCAGGAAAACTCTTTAATCCATTTCTATACCCCTCCATTTTACCCCTTGCCTGCAATAGCAGGCATTTACCGAATTTAAAAATCCCCGCAGTAGCCAGCAATCAGCAAGCTTGTGGATTTGCAAATGTGATTCCCCCCCTCATTTGTTTTCTGTCCCGGGAAGAGAACAGAGAATGATTGAATCAAAAGCAAGTGCCTGGGTTTTAACAGAATACCATTTCAGGCCACTGCCAGGGAAATTTGATTGCATTTTTTAATTAAGGAGCATAACAAGCTCATGCATTGGCACTAAGGATTACAATTAGGAGCACAATGCAGCAGAAGCGCAGCGCTGATTTGGCAGTTTCTGCTCAAGAGGGAAGCTTTCCATTATCAACTGAAATGACCTCAGATTTGCTAGGTAAAGAGTGTTCATGTTTCAAAAAAGCTCCAAAGCTCAGTGTCATGCTCTGTCAATGTAATCTGCTAGCATCTAAATCCCAGCCCTCTCAAAAAACAGCTCTTTGACTGATACCCCAGAAAGTCCTTTTCGAAAATGCTTTTTGTTATCAAGGTTGCACACTTTGGCCCCATAAATGTTTTTGACATGTGGAGAGTTGCAAATATGAACTGTGTTACATCTCAACAGGAAAGTATTAGGCAAGTGAACAGGCAGTTTTTGAAGATGTGTTGGACGCAGGAAAACTGGGCAAGTGTAAGGATCTGAGCGACTTTGATATGGGCCAAATTGTGATGCTAGACGACCAAAATCTCTTTCCAAAATGGCAGGCTCTATAGGTCTTGTGGGGTGTTTCTGATATGCAGTTGTCAGTACCTACCAAAAGTTGTCCATGGAAGTAGGTGGTCTGGTCTGATGAGTCACAGTTTCTGTTACATCATGTGGATGCCCGGGTGTGTGTACGTCATTTACCTGGGGAAGAGATGGCACCAGGGTGCACTATGGGAAGAAGGCAAGCCAGCGGAGGCAGTGTGATGCTCTGGGCAATGTTCTGCAGGAAAACCTTGGGTCCGGACATTCATGTGGATCTCACTTTGACATGTACAACCTACCTAAGCATTGTTTGCTGACCAAACACACTCCTTCGTGGTAACAGTACACCCTGATGGCAGTGGCTTCTTTTAACTCAACACACTACAAAAATTGTTCAGAGATGGTTTGAAGAACCTGAAAAAGAGTTCAAGGTGTTGACTTGGTCTCCAAATTCCCCAGACCTCAGTCCAATCGAGAATCTGTGGGATGTGCTGGACAAACAAGTTCAATCCATGGAGGCTCCACCTCCAACTTACACGACTTAAAGGATCTGCTGCTAACGTCCTAGTGCCAGGTACCACAGGACACCTTCAGAGGTCTTGTGGAGTTCATGCCTTGAGGGGTCAAAGCTGTTTTGGCAGCACAGTTCATTGTATTAGTTTATTTTAAATTGCATAAGGTTGGTGTTTCATTAACACTAAAATCCTTAACAGTATATATTTTAAGACTTTACCATTATCATTTTTATGCTAACATTTTTTATGCCGCTCTATTTCTGGAAAAATGAAGCCCTTTAAAGGGATGGAGCAGCTGAAAGTCGGTTAAGTGGTGGATGCCACCTCCCAGAGCCCCCTGGCAGACAGACATGTGGTGACACTATGGTTAGGGATGTGGGGGTGGCCCCTGTCTAGATGATGCCAACGCAGTTATTTTATGCACAATGTATATTTACCGCTGATGTTTTTTAATTTTTTTTTAGCTCGGACCCATTACAGGAATCATTCAATTAAGTCCGGAATCTATAAAGCACAGAAGGGACCCTGGCTGCCAGCTGATATAGGTGACTGTGATTCAGCTCTGACGGCAAGAGCGATGGAATAAAACAATAACCAAAGTGGCAGCAGAATCAGCATAACAGGTGCTCTGGATTTCACCCAAGCTTACAATGTTTCTACAGCACTTTCAGTGGAGAATACAAAAGCACGGTTTACTGTGACATGTACACACTTGGTGGTACCTTCTTAGATGCTGCACGTGGCTAGCAGGTAATCTCTGACAACTGTTGCACATAAATACTTATTATTAAAGTCCATAGAACTGAAACGACTGGGCCTTTCCATATCCAAACTGCATCCTTCTTACATGTGCCCATGTTATTGCTATTTCAGCCTTTTCCTCTGCAATGGGTCAGCACTCCATCCTAGGTTGTTCCCTGCCTTGCACCCGTAGCCTCTGTGATGGGTTCCGGACCCCCTGCAACCCTGAATAGGACAATCGGTTACAGAAAATAGATGGATGGATGATCTTTTCATATCAACCTGCTGTTCTGAGTTCTGGTTCACAGGGATGGTCTGCAGCACCAGTGAGGGCAGGCCAGTGAATCTCATTTCCCAGCAGCACCACCAATATGCAGCCATTCTCACACTTAGAGTTCAACCCAACGCTGACCATTTATAGCTCAGCAGGTAAGATCTCTGCCTCGCTACCAAATACTGTGATTCAAATCTAAACTACGCAGGCTGCAGCCCAAGGTCTAATATATGCTAATTAAGTTCCGCACAATCAGGTTTTAGGTAAACTCATATATGAAACACATTTATAATATTTTCAGTAATGGCAATCAGGTGAAAGTCATAAGCCTCCAAAGATTTTTACTGCTGGGAATTCTGTGTTCCGGATCAGCACCTCTTACCTCCCCATGTTGGGGTGGTAAACATTTATACTTTATGTTTAATTGTGCGTTTTGTATATCATTAGATCAGGCAGTTAACTTTATAAGGAAATTATTTTATACTGCAAAGTTACAGTGTGAGTTGGTAAAAACAAAATCCATGTAAAAACTAAAAATGTCT
Organism: Paramormyrops kingsleyae; assembly: GCF_048594095.1. Lineage (NCBI taxonomy): Eukaryota > Metazoa > Chordata > Actinopteri > Osteoglossiformes > Mormyridae > Paramormyrops > Paramormyrops kingsleyae. The sequence goes on from NC_132802.1 coordinate 34,450,787, forward strand.
TACACTTTATCAACTATTTTGATTGTTCCAAACCCATTATAAATAAACCGATTATAAAATTGTTTCCTTCTTTAACAGCAAAATAGAACATTTTAAAAATACCCATGCAAAGAATAGGCTTAAGCACAAATCCATACATATTCAGACATTGTATTCTAAAGCTGATGCATATACATCAGCTCATTATGCAACTCCAACACAAACTCATCACAATGATGTGTTTATTCGTCTGACATGGGCTGTCTGGACCACTTATCAAAAATGTCCTCTAGTTATTAAGTTTCACAAAAAGTGAAAGTGTTTTTATTCAAAAAACAACTTTTATCAAATCTGCAACATGTGCAACAACAGCTGCCTTATGGGAATCTATGGAAATGAGATATTACAAAATTGGAAACTGCATAACTATTAATACTTTATTAATAATATTGTTAATAACAGCTTATCTATCTATCTATCTATCTATCTATCTATCTATCTATCTATCATCAATTGATTTGATTTCTGGATACTGTTCTTATAATTTGCACTTAGACTTAGTCCGCATTAGATTCTTTTACCTTAAAGAACTGTAGTGTCAGTGATGTCAAATTTATTTTGCTCAGATTATAATTAGTGTACCATGCAAAAATGTAAAAACTATTATGAAAGCCAAGCTGATACAACACACTCATAAACAGAGCTGAATGTTTAATAACACCATAAAGTAAAATAACATCTCTGAAGGAATAACAGAGCTGAATTATGTGGCTATTTTGGCCAACTGGGTTATATGTGAAAGGTCATAATTGTGAAGCTTATGAGGGCTTCACACTTGAGTGGAAATGATTAAATGGAAATTTCTAACCACATTTCGTGTAACTTTGTTTCTGCCATTGAGCACTTTTAGATACTCCAATATTAGATTGAGATACAGTACAATTCCGTTATAACGGACTTTAAGGGATCTGGCAAAATCCAAAGTCTGTTATATCCAGGACACCATTTAATCATGCCACATCCCAGCAGACACACTTGTGGTATAGATTATTGTATTGTACATGTAGTAATCCAACTTTACCTGACTGTTGGAAGTATATATGACCAATGAGTGGTTATACATGTACAATACAGTAATAACCTTGACCTCATTGCTTACTGCATCCCTCCAGCTGTGAGCATCGTCGACACACAGCGTGCCTGGTGATGGACAGCCACACAGACCAATCAGTGTTGTCTGCTGTTACACCATGCATATTTATAGAGCGTGACTATTAATAATCCCGACCACCTATCTGTGCTGGATATCACCAGCATACCACGGGTCTTGTGGGCGGAGCCTGCATGTCTGTTATAGCCAAACAAAACTACAGCTAAAAGCGGCCCTGGGGACCAAATTGTTTGTCCATTATAAGCGAAATTCCATGATATGAGAGTCCGCTATATTCTATGCTTTTTCTGCATGTTCTTAAAGGCAGATGGCCGGGACCAGCAGATTTCATCCATTATAGATGATATTCCGTTATAAGCGAGTCCACTTTAACAGGATTATACTGCACATCTATATTAGTTCTATATTAGACAAGAACTCATGGCCATAAATGGAAATTAGTGAGAGAACATTTTAAACTGGATTTGAGAAAGTACTTCTTTACACAGCGTGTAGTTAGAGTGTGGAATAGTCTCCCTGTTAGCGTAGTGCAAGCTAAAACCTTTAAATCAGGGCTGGTTAAGATTTTAACTCTGAGCTATTAGTTGAGTTCTCCCCAAAAGAGTCTGATGGGCCAAATGGCCTCCTCTCATTTGTAAATTTCTTATGTTCTGTTTTGGTCAATTTATTAAGCAGTAAACTCCTTCCCCCTCCTTGGTGCAATGCCTGTTCTATTACTTACTGTCTCCAGGGCGGTTGCCAAGTGTCCATTTCCCATCCCTGGAAAATGAAAAATGAAAATACAGTCACATTGAAGAACATTACCCCTATGCAAGGATGGAACGATCTGAAACAAAAAGTTTGGCAAACTCATGTAATTAATGCTCCGGTCCCATACACTACATACCAGCTATACGTAGGGCGACATGAAGGAGTAATTAGGTAATTAGTTTGGTTCTACTCTTCCATAACTTGCAAAATAGTCTTAAAAACAAACATGAAAAGAATCATGATGATATCGTGTATCACGATCCTGCTTTTGGAAAATCGTGATGTGGTATTTTTGCCGTATCGCCCAGCCCTAGCTGCACAGCAACTCATTAACTAAATCATGTTTTACTACAAAATGTCTCAGAGAATAAACAAATGCCTGTGTACTCTGTTCGTTTGGCAAATAAACTGATTCTGATTCTGATATGTCATTGGCAGACTGGTAAAATGTTTGTGAATTTGCGTAGACACAGAGTATGTTCTCCTTTTTCTTCATTTTTTACACCTTCCGCTTCCTCATTTTCTATTATCTTTATTGATATCATAGCTGCCATACACAGATTCAGTTATTTTTATAGAGGTTAGAAAATGTGCCGCCCTGCCTGCATGACACTAAGGATTCTTTCTTGGAATTTGTCAGTTCAGAAAAATCCAGGGTCCACACAGAGACCCATGTCCCTCCCTGCACTGATCCTTCCCACTTCCACTTGTCAGTATCTGTCCTTGTAAGGACATTGACATAATTGCATTTGGGACTATGGGAACTCGTGTTCTTCGCTCAAAATAATGGTGCTTCTATTGACGGGACCATCGAAGCTTTAACCAGCCGCCTGAGGCTCAAAGATGAACAATGCAATAGCAGTGAAGACTTACAGCAATTCAATATCCGAAGTCCATAATTAATTAAAGAGACACAGTCCAGTAAAAATATAGTGATAAAATAAAGACAGTATAGCATTTGTTTAGGGAGCGAAAGAAAAAAAAAACTTATTAGTAACTGAACATTACTGTCACTGAAAATTAAGGTTACAGAATAATTGTTATAAAGGTACGAGTTTGCAGGGTGTGTCCTGTATACTGAATATTATACACTTTCCTTATTTCTTACCTGATATTTATCACAGGGGACGTCCTAAGCGTCATCTGTTCCTCGACCAGTCGCCGCCTTTTCCTTCCTTATCTTTTTAGGTATTCCCTGCCCTTGTGTGATAAAGCTCTTAGTCACTTCTTTACTGCTTGGTTCCTCCGGTAAACATAATTGTGGTGAGACTGTTTCTATGGCAATAAGCTCAGAACCAGGTGATTCTCTCAAAGACACTACTGTGGTAAGCCTTGGTAGTTTCCTTATGTGGTTACAAGACTGCATACTACTTGTATTTTATGGCTTACAATATATCTGTGTGCAACAGGGCTAAGATAGAGTGCAGATACATACTTTTATGGTTACACCGTGCAACATAAATGGCATGTAATCTCTAAAGGTTACATTCTCTGTAGGTTGCATTGTACTCTGCACTTTACATCTTTTTAGTATTGTCCTTAGGATTTCATTCTCTAAGTGTTATATACAGGGCTCTCAAGTCTCACTCAGTAGCTGTACGACACACACATTTCAATCAGTCCACACGCTCACGCGCCATTCACACTTTGTATTTCTCGCGTTGAAACATATGGGATAACAGCCACCAAGGTCTCCCCTTATACAGTATAGAATTAATGGACATTATGGAGTGAAGTTCATTGCTGTCCCGATTGAGTTAGACGGAGTTCATAGCCACCTACTACCGCTGCAAGCACGTAATTACATGGATGCGCACACAGATGGAGTGCGGAAAAGGTGGAAGTGTAAGAGCAACATCCGATGAATGCAGTAGGCAGGGCTCTCAAGTCTCATGATCTCATTGACCGTGAGACACACGTTTCGCTCCTAACAGACATAATCTCACTCCAAACTTCTGATGAAACTTGACAGTCCTGCATATAGTTTTATTTTCCATATAACATTCCATAGTTTGAATATTAAACTCAAATTTCAAGCACTGATTCAAGTCGTGGATCTTTAAATTCATGGATATTTACATGGGTTATTTAAACCAAGACTAATTACATTCCTGTAGAAAATGCCATAAATACTAAATTGTATTCTGATTTTCAATTACAGTAACTGGTAAAGCTCCCAAAATAGCTTGCCTTTGCCGGCATTAACAAGACTCAATCAGATCTCAACACAACACCATTGTTAAGACCCAAATGCATTCTAATGAGCATCTGCTGTTCCGTGAGACAAGCTACAATGTCAGTAGCTGTTCAGATGAGCCAGTCGGCAAGGTTCACTTTCAGAGAGAGCATAATGAATAGACAGGCTAAATCACTCACACAGTCATACCATTGTGGATGTTTCACCTGCTAAGCAATGACACATTTCACCAGTTTCCGCCTCTGCAGAGCGTGTGTCGTGTAAAAGCCTGGAGGTGGCATGTGGAAGCGAGAAGATGTCATATTACACAGAAGAAGTAAGAGCTATTTTTCTTTTTGGTTACAGGATTTAAATTTTGCATTTTAACTAAAAGATATATCTGGCTTGGCCACACATGTTCGCCTACCAGCATTTACTAGGTCAACTAGCGCTTATAGTCCAGCTCTGGCCAGACAAGTGATATGCAAAAATAACAAGTAACAAGAACAAATATCACAATATATGCAATAGTGTGGCTTTCAGAAACACACAGCTGTATTACACAGCTACAGAGTATGTATTTAATTGCATCCCCCAACTGGAAACATTGTTTTGATGGTCAGAACACAGCATTAGCCCACCCACTGTCCTTCCTGGACAGGGTTCCCGCGTGACCTGGAGCACAAGGCCATGAAAGGGACAGCAGTCCATCGCAGGACACACATGCACAGAGCCACAGCGAATGCCTAACAGTGGAAACCAGAGAACCTGACTTAAACACTTTCAACATGAGGAGAACTCCACGCATACAGAGCAGAGGCAGGATTCAAACCCACAACCAGAGGTGTGTGTCAGCAGTGCTGCACACTTAGGCATGGCGCCATAGCATTAGACCAAGATACTGAAATAATATTACAGTTTAACTCCTAACTGAAGGCTACAAGCCCCGCTTGTTTCCTGGGAATCGTTCCAGATCTAAATTCATTTCCTAAGATACTAGAACAGAATTTATTTAGAATGTTGTCTTATATCAAAAATGGAACTTTAACACAAGGACACCACCTTAACAGATCCAGGTGCACTTTAATCATAACAGGCTGTTTTTTGAGACCCCCTCCCCTTTTTGGCACGTAACAGGGAACAGTGCCTGTTGCTGGCTGCTATCACAGATTAGACAGCACGGGCTGACAGGCAGAGTCAGCATAATGAGCCAGGGAACGGTCACAGCCACTCTCACAGCAATCGAATGAGCATCCCTGAGTTTATCCGGGGGGGGGGGGGCTGGGAAGACACCAGTGGTCAGTGATCCACAGGGACCCTCCGCCAGGCTCATGCTAACGGGTTTTCTCCTCTTTTATCTTATCAGCCGACACTGACAATGAGTTTTCAGTGTAATTGAAAAAAGGCACACTTTCCTCTCTCCTGCCCACCTCTGCTCACTCACACTGTCTCTCCCATAACTTGCCTTTTCCCTATAATTGAGTTCTTACCACATTGTCAAAGTCAGTGCTCGGGCCCCAGCTGTGACTCGATGTACTTTTGGAGGTGAAATTGAATAAAACAATTCAGGGTAGGTCTTCAGTGCCTACCATCTTCTCCATGTTCAGATTTTTAGTGCCTCCAGAATGTAAACATGACCTAAAGATCAACAAAAATCCAATCTATTGGACTAATTCAAATGGCATTTCATTTAATGACACTAAAAAGTACCGAACTGACCAGGTCTAAAAAAAAATAAAGCTGATTAATCAAAAAAACAAATTTTTGAGTTATTTTTGAGTTATTTGATACATATTTTTAGACAAAGTCATTCAATTTATTAAATAGTTATTAAATAAAATTAAGTGTTGTTTTTGGTATATGGTTTTACACAATAACATTCACATTGCCTATTTTAATGATCTAAGTATCTGCACAGACACTGAAAGCCATAACAAATTAGGGCAGTAACACATAGACACGCATTTACCCTGGAGAACAGGTTGGACAGACACGCCATCTAAACGAGGCTTATATATACTGGGCCCAGAGCCTCTGCACACACAGCACTTTGCCATCAACATGGTTTGACTAAATGGATCGTGTCAGAACCCTAAGAGTGAGATCATGGTGCTGTTAGCCTGGGTATTGGCTTCGCTGTTGCCGTCATCTGACCGTCTTAAAGGCACAGCGACCGTCTTAAAGGCACAGCGCAGAGACCAGCAGGGAAACGGCAGCACCTGTCCCTGCAAAGCCCGCCCCCTCCGCCCCCCCGACTTCACAGGTCACTGCGTCCCAGCCTGTTCTGAAAAAGCCCTAAATGAGACCACATCTATTTTTCCAGAGAAGCTCCTCTCACTTTCTGTACATCAACAAAAATGGGTCAGTGCAGTAGCAGAAGGCTAAAGGAGCCCCAAAAATTAGCTTATCAAACACAGACTGCTATCATCTTATTAAGTGCTCCATTACTTTGTTCAAGCAGGCTTGCCGGTGCTGAAACTTTTGTCACCTCTAAGCCGTTGCCTGTGCTATAATGTCATGTTTTATAATAAAAGGTGGCAACTCATGAGAAGCAGGAGCACGAGGTGAACTGAAGAATATTAAACACATCCAGGGTCAAGCTGAAAATACTGCAGGTCTTAGAAAAAGAAGATTAAGATGTTCATTATTTTCCCTCCTGTGGAAAGACCTTTGTGCCAGCATGCAAACGCCATTGATCTGTGCATGCGTGAGTTAAACTCGCCATTCGCATCCTTACAAGCAGTTCTGTAGGACAGTTTGAAGCTGTACTTTAGTATGTTGTACACTGTACTGTCCTGTTCTTCAGCTGTCTGCCTCCTAATTCATGTAATTTGCTGTCTATCGAGGATGAGGGAGTGACTCTGCAAACACCCGCCCCTAACCTCCAGCTCCGTGCCAGTGGGGTAAGCTGCATCTCTGGCTGACGGTGACCGGCAACCAAATGGGCTGAACACCTGCTACCCAGTGCCAGAACTGAGACGGTCATTTCAGAGCAGCAGTCAGAGAGAAACAGAGAGAGAGAGAGTGCTAGGGAGAGAGTGCACGAGAGAGAGGGAGGAAGAGAGAGAGGGAGAAGGGGAGAGAGAGGGAGGGGGAGAACGAGAGAGAAAGTGCGTGAGAGAGAGGGAGAGAGGAAGAGGCAGGGAGAGAGAGAGAAAGTGCGTGAGAGTGAGAGAGACAGAGAGAGAGTAGAACGTGCTACTAGCTAGACTCTACAAGCAAGAGAAGAGGAGGCTGACGTCAGATGAATGATTGATATTGTTCTTGGTTAACTGGTTTGCACACATCACCATGGGTATTTATAGATTAGCAGATTAATCAGCCTGGGAGCTGGGTTTTTGGTTCCATTTTGTTTTACAATCTCAGCAGCTGCCACCCCCACCCCCATCACTCTACCACTCCTGCATCCTCCTACATTTGCCGTCCCCTATGACGCGCTCACCACGTCAGTGGCTCCGTGCGCAGTGTCACCTCCAGCTGAAGACGCTAGCCTTATCTGCGTGTGTGTTTGTTCAGCAGCACAAGCTGCTGCACAAACTGGAGTTATCTAAATGTTTTCTCTGTCCCCGTTAAGGAAACCAGCAGGTTAAGACCAAAGGATAATAAAATACCTAATAGTCAGATAGGGAACATTTATGGTGAATTGAGCTGAACTGGACACTCAGATTTTTGCGACCAGCCTACAGCAGACTTTCATATTTAACAGGAAGCTGTAACCACAGCTTTCAGGACCTGATCTCATCAGGTTCCCTCATCTGATCTCATCAGGTTCCCTCAGCTGTGCAGGGCCCTCCCAGATGTCCTCCCCGGTCCACGCTGGCCTTCGTCAGCCCCATCAATCTGCTGAGCGGAGATCAGGCCAGCGGCTTTTTCGCCTAATAGGTGCTCTGTCTGTCCACTAGTGGAGGAAAGAAGCGTGAAATGATCACAGTCTATAAATCCAAAGCAGGCTCAGGCTGATGGGCCACACAAAGCAATTGACTGTCTCTATAAAATAATTTAGCCTAGTGAATAAAGGGCTGCAATAGCAAACAATGGAGGGACAAATCATGGTGAAAATGTACTGAAATTATGGTAAAAATGACTTTGCCATTGCCCCTAGCTCTTTTTAATGCAGTCAACACAGCAGATATGTGTAAACATGTGCGTCTTCATTTCAGTTCTGAAATAGTACCACAGCACTTTGTTCCTCCACTGTATCAAATTCTGAACATGGTAGAGAAAACGGCAAACGGTCATGTTATCAAATTCAAATGAAAAAAACCTGCTAACCTCTTTAGACTATTAAGCCTAGTTTATACGTCACTTTTCCGTTTGCGCTTTCAGTTGCCGGATGGTCATGTAAGTGTTCATACTACATTTGGCTGTGGACGCAGATGATTGCAATTGGCGCATGCATGCAGCAGTGATGGTCCACCAGAGCAGAAGAGGGCAGATATATTGTAAGAAACACATACAGGCAGTGCAGTGAAATGGGTGAACTGTTTATGAACAGGTTTAATGTCGTTGATATTAAATGAATGCAGCATACTGAGGTATTTTGGAATCATTACCCAGGACCACCCTCCTGCTTGGCGGATTTTTTCCTGCAAGATTTAAAAATTCTGGACTAGTGTTGCTTTTGAAAATACCATATAATGTCTGGATAGATATGCGGGTACCGCTGAACAACATCATACAGCTGCTCACCATAACAATACCAAATTTTCTTCCTCTACTCTTTCTTGGCTGACCTCTGCTCTGTAAAAGTCAGTGCTGCCACCTACTGAATACACCTAGTGAATTTCCTTGTACATGCGCAGTCGACTCACACTGACACACATGATTTCCCCCGGACATGAAGATCTGACCTACACGCGCACCGTCCAGCGCAAACCCCTGATGGCGACATGTGCATCACACGCCCTTGAGGAGACCGAAAGTGCACCGGGAAAGTAAAGTATGAATTGACCTTTACTACAAACTCAGTGATTTCAATGGATTCCACAAATGTGAAATTAAGTGTGGCCAGGAGTATCTGTGTTCATTCCTACACACAGAGATTTACAGTACAGTACAATGAACATAATAGACCCAATCTATCACAACAATCGCGGGTGGTTGCTCACACTTGGCATCAGAGGAAATCCCACCTAGCTTTCAGCCCCTGGACACCTGAAAGGTTCTGCACTTTTATCATTTGATTTATGGATCCAAATTTGTTTTAACTCTGTTTGTTAACTCACTAACATTTTTATTAATCAGTGCTAGGAAAAAAAAATAAAAAGACAGAATATTGAGATATACAAAATTCTTTGTGGCCCTATTTTTAAATCTCTCTTGAATGTATCTAAAGACACTTTGAGATTCACGTGGACTGAGGCCCATAAAGGACCACTTTGTCATGGCTGTTCCTCACACACTTCTGAGGGACAAAAATGGGACCAAAAAGAGATACATTCACATTACACATGTACAGCTCACAGAAAAACTACTCCATCTGAGGCAGAAGATCTGGTGAAGTAAAAGCTATGCCATTTACTGTCCAACAGCCACACTTTCCCTATTGACAAAGGCGTACGATGCTTTGCTCTCTGATTAATGACATTAAAGGTCAACAATTTACCTTGTCCATAAAGAAAACAATCCGTCCCTTTGGTCTACAGGGAAAGCACAAAATAGGTATGTACTTTAAGGCGTACGCATGGAGCCAGGAGACTGGACTGACTAAAAGGTTTCCTGACAGCAATTTAGCAAGTGCCCGCAGATCTCAAAAAGCCTCCAAACACAGCCCACCCTTTCTGCCAGTGTAACGTGCCACTTTAACCCCACCCCCTCACTGAGGGGGGTGACCGTACAGCCATTTTCATCCGCGCCTCCACATGCCCCCCACCGTGGCCCCTTCCGCTTCTGCCAGTCCCTGCAGGCACAGAGAGCGCTGGGGAAGCTGCTCCACACAGCCTGCCTGAAGTCCACGTCAGCCCCATGTCCTCCATGAGGTCCCAGGGGCCTCGATCTCCTGCTCCAGCTGTCCGAAAGGCTCAGGTGAAACAGGGCTGTACCCATACATTCATTACCATCAAAACATGATTCCTCAGTAATAATAAGCAGCCAGTTTTACCCCTTCGCAAAAAAAAAATAAAACTCAAAACCTGTTGCCTAAACCTCAGGCATCTGCCTGTTGTAATTAAGGTTATCAGTAATGTGATTCTGTTTTAAGAAAGGAGAAATAATTTCATTTAGACAATTTCAAGTATACACTCACCTAAAGGATTATTAGGAACACCTGTTCAATTTCTCATTAATGCAATTATCTAATCAACCAATCACATGGCAGTTGCTTCAATGCATTTAGGGGTGTGGTCCTGGTCAAGACAATCTCCTGAACTCCAAACTGAATGTCAGAATGGGAAAGAAAGGTGATTTAAGCAATTTTGAGCGTGGCATGGTTGTTGGTGCCAGACGGGCCGGTCTGAGTATTTCACAGTCTGCTCAGTTACTGGGATTTTCACGCACAACCATTTCTAGGGTTTACAAAGAATGGTGTGCAAAGGGAAAAACATCCAGTATGTGGCAGTCCTGTGGGCGAAAATGCCTTGTTGATGCTAGAGGTCAGAGGAGAATGGGCCGACTGATTCAAGCTGATAGAAGAGCAACTTTGACTGAAATAACCACTCGTTACAACCGAGGTATGCAGCAAAGCATTTGTGAAGCCACAACACGCACAACCTTGAGGAGGATGGGCTACAACAGCAGAAGACCCCACCGGGTACCACTCATCTCCACTACAAATAGGAAAAAGAGGCTACAATTTGCACGAGCTCACCAAAATTGGACAGTTGAAGACTGGAAAAATGTTGCCTGGTCTGATGAGTCTCGATTTCTGTTGAGACATTCAAATGGTAGATTCAGAATTTGGCGTAAACGGAATGAGAACATGGATCCATCATGCCTTGTTACCACTGTGCAGGCTGGTGGTGGTGGTATAATGGTGTGGGGGATGTTTTCTTGGAACACTTTAGGCCCCTTAGTGCCAATTGGGCATCGTTTAAATGCAACGGCCTACCTGAGAATTGTTTCTGACCATGTCCATCCCTTTATGACCACCATGTACCCATTCTCTGATGGCTACTTCCAGCAGGATAATGCACCATGTCACAAAGCTCGAATCATTTCAAATTGGTTTCTTGAACATGACAATGAGTTCACTGTACTAAAATGGCCCCCACAGTCACCAGATCTCAACCCAATAGAGCATCTTTGGGATGTGGTGGAACGGGAGCTTCATGCCCTGGATGTGCATCCCACAAATCTCCATCTGCAAGATGCTATCCTATCAATATGGGCCAACATTTCTAAAGAATGCTTTCAGCACCTTGTTGAATCAATGCCACGTAGAATTAAGGCAGTTCTGAAGGCGAAAGGGGGTCAAACACCGTATTAGTATGGTGTTCCTAATAATCCTTTAGGTGAGTGTAGTTCAATAGCTATCCTGTTATACGTTACACATGGCACCTTTATTATGTGCATAGGTACGTGTGGAGTGCAGCTCTCATACAGGGTTAACCATCCCATTGTGACTTACATTCTAATGGCACAGCTCACACATGTTCCTCGTACAAACCTGCCTACAGGTCCCAACCTCCCCACCACTTCCCATCTGCATTTGTGCCTTCGTTTGTGGTGGAATGTGGGGCACAAATGGGCAAAAACAGCACACAACATGTTCTTTACCTGTTGTTGGTGACAACCAAGATGCTACAGTTGCATGTTTATCAAACTAAAATCAACAAGGAAAACGATTTATGTGTTGCATAACAAATACAGCGGCTCGTTGTAGTGTTTTCACAATGTACTTATAATTCCAAAAAACATATGGCTTTTAGATGATTTAATCAGAACATATTATGTATAAAGGACATGCTTAATGCCTAAAACAGGCACTTGTGCCCTTTTGAATGCTATAAGATGTGGAGGCAGGAAGCCATACTTCCACTTAGTAAAGCAAAGTCACTTCTGCTCTTTTCCCGCAACTCCATTAGCACCCAAAAACGAAAAGCTTCCCTCCATTCCATCCTCCTAGTCAGATGGCTGTGCATCTGTAATTGCCTTGTGCAACAGCGGACACCTTGGAGGAGATAATTACCAGCACAAAAAAACACCGTTAAAAACTTGGCAGAGGGTTTCAAAGGCCTCTCACAGTGACTGCTCCCACCTTCCACATGTTGCGTGTTGTCTTTGTTTGCACGTTAGCTTGTTGGTGGATGCAGTGAAATTCTAAGCATGCTCTGCAGTGTAGTGGTGTTGGCAGTGGATGGCTGTTGAGGGGCATGCATGATTTTATACGTCCTCATCTAGATATGTGAGAGTTTTTTTTCTGGATTTTTTGAGGGTTTAAGAGAACATGATGACATGCACTCTGAACGTGGAATTTAACCACATAACCAAGATTAATTAAGATTGGATGGTAGAAGTTAACTTTGATGTATTATGCTGATACACATGCCTGTTCTGTGGGGTTCCTACTGCCGTCCAAGCATATGCAGATGGTGACTTAGTGCCACAAAATTACCAGCAGCGCATTTATGTGTTACTCTGTGCTCTGTGATATACAGGCATCCTGTCCAGGGAGTTCCCTACATATGCTCTCGCTTATCTGGAAGAGGTTCTAGGTTCCCCATGACTTAAGTCGTATGGAAAACAATGGAGGGAATATAAAGACCTGAAAACATTTTTTTTCTAGATATTTCTTTAACGAGAAATATAGACATAATGATATTTCAGTCACTGATCTTTTGTATTCACAGAATATGGGTTATAATGTCACAATTCAGATGGCTACCTTTATTAACTGAAGAATAAGTCTATGCGCCAGCTAATAAACGTTTAAGATATACAAAGCCTGTATATGATAGCAGTATCGAAAGCATTACTGCCGTTTCGCATAGGCTACATAACAGAAAGGTAACTGCAGAACGATTACAATGATGTGATTTTAATTTACTGCAATACGGCCGAATAAACTTTCCACCAAATTTGGCGTCATTGTGTCTAGGTTATTAATACTCGGCTTAAAATACCATTATAAGGAATCATTTTAATGATATGGCAATGAAGGGGAATAGTTCCTAATTTGCATTACAAGCAGCCGATTCTATGCATTGTGACACTAGCAAATGAAAAGATGCATTACGGACTGCGGAGAACGCGCACGTGAGTAAACGAGTTGAAAAGAGTGAGACTCGGCCAAGTTTTCTGATTCCAGCGGATCACTCTGTCAGAGGATTAATCACAATTGGGTCCGTGTCTCCTTCTGCAAATGTGACCATCTATCAAGTACTTCGGTTATCCCCCTATTGTAATATGACTCCCTGTTAGAAAGCAAAAGCCTTTCCTTTTGATCTTGAAAAATTAAAAACTGATTGATTGCGCTAGGCAGCATTAAAGACTGTCATTTACCATACTTTCTGCAACTATTAAGAGAGCTATAAAGATCCCTTCAGTAAATTTCAGCGCAGAGCCACGAGGACAATAGAGTAACAGACAAGTACCAGGAATCGTTAATACATTAGCCTGCATTAGAGGTCTCTGCTGTCTGATTTTTAAACCTCCTCAACCTAGAAGAGCAATTCAAAGCGACTCTTTGATTGTGGAGGTCTCTGAATTTCTAGAAATTCTGGGCAATTTTCTACTATACACGCATTATGGATCATATTAATTATCACTATTTATACAGGCATTGTGATGCTTATAGCATATGTTGTTCATCCGGTTTTTAATTATTGTTCCACTTTATTTTTAAGTAGCTTTCAATTTTAAGATCTGCATTTTCAAGCTAACATTCATTCTCAAAATTTTGCAGTACAGCTTAGAATTTTATTGCCTAATATCCAAAATGTGTTAAGAAAATTATTTTCCAATAACTTCTTCAAACATGAATCAAATATCAAAACATCAAAAAGTACTATAATCTGCCAGCCCTGAAAATTCATATGAGAGTTAGCTGAGGTGTTACACTGTCTACAAGTGTCAGGATGCAGTGTGCCGCAGGAAAAAAAATAGACTGTGTCTTCAATTTGGTTTTTATCACCTTACCTCTCAATAAACCATGACGAGATGGCATCGCGCGTGCCAGACCGTATCCCATCCCACATATTCGCATATCATCTGGACTCAACACGCCCTCTGTCACGTGACATTGAGCGCTCCAATCAGCTGCTCGATTCCCTCCTCCGCCCCTAGCCTCTGGCTGCTTCGCATGACCGCGGCGACATCACGGCACTCATGTGAGCCCACTTCGACAGACTGCTCTGTTAGTGATCGTGCAGTCTACATTACTTCTGCTACCTGTATAACTGACACAGTCTGCTGGCTAATTTTGAACAGCTGTTATGCGAATCACGGGAGACATCGGCGGGCGATATCTGGAAAGTGAGCACCTTCATGTTTTGAAGCCTGTGAAATGTAGATGAATATTTTATAAATGCCCCAGCATTACAGAATGTCATTAAGGAGACGGGCGTTTCCTGTCTTTTGCTGCCACATCCATAAATTATACAAGCAATACTATTCTATCATTAAAGGGTTTTAAATGCCAGGTGATTTCTCTTTCACATCACTATCGAAAGGGCAGCCAATTAATACAGCATGGCACGGAGAAGCAAAACAGCGATTATTCTGGTTAACAGAAAGGATAAATAGGTTCCTCCTTTTTATTTCCTCTGGAGAAGCAGTGAAACAGCACATTGTGACTACTTGTTATTTTTAAGATGTGATGCAATAAATCACATTTGATTTATATCTCATGTCTTTCACTCACAAAACACCAATATAACAAGCCATTCGCAGAAATTCCTGAACTGAATTGAGGAGACTATTCCTTGGCCAGGTATCTTCTATGGCACAAAAAGTAGTTTAAAATGACTACCTATGGACAAACACATATAACATATACACTCACTTGCCAATTTATTAGGTACAGCTTGGTAGTACCGGGTTGAACCTCCTTTTGTCTTCCAAACTGACTTAATTGTTCGTGGCATAAATTCGACAATGTGTTTGAAACATTCCTCAGAGACTTTGGTCCATTTTGTCATGATAGCATAATGCTGTTGCTACAGATTTGCCGGTTGCACCTTCATGATGTGAATCTCCTGTTCCACCACATCCCATAGGTGCTCTGTTGTGGAGACCATTTAAGACCTAATTGTTATTTTCACAACACCAGCCTGAGATGATATAAGCTTTGTGATATGACTCGTTATTCTGCTGGAAGTAGCCATTAGTACAGGGCTATTCAAATCACAGTCCTCAAGGCATACCTAATAATGTGGCCAGTGAGTGTATGTAATATTCTTATAATGTTATTTTATATTAATATTCAAATTCGAATGAAGTACTGGCATTTAGAAAGATGTTTTTGGAAGGAATTTAGTCATAAAATGACTTTTAAAGTACTGTACATCATATATATTTTACAAATGAAAAGCTATTTGTACCAATCAGCTTGAATCAATTGGTAGTATAATCCAACAATTATGAAAAAAGTTATTAAACTAACTATCTGGGAGAAGTGAAAACAAAGCCTGGATTTGGAATTGAGGCCCAGATTTGAAGAGCCCTGCATTAGAAGCTGGGTACACTGTGGTCATAAAGGGATGGATATGGGCAGCAGCAATGCTCAGTCTCCTGTTCTTAGCTGACAGGAGTGGTACCCAGTGTTGTTTTCTGCTGCTGTAGCCCATCTGCTTTAGGGTTTGATGTGTTGTGCATTCAGAGATGCTCTTCTGCATACCTTGGTTGTAATGAGTGGTTATTTCAGTTACTGTTGCCTTTCTATCAGCTCAAACCAGTCTGGACATTCTTCTTTGACCTCTGCCATCAATAAGGCATTTTCGCCCAGAGAACCGCCGCTCACTGGAGATGGTTATGCATGAAAATCCCAGTAGATCAGCAGTTTCAGAAATGCACATACCAGCCTATCTGGCAGCAACAACCATGCCACATTCAAAGTCACATAAATCACCTTTCTTCCACATGTTGATGTTTGATGTGAACATTAACTGAAACTGCTGACCTATATCTGTATGATTTTATACATTGTGCTGCTGACACATGATTGGCTGATTAGATGTTTTGTTCAATGAGCAGTTGAACAGGGATGCTTAATAAAGTGGCCAGTGAGTATATGTAATACTCTAATAACGTAATTTTATTTTAATATATTAATATTCTAATTCTAATGAAGTATTGGCATTTACAAAGATGTCTTTCGAAGGAAATTATTTGGTCATTATAACATGACTTTTAAAGTACTGTACATCCTATATATTTTACAAATGAAAAGCTATTTATAACAGTTTAGATCAATTGGTAGTATAATCCACAATAAAAATGTATCAAAAGATGCAACAATTATGAAAGGTATAACAACATAAATGTAAGTGACAGGACTGCTGCAGAGATCCCAGATGTACTGTAATATTGATTTACTGTTCCTGGGGTCAGGAGTCTTGGCTGTACCACCACCAAAACTGTTTGTGCTAATTGCATCATTACCGATCGCCTGAGTCTAACTTCACCCCACTAAACTGCAGAGGGAAAAAAAGCAGCTCTGATTGGTCCAGTCCGGGCAGCTGTTAAAGAGGGATTCATGCTTTCCCACTGTCTAAGGTGCATATCATCTTGCTTGAGATTATCGTCTTCACCATTTCTTCTCAAATGACTTTAAATGGCTTTAAATGTTCGACAATTGAATCAGACAAGCAAATCACAGTATTGTTACTTAAACGCTTGTTAACAGTTTTTTTTTCAGTGTATGCATCTGTATTCTAACCACTTACGCTTTCATGGTCACGAGGGACTTTTGTTTTTGGTTTTTACATTTTTTTTTCCAGAGATGGAGATGAAAGAGATTTTGGAGGCCGCATTTATAAACTACACATTACTTCTGGAACTATAAATGAGTATGAAGTGCATGAATAATGAAGCAATTAGCCCGCTTAATGTATGTGTACATGAGTATTGAACTAATTACACTGCTTAAGCCAGGATAACTGCTGAGAGCAGACACTACTTAAGAGGGTTTATCAAAAATTTAGTTGTGTAGTGCTGATCTGCAGTTAAGCGGCAGAAGCTGGGCTGAACCTGGCTCTAATTCTGAGATGTCCGCTAGTGACAAGACAAAACTAACCGCCGACTGAGTACATCCATCAGGGTAACAAAAGAACATTTACTACATTGACAACAGACTGAAGAAGGCAAATAAAACAACACACCGGTCAGACCATGGTGCCTGAGACATGCTATGATATGAAAAAGCTTTCACCCTGTTTGCTTATGTACTTTGTTAAACTTGATTTAGTTTAGAGAGTGAATAAACTAATGTGATCCGGGGATTGGAGGTGGGAACTGGTGTTTTTCAGGATGGGATTTACAGAACAGCAGGGAGAAACAAAAAAATACAGCCATTTCAGGGTCAGAAAGGGGAGAAGCAAGGACACAAAATGTCTGGGACAGTGTCAGGTGTGTGTGTGTGGTCTGGGCCAACAAGCCTAACAGACAGATACAAGAGTGTTGTATTTATTAGTAACTTCCTTCAGGTGAATGAAGGAGCTGATCACTTGACCAATCCTGGTATGTCCACACCCTTCCTGTCTTTCAGGCATTTTAGCAGAAATGAAGAGGAAAACGTTCAGTGTCCGGTGGCATGGTGGTGAGGTAGGTTTGGCGCCCCATCCTGGGATGCCCCCTGCCTTGCACCTGTAGGGTCTGGGATAGGCTCTGGAAGCACCCATGACCCTGAGTAGGACAAGTGGTTACAAAAGATGGATGGATGGATGGATGGATGGAAATTTTCATTGTCATTGCAGATGTGTGCTATTATAAGGAATAGCATCTGCATACCAAAGTGTTTGTAAATGTTCTTGCATGTGTGTGACAGTGAGAAGGCCAGAGAATGTGAAACAAAATGCTGGCGGCACTAAGAGCATTGTGTGTGCTTCCTCCCTTAACTAGGCCGCAGCACGCAAGGGGGAAATTGAGTGTGCAAGCACAAATAATTCATCGTGGGATTGGCCGCCACTGTGAGGCATTCACTCTGCACAGCCTTCTGGTCAGACTAATTTACTGCAATAGTGACTGCACAGAATCCACAGCAGTAAATCTCACCAAATGAGACAGAATCATCTGCAGTGACTTCCCAGTCAAACCAAGCTGGCAGCACTTTTAAACTTGGTAATATTTACATTTTAAACTACACTATGAAGGGAAAATATAGCAGGCCTCTGAATGAGAGATAAATAGCCATTTGTCCTGGATTCACAAAGCATATTTAAAGCATTGCGGGTACAAAATGACATTCTAGTAGTCACTGATTCTTGGGAATTTGGATAGAACTGGTTTTAATTCTGAAAATAAAAAGTTACTTAAATTACAAAATCTGAAGGTATATCATTATAGACCAAGGTCTTGGCTGTTCAGCAATTTACCGGTGCAACCTCCTCATTTCGTATTTTTTTTCATAAAATAGGCATTTTTTCAGTTATTACTTTGTTTTTGTCAACATAAAGTCAAAGTTGAGTGTAATGATTGTGGGGGGGGGGATTTGGGGGGAATGTTGTGAATGTTGGACGATGTAAGCCAAATGAACATGGCATAATAGTGAATTAAGAGAGAGAGGGAAGGCACCCCCCTCCCCTAGGGTTGGAGGATATGGAACAAATATAGGGGGAATTACATAAATAAAAAATACAAAATAGTTTAATGAAACATCACAGGTCATATTGGTATTTATCGTGATCAACAATTATATTCTAGCCTCCATTGAGGACCATTTGGAGGTTTTTGTCACCACCGTTAGTGGTGACGTCTGACGGTGGTGACAAAAACCTGCTCTTTCACATGATATGCATGAGTTGTTCACATTAGCCATTTTGTTTCCCCTCTGTTGCTAGCTACTTCAGACCTCTTCTTAAAAAGTATACATTTATGTCATAATCTAATCTAATATTTTTTTTTACAAAAAAGACAGTGTTGACATGTTATGGTTGCGATAGTAGCAGTGTCCAAAAATATGAACAAGTTTAAGAGAAAATAGCAAACTTACAGGAGCTTGAGTGATCTTGAAGCATACAGTTGAGCTGAAGGTTTGAAAATTGGGTCCTCAGGAATGTAGTTGACATTGTAGTTGCCTGATTTTATTGCTTTTTATAAATGTCTGACGGTGGTGATGAATATGTGGGACACATTTTGAGCAACCACAAAGTAATAGTAAATATTGTTCAAAACTGACTGTTTGTAGGTTTTAATACATATTACAATGTACTCTTTCATGTGGAAAAGATATTATTCAGTTCAATTATTACTGTTTGTTTTTTTAATCAAGTTGAAATGATTATCCCGTATCTGAGGACAACTGATTTTGTAGGCAATGGGCCAGCATATAATCACTAAATTAATAAAAATAAAAAATAAGCCTATAAAAGAACCTAACATATGTGCAAAGGGCCCCCTAATTATAACCTTGACTTTATTCATGAAAATGTTATTAATTTCCAACAGAATGAGCACTTTTCTTAGTGGGACATGTTTTTGCAAAAGTTTCAAGAATCGGTGTAATACATTTTGACAGTATATCGTACCTATTTTTAGCAACAAGATTGAAACATTATACATACCTCTCCAGGACACTATGTGCCAATAGTAATTCAGCAATTATTCTCTATTATCAACTGAATGAAACATCTCCTGCATGTACAACAAGCCAGAGAAAGCGCCTCCGTTTTGAGCACTTCCATAATTATTATTGTGTGTGCCACGATGCAAAGTCTGTGTACCAGTTATAATCGCAGAACGCTCTGATCTACTCACCTCTGTTATGTGTGTTAAAGCACGCTTGACTCAACAACTCAGTTGGTAAAAATAATCGAGGAGACATCAGGATATGGAAAATAAAATGACTACAGGGAAAACTCCATTACTGTTCCACTTGCTTCCTAAAAACTGAATGGACTTTTGCAGATCTGCCTTAGCTACAAGAGACTTAATCCAAGAGCCTTCATGTCATGCAAGTAATATTTTTTACCCAGAAAAACATGCATGAATCTACAGCAGGCAATCAAGCACATAGTCTGTTTCAAAGACAAGTTTGTTTGTTATTCTATATTCTATTTGTCTTATTCTGTTTCTTATTCCTTCCTAACTCCATCACGGCTGAGGAAGCTCAACAAAAATAAGAAAACACAAACAAAAAATCACAGCCAAAGCTAAAAGTAACACAGAGGGAAACAGTTTCAGTGTGAACTGGGGGTCATCAAAAAAACGATTTTACATAGCTGTCCGATTTAGACATGATACAAGGCTAATGAACCAAACAGCTTGGAAAATAACCCTCAGGCGTTTTACCTGTACATTACAACTGAAATATGTAGATTAACAAATATTAACAATGCACAATATGCAATTCAAAGCATTTCAGTAAGCCCTACTATATGGAAAATGATTCAACTTTCAAAAACAACAGAATTTGTGAAACTGCTCAGGGATTTTTTTTTAAGCTGTGATCTAAGCACCTACCTTCCACAGTGTCCATGATAAGGTGCTTCTGAAGTTTATGGGGGTGAGTGAGTCCTGCCTTGGGAATAAAAAAATGTTTCATAACTTTAAATAAGGTGTCATATGGTTGCATTACAAAGAGAATAACAAAGTATGGATACAACAATCACTGATGCATATAAGAGACTGTGAAACTTGTCCTAGACTAACTTGGAGGGGGGGGGGGGGGGGGGGCACTTTAAATATTAAAGATAGAGGAACATGAATGGATAATGTTGGGTAGTCTGTTTGGACAATATGGTATAACAAAAGTATTCACTGATGCTTAAGATCATGAAAGTGGGTGGGGGTTTATGCCCTGAAAAGGCGGTGAATCTTTGAGCCTTGAAGTTTCATTGCATTGATAATCAGCTCAGACATTAGCGCCATTGTATCAGTGACACACCCTGTACTTCCTAAGAAAATAAGCCCTGCCTTCCTGACAGAATAAGCCCCACCTTCCTGACAGAATAAGCCCCGCCTTCCTGACAGAATAAGCCCTGCCTTCCTGACAAGAATAAGCCCTGCCTTCCTGACAGAATAAGCCCTGCCTTCCTGACAAGAATAAGCCCTGCCTTCCTGACAAGAATAAGCCCTGCCTTCCTGACAGAATAAGCCCTGCCTTCCTGACAAGAATAAGCCCCGCCTTCCTGACAGAATAAGCCCCGCCTTCCTGCCAGAATAAACCCCACCTTCCTGACAGAATAAGCCCTGCCTTCCTGACAGAATAAGCCCTGTCTTCCTGACAGAATAAGCCCCACCTTCCTGACAGAATAAGCCCTGCCTTCCTGACAAGAATAAGCCCTGCCTTCCTGACAGAATAAGCCCTGCCTTCCTGACAAGAATAAGCCCTGCCTTCCTGACAGAATAAGCCCCGCCTTCCTGGCAGAATAAACCCCACCTTCCTGACAGAATAAGCCCTGCCTTCCTGACAGAATAAGCCCCGCCTTCCTGACAGAGCATCCCACATGATCTGCACGTTAAGATGTTAATTACATATTGAAGCCCCTGTTTTTATTAAAAAATATACTATTGTCTGCGGAATGTAATTCTGAAGGCTGGAACATCACTGATTAAAAATGAAATCAATGCTGTTTCAAGGTTATTCATCACCATAACTTTGGTGTCTTTTTAATATACTTGCCTTGGTCACATGGCTGTCAATGGGCGGGTGCAAACAAACAACATTATCTCCTGTTTGAGTCACCTTGTCCTGAGAATACCACATGGTCCAAAAAGCTCTCACGGTGATAAAGAACTCTGTTCTTTTAACATTTTCATCTTTCATCGTCTTTGAATAAATATGTGTATATTTGAACCTGGGCAACTCACGTGTGTTTTAGTAGGCAAAAGGAGGCAGTGAGTGGCTGAGGACTCTTTGCGTGTGTGTGGAAGGTCACTGATTCCATTTCTTAGGCTGGCAGGCAGAGTGATGTCACTGCTGGGCCCTTGAACAATACCCTTAATTCCCCATTGCTCCGGGGACTGGATGACCCTGCTGTCTTAATTGTACGTTGCTTTGGGTAAAAGTGCCTGATAAATAAATGTAAAATACAAGGGGCCTGTTATCTAATGTCTGGGGTGTCGCAAGTACAAATTTAAATGTGTGCAAATCTATATAACCTTTCCATGAGTCAGGTCTGAGAGTGTGTGCATCCATGTGTCGATACCACCATGAGAATCAGGCACAGTGGTGTGTGTTCCTGAGAGTGTCTGACATATATTGCTCATGGTCTGCCTTTCATCACATGCTTCTGGACAGCAGATCAGTGGGGTTGGGCAAAGAATCTAATTAGGACTTTGTATAATATACAGTATGTATACACTGATCAGCTATAACATTAAAACCACTGACAGGTGAAGTGAATAACATTGATTATCTTGTTACAATGGCACCTGTCAATAGTGACATTATATATTAGGCAAGTGAACAGTCAGTTCTTGAAGATGTGTTGGAAGCAGGAAAAATTGGCCAGTGTAATGATCAGAGCAAATTTGACAAGAGACAAATTGTGATGGCTAGACAACTGGGTGAGAGCATCTCCAAAATGGCAGACTGTGTGAAGAATTCCTGGTATACAGTGGTCGGTACCAAAAGAGGTCCAAGGAAGGCCATCTGGTGAGCCAGTGATGGGGGCTTGGGCGCCCAAGGCTCATAGATGCTCGCGGGGAGCGAAGGCCTAGCCTGTCCGATCTGCTCCCACCTGAGAGCTATTGTGGCACATATTGCCGAATAAGCTCTTGCTGGCTATGATAGAAAAGTGTCAGAACACAATGTGAAATGCAGTTTGCTGCATATGGGGCTGTGTATCCACAGACCAGTCAGAGTGCCCATGCTGACCCCTGTCCACCTCCAACAGTGCCTACAGTGGGCATGTGAGTGTCAGAACTAGACCACAGAGCATTGGAAGAAGGGGGCCAGGTCTGATGAGTCACATTTCCTGTTACATCATGAGGATGGCTGGGAGCATGTGTAACCGGAGGAAGGCTAGCATGGATGGCACCAGGATGCACCATGGAAAGAAGGCAAGTCAGCAGAGGCAGTGTGATGCTCTGGACAATGTTCTGCAGGGAAACCTTGCTTTCTGGTGTTCATGTGGGTGTCACTTTGACGCGTACAACCTACCTAAGCTTTGTTGCCCACCAAGCACATTCCTTCATGGTAACAGTACACCCTGATGGCAGTGGCTTTTTTTTTAACAGAATACACTACAAAAATGTGAAGGTTTGAAGAACCTGAAAAAGAGTTCAAGGTGTTGACTTGGTCTCCAAATTCCCCAGACCTCAGTCCAATCGAGCATCTGTGGGATGTGCTGGACAAACAAGTCCAATCCATGGAGGCTCCACCTCCAATTTACACAACTTAAAGGATCTGCTGCTAACGTCTTAGTGCCAGGTACCACAGGACACCTTCAGAGGTCTTGTGGAGTTCATGCCTCGAGGGGTCAAAGCTGTTTTGGTGGCACAGGGGGTACCTACACAATACTAGGCAGATGGTTTTAATGTTATGGCTCTTCGTTGTATAATATATAAGAACATTACATGGGATGTTCCATGTCATAAAAACTGAGACATTTTTTATTTAGCATTTTAGTTTTAGATTTCCTGAAATGCCAGCTAATAAACTGTCAAGACTTGGATGCAAAAACATAAAGGAAAAAGAAAGGATATATAACTGCCTCTGATCTGTTGATTGATATATCCATCTTCTAGCCGCTTATCCAGCACATGGTCTTTGGGGGCCTGAAGCATATCCCAAGGAAGACAGAAGACTGTGCCACCATCAATTATTACATCAAAGGAAAGTGAAAAAGACAAAAAAGCAAGTTCCCTCCTGGGGACATGGCTGCCTTCCTTCGTCACTTCAAACTTTGTCGAGCTGGAGGATTATGACCTTGGGGAGTCATGTCCCCACTGGAGCAGCAGACATATTTGTATGTAAGACAGCGCACGTTGATTGAATGTGATTATGAGCCCTCATTGCTGTAGCGAATTGTCTGAAGGAGCACTCTTCCACGCCCCCCAGCCCCCCCCCCCGCCAGCACACAAGAGAAACGACCTGAAAGGAATTCCCAATCGCGCATCGCTCTTCACCGCGGTACCAATTCTATCTTAGCCATTCCAGACTCACACTAACGGTGATGTGGAACATATTCCTGAACTCCAGTCACAGCAAAATCAGACATACCATTATACTTCGGTTATTACCCATGACTTTTTATAGAAGCTCTCTGGTCTGATCCTGTTTCAAAAGAGATGCTACGTAACCAACTTATTGCTGTATGTTCCTCTGTTGGTGTATATATCTCAAACATATTCTGCATTAAGCAGTGCCCTCCTCTGCATAACAGGCAAACCTCTGTTTAAGTAGATAAAGAACACTTAGACTGCTTGTTTTTTCTCCATCAGGCAGGCTTACTGTGCCAGTGTCTACTCAGTGCCTGTGTAATACCATCTCAGTGCTGTCCCAGTTGTTTGGATGGGGTGGGAGAGCCCTCCCGTTGCTGGTTTATTAATTAACATGGGATAACACGCACGCTTATCTTGGCTTGCACACCACTCACCTCCCCAAAGGACATTCTCCCAGGAGTTCCATATACACAGGTCTCCGTAAACTACTTTGTCCGCTAATCCAGGTCGTGTGAACCTCTAGGAAAATGGAACGTGAACAAGTTCATCCTTAAACTTCTCAACCAAAACATTTTACAACGGCAATTACAATGTGACTGTTTTTCTCTGAAATTTATGCCAGTGCTGTTACTGTAAAAAAAACATACATGTCTCTATTGAGCAAAATTTGAAATCAAGAAACATTTTAATAATGTAAAAACATTTTGTGGTGGGGGAAGTTAACAGACTTTAAATACATATCCAGTACAAATGTGAGGAATACACAGAAGACCATAGAGCAGTGAAGAAGAGTATTAGGAAGGACAAGAAAGACTACATAAATGGACTGGCAGCTGAAGCAGAACAGGCAGTGTACAACAGCAACATGAAACAGCTGTATGATACAACTAAGAAACTATCTGGAAAGTACAATAGGCCAGAGCGACCCATCAAAGACAAGGAGGGAAAGGCCATTACAGGACTAGAGCAGCAGATGAATAGATGGTCTGAACATTTCGAGGAGCTTCTGAACAGACCAGTACCATCAAACCCTCCAGACATCAACTCAGCCAACGAAGATCTCCCCATCAACTGCGGCAAGCCGACCAGAGAAGAGATCAGGAAGGCCATCACCCTGATGAAGAACGGGAAGGCAGCTGGACCTGACGACATACCAGCAGAAGCCCTGAAAGCAGACCTGGAAGCATCGGTGGAGATGCTGTACCCCCTTTTCAAAAAAATCTGGGAGGAGATACCGACTGACTGGAAGGAGGGTTACCTAGTCAAGTTTCCAAAAAAAGGGGACCTCAGTAACTGTAACAACTACAGAGGCATCACACTCCTGTCAGTGCCAGACAAGGTCTTCAACCGGATCCTCCTAGAGCGGATGAAGGACTTCATTGATCCACAACTACGAGACGAGCAAGCAGGTTTCTGGCAGAATCGATCATGCATGGACCAGATTGCAACGCTGCGCATCATAGTCGAGCAGTCCTTGGAGTGGAACACACCTTTGTACATCAACTTTGTCAGGCGTTTGACAGTGTGGATCGAGGGACGCTGTGGAAGCTCCTCTGGCACTACAGCATCCTGAACAAGAGCTCATACGAAGGAATAACCTGCAGAGTGATCCACGGAGGGCAGCTCACCAACAGCTTCCAAGTGAAGACAGGAGTCCGACAGGGATGCTTGTTATCCCCGTTCCTCTTCCTCATCGCTATTGACTGGATTATGAAGACATCCACAAGTGAACGCAGGAATGGAATCCAGTGGACTTTATGGAGCCAGTTGGAAGACTTAGACTTTGCTGACGATCTCATACTCCCACAGTCAGCAGCAGATGCAAGAAAAGACCAGTGTGTTGGCAGCCACATCATCACAGGTTGGACTCAACATCTACACGGAGAAGACCAAGACTCTTAAAATCAACTCTAGCAGCAACAACCCAGTCACCCTGGATGGAAGCTCCCTGGAGGAGGTACAGTCCTTCACCTACTTGGCAGCATCATCGACCAGCAGGGTGGAACAGATACAGACATCAAGGCAAGGATCGGCAAAGCAAGAGCCGCCTCATCTAGCTCAAGAACATCTGGGCTTCCAGAGAACTGACCTTGACCACCAAGATCCATCTGTTCAACGCCAATGTGAAGTCAGTATTGTTGTACGGGGCCGAAACCTGGAGCACAACCAAAACCACCACCCGAAGAATCCAGACATTCATCAACACTTGTCTCAGAAAGATTCTCCACATTCGCTGGCCAGACACCATCAGTAACACCATCCTATGGGGAAGGACCTGCCAACCTTCAATAGACGCAGAAATCTGGAAGAGGAGATGGGGATGGATAGGACACATCCTACGCAAGCCGCAAACCAGCATTACCAGACAGACTCTCAGATGGAACTCCCAAGGCAAGCGGAAGAGAGGCCGTCCAAGAAACACCTGGCGAAGTGACCTCGAGGCAGACATCACAAGGATGGGCTACACCTGGAGTCACCTAGAAAGAATGGCCCAGGACAGAAACCTCTGGAGATCTACCTTTGGCGGCCCATACCCCGGAAGGAGTGGAGGGCATAATGAAATTAATGACAAATGTGAACTGTAATTTTCTCTTTGCACATATTCTTAAAGGACAGGTGTTCATGTACCTGTTTCCATACCTGGAAAGGTGTCGGAGCAGAAACTGACCTGCATATCAAACACAGCATAGTACGACACAAACATGCAGATTTCAAGCTTCTAGGGGAGGTACCGGGCCTGGTATGGGCGTAAATAGAAGGAAACAGGATTTAATTTGTCAGCCTACAATGGGTTGACACTTGTCCTTTTCATGCGCAAATATTAGAGGTGACCTGCAGAGCGGGTGACAGTGGTCCTTATCATGTTCCTGTGATTGTTTTGGAGTGATAATAAGCAGAACAGAATGGAAAACCAATTAAAGGACTTCGATAAATGTTTTATGGATTACTAGGAGACTCAAAGGTACTGTCACCAGAATTGTACTTAATATCCACTGCATTTTCTCCCAGCTCATTTCATCTAAGTTCCAGTGTCTTCAGACCCCACACACCTAACAGGCATGGATTCTCCACGGTGGGGGTCTATTGGCCTTGTTCCAAACCAACAGTTTTGTCCAGAAAAAAAATCACCCTCAATCACACACCAATTCCAGCTGAACATATGAAGTGGGCAAGACCCATAGCAACCATCCACAGACCCCATGTATAACATGATTTTCATTTACTTACATGTAGTAAAGGTAAATTGATAAATTACGCACAGTAATACATCACCGACATTATGTACTGTGATAATAAAGTACATTATTTTACTGCACTGTACAGTACTGTACTCTCTAGAATAAAAGGGATTCTGACGTTTTAGCCTAGTTCTCAAGAGACGAAAGAGAAAAGAAAAATATCATGCATCAAGGGATATTGGAGCAATGACTCATGCTTTTTATAACCCTTAAAGGATGAAGGAACAATGAAAAACAATTTGTTACAGATTTTGCAATAAAAATATTGTATCATGTACCTGTGCATAACCTGTAATGGCAGACTGGAAGGTTTCACCAAATAACAGCCTGAACTCACTTGGCGTGTTATGAATCGTTTGTTTCTGGAATTTTCCAATTTTTTTTTTTCAGACCGAGGTAAGCCATGGATAACTGAGACCGTAGATACAAGGGTTCCACTGTATTTTCTTATCCATAACAACCAGACCATTTGCTTCTAAAACACCTCCGATGTCTTAACAACTAAAGCAACTACTCCACAATATTGATAATTAACCCTGTATCGGTGGCATGTCATGTAAATGCATAAAGATCTTTTATCAAAATTCCATGCTATGGTATCTCTAAGCCATGATCTCAACAGTTACTCAAGAATACAGAGAGACAGACTTGCAGACGAATCTAAGACAACAGTACACACATAATTTTAGATACAAAGTCCAGAGTTAAAAAAACATGTGCAGCTTTCTCAGTTGACCTTTTGAAACACCTTTGAAGTCCTCCATTGGGATTACACATTAGTAAAGCTTTTTAAAGATTAAAAAAAGCACATCAGGCGACTGATTGAGGCTCATGTAATCATGCAGAAGTAGGAGAGATGATTGCAAGGAAATGAAAAAGCTGGAGCAAGTGAGAGAGCGAGGCTGTTGAACAACAACACGTAAACCACCTAAAGTTGCTGTGGGGACAGCAGGGGCCCTCTTAAAGCAACCAATCACGCTCTGGCCACTTCCACTGAAGGAACTCCAGCATCTCTATTCAAGATCTACATTCCTTCAAGTAAACAGAGACAGCCTACTCAATTATCATATTAGGATACATCTCCAAATATGCATATATACCGGTGAAATACAGCTAACATTAAACTCATCAAGCTTCAATGAAAACTATATGAATAAAGTATATAAAGATATAAATAAAGATTTTCTGATTTCAAAATTTGAATTGAGATTATTTTGATGAGAATCTCTTAGGTAAGTAATTTGGACAGTAGATGAATGAATGAAATGTAACACAAGTGATTGTATCCTGCACTGAAATACAGACGCTCCTCTACTTATGAACGAGTTACATTCCGAATGGCCATTCGTAGCTTGAAATGTTCGTAAGTCGTTATTCAACATCATTTTAAGGGTATACGCAAGTACAAAGAACTAGGATGCTGGGAGCACGCACACTACACTGCAGCGCGGCGGAAGTAGCGGCCAGAAGTCATACTAGGCGGAATTGGCGCGCAGAAAAAAAAAATTGATGTTGCGGACAGGAAACGGGAGCCCAATGAACACAATTTAGACTTACAGTCGTCTTCGTTCGTATGTCTGAAAGTTCGTAAGTTGACAGTTCATAAGTAGAGGAGTGTCTGTATATTATGAAAGCTTAGTAGAGCACTGTTATTGTCAGAGATTTTCTTCTATTATTAGTAGAACAAGCACACTAGCCTATGAACTAGATTTGTCTAATCGTGTTACTTTTCCCCCCATTCTGTCTTCTGCATAGTTGTGCACAGGGTGGACCTAGGCTAGGAGATAACCCTACAAAACAGAGTATCCGAAGACTCAGGCAGATTCAGAAACACATTACACATATTCATTTGGAAGCTGAATACAGTGAGAATGATGCTGTGCATTATAAGGAAAAAAGAAATATATAAAGCAAAGAAACAAAACTGATTAAAATGAAAAGGAATTATTCCGCAGGTCAATGCTGGTACTGCTTCTGCTTCTAATTCCAAATTTCTCCAGATGGTTCACCGCATTTTTCTAAAAAATCTAAATAATTTCCTTCCAGGATTTATGGGCTCTAAAATGACCTCTAAAATAGATATTCAGAGTAAAGGGCAACAAAATCTTTTCTACATGACATGACTCTCAAAGAAAGCATTTTTATTTCATTTTCTTTTCTATTACTTAAGCAAAGAGGGTATTCATTTTTCCTCTGCCTACGGGGGTGGACAACAATTTGAAAGCAGCAACTGAGTAATAATTTAATAGCTGGGAAATTATCTTGGCAACACAAAAAGAAAAAAAGCTACAGGCAGTATATTTATTTTCAGATAGTTATCTTTTGTCACAGTACATTAACCCCAGATGAAAAAAGAGCAGCACAGAAAGAGACAGAGAGCGAGGGAGAGGAGGGGAAGAAGTGAGCAGGGAAGCTGGGAGAATGAAAAGGGACGTGGAAAAAAGGCATCCTTGCTGCATGCTGTTTATCGTCCATCTGCACCGACCTGTCCAATAACAGGCCGTTTTTGGGGGGTTTGTAGCACAGAGGTACAAACAAACCAACACACACACTGAAATACATATGAAAAAGAAACCACACACTGTGAGTGCAGCAGCACACAATTATTCTACTTCTGCTTGTGCACATGCTTCATGTGGTTGGCGATTGTGTCGCGAATACCTGGTACAGCAGTGCTGGGGACTGGGAGGGAGGAAAAATGTGAGCTACCTAGGGGGTCAACAAGGACCGCGCTGGGAAACACTGCTCAGGTTATAACCTTCCTAATGTGCTTTTCACCTGGTCTCGGTCAGCAGAAGACGGTTTTCCAAATCTAAATCTGAGGACATAAAGCAAACTGCTACACTTACTGCCTTTTGGATGTATTTAGTTGCTGCTTACAAGTTTCAAAAGTATAAACTGTTGTGAAAAACGGCCGATTGCTAAGTATATGGGTAAATGCCATGCAGACAATCTGATTCAATACAACACCCCCCAAAAATAGTACGTAAAAAAAAAAGTAAAACAGAGTTTCTGTCATGGCATAATCGATTCCAAGCCACGCTGAAAAGAGCTGCTTGGAGTATTCTGGAGAAAACATTGCAGGGCAGTGGATTTACACGCTGTCTATATGAGCAATTTAAAAAAAAAAGAGAGAGAGAAAAGAAAATGGAAGAAAAAATAAAGGCGAATCCATTCCAAGGGTCTCTGTGAGAGAACTTCACTTCGGAGAGGTCATCAGGCAATCTGATTAGGAAGCATGACCTTGAGAAAGAGACAAATTAGAGGTCTTTTCTGCTATTTTCCATTGCACTGAAGGGAAGCCTGAGTGTGTGTTTGGATCAAAGAGTATCAGCTGTGGCACTTTACATGAATGCTATTTATGCGTGGATGTCTTCCTTGGATGTTACAGGAAGTACGCTGTGATGACTGATATGCTAAATAGCCCAGGATATGTCAATAAGTCCCAGTGACAACTGACCTTCCCAGTGTGCCAGCTTCCCCTGATTTTGAGCTCCCACTGGGTTTTGAGCTGCTCGGTCAGTCACACCAGACACTCCCACGTCTGCCCTTTCAATCTCACAATTACACAGCAGTTGGCTATACTAATAGTGCATCGCATCACAGGACTGTATTGGTCTGCACTATATTACTGATAAAGGGTACATACGCTATCACATTCCCATCATAGCCTTCCCAAAATCAGCAATCAATGAATATTCCAGTAGAATGGCATCATCCCACTTACAGTTTTATAAATTCCAGTGGTACCCACCATGGCTCAGGGCTACCTGCTCTGTCTCTGTGCATTTATTTCTTAAGTTTTTGCTGCTCTCTCTTTACACAATTTTGTGTACTATTTCTGAGTCATTTTGTTGAGAAAAACACATTGGAAAATGCCTGAGAAGTTATCGCAACTCTGGCTTTACATGCAAAAAATGTGTTTAGTACAAATGTAATATTATATCGTACGGAAGCGTATTACTGACACGACATAAAAAAAAATATTCTCACTATCATTTTTTTTTTAATCCGCATTTTATAAAATGCTTAAAGAAGTCTATTTATAACATTTATTATGCTCACGCTTCACCTGCATTGTCTCCAAATCATAGCTCAATTGGTCTGCAGTAAAGGTACCACAAATATTACTTACAGATTTGCGGGTTAATCAGTTTAATATTAGTAAGGTTGTAATTTAAACATCATCATTACAATCAAAAGAAGGTTTAAGTAGGTTTTTATTGTGTTTTTTCATCACCTCAGTTGGAAGAATAACAGGACAGCCTCGTGGTTAGTATTTTACAAATGCTTGTCATTTTCCATAAACTAGTAAACAATAGTATGATCATTTCCACTGAAATTCACTGCAAAAAACAGCGGCGCTTGTTTAACCCCCTTTGAGCGAAGATCTCCCCCTAGAGCGTTATCTCCCCCTAGACTTAGCTT
Organism: Paramormyrops kingsleyae; assembly: GCF_048594095.1. Lineage (NCBI taxonomy): Eukaryota > Metazoa > Chordata > Actinopteri > Osteoglossiformes > Mormyridae > Paramormyrops > Paramormyrops kingsleyae. The sequence continues at coordinate 34,482,732 of NC_132802.1, forward strand.
TGCTATTACTGACCCCTAGTGGTCAAGATTGCACATGCTGTCTTAATGCGTGGTAACAGTTCAGAAGCAGTGTGGTTTGATACCTCATGTTCCCGGACACTCTGGTGTTTCAGTTTAAACTGTTGATTGAGCTTATGGTTAGGAGCAAACCTCATTTATATGGGGTTGTAGTGACACAATTTTAGGTATAAAAGAAGTTTTAGGGTGTATAGAATTACAGGATACTCAGAACATGTTAAGTGGGAGATTTAGATCACAAGTTCTCTTTACTTATCTTTTGACTGTAAGAGAAGCTTTTTGTAGCTGTGGAAAACCTCCATGGACATGGGGATCACATGCAAACTTCACCTTAACTGTTGGTGTCCAAGCCCAAAACCCGGAACACGGATGTGTGGAAAAAGGGCTTCACACCAGGCCGGAGTGAAAAACCTGTTACAAGTCACAAACGTCATTTTATAAAAATAAAGGCTAGGGGTATGGTGTGTAATAGAGAAATTTACCGCCCTAAATTTTTGTTCACAACATAGAACCATTTTAAAGTTGGAAAAAAAGAAAAAAAAGTTGTTTTAGTTGTCTCAGAGTTATAGTCTATTGCAGTTGTGTGACCATTTCTCCAGCATAAAGGGGGTTGAACGACTATGGCCTCACTAGACATATTTATTGCTTTTTTTGTGACCAGAAATTTTTGCAAATCGGCAGACACCGGAAAATATATATTGCCTTTCATTTTTTAAATTTAGGTGAGAAAAAGACATGATGTTTATGTTAAATTCAATTTCAACGGCCAACATAGACACCTGCTTCTTCACAGTTTCACCATGAATGATCTATTCAACACAAATATTTTGGCAGAAAAATGCTGAATATGTTGAACTATGCTTTGGGTGATATAAAAAAACTGATATATGAAAACTGTTGTCTGCACATTAAAAGTTCGGAAACTTGTGACAATATGCTGTGTTGAAAAGAGCCAGCAAGCCCAGAGATGGGTTTATGGTTGTCATGCTATTCACTGAGCTTTACTCAAGAAGCACACCTGATTCAGTGCATGTTATGGCTTGACATAGGTGTGATGCAAAATCTGTTTGCAGGTGCAGTCCAATTCCCAGCTGATGCCACATGGTCTTAGCTGAACGCAAAGGAATCCTGTAAAGAGTTTTTCAGACACAGTGTACGCAAGAAAAATGAGCAAAAGCTGTCCAGAGCTATCCACTGGTGCTGAGGGGTAAAGCACAGTGGAGCAGATACATTTGCGGAGTATAGTAAGGAAAACAGGTGTGCTCTGGTCCCGCTGAACTGTGGAAGGGAGTCTTCCAGGATACCAGGATGTCGACTTTACTGTTGCTCTGTCATCACTCGGCTGTGCTATCAGATCAGATGACATGTCAGAGTAAAGGTTACAAAGTATGGTAACAGACACAGAACCTCATCCAAAGTCAGCCAATTTATGTGTTCGCTTCACAAAAGCCAGATTTTTCCTTCAACTTTGGATCACTGGTTGGTTGGATTCTTCAGCATCTCAGCCCAAGCAGACAAACTGCAATATGGTTCGGCTGCTAATATCAAAAATGCTGAAATTTATAGCTGGCCAGGAGGGTTTCACATCCAATATGGGGCTGGTTTTGCACCATATGGATATATTGGATGGGGCAGATGTACTTCAGGCCTGGCTTAGTCACGGTCCAGCACTAAAATAAGAGAGACAATTATAAATCAGAAATAAGTGAGACTTGCAAACCAGTACTCATTCTAAATGCTGAAGGCGGTGGGGATTGGGTCCTTCCTCTACTGATGTAGTCCTGGGGAAATGTACGTTCTAGATAAGTACATGGATTTGTTGACAATAAAGAACTCTTGAGTCTTGATAAGGTAACAGGATCACAACTCCATTCTCCAATAGAAGTTTACCGTCCATCTAACCACACATATACAGTCAACGATACACTACATACACTATGATACACAGGCAATTTAGCCAGCTAGTTTAGCTAGATAGATTAATTGCATGGCCTTGGACTGCAGAAGAAAACCTCAGAGGAAACACACGAGACACAGGGATGCTCTGCACACTGCACACATCACATCTCCAAACCTAGGAATACAAGGCAACAGCGCTACCCCAGAAAGTTTACTTCTTCTGAGAAAGTTTATTAAGTGATTTTCTGAAGAAATATTATTTGAAAGTTGTGTTTCAAGGACTGTAAGTTAATTAAGATGGAAGCCTGCCTAAGTATTAAATCAGCAAAGATAAGAGAAGGGGAATCCAGAGCAAGTGTGGTGGTTAGACAGAAATGTGAATATAAATTAAGTTCTGGTTCTCTAATCGTTCTTCAGTCCCCGAGTTGAAACAGGATCCATATGTACACATTCGAAGGGAATTTATCAGAAGGACCATTGCGTCTCCACTCTACAGTGCTTTGGGTCTGGCGGATGTAAATTACTCTCTATCTCCCTGTGCGCCTCTATCGCTTCTTCTCTATCAGGGTTCCTGTCTTCCATCCCCTGGAGCCTCACAGTAAATTAACCCCAACTGCATTTATAGCATTATCTCACTAGGGTTCTTTGGATTGTAGGTGCAATACTTTATGCCCTCACCAGTAACCGCTGGACAAGTCAGCTGGACATATATATGCAAATTCCCTAAAAAAAAGTAGCAAAGAACATAATTTCATCTCCTTGGCATAAATTAAAATCTATATTATATTTAAAGTATAACTCCATGATGTCATAGTTATAATTTCTCTGGTTTTCAAAACCTGAAAGAAACTAGTTCCGAGGGTCAAATGTTTACCAAGAAGCAATTTAACTAGTGGTGGCAAGGAAATTACTACTTACACTACAAAGTCAAGATTTCTGATTTACTGAAAAAGCTTCAGCAGCGGTGATCCTTGAAATGCTTGGCTATAAGAGCAGAAGCAACCATGAGAACCAATACCCACCCTGGAAAAGAAGGCTGGAGGCCAAAATCAAGGCGGCACGGAGAGAAGTGAGCCAACTGTCAGAGCTCCAGAAAGGTACAATGAGAAAAACAGTACCTAAGAGGTACAGGCAGATACCCATACCTGAAGCATTAGTGGCTGGCATAGTGTACAGGAACATCTGCGCAGAGTATGGACTAAAAGCCCCAAGGTCAAAGTGGGAAACGCCGCCTAAGGTGGTAGAGAAGGAGCGAGCCAAGATCCTGTGGGACGTCCAGATCCAGACCGACAAAATGGTGATGGCGAACCAACCGGACATGGTGCTGGTGGAAAAACAACAGAGCAAAGCCGTCGTGATTGATGCAGCAATACCGAGTGATGGCAACATCAGGAAAAAGGAACACGAGGAACTAGAGAAATACCAGGGTCTCAAAGAAGAACTTGAGAGAGCCTGGAGAGTGAAGGCATTGGTGGTGCCCGTGGTCATCGGGGCACTCGGGGCAGTAACCCCCAAACTGGAGGAGTGGCTAAAGCAGATCCCAGGAAAAACATCAGACGTCTCACTCCAGAAAAGTGCAGTACTAGGAACAGCTAAGATACTGCGCAGAACCCTCAAGCTCCCAGGCCTCTGGTAGAGGACCCGAGCGTGAAAAAGGACGAGACCACCCGCGGAGGGCGAGGAAGATAATTTTTTTTATATATGTATAAGTCTGAATTCATTTAAGTCAGTTTTATGCATGTCAAGAGCTGCCTGTATCATATACAGACAATGTTGTCATCTGACTATGTAAATGTGTTTTTTCCAAAATACAAGGACTGTGAATGTATTCGGAGGAAGAGGAACTTCATTTTGTGAGCTGTGCATGAATCAAGGCTTTCCAAAGGAATCCCAGCAGACTCTTCTGTAACTCAGGAAGTTTTCAGATCTGCATACGTTTATATGCATCTTCCTGGGTCCCTGGGAGATTTGGGTAGCTTAGTATGTTTTTCAGCTACAAGAAATTAAGTGTTCTGCCTGAATTTGCATAGCATATATGGATGAATGAAAATAATAATAATCCCTCGAATCAATGATGAAACCGCATGTCATAAATTTACTCTGTGAATTATGGCCTAAGTTAATTATGTAAATTATGGCCTAACTCATTAATATATTAAAGGAAACTGTACAATTTTTAAGCACTTCATTGACCAGATAGCTGAAACCCAGAGTGTTATATTTGCATACATATATGAGACTCAAAATGTCTTGGATCACTAGATGGGGGGAATTTGCTGTCATTTTTACCTTTTCTTTAGACAAAGGCACTGTGACATGCAATGAGTTTTTGGCTTGTACAACTTGCGGAGCACAGATAAACGGACACCTACCTGTGAGCAAACTACCCTGTCTGTAAGACACAATGTTTCCTGTGTCGCACAGCACACCTGGGGTCCCGTGGGATGCTGGGAGAGCGAGAGGACGACAACCCGGACGGCCAGGGCACCACGCCGGAGGCCTGCAGATACAGCAGCACCGTGGGGGGGGGGGATGCCCGCGCCGCAGTACGACTACAGCCTCAGTGTTGCAGCAGAAAGAATCACACACAAGAATCACAAATAACAGTCCTACTTCTTCCCCTTTTTTCCCCTTCTATCTAGAGATAAGTGGCAGTTTTTTTCTGCAAATGCAGGATGATTATATGGACACTTTCTCTCCCATCCTTACTGGGTAACGCTCACCTGTCCTACAAAAAGGACATTTTGGATTTCTGAGATTATGCTTTGTCAGGGTAATTTTCTGAATTATATCTTCGGCCACATGAAAAGTGATAAATACCATTCATATAACAAAGCCACTGTTCCTCTATTTCTTCCATGAAATCTACAGCATGTAATGAAACAAAGTTGTGTGGATGTAAACAACATTTATATGTGAAGACACCAAAGCAGCCTTTAAGGCATAATAACTTTAATGTCATTGAATACTAACAAATTTTCAACCAAAGTCATAAAACTTCTGGTGGGCCGTGAGGTGAACCTGCAGCTGTCTTGGTGCTTTTTGTTGCTGTGTCCGTCTGTATTGAATGTCCTTCACCTGTCTTGAATGACCAATCACCCACTGAGTAGTATCTGCCCCAGTTGACTGTAGCAGAGTGTAATTGGGTCTATTCAGAGGAGATATTGCTCTGTGGAGAGGCCTTTTGTAAGTGATAGATTGGTCGTCGTAATTTTCCCCGTGGATGGTCACCAGTGACAGTCCAGCATTATGTGGTACCTGAGGAGGGCTATGGGGGGAGCAGGGCAGAGGTGGGGCTCTCCATGAAGAGAAAGGCAGACACAGTGAAGTGATGCTGTGGGGTGGATTTGTGTGTGAGAACAGGAAGAAAGCCAAAATCCCAAGGGATTCTAAGACAAGTGTTAGTAAAGGGGACGACGCTATTGCTAAAGGTAATATAAAGCTAATAAAAGCTAATATTAGTGCAGGAAAAAGGAAGGCAATGTGAAAGGAGCACCACAGCCCAAAGTGAAAAAAAATATGCATTCTCATTTTGAAATTTTTCCCTCCTGAGTCAAATCATTACATTTTATGAATCAATATTATTTAATAAGAAGATATAATTGGACTGTAACACAATCTCATTTGTTTAAATTATCTCTTTATAGAGGCCACAAGAGATGCTGAAATTTATTATTAGTTGCCATGGATTCCCCGAAAAGACAAGATGATAATCCTGGACCAGTGTGATCCGAGACAAGAGGTGTGCAGGAGATCCCAGTGAAGTCAAGCTACAGAGAGAGAGTCAGGCTAAGAATCCCACCAAGATGAGGCAGACAAAGATGGGACCAGGGACTGCAAGTGGCTGGTCTGTAGTGTAGAGGAAGTCTTCTTAAAACCTGATACAGTTCATAGACTTGTGTGGCTCCACCACTAAAGACATTCATCTCAGATACGTGTATCTAAGCTATGAGGTATGAGGGTTCCTGGGGCTGTGAGCTGCAACAGCCTGGGAGAAGCACCTCTCCCCTAGTGCCAGGTCCTGCTCTCATTCAGTGTTACACGTGGCTCCAGGTTGGTAGGAGTTTGCTCAGGAAAACACTTCAGCTGTACAGGTCCCAGAACCACTATACAAATTATTAGAAAAGTGTAGAAAACACTTTACATTAACTGCATTTTTATATTCATTATGCATTCAGAGAAAATTCAGTAAACCTTCTTAATGCATTCATATTGGATTTATAGAATATTCATAATATATAACATGTAAGTATACCTTAACATCCTAACATACCTAAACAGCTTTAATATACATTAATAACAAGCATTATAAGATTATGTTTGTTATTACCATGTAATGTTTGTTATTAATATATATTAAAGCTGTTAAGCTATGTTATGATGTTAAGGTATACTTACACGCTGCTTGTTAATGTTCTGAATGCATTATTAAGGTGCACTGAATGTCCTATGAATGCATACTAAATGCATTATGAAGGTGCACTGAATGTCCTATGAATGCATACTGAATGCATTATGAAGGTGCACTTAATGCAAAGCATTACCCAATATTCTATTGGAATTTTATGGGAGTGTGTTGCACACATAACCTACTGCTAGCATGACTTCCACCGACTGGAAAGAAAACTTTAATCAAAGTCCAGAAGAGGGCCAGAATCAGCCAACAGCATTATACTCTCTGCCTATAAAACAATTGGCCTTTCGTAAAGCCAGATAACCGTACAAACGTGCAAGTGCAAATAAACACATTTTCCCATTACGCTACTAGACAACTGCTACAGCAAGATATCTAAATGTCTGCTCAAATAAGGCTTTGCTCCAATTGCAGGTTGTGTGTGCCAATGAATCTGAAGCATAGCTTATCATTTTACTATTTGTTCCCTTTACAATAGCTAACATACCTGTATTATAACTTTGCAGTCAATAAAAGGCAGAGAAAGCCAAAATATTTCCATTTTAATTCATGTTCCTTTTATACAAATATAACTGAAAAGATAGAAGGCATTTATTGTACCAGTGTAGGCATTCTCTGTAAATAGGCGACCTTTTTGTGATTCAGTGTAACAATATATATTTGAGGTGAGTCAGACAAGGGGGTGTATCAGAGAAACAGGAGAATGGAAAAAAATAATAAAAGGCAAAGTATAACAGCATAGCCAGCACTTACAGTCTGATGTTGTCTATAATGAAAACCCAGAGCGATTAACACAAATTACAATTTTGTACAGCAATCACATGTGATATTTGTGATGGAATGATTTGAGTATTTCTGACAAAATAATGCTCCACCGTACAACATCCCAAATGCATAGCCACTTTCAGAAACGTAGACTTTGTCCTCGACCCGGCACCATGTATTCAAACATGCAGACCCTTTGCCTCTGAGCTAAGAATACCCACCACCCAAAAGGGTTCCCACCTCTATGACACACATATGTTGACATACTGCATAAAAGGCTGAAGCAGTAGTAATTCAAGACCTATGCCAGGCATTTTGTGTTTACATATTGTATTCGTTTTACTTTTAAAAGCTACAAAATATTTACATGTAAAAAGAAGTGGCTGTGAACTTCAAAGTTGTCCTCAAAGCTGAAACCTGAAACAATTGTCATTAGCAGTATCCTGTTTTAAATATTCCCATTGTGCTGTTTAGCACCTGCAACGAAGTAAGTTATAAGGGGTTATAGCAGTGCACAAACACCCAAGGAGGAGGGATAAGCTAATCCGGAGTTACAGCCATCTTGGCTTCTTTGGAGGTAGTCAGCCTTTCAGAGATTCCAGCAAATAGTTTTGCAGGTCATGTGCATAGCAAGAATGTCCGTCGCATGCCATCTGCACAAATCTGTATTGTACTTCTATGGACTTCAGAAGGATGCTGAAGACAACAGGGCAGGCCCGGACAAAAATAGAATCAAGCAATCAGTTCCACCACACAAAAGAGAGAGAGAAAGTGGTGGAAGAAGCAAAGCAGGCAAGTGTCATCATCCAAGGAGATCCGACTATAGAAAGGAGGGTGGGACAAAGCATGAGGCTGCCAAGCGAGAGCCACCCTACAGGGAGGTAAGAGGTGAGAGGAACCAGACCCCCACCTCAGCATGTCAATGGGTCAATTCAATCTTCAAAGGAAGCTAAGAAACAAACAAACCTTATTTCCTGTCAAATATTACATTTCATTCTCTATCTAACGCATGAGACTAAATACTTTAAATAATTTAATACCATAATAATACATAACCAAAAATGACATAGAATACTTGTTAAACCCATTTGTCATTGATAAGCTGTGAGACCCCTTCAGGAGAATGTCGCAACTGGAATCTCATCTTTATGATTTACCTAACAAAGTCTGTTCTATCAAGATTGTATCCAAATGATCCAGACTTTGTTAATGTGTTCTCATGTTGTGTGTCAATCTGAGACATAATACAGCCTGTAGCATCTGTTTGGGATAACATTTAAAAAGACTGTGTTTCTCTTTGGTGTTCCAACTAAACACACATGCACATGAAAGAGTCTATGACAACAGTCTGATTTTAAGGTGATTTTAAGCCGTTATTGAAGGCTGAGGCTACAGGTTTCTGGATCACTTCCATTTGCATACCCCCTGGCCTTTCAATGAACTGTCGCATATCACCTCTCAGTGGTGATGTATGGAGCCATAAACTCTAACATGTCTAATGTGCTTATATGCTATTCCATGTGTATGGCATGTCTCCTAATGAGGCATCGCCTCATACCCCCTATGGGTATCTCATCTTCAGGTTTGGAACATCTGCTGCAGAGGAAATTAACATTTTTTATGATATTATGTTTCTTCCTTTCCAACATCATTTAATCTATTTTAGTTCCTCCACTAGCTCTCCTGCTCTGACTTTTTACACTATCTCTGTACACAGCTCTGCATTCACATGAATTTTAAATGTAGTAAGCATCTTTATACGTATGTAACAGCATTTTTTCCCATAGGAAGAATCAAAAGAATTATCAGTAAAATAAAAGGAATTATGGGGTTTACTAACAGGCACTCTAATATCTGATGGATAATATCACTTTAAATAATTTCCTTTAATTACAGACGTTCCTCTACTTACATAAGAACATAAGAAATTTACAAACGAGAGGAGGCCATTCGGCCCATCAAGCTCGTTTGGGGAGAACTTAACTAATAGCGCAGAGTTGTTAAAATCTTATCTAGCTCTGATTTAAAGGAACCCAGGGTTTTAGCTTCCGCTACACTAGCAGGAAGACTATTCCATACTCTAACTACACGCTGTGTAAAGAAGTGCTTTCTCAAATTCATTTTAAAATGTTCTCCTGCTAAGTTTCACTTATGGCCACGAGTTCTAGTATTTAAATTAATATTGAAATAGTCATTTGGCTGAACGGCATCGAGACCTGTTAGAATCTTATATACCTGGATCATATCCTCCCTTAATCTTCTTTGCTCGAGGCTGAACAGATTCAACTCAGCTAACCTCTCCTCATAAGACATTCCTCTAAGACCACGAATCATTCTTGTAGCCCTACGTTGCACCCTTTAAAAGGCAGCAATGTCCTTTTAAATGCACACAATATTCTAGGTACAGTATGGTCTTATCAAGGAATTGTATAATCGTAGCATCACCTCCCTTGACTTAAACTCCATACATCTATAGATGTAACCCAACATCCTATTGGCCTTTTTAATTGCTTCCCCACACTGTGTCACGCCCAGCTCTGTACGATCCTCGTGTGTGCCACGCCCACCTCGTTACCTAGTGTTATTTCCTAATTGTTATCACCTATTTCCTATTTGATTTTGACTTGTCTTATGTATTTAGTCCACGTCTGTGTTAGTATCCCCAGGTCGGTCATTGTATTGTTTAATGTTCGTCGCCTGTCTGCCCCGATTAAAGTCCGTATTCCTGAAGTTACGGCTCTCTCGCCTACTTCCTCGTTCGCCCGTCCGCCGAACGTGACACACTGGCGAGAGTGGGACATGGAAGCATCAACATACACACCGAGGTCTTACTCATAATCAGCTACCTTTATTTCAGTGAAACCCATAAAATATCTTTACTTTATATTTCTGCTCCCTGTATGGATTACCTTACATTTATCTACATTAAATTTAATCTGCCAGATATCAGCCCAGTCACTAATTAAATCAAAATCCCGTTGTAGCCTCTGTGCTGCTATTTTAGTATCTGCTACACCACTCACCTTGGTGTCGTATGCAAATTTAACCAGTTTACTGTATGCATTGGTGTCAATATCATTCATGTAAATTAGGAACAATAATGGTCCTAAAATTCAACCCTGTGGTACCCCACTATGAACGCAGGCCCACTGTGACATTGTGCCTCTAATAACTACCTGCTGCTTCCTGTCTGTTAACCAGTTTTCGATCCAAGCTGCTATAGTTCCTAAAATCCCTGCAGCTTTGAGCTTAAGCAAGAGCTGTTTGTGGAGGACAACATCAAAGGCCTTTTGAAAATCTAAGTAGATCACGTTGTAGGCCTTTTTGTGATGAATTTCTCTTGTAGCTTCCTCAGAACTCAAATACTGTAGATTAGTTAAACAGGACCTACCTCTCCTAAATCCATGTTGGCTATCTCTCAGAATGTTATTTGAATCCAGGTAATCTACTATTTTCACTTGGATTATAGCTTCCTTTACCTTTCCAGTTATGCAAGTTAAACTGATTGGCCTATAGTTTGCTGGATTACTGCTATCCCCTTTTTAATATGGGTGTTATATTATGAACTTTCAACTTACGAACTTTCAGACATACGAACGAAGAGGACTATAAGTCTAAATTGTGTTCATTGGGCTCCCGTTTCCTGTCCGCAACATAATTTTTTTTTTCTGCGCACCAATTCCACCTAGTATGACTTCTGCCCGCTACTTCCGCCATGCAGCAGTGTAGTGTGCGTACTCCCAGCATCCTAGTTCTTTGTACTTGCGTATACCCTTAAAATGATGTTGAATAACGACTTACGGACATTTCAAGTTACGAACGACCGTTCGCAATGTATCTCATTCCTAAGTAGAGGAGCGTCTGTACTGAGTAAATGTGTGTGAAGCCCTTGGCCACCATCTAGAGACCATTATAGGCTGCAAAGAAAAATTCCAAAATGCAAACACATTCAACTGTACAGAAATATACAATGCTAAAACAGGAGGGCTTTACAATACAAATACAGCAGCACCACTTAAAGGTTTGGACACACCAACCCACCAAATGGTTTATTTCTACTATTCTTGGCATTTTAGACTAATTACAAAGACATCAAAACTATAAAATAACCCATATGGAATTACGCACTGACGAGAAATGTATAAAAAAAATAATAATTGTGGGGGGGGGTGGGGACAGCTCTGTAGAGTAAGCAGAGTGATTCCACCATCGGGTCCTTGAGCAAGGTTCTTAATCCCAATTGTACCATTGACTGGCTGATCCTACTTTGTCCTCTAGGTCAGTTTCATGAGGTGGCCTCCTGGGATGCTTTTCCATCACTCTCTGGTCAACCTTCTCCATAACCATTTCTATTGGGTTTAGGTCAGCTGACCAGGTCATGTGATGCGGCACTCTATCACATTCCTTTTATAGGCAGCTTGGCATGCCCAAACCTTTCACTGGCAGTGTATGTTGAACTTACTGCGAAAAAAAGAAAAAAAAACTGATACTGGCATTTAAAAATTTGACACCAGACACCAGATGATTAAAGAGCTGGATTATCAGGTCATATTATGTAGTCCAGTTAAATGTAATGTGTATAAAAGGGTCACAGTACTACAGTAATATAGTATTATAGAATTAAAAATGTATAATAAATGTGTAGCATGATAGTTTCAATGAACTGCGACCATGGATAAAAAAGGTGCTGTCAGCTTAAGAGCTTAACGTGATGATAGGCTGAACAGCCACCGTAATCAATTGATTTGCTGTAAATCAAAAGTCCACAAGGGGGCACTGAAGGTTCACTTCGGATTCCTGAAATCTTCACAGACTTTTAATGTATAACAGTGACCCACCACAATGATCACATTGTATAATATATTAATGTACTTGTGTGTGCAAAGTGTTCTGTTATGTAAATGTGCTGCTGGATTGGCTGTTGTTGTATATTGCATTATATGAATACTTATATGCTTGCATCTTAAGTGTCAGTAACATGATGGTGACGATTTTATTTTGGGGAATAACTATGACTCACAGTTTAGAACATGCAGTGTGATCAGATCAGATATCCAGTTGCTACCCTATATTCACCCATTCTTCCATTATCTGAAGTCTAATCTTGAGCAGGATTATGGGTGTATTTACTCAGTATTTTATAAATTCTTGGATGTACCACAAGGTGTTCCTACCCATCATGGTGAGAATAAACACAATCCACACGCAGAAAGCAGAGATGAGATTTGCACCCCTAACTCTGGGGGAGGGGGGGACATTGCTGCCATTTCAGCCAGCTCATATTTGAATAGTATTGTATCTTAAATAATAAGCAGTAAGCTGTCCATTTGACAACTTGAAGGCCCGAAGAATACAAGTTCAATTCTTCTGCAATATAAAATCAGAATATGAATGAAACAACTTACATTGCTATAAAGACATAAAGGTTTCTGTGACTATTATATTCATTTTCACAGGTGTAGTTTCTTGCTCGAACTGGTTCTCCCTGGATGCTTTCTGATCTGTTTGGATGATCTGCCACTTCAGCAACTGTTCTGTCAGAAAAGGAGCTGCTTTTGGATCCATTGCGCTGAACCTTTTTCACAGGAAGTCAGTTCTTCCCCAGGGCCACGAGAGCCTGCATGCATACCAAAAGGTCAGGAGACTCTCCTTGCAGAAAGAGCATTTTTAGTACTGGTGATGCTTCCATTGAACAGAGGTGCTCCAGTTATTCCACACAAGGAAACTGATCCCTTCACCAGGACCACTGTGAGTTGCAATGGATTTAGGAGACTTTCCGCTGCTTGCCGTGCTTGTTTGCCTGTGGGTGGGAAGGGTATTTTTGGGAGGTGGGTTAAGGAAACAAACTCCAAGTCACTGCTCATACTGGGGGTCATGAGACCAGGCCTGTGGAAACAAGCCATGAAATATCAAGCATCTTCTAACAGGCAGGCTGACATTGGATGACCAGATTCATGTGAATTCATGTGAGTGAGGACACTTTGAGCTATACTTCAGGTTTTACAAACTACTTTATAACTGAATGGCTCCCTGTGCTTGACTAAATAGTTGTTATTCTTGCGCTTTGACTGGTTTGTTTCCTTGACTGAAAAATTCATCCAGCTGTTTCACATTAACATTAGTGACACACATATGATTAGAGGAGACTGACCAATCAGCACACAGCAAGAACTCGGTGCTTAAGTGAAATTTTAATTAGAAGTGTAGTTTACAAATCCTGTCCTAGCTCAAATTGTTCCCCCTGACATGGAATATCTGGTCACCCTTGCAAACAGGAATTCACAGTAATGCTGAGAATGAAGCCAGGGGAAAAACAGGTGACGCTTCAGGTATCAAATTCTGCTACCACTACACTGAGCCCAAATATCATTTGCTTTTGTGTTCCTCTTTCTGATTACATATAAATATACTATATATATACATAGTTGTCTACCAGGTTGTTTACTGCCTGTAGTTGTTTTTAGTTTATCTGGTGAGCAACATATTTTTCATGTGGCAGTGAAGATTAAATATCTGAAATAACAACTCGATCCCTCAATAGAAAGATTGGTCAGCAGATTTTTGATCAGCAGTCCAGTTCTTTATCCACTCCCTTCACCTGCTGATATCCTATGAGGAACCGGGAACTCTATTAATCGCAGGCTTGTCAAATAGGCCACACTGCTGCAGAGGACAAGGAAATGTACAAGGATGCAGAAAGTGTGTTAAGCCTGGAGTAAAGCAAATGTATATAATATAATCTTGTAGAAAAATGCTTCATTCATATGGTCCATGTGCCATAGACCTTTGTTACCATAGAAAACCACAATAAGAAATTACCTTATCTAATTATCTTTTCTAAATTATCTAACTGAAAAAACTGAGTCTGTCTGTTCATTAGTAATGATAATGTTTTTGTTGTTTAAAAAGTATTACTATAGGCTTACACCTGAAGTAATTAAAATACTGTTTCATGACTCCATATTGCATGATATTGGCCATTCAGAAAATAAGGCTGGCAGGCCATTCACGTCAGGCTGGCAGGCTTCCCTCTGAGTCCCCTTTCAGTGAAATCTCTTCACTTGTAGCCCAGTGTCACTCATTTAGATGAACACTGGACCCTCTGCATGCACACACCATGGAGAATTGATATGCACCACGAAACACACTAAGTAAAAATGACAGCAGTAGGAGAGTAGAAATCCCTCACAAGAATTCCATGTGTTCCAAATTACCAAGTTGGTTTCACTCCAGAATATACTGGCACATGGATTACATTGGGATTTTTTGTGGGATTTATGAAACAAAGACATTTTCTACAAGAGTGGGTCATTCCAGTGTATAGTATCTGAGAAATGTGTTTCTCATTTAAATGTATTAAATGACATAAGGGTTTTCTCAGCACTATCAGGAGAATCCATCCATTTTCTGCGACCACTTGTGCTATTCAGGGTTGCAGGGGGTCCGGAGCCTTTCCCAGAGGCTATGAGCGCAAGGCAGGGAACAACCCAGGACGGGGTGCCAACCCGTCATAGGGCACACTGACAATTAGGTAACTCCAATTAACTTCAGCATGTTCTTGGATTGCGGGGGGGAACTGGAGTACCCAGAGGAAACCCCACAATGACCCAGGGAGAACATGCAACCTCCACACATGGAGCCATGGTGGAAACTTCAGCTCTGGTCCCAGACGTGTGAGCAAAAGTGCTGATCACTGCACCGCAAAGCCACCCCACCAGGAGAATCACTAGCTCTTTTTCCCGTAACACTGTACTTGACAGGGCACAAATAATATTATATTATACTATTACTTATGTATTAATTAACCACAAACTAAGTCTTAGTTACATACTGATCTTGTGTTAATTCATCATTCATGAATCGTGATGTTTTATCTGAAGCAGTTACTATATTTGTTTATGATTTGTTCATAATTTGTTCTAAAGTATTCACTTAGTTATTACTTAGTACAGAATTTGTGCCCCATCAAGTGAAATCTTATCCTTTTTCTAAGATTCTCACAAACACTGGCACATGGATTTAATCTGACACAACATGTCCAGTTATTTGATGGATTTTTTTTTTCTTTTTTCATGAGAGTACATTTGTTTGGTAGAGAGGCAATGTGATGAGAGTTGAGCTTCCAAGCCATTTTGGTTGCAAGCAAAATAAGATGGTTATACACAAAATGTATTTTAGAGAGATTTATTTTGAAAATGATGAAATAAACACTCCAGTATGCAGAACATTTAGAATTTGCTCGATTCCACCATTAGTAAAATATAACATCAGTTTTACAGTGAAAGAAAATAATACTTTACTATGGGGTAACACTCCTTTTCTTGCCTCTAATGAGTCTACCCATGCCTGTTTGTTGCTGATTATTTCCAAGTATCCATAAGAATGTGACCAAATGTGTATAAAACACAAGTATGGTTCAGTTGTGGTTTCAATGTGAGAAAGTGCTCCCATTAGTGGCTAATTAAATAGTTCCCACCCTTATTCACAACTAACAAAACCTGTATCACTTGCTTTCAAGGAAGGACTGATGAAAGAACACCTTTTTCAGCAAGGGAGAGGCTGAACAACGTTAGATTTTTAATTATGCTGTAGTTATAAACATTACTGAATAGTAGTAGCAGTAGTAGTAGTAATAAGCCTAATAATAATAATTTTATAAAAAAAGAAAAAGAAGAGAAGTTCTTACATAATTTTTTTTTTAAAAAGTTGTGTATCTGTGTGTGCGCGTGGTCATGTTAATTAAATGTTAATTAACCAAACATCCCCATAATGTAATAAAAACCTGTTATTTTGATATTTTTTGGTTCCTACAAGGGAAAACGCAATTTTATAAAAATATGTAACAGCAATACTGCAATCAAAAAACTAATACTGTCAGAAGTCTTGTATTTTGTTTGTTTACTTATGGTTAAGGTTAGGGCTGGATAAAGGTATATGTCATTGCTGGATTAGGATTTTCCCCATTGAAATTAATGGATTGTCCCCACAAAGATATGAATACAAATGTGTGTGTGTGTGTGTGTGTGTGTGTGTGTGTGTATGCACATGCACAACATTTTTTCATCCACAATACAAAGGTTTTCATTTAAATGGTTTGCTGCTTCCAAATTTTTTGTAACATGTGCTTCTGTGTGCAAAGAACATAAAAAGAACAGTCAAATAAGTACAATACATAAATAAAATAACTAAAGTTAAATAAGCTAACCTGAATAAGTGGGCAAGTGAGCATGTACATCTGCCAGGAAGGGACCTTAATCTTACCAAAAATAATATCACTGGATTTCAGGTGCTCATGGGCCCATTAAAGTAGGGGTTCCCAACCACAGACTGGTTTATGTCATGCAAAAATTCCACAGACTGGCAAAACAGTCAGTGGGTGGGCAGGTTGCAGGCTGGTCCTTAAGCGATTTCATAACTTCAAAGTTTCCATTCTTTTCAGATGCAAACACAATATGTGAACGTGAGGGCCCATCAAAATATGCAGTTTATTTTTGGGTATTAACCAACCCATCCACGAAACCCCCAGTGTTCCACAGTGCAGTGGGACACTCCCCATGGACTGGGAACCCCGACTTGAAGAGTATATTTAGTTTTTCCAATTTAAGATAAAGCAAATGATGACTCATCTACACTAAAACATTTTTTTCAGTGTAGCAAAGTTTGGCAGCAGCTCACTAACACTGAGAATTTTATGATATTCTAATACAGTACCTAATAAGCCTTAGATGATCAATTGGAACAGCCACCAAACATTGCCATGTAAGCACTGGGCTGAACTTCCATAACCAATGCCTCTGTTGACCAAAACTAATATAGGTGCAGACGTGACCAGAACATACGGTTTATGTTTGTTGTGGTATTATGACACCTTGTACATTATTGTTGCTGGCAAGTTTAGCCAACTTAGGTCAGGAAAGGCGCATTTGATGTATTAATTTGAATTTGATTAAGCCAGGCTGAGCACATGACACACTACCATTCACTCTACCAACCGCTTCTTCCCAGATCTGATCTGGTATTACCGCTCCTAACTCCTAACTGATGTTGTCCCCCACAAACAGCTCTTGCTTAAGCTCAAAGCTGCAGGGGTTTTAGGAACTGTAGCATCTTGGATCTAAAACTGGTTAACAGACAGGAAGCAGCGGGTAGTTATTAGAGACGCAATGTCACAGTGGGCCTTCGTTCAAAGTGGGGTACCACAGGGTTCAATTTTAAGACCACTATTGTTCCTAATTTACATTAATGATATTGACACCAATACATACAGTAAATCAGTAGAAGACACTAAGGTGGGTGGTGTAGCAAATGGTAAATGGACTGCATTTATATAGCGCTTTTCTACTCCTATGAGTACTCAAAGCGCTTTACAGTTTATGCTTCACATTCATACACTGGTGGCAGAGGCTGCCATGCAAGGCGCCAACCTGCACAGCGGGAGCAATTTGGGGTTCAGTGTCTTGCTCAAGGACACTTTGATGGGGTCAGGAGGAACCAGGGCTCAAACCTGCAACCTTCCAGTTGCTGAACGATAGCACTACCTCCTGTGCCACCATCTTCCCCAATCAGATACTGATCTAGCAGCACAGAGGCTACAATGGGATCTTGATTTAATTAGTGACTGGGCTGATATCTGGCAGATGAAATTTAACGTAGATAAATGTAAGGTAATCCATGCAGGGAGCAGAAATATAAAGTACAGATATTTTATGGGTTCCACTGAAATAAAAGTAGCTGATTATGGGAAAGACATAGGTGTGTATGTTGATCCTTCCATGTCCCACTCTCACCAGTGTGGGGAAGCAATTAAAAAGGCCAATAGGATGTTGGGTTACAGCTCTAGGTATGTGGAGTCAAAGGAGGTGATGCTACGATTATACAATTCCTTGGTAAGACCCCACTTTGAATATTGTGTGCAGGTTTGGTCACCATACCTTAAAAAGGACACTGCTGCCTTGGAAATACAGTGGTACCGCAGAACTCAAATTTAATCTGTTCAGAACTGCGGATCGAATCCTAAAAAGTTCGAGTTGTGATCGAATTTTCCCCATAAGAAATAATGGAAAACCAATTAATTGGTTCCCGGCCCCAAAAAATTACACCTAAAAATGTTTTTTTTTTAGCATTTAAACACAAAATGGACCGAATAAAACAAGAAGAGCATATACTGTACTAAACACATCTAAGCACATTTATCAAAACAGTAATTTGTAAAGTAAGAAAATAAATGTATCCAAACAATGTGTAAAGTTAAAAAAAACAATGTGTCCTGCCCCGATTGTCCGCTCCTCCCATGTGTCGCGTCCCAGATATGTTTCTGGTTGTTGTCATTAGCCCTCTGTATTTAGTCTGCATTTCAGTTTGTTTACCCAGTCCAGTCATTGTATTGTCCGTCTTCGTTTTGCCTGCTTTACCTGTAATTAAACCCCGTATTCCCCGATACCCTGACGTCTGCGCCTGTGTCTCCGTTCCGTCTCCGCTTGGCACGACAATATTATTATAATTAAATGTATTAATGGTTTATTATTAATATTAAAATAATTAATAAGAAATCTTTATTTTTAAATGTATTTTATTATATAATAATAATTACTGTTACTGTTTGTCTAAATGTATTTTTACTGTCGAAATATATATGTATTCAGCTAGTGTAAACATGCACGATGCTATCACGGTGAATGCGAGGCTGAGACTGAAGCGTTACCCTTTTTTTCCACTGAGAGACGTGCTGCGTGACTCATTTCCCCGCGCATACAAGTTATCTTAGGTTGGCATTCAGGGTTTTGACTTCTGATCGAGATTCAGATCGAGTTCTAGGTAATTTTTTTTCGAACTGGTTAGTTCGACTTTTAAGAAATTCGAGTTCTAATGAGTTCAAGAACTGAGGTACCACTATATAGGGCTACAAGAATGATTCCTGGTCTTAGAGGAATGTCTTATGAGGAGAGGTTAGCTGAGTTGAATCTGTTCAGCCTCAGGCAAAGAAGATTAAGGGGGGACATGATCCAGGTATATAAGATTCTAACAGGTCTGGATGCTGTTCAGCCAAATGGTTATTTCAATATTAGTTTAAATGCTAGAACTCATGGCCATAAGTGGAAATTGGTGGGAGTACATTTTAAAATGAATTTGAGGAAGCATTTAGAGTATGGAATAGTCTTCCTGTTAGTGTAGTGCAAACTAAAACCCTGGGTTCCTTTAAATCAGAGCTAGATAAGATTTTATCAACTTTGAGCTATTAGTTAAGTTCTCCCCAAACGAGCTTGATGGGCCAAATGGTCTCCTCTTGTTTGTAAATTTCCTATGTTCTTATGTTCTTAAACACCATCCCATTTTGCTTACATCTTCTCTGTGGTTCTGTCTCTGAGAGAAGTTTTTACATTATAAATTTGAGTGTAATATCCATGGTGGATATTACAACTGGCGAATCTGAAAGTATCAAAAGTGGTTTAAGTGAATTTTTTTTTGCAAATTTCACTGCGACTAAGAAATGCACCATAATTATATAAATATTTAAACCTGGAGGTTAAGTCTAATCTAGCCAGAACAAATAAATAATTATTACAAATAAGGCCAAGAATGGAGAAGTTATGTAGACTAAATTGTTATCGAAACTGTTTCCTGGTTCATAGTGTATCAATAACGAATGGATTAGAAGTACATTTTGTAATTCATAGGGGTATTTTGGAAGTAGCTTAAGCTTGGTGAGATATTGCGAAACATGAATTATTTTCAACTTTGCACTAGCTGAACCCTTGCACATGCAACCAATAAAGCATGATTTGGATGTTATCTGCCCAATAAAAATGTCAGAAATTTGGTAAACCCAGAGCCTCCCAAGTACGCTGTCTCTAGAGGAATCTGGTTTGTATACCAGGCATCATACGACACCAAATCAATAGCAATACTACGTTATCTACAAATAGAAAAAAAGATTTGGGTAGAAAAAGGTGAAGGTATGGAAAAAGAATTTTTTTTGACATAGTTAATCCTTCCTACAAGCGATATACTGCATTAATAGAACTCCTCCTCAACAAATCAGATATTACTTCTTCTACTAAGGGTTTGGAATTTTTTTAGTAAAGCTTATTGAAAGTTTGAGTTATGTTAATTCCTAGGTATCTAAAGCCATTCCTGAATATATGAAAAGATGTAATCGATTGACCTAGGGCATATACAGAGAAACATTTCCTCTTAGTAAAGTTAAGTCTAAAGCCAGAAAAGGTACCAAACCAATAATATCTTTACTATATATGGAATACACTGGCCTGGGTCTGACATGTATAGCCCAGATAAATAGCTTTAAACATTTCCTATGACTGCCTAAGACTTTTGCACAGGTACTGTATATAGATCAATATACAGCGAAAAACACATCCCCTTAACTACATATGTACCATACATTTGCAATAAATATTATATTTATTATACTAATAAATATACAATATACTACAGAATACATAAGGAATTACTATTTTTTATATAGAATATCAATTTATGTAATTCTATATTTAATAATACACTTCATAATATACAGATGTATATGGGGCAAAATATGATCAATACTGCGTGCATGTGTATATATACACACACTTCTTTGTATACATGTGATTTCTATGCAATACATATATTCACATTTATATGAGAACATGTATGTGCAATGCATGTACTCCTTTAAATGGAATATACTACCAATAACTATACCACATTACCACAGACTAATGGGAAAGAAGAAAATTCTGTTTTGAAACATACAAAATTATTTACCATCTATGTGTAATGGTTATAAAATACAATATTTCAAAACCATCTTGACAAATTTATTACTTATTTGGATGTCAAACTTTAAACATGACCTGTAAGTCCAGAACAAGGAAAGAAAAGAAGCAAAGGCCCCTAAAGAACAGTCTGTTCTCCCATGTAACAGTCCATCTTGTTTCTTCACTTATTAAAACAAGGTGTGGAACACGTGAAGAAAACAAGAAATGAAGAACAGCTTGTTATTCTGTTTGACTCACTTCAATTTATCCATGCTCAGTATTCACTTTACTGCCTCAACTCACACATTCTTGTGTTGATTGATTTCCTTCTATCTGATATCTTGGCCCCTAGATGGTGATGTACTACAGCATCTGTGGCACAGAACAATAACAAATAGTTAGACATTCACAAAACACAGCAGGAAATATAACAATATCCAAAATATCTACCATGGGTATTGCTAGGCACCTTTTACTGGGGCCCCGAGTTAGGATAGCAGTATAAAGCATTTTGGGCACCTGAAAAAAATAATGATATCTGTTTACATGTATGCTATATCTAGAATATTTTTACCACTTTACCTTGAGGAACTGAATATCCATCCATCATTATATCCAATCGAAGCCAGCAGACTCCATTGACAAAAGGCATAATTTTACCTTGCAGAAGAGTTGTTGGTGTAAGTACGTCATATAATCCCTCTTCAAAATATCCAAACTATACCTTTACCTTCACTATCCCTGCTGCAAAATCAGCTGAATTAAACAAGCATCAGATAGTTAGCATGAACATCTAAAACAAAGCAAAAAAACAAGATTGTTAACCACCATCTTATATGCAGTATATACAGTGGCAATCTAAATTAGAGAAGCTATGAACATCAAGGTGATGAAAGCCCAGGCCAGAGTCCTGATCTGAACCCTATCAAGAAACTCTGGCAAGTAATTGGCGACAAACAAGCCCACTATAGTCACCAAATTGTGGAAGAAACTGGAAGACGCATTGGAAGGGCATTGTGAGAAATTGGTTATGTCCTGTGGGTGCTAATCCGCCAGTCAATGAAAGCAACGGCCTCTATAAATTATACACACATACCCAGTATTTACCATAATTTGTAACACATACATATGTATGTGTACATATATATAATGTACATTAAGATATATATTTTATATACTCATATTCCATGTATGAGAAGCACCAATTCCTTATGAATTCTGCACTATATTGTAATATATTGATTGTTACATAACACAATATATTATTCTGTATATTTTCCAACATTTTTAAGACATGAATATCTGTTTTGTTCCGTTGATATTTAACAGTATCACTTAGTATTAACTTCAATAAATCTTGTAAATTAGCCAGTAAATTAGAGCACTAAATAATTTCATATATTGACAGTTCATATGCAGGGGAATATATATTTTTTGCAGTTACTGGAAAATATAAGCACTAGTTTCCCATTAGTAACCACTGATGCCTTTGGAGATGTACAGTTGAAACCAACCGTTTACATACACGGTATAAAAAGACACATACCCTTTTTTTCTTACTGTCTGACATATAATCAGACAATCTTTTCCTGTTTTAGGTCAGTTAGGATTAACAAAATCATTTCTACTTCCTAAATGTCAGAATAAGGAGAGAGAACATTTTAAGAGAATTTTTTTATTACTTTCTTCAAAGTGAAAAGTTTACATACACTAAGGTTACTATGCCTTTAAACAGTTCGGGAAAGCCCAAATGATGATGTCATGGCTTTGGAAGCTTCTGATAGGTTAATTGACATCACTCGAGTTAATTGAAGGCACACCTGTGGATGTATTTTACAATTTCCTGATGGCTGAAGGTGCCACGTTCATCTGTGGAAACACTTATACGCAAGTATACACACCATGGGAATGTCCAGCTATCATTCTGCTCAGGAAGGAGACAGGTTCTGTGTCCCATAGATGAACATGTTTTGATGCGAAATGTGTGTATCAACCCCAGAGAAAAAGCAAAAGACTTTGTGAAGATGCTGGCTGAAGCTGGAAAGAGAGTGTCCTTATCCACAGTGAAACAAGTCCTGTACTGACATGCGCTGAAAGGCCACTCAGCATAAAAAAAACAGATTACAGTTTGCAAATGCACACTGGGTCATTTTATCAGTCCTGTGGTCTGATAAAACTAAAATTGAACTGTTTGGCCATAATAACTATCGTTACATTTGGAGAAAAAAAGGGGAAGCTTGCAAGCCTGAGAACAGCATGCCAACTGTGGAATACGGGGCCGGCAGCACCATGTTGTGGGGGTGTTTTGCTGCAGGAGGGACTGGTGCACTTCACAAAATTTGTGGGCAGAGCTGAAAAGACGTGTGCGAGCAAGGTGGCCTACAAAACTGACTCAGTTACACCAGTTCTGTCAGGAGGAATGGACCAAAACTCCAGCAAACTATTGTAAATAGTTTATGTAAATTCAGACTTTGTAAAATAATTCACTGCTTGGGTAGTAATTTTTCTAGCTCCTTTACTGATATTGTGAGGTTGTTGAGTACTTTTACTCCTACTTGAGTTAACGGTACAGATTTTGGCTACCCTACCCACCTCTGTTATGTCACCCAGACAATGTGTCTGCAAAGTTTGCAAAAGATCTGTCAAATACTTTTCAAATGATCTCGTTCACAAGAGAGTGTCTGTAGTCTTGTCTGGGAGATACAGTTAGGACTTCAGTGGACTCAGGGGTAAAGACTGATTTTAAATAAGGGAGGTTCTGTTTAGGGTAATGGCTTGGGGTCAGGAAAGGTAAATGTAAAAATGGGTATGGAGTTTGGATTAGGGTTAAGTCAGGTTGGGATTTAAAAGGGGGGGGGGCTTATACCATACAATGCTTAAAAAATGATTGAGCCCCAATATTTTCACATGTTTTACTGCGTATGTGCAAAACTGAGTCAATAGTGCTGTATTCTTATTTTAAAATGTTTAGGTGTTTTTTTTAATCTTATTCATATTGAATGCTTTGTTTAACCTGTGTACATTTCATTACAGTGTGCGCACATTATAATCTAAACCACATTCTGTGTCTCTGTAGAAATGTTATCCCAAATGGGGAAGTAAAAACAGATGAGTTGTGATTTAATTAGACTCTTGAATGTACGTTTTAGATGGAAGCTAGATCTGTGAATATGTGGTTTTGAAGAATATTTACGTTTTCAAATTACTGAGCCTGCCATAAAATATTCAAGAAGTTTCCAATTTTAATGCATGTGTAGTAAGTATTGTCTGCATTTTAAAAATGAAATGTTTTCCCAGTCTGCCATGCATAGGTCAGATAATTTTTTTCGTCTCCTGTTAAACTTACTTCTAACAGTTGTAATAGACGCTCAACAGATTGGTTAGGGTCCAGATGTTGTGCAAAATACACATTGTACATCATTGTCACACAAAATGGCAAAGGTTCAGACAAAAAACCTTTTCTAGAATTTTTCAGGAAGAAGGACATCTTTGAAATGGTTTGGTAATTATTTCAACCTTAGGATCTAGGTTCTGGTAATGGGAAGAGGTTGGTACTGTTGTCAAAAATATTCGTCTGGGACAGGGCCATGCAGAGACTTTCCATGGGGCAGATACTTGACTGAGGGGCGGATCACACTCAGTAGATTTTACCCATGTTTCTGAGTTCCCCTCACAAACCGAAACAAAATTGTGGTTTGCTAAATCGGTGATCATCAGTGAATGAAAAAAGGCACTCAGGTTTCGTTTAGAGTGTAACAAACCTACGGTAACTGACACACTCACTTTGATCTGTTTCCGGAACAGAAAATCCAAGCTAACAAATCAAGATGACTTCCTAAACCCACTTTCTGGAATAACCCCTTAAACAGACGAAGAGCACGATACCATTTGTCCGTAACCACATAGCTCATGGCGAAATACCATTTAATAGTGGTACAGCTCTTAGGATTAAAAGAGTAGGTAGGATTTTTAGTGTTCTCACACACAGAACAAAACTAAGTTAGCATGCTGAACAATATAAATGCTGTGAGGGTATAATTATCACATTCCGTTATAGCAGTGCCGACCACTCATGCTCAGATGGTGTGTAGAAGAGCACGGCTTAAGAAAGATTAGCCCTGCTCAGACGGCGTATATACATGACTACTTTAGTGGACAACACCCTCCTGGGTTTCATCTTACACAGAACAGAGTTTGCACGGCTTGCAGGCTGGGAAATTTACTTTTGGACCCCTGCAAAAGGCAAAACTTTCACAGTAGACTGTTATTTTCAAGACTGCTTCACCCCGCCAGCATCATGCCAGTCTGTGTCTAATTAATGATAACCAGCTGTCTTTAATCAGAACCAAGAGCACTTACCATAAGAGGCAGCTAGTCTGAAAACAAAGGAGAGAGAATTCTGGGTAGCTAAATG
This sequence comes from Paramormyrops kingsleyae, assembly GCF_048594095.1. Classification (NCBI taxonomy): domain Eukaryota; kingdom Metazoa; phylum Chordata; class Actinopteri; order Osteoglossiformes; family Mormyridae; genus Paramormyrops; species Paramormyrops kingsleyae. The sequence goes on from NC_132802.1 coordinate 34,507,999, forward strand.
TTGGCAATCCACTAGTATTTAGGTTAAGGATCTTTTTAGTCATTTTATTTTCTTTAAGCTGTATTGTGTTCTTTGAAAGCCTCATTTTGTGGAACCCTACTATACTGTCCTCTGCTGTTGTATGTTCCTTTGGTTTTATAGATTACAGGGTATTTTAAAGAAAAAAAGACACCTAACCTGGAGCAAAGGAAAATTAATTTTTTGGTGTCCTTTGATGCTTCAGCAAGTCTTCAGACTTGGATAGAAAAAGCTACAAAGACATCTGATCATATTTTAAGCACTTAAGGAAAAAATATTTATTTATCCTATGAAAAACAAACTATACAGAGAAAACATCAGTGAAACGTGAAATATTTATAGCAAACAGATGTAAAGTAAAACAAAATCAATGTAATACAACACCGCATGAGATAACTCTGACAACAGTTCATATTAAAAAAAAAAATTAAAACATACACCATCTTCTAAATCCACTGCATTTTAATAGTTCATTCCAGCCTTCATTTGCAAAGTGCAGAAATCTGTGTGAGGACAATGATAAAGCCTGATGAGCAGGAATCTTCACTCATATGTAACTATACAATTAATTATGATAAATTAGGAAGAGTCACAATGAAATAGCTACAAATTATCCAATAAATGCTAGGTAAGTGTGCCAAGAACATAACACAAAATAAATTAATTAATTTGGAGAAAGACTGAGTATCAGTGCTTAGAGTTTGCAGCTAAAATTTTCCTGGGAGGTTAAATTTCTCTATAGGTGCAATGATTGAGATCAAAGTGATACAGTTTAAAAAATGCAATGTTAAGCCCTACAATGAACAAGAAACCAATAACTATCACAAAATACGGTTATGGAAAAGTTCTTTTAAAAATACAAAGCCCACGCTTGTTTTAAGGGAAAGTGAAACAGAAACAAGATCACACTGTTCCTCAACAGGCCGGTTTGTGGATTCACTCACTAAACCAGAGCAAAGATGCTTTCTTGTTAAAACACAAGGACACATCCTCCACACTTTATCGGTTGTATGCTTGTTAGGCTACAAAGAAAGAAACATTAACAAAAAAATCATAATACAATGGCAGCAAATTGTCCACAAAAGGTAGAGCGTACACCTACAATGACTGTAGACAGTACAATGACTGTAGACTGTAGTACACTGCAGGAAACAACTGCACAGGTGGAAACATAAAAAGCAAGACTTGCAGTATTCCAGTTTCTTCCAGAAAAATATCAAGCACTAGAAATACACATATATATAAATCTGTATCTTCAACAATATAAATTATAAAATAGTTGAAACCTGTTTTCCCTGCCATTCCAGTGTAGCCCCAAGCCCCTGAATATGCACACAGCTGTGGCCTAGGCACCTTAACTGCTGTCTGCAGGGGGGAATAGGAGACATGATGCACACAGTCTGTGGGGTTTACAAAAGCCTGAGGCTTGAAAAACAGTAGAAGGCCAAATGGTGGCATTTTAGGAGCTGGAAATGGACCCATTAGAAGTCCCATCCCCTCCAAGGAAGAATGACCTGGACCGGAAGACTTGAGAAACTAATCCTGAACTTTTCAGCAGAACCCAGGAAACAGCAGAATATGGAGTTTTTATAACAAAGCTTTTGTGGTTTATTCTTGTGTTTTAAAGACATACTATTTCCACTAAAAGAAAAAGTTTTAAAACAAGATGGATGCTGCGGCTCTACTAATGATTGTTTACTTGAATTCATATTCAAGGCTGGTTTGTTACCTTTTGAGTTTGGACATGTTAAGTTGACACATGTCATATTACTACATGCCGTTTTTAAAATTTCAGGTTTGATACAAAAAGATAACTCTCTTTCAATCAACATGAATTCAAGTGAATCTGATCAGTCCCAAGTAAAATCAGCTATTCTTCTGAAAATAATAATAATAATGTTCAAATGATCTTCCTGTCAATATAAGCATGTCTGTCAACGTGTGCTAGCTTACCCATTTCAAAAGTGTTCCTATAGTCACCACATATTTGTAGCAACCATCCAATAGATCCATGTATTTTTTACTTGACTACTAGCACACATCAAATGGGTAACCAATACCTCAGGTCGGGTCAGGGAGCATGTACTGGGAAAGCGCACCCACCACATGACGAAACACCTCAGTTGGCGACCCCCCAGGCCAACACGCGGTCCAATCCGACCTTTCGGAAATGGCCATCTATCTGCCGCAGTCAGGTGTTACGTGGGTGTTCCCTTGGCCTGGTCCAGCCACTCAGGTCCTCAGCAATGAGCTGGATGACCCTCAGGGAATCTCGCCACATGGCGTATTGCCGTAACTGACGCTCCCTCACAATGCAGGTAATGTGCCTCATTCGGGACTCCCTGAGCAACTGCTCGTTCGACACAAAGTCAAACCAGCGGTACCCAAGAATTCTCCAAAGAGACACAACACCAAGAGTCCAGTCTATGTATCAGGTCAATGGATCCATCCATGTCTTGCAGCCATACAGCAAATGAATTAACCAGGTGAGC